>NW_023425402.1:64887043-65487043 GCF_014108415.1 Molossus molossus | reverse complement strand
TATCTGGTTTACCAACCCAGCTGTGATTAGTCAGGGGTATGGCAGACTCTTAGCAGAAGAGCAGTTTATCAATGCAGCCTTGACTTCTTTATCATGTGGCTGCTTCTCCTAGTATTGCTCCTGTTTGTTCTTCTTGGAATAATGGTGGCATTTCCCATTTCTGTCCCCAGGGAGCTCTAAAATGGGTTGGGACTGTTAAATTAACTCCCTGTGCATGCAGATGAACACTCAAACCCAAACCACAAAGTTCTTCTTACTTACCACCACCAGCAAAACATCACCCTTGGCCATCTCCTGAGCACAGAAATGCACACAGTGGGTGTAGCCTGCTCTTAGAAGAGAGACCTGGAGAAGACGTCTGAAGAGGGACTGGAAAGAAGGGTCAAGGCCACTTTGAAAAGGAATCCCAGGGCCCCAGGTACTGAAAACTGGTCTGGAAGGGTGGGCTTCTAGTCTCCTTGGGTTTGTGAAATTCACTCTGTGGGGATGTTCATAGTTGGAGGAGGGTACACTACAGAATAGAGGCCAGGGCAGGGGCCCTTTGTGCCTGGGTTTAAGGTTGATGCCTTGTACCCACTCTGGACACACGTGCGCGCACGCGCACACACACACACACACACAATTGGAGAAAGAGCTAGCCAAAGTGTCTCTACCACATCCAGAAGGAACCAGGGCAATGTTGGGACCTTACAGCCTCCCCTAAAATGTACAAGTCATGCCTGTTGTTAATTCCCTCTCCCTCTTGGCTCAAGCCCAAAGAGGTCAAACACCTCACATAGCAATTGAGGAAAGGAGGCAGTGATCCTTAGAGAGAAGCCAGTCACATAGCCTCCCCATGACAAGCCCCCAGCCTGAATTGGCTGAAGCTAGGAGAAAAGAGGTGATGTAAATCAAATGACGTTTGGAGTTTGCCTATTCCACTCAACTGGACATTTTAATGACCAAAATGAGCCCATTTATTTATTTATCTATAGTCCCCAAAATTCTAGGACTTATCTTGGGATTTTTTTTTTTTTTTGTCCAGAAGTATGAAAGAACAAAATCAGAGACTAAGTGTAAATGGCGTGATAAGGAGAAAAAAAGTGCTTTAGCATTTGTTTCCTGCACCCAGTTCATTTGTGTTGTTGTTTAAAGAGATAATGATGTGGTAGGAGTAGAGAGGTTCAGGAAGAGCAGACAACTTGTTTCTGATTCTCATCCAAGAGTGAGGCAAGGTTATGGCATGGCTGCTTTGTATTAAAAAGCTGAATCACTCCTTATACATGATTATTTAGAGATAAATTTGTAGGTGTTGGTATACTTTGCCTACTGTTAATATAATTCAGAAGGGTCCTTCTTTTTTTCTTTTAATGTCCTCACCTAAGGACATTTTTCCTTTTGTTGTTGCTGTTGTTGTTGTTGTTGTTCATATAGAGTGGGAGGGAGAGAGAGAGAAACATCAATGTGAAAAGGACACATAGAGTGGCTGCCACCCACACAACCCAACCAGGGCCGGGGACAAACTGCAACCAAGGTACATGCCCTTAGCAGGAACCAAACCTGAGTCTCTCAGGACTGCTTGCCGATGCTCTAACCACAGAGCCAAACCAGCCAGGGCAGAAGGGTCCTTCTTAAGGTATCCTCAGGGCAACCCCCTATTTAGGACAGGAAGTAGAAAACAGACCTCATGGGAACCTTTAGATATGTATGACTTAACACTATTGTACATTTTTCTCTGTCAAAAAATACACACTCTGCTGAGAGCTTTGGAATTGTGTATTTATTTCATATTTTTAACATAACAAGCAGATTCCAAACTGATCTTACAAATGTGGTTTATTGAGTGCAAGAAATTTTCATGTACAGCATTTTGTATACATTAATGAAGAAATCTTTGATGTGTGTTTTAAAATCTTTGCATAATATTAACAACATGTGAAAATGAATGTAATCTAAATTTCTGCTAGTAAACACCATGCAAATTCATTTAAATCCCTTCTGTTTTCATTGTATCAAGTAGAAGTGGCCAAAAATGTCCTAATACCAATGGGATTGATTGTTTATTGTTTGTACATCTTTTGCCTCTAACTATAAACTGAATGGCACAGGATGGTGTCCTTCTAAAGTTATTTAGTATTTACACTGTTGGGCTATTGCACATTACCATACAAAATGAGAAGCCTACACTTACCAGTATTTCTTAAAGACACTGTGTATTTTTTTAGGATACTAGGGTTTGTTTGTTTGTTTTATTATAATGTACAGTATACTCTGTTTATTTTCTGCTTCACTGAATCATATTTCTAAGCCCTTGCCTTGCTAATTGGGAACTGAAAGACACTAGAGACAGAATGACTATAAACTACTTTTTAGTCAAGACTCGGTTACATTTATTAATACTTCTAACACATGTGCTATCTAAATCTAGCTGACATATTCCAAACAGAAGAACTGGAAGCCCCAATATTGAATGAGCTATAAAACCATATAGTAAAATTTACAAGTCTATTTGGAAATAAATGGTTTGGTTGGTGATTCAACTCGGGTTAATAATTGGTACAAGCATAATGACCTTTGTACTTATTCATATGGATTGTTATTTGCTATGTCACTGGACAGCCTTGATTTAGCATCACACTTGGGTATTTGAGGAAAGTGGTATAAGGACCAGAACAATGAGCTTGTGCATGTTCTTATTCTCATTCTGTTCCTCATGGGAACCTTTAGATATGTATGCCTTAACACTATTGTACATTTTTATATGTTTAAAATATGTTTTAAACTATTTTAGTTCCTTCTTTAAACTTTAAACTCAAACTAAACTTAATTCCTCAAACAAAGTATGCTAAGTACAAGCACATTTTCTTATTCTTTTGCAGGCTTTGTATCTACAATAACTTTATTGAGTTTATTCTCTATTATAACCCAAGAATATAGTATATCTTTATAATAAGGAACAGTCATTTACTACCACCACTACCACCACCATCCCACCTTGCTCCTCTTTATCTGTCTTTTAGCAAAATTCACCAGCCTTCCATGGTTGGAATGAATTCCCAGCCTTGGTTCCTAAAATCCAAAACCATGACCAAGATATGTATAATCAATAATCCAGAACCAATTTGACATCATATGATGGGTGGTAACTACAGATGCCTGTGAACAAGCTACATAATTATAAGAGATTAGTCCTTCCAGTTTTATTCTTGCCCCTAAAATCAGTTCAAAAAAACAAAACAAAACAACAATAAAAGAACACACACACAAAAAGCCTTTTCCAAGATCAAGATTCTATAGAGAACCATTTGGGAAATGCCACTGCAACCAGTATCCCATGTCCCGTTTGTGTCTTTGTTGGCTCCTAAATCTGACAGCAAAGCTTCTTTAACTTACTCTTGTGTTTCACATTTAATCTTCAAGTGAAACTTGTAGACCTTTATCCAAAGACCTATACCATTCTGAGAACTGAAGGGAATTCAAAAAGGGTCAAATATGATCTGTCTTTTTTCATAAAGTAGTTAGAAACTTATGCACATGGAGCAGTTAAATTGTAATACAGTGTAGTAATGGTGTAATAATAACCAAACCTATGACTTATTGGATATCTGCTGTATCTTCATTTGCTATTCAAGCTTCCTTACATAGGTGATCTCATGAGTCTTTAAATACTAGTAGATATTATTCACATTTTCATATGGGAAAACTGAGGCTCAGAGATGTTGAATCCATTGCCCAAAGTCACACAACTAGTAAGTGGCAGAGATGGAGCTGAAATCAGGATCTTTTGATTCTAAAACATGCTTTTTCTCTTGTTACCTCACCTATAAGACTCCTTATGCACAAATGTCAATTCCATGGTAGTTAAGGAAGAGAACTGATGAGAGATAAAGCATCCGAGAGGAGCTCATGAGTGACTGAGACGGAGGCTAACAGTGAAAGATGTGCAGCTTTTAGGTCAATAAAGGAAGGAGGAAACCATTCCAAGTAAAGGGCACAGTACAAGCAAATATGGAGTTGAGACTGAAAACAGTTGAGATGCCTCAATAAATCATCTAAAAATTATTTTCTTTATAACCTCAAATAACTAGGTCAAAATAGATTGCAATGCACTGAAGTCCAATGGGCTGGTCAAGAATAAGACTACAGAGTTTAACAGAGTCTACAGTGCTTGTGCATCTGGGCTCTTGGGGAGTAGGGTCCAAAGAAGGACCAGTAGCCTCTGCACAGATTTACTTCTGATTAGCCAGTCTGGCTTGAGGCCTTTAAGAAAGGCTGTACATTCAGGAAAACATGGTGAGAAAGGTAAGAACAACCCCAATCTAAGAAGCTGGGAAAAATGGTGGGAAGAATAGCAGGCTAATTCACCTCCAGGTGGGCAAACTATTTTGAGCATTTGAATTTCTTCTTTTCTTCTCATCCTCTCACCCTTTCCTGGAGAGCAACCATGATACAAAGCAAGCAGTAAGTGGTTTTTGTAATATTACCTTCCTCCACTGGGTAAAATCATTTTGGGGAAGACAAATGTGACCAGGAATTCAAATGGATCTGTTTATACCTTGGTCTTTGAGTCATTGGCAAGTGTGCCCTATTCAGAGGCATTAGATGGTGGAAATAAAATATATGAGCTGGCCTACAAGAGTTTCCTAAACTTCTTGTAATAAGAATTACCCGAAGTATTTAAAAACCCAAAAACTGAAAATCAAAACTGTTTTCCAGGCCATTCCCCAGAGCATTCTAATTCAGTGGTTCCTATAAGGTACCTGAAATCTTGTATTTTTACAGGCTGTCTGGATAGTTCTCATCATCAGAGAAGTTTGGGAACTGTTTCAATCCTGTTTGCTCCAAGTAAGGTCCAGCAGTGGTATAGCTGGACTTAGAAGGCGGAAGCTCAGTTTCTACCCCAACACCTGCTAAGTTAGAATCCGCATGTTAGTAAGATGTTCAGGTGATTCTTAGGCACCTGTTTTCTCCAACTTTAATGTGCAAATGAGTCACCTGGTATCATGGTAAATGCAGATCCTGTTCAAGTAGGTCTGAGGTACAGTCAAAATTCAGCATCTCTAATAAGTCCCCTCGTGACTGAGGTTGCTGGTTGGTTTGTAGACCACACTTTGAGGAGCAAGGGTCTTGATTAAGAATCAGTGTGTGAGGATTAATAGTATTCAACAAACAATAAGTGATGACTAAACTGCACATAGATTAACAAGGATCTGGTCTCAAGGTTCAGTATGCCAGATTAGTCACACCAGTGTTTTAGGTGCTAAAATTTTGGGGTAACTTGAGTCCTGCCCATGTTCACCACAATCACTTCTTTATTATGAATGCATGGCTAACCTTCTTGCTTTATTTCTCCTTCTGGTAACAAAACTTCTGACCATGAAGTATACCACTGGAAAAGGTACTCTTTGTTATAGCAGTATTCTTTACTGCATAATTTGTCTGAAGCATCAATTCATATATTGCCAATTAGATGACCAAAAATCATGTGGTTAGTCCCAAATCAGTTTGTACATTGGTTTCTGAACTTTCATATCATTCAACTTCTTTGTTAAGGATATATATATACTATGCAAAATATTCAGAATTAAACTACACGTAAGACAGAATCAGACACCAAAAACACTTATCCTTCTATAACCTATCTTATAATGTTAATCAGTTTTAACAAATGGCCTCAAAGCTTTTATTGTAAAAAGAAGTTTTATCTGGCACTGGCCAGTTTTGCTCAGCGGTTAGAGCGTCGGCCTGGGTCTAGAGAGACCCAGGTTTGGTTCCCGCTAAGGGCACATATCTCAGTTGCAGTTTGTCCCCGGCCCTGGTTGGGTCTTGTGGGTGGCAGCCACTCGGTGTGTCTCTTTCACCTCAATGTTTCTCTCTCTCTCTCTTCCTCTCCCTCCCTCCCACTCTATCTGAACAAAAAATGAAAAAATGTCCTTGGATGAGGGTAAAAAAAAAAAGAAGTTTTATCTGCATAAAATGTTATTTGGTTATCAGTGAATAAGAACTGAATTATATTTTTTCTAAAATCTACATTTTAGTACCAAGCAATTCATTTTAAAGCCTAGTTGCTGTTTTAGCCATGAATTAATAATCTCTATTTGATTAAAAAATAAAGCAGCCAAAATAAAATTACAGTGTTATAGATTACATGAAAAACAAAAATAAACATAAGCATGTACTTCTCATTGTATATATTTGGCAATTTGTAGAAGGTAAAGGCACATGGGTTACAAATGAAGAACCTTCTACATTGAGTGAAAATAAGATATCAAAGCATATATAAAAATATAATTCTTATTAGGTAAGAAAATGAGCCCAGTAAAGAATTGCAGAATCCTGGCATTTTATTTCTTTAATAAACATTATTATTATTATCATATCTGACACTTCTACTTAAAGATAAAATATTTTTTTGCAAACAACACATCTGTGCATCTTAACAACAGATGTGCATTACTTGGTGTAAAATTTGCTGAGTCTAATCCAAAAAGTTAGAGGTGAAATTTCAAGAAGAAACCATTGAATCAGGTACAATATCACAACTCCTTTATTAAACTTGTAGCAATTAAACATCTGGTAATTCTCTGTGTCTGTTATTCCTGCTTTTAAGTGACTCAGTTCTAAAACTCTAGGTAAGCCTCCTGCTTATCTCCCACAATGCTTTACACATAGTAGGCACATATTAAATATTGTGGAATTGAATCAAAGTGTGCTCAAAAGTAGGGGATCCCCCAGGAGTCTCAGATAATATGAAGCTTTCTCTCATGCTTTTATGCTTTGACCTTATCCTCACTAGCAGATATGTATTAAAAATTGTTTTTAAGGTCAGAAAAGACACCACGAATAGTGAAGCAATTCTCTCATGTTTTTGTGTTTTGGAGCTAAAAGGCAATTAGATTCGACTCTCCTAAGCACAAACTGAAACACAAGCCTTTTTTGGTGTAAAAATTTTCTAAGATATATCCAGTTACACAAATTCTCTTCTGAAGTGTTCTCACTAAGCCTGCATAAAGTAAACTGCCTGAGTTTGTTCAGCAGTAAGGAATGGACAGCCAGTTTGTTTTTTCTATTCAGTTTCACAGAATTTTTTTTCTTCTTCAAATGTTCAGTGACATCAGAAACACTGAAAGGTTTTTTTATTAAGAAAATGTAGAGATGAGGTGATTAGAGCTTCAGTTACATCTGCAATAGCAAATGTATACAAGAATGTGCAAAAAGATTACTCAATCTAGAAAGAAGTTCTATCCAAATGCCTTGCAAACAGAAGCTGGTGTTAGCAGGTATAAATTAGAAACAATCCGGAAAGCTTTTTGGACAGGTGCTGATTGAAATGGAAATTTCAACAACAAACTAGATTGTAATTGAAAATGTAAGACTGTGAGAAGAAAAATAAAAAAAAAAAAACAAGTAAGACTAGGTTTCAAAGTTTTCTATTGAACGTTTCTCTTTTTTTAAAAAAAAAAAGAAGTTATTTTTCAATTACAATTGACATTCAGTATTATTTTATATTAATTTTAAGTGCACAACATAGAGGTTAGAGAATCATATACTTTACAAAGTATACACCCTGGTATTTTCAGTACCCATCTGGCACCATCCATAGTTATTACAACATTCTTGACTATATTCCCTATGCTGTACTTTACATCTCTGTGACTGTTTTGTAACTACCAATTTGTACCTCTTAATTCCTTCATCTTTTTCACCCTGTCCCTAAACCCACTACCCTCTGTCAACCATCAGTCTGTTCTTGTATCTGTGAGTCTATTTCTACTTTGCTCGTGAGTTTATTTTGTTTTTTAGAGTCCACATGTAAGTGAAATCATATGATGTTTGTCTTTCTCTGATTGACTTTTCACTTATCATTGTACCCTATAGGTCCATCCATGTTGTGGTAAATGTTAGGCTTGCTTTTGCAGAGTAGTCATCCTCAAGCTGTAGCAAATTCCCTGGCTACAACTGCAGAAAACAAGAGCCTCAGAGAGTATCTATCCAAGCACAAGAAATGCCATGAAGTGAGCTGGGTTGCTGGCCACCACCAAAGCCAACGATCAATCCCCACCATCAAGGGAGCTAAAAGCCACCTCAGATTTCTCAAGCCCCAAAGCTTGGTGGTTACTAAGACCAAGTATCGTCTTCTGACTAAATGCCCATGTTTCCTGTTGTTTGTGAATTTGCCTCCCCCTTTCCTCCATTTGGACAGGAAGTAAGTGAAAAAAGCTGAAGAAGACCAGATATGAAGCAGAATAGCATGTTTATTCAAAATTTTATACTTGAAACCTAAATTTGTTGTGACTTTCCATTGGGATTTGATTGCAAAATATCTCAAAGATAAAACGCTTCCTAAAATCTAAATAGAATGTTACTGAAATAAAATACAAGAGCATTCAAGTGATTAAAATCCATTCATATTGTTATTATAGTGTAAGTTTTTTAGAGAGAGTTGTGATAATAAAATGCCACTTGATACAGAAGTTCTAAGGATTGGAGAGATGTAGTTGCAAAGTTATGAACAGAATCATTTTCAGGACAGTGACATTCATAACAATTTTGATTAAGGAGAAAAATGGTATATGGTGCTAGTCATCTTGTTGTCCAAAAAGGAAACCCGTCATGTTTGGCTCCTATATAAACAATGATGCTAAGCAACTCTTCCTTCATGAGACCTGCTTAAGCGGTGAGTCTCAATAGGACAGGTAGCAAAAGGTGCCAGAGGAGATTTAATTTAGCTGGGGAGGTATTTAAACTACAACACCCCCTGCCAACATGTGCCAGAATCAAAGGCAAAAAAAAAAAAGGAAAAACATCTGTAATTTGAAAAAACTTCCTAGATGATTCAACTAACATATTAAAACAAACAAACAAAAAGCCTCATTGTTTTTAATAATTGAGGATGACTACTTCAATGGTAAGTCAAAGGAAGAAAACAAAACTTATTTTATAATCATATAAATGAGGATTTTAGAACCGGGGTAGGGGGGAAGGGTAAGCTTTTTAGCTTTTGTAGCTGAAGAAACTGAACATTAGGAAGGTCTGACTACTTAATGTTAGAGATGATATGGTCATGCAACTAAAAGAGCTTTTTATATAACAGATTTTCACAGGACAGAAAGTTGAATCAATGAATGTTGACTTCCGGTCAAGATGGCGGCGTAGGTAAACGCGGTATTGCGTCCTCCCACAACCACATCAAAGTTACAACTAAACTACAGAACAACCGTCATTCAAAACCGCCTGAAATCAAGCTGAATGGAAGTCCTACAACTATGGAATTTTAAAAAGCAGCTACATCCAGACTGGTAGGAGGGGCGGCGGCGTGGAGGCGCAACGGGCTGGTCCCACACCCAAGTGTGGTGGATAAAAATCGGGAGGCTCCCGAGGCTGGGAAGGTCCTTCCTGAGGACTGAGGGGTCCCCGTCCCACACCAGGTGCCCCGTTCAGGGTTCCAGTGCCAGGAAGAGAAGTCCCCATAACTTCTGGCTGGAAAAACCAGCGGAAACTGAGGCTCAGGGAGGCTGAAGCAGCTGGAGCCCCAGGCAGCTCCCTAAAGGGCCCGCGCACGGACTTATCGGACTCTCTCCCTCTAAGCTCGGAGGGGAGGCAGCTCGAGGGGCGTCAGAGACATACAGGGAAGAACTGAGCTGTTCGGCACTGGAGCGAGGGCTGGAGAGGGGGCTTCCTCGGGGACAAACATGCTGTAAGAGGCCTTTGTTCCTTTGGTGAGCCCTTCCCGGGGGCGGCAGACAGCCGCCGTATCTGGGACTCCAGCAACCTGGCTCACACTGGGAGCCCCGCCCTGCTGACTCCCTGAGGCCCCGCCCCACCCAACTTTCAAGCCCACCCAAGCTGTTGCCACTTGCTTAACCATAGGATTGGCCGGTCTTGGATCCTGCTTCAGGTTTTTCCTAAATTCTTTCAAACGAGCAGCATCTGGTCTCAGCGAGCCCCATACCTCTCATTAAGTAATACACTGAAACAAACACAGGGAGACAGCCAAAATGAGGATACAAAGAAACAGGTCCCAAATGAAAGAACAGAACAAAACCCCAATAAAAGAACTAAGCGAAAGGGAGATAAGCAACCTAACAGATACTGAGTTCAAAATACTGCTTATAAGGATGCTCAATGAACTTAGTGAGAACCTCAGTGAACTTAGGGAGGGCCTCAAGAGCATAAAAAAGGACCAGTTAGAAATCATGGATACACAGTTAGAATTGAAGGAGGCATTGACTGAAATAAAGAATAATTTACACAGCTTCAGTAATAGAGTACATAAATCCAAGTAGCAAACCATCGATTTGGAATATAAGGAAGCAAAAAATCCCCAATCAGAACAGCAAAAAGAAAAAAGAATCCAAAAAAATGAGGATAGTGTAAGGAGCCTCTGGGACAACTTCAAGCGTGCCAGCATTCGCATCTTGGGGTGCCGGAAGGAGAAGAGAGAGAACAAGAAATCGAAAACCTGTTTGAAACAATAATGGCAGAAAACTTCCCTAACTTGGTGAAGGAAACAGACATACAAGTCCAGGAAGCACAGAGAGTCCCAAACAAGATGAACCCCAAGAGGCCCACACCAAGACACATCATCATCAAAATGCAAAAGGTTCAAGACAAAGAGAGAATCTTAAAAGCAGCAAGAGAAAGGCAGCTAGTTACCTACAAGGGAGTTCCCATTAGGCTGTCAGCTGATTTCTCAAAAGAAACTTTGCAGGCCAGAAGGGAGTGGCAAGAAATATTCAGAGTGATGAAAACCAAGAACCTACAACCAAAATTACTCTATCCTGCAAAGCTGTCATTTAGAATCGATGGACATATAAAAACTTTTCCAGACAAGAAAAAGTTAAAGGAGTTCATCACTACCAAACTGTTATTATATGAAATGATGAAGGGTCTTTTTGAAGAAAAAGATAAAATGTATGAACAAACAAAATGCAATGAATACATAACTATCAACAATGGAATCTACAAACAAAATGAACAGGAAGAACAGAAACATTCTCATAGATACAGAGAACATTTTGTTGGTTGCCAGTTGGAAGGGGGGTTGGGGGAATGGGTGAAAAAGATGAAGGGATTAAGAAGCACACATTCATTGCTAGGCTGACAAACCTCAAAGGGAAAGGGGTTGGGGGGGTGGGAAGAAATAAACCAAAGAACTTATATGCATAACCAATGAACACAGACAATAGTGTGGGAAAAGGTGGGAGGGGGGTGGGGGTGGGGAGGAGGGGGTCAATGGGGGAAAAATGTGGAACATATGTATTACATTTTACATCCAACAATAAAGATTTGGAGAAAAAAAAATGAATGTTTGTTTACTGCACCCTTTAGCAAACAATTATTTATTACTTATTCTATGATAGGTATTGCAATTGCATATATTTCTAATCCTCATAGCTACTCTGCAAGATAAATACTACTTTTTTTATTTTACAAATTGGGTAAAAAAGGACATAGTCTCAGAGAGGCCAGGTAATCTTCCCAAGATCATATAAATAGCACTACTGGAGCTGGGATTTGAACTCAGTCTATCTAACCCCAGAGCCTGCACACCTAACCATGAGGCTGTACTCCTCTGCCAAGCTGCCTGCTATGTACCCAGCACTCGATCAACTTCTATAAATACAGCAGTGGGGGAGATAATATTACTTTCATGGAGCTAACATAACTAATGAAAAGTAAACCAATTATTTAACATATACTTGAAATTTTGATAAGCACTACAAAGAAAAGGAATAAAATATTATAAGAGGGGACACTTTAATTTGTGAGGTCAGGGAAGAGAAACAGTATTTAAGCGGAGGCTGAGACGGGGCCATTCACATGAAAAGAGTTTAAGGCACAGGAAATAGTGTGTGCAAAGGCCCTGAGATAGAAGAATTTGGCTTCCTCAAGGAACTGAAAGAAGGCCATTGTGACTGGATTGTGGGTAATATTCAGAAATATACTAAAAAATATGGGGTCTTGGATAACGAAAACTAGGTCATGCAGAGTCCTATAAGCCATTACAAAAATTAAGGATCTTGCATTTATTGCTCAGTGGTGATGCAGATGTCATCTTGGGGGGCAGGGGATGGGAAGCACACATTCTGCTCTCTTGATGAGTAGGCCTACATAAACCACCTCATTTTCCCCCAGTTTACTGTCATCTATAGAGGTTTTTGTCATCCTCTCTTTCTCTGAAACTATTGTCATCATTTATAATGACTTAAACATTCACCAGATTATTCACCTTGTTTCCTTAATAATACCATTTCTAATGCATGCTCTCCTCTACCCCAGCCACACACACACACACACACACACACACAATGGTTATATCCTACATCGATGCTTCATCAGCACAAATTGCTCCACCTTCAAAATATCAATTTCAAACATTTAATTCTCCAATCACCACTTTCAGCTCTTCTGAATTACTGTTCAATACCTTTACTGACAAAATTTTTAAACCTTATCAAGACCTCCATAAACTCCACCATTTTCTCACTATCAGCCCATCTTCTTTGGCCCTTCCTTCCTAAATATAAGTACCAGTAGAAAACAAAATCCTAATGCCAGTATTTAATACAGTTAAACAAACAGCTGAACATTGTTGAAGAAAATCACACAAAGCTCTTATTTTGCCTCTATAACTTGTTTCCTGAATCCACACAGCCAAGCTGGCTCACTTCTTTTACCTCTGTGACTTTCTAAATAAACGTTTACTTGTATTTGAATCTTGGATCTGAACTCTTTCTTAGCCAAACTCAAGGACCAAGGTCTAACATCTGGTACTGTTCACCACTAACAATTAGGCCTTAATGTCCCATGTGTCGACCCAACGAAACACCATTTGGTGACTCTGTGTGATTTAATATTGTCTCACAAGTATGATCTGACTTCCTCTTCCATAACCCTGGTATCTGTCTCATAAACACTAGTGGCCACAAGTAAGCACACAGCCTACAGTGCACATTTAATGCATGATTTTAAAGCACATCATTTTTAAATGTTAAATAGCAGGAAAGTTATCTATGTGAGTAAATCCCCACAATACATTGCTTGTTAAAGAATGATAAAGCTAATTATCATTCACATAATCTTTGCATATGTGAATTCTAATTTCTACAGTGAGCAATATTTCTTCAAACTGGCTTTGGACAATTGATTCAGTTGGAAAAATTAATCTAAACACTAAAGACATAAAATGGCTTTTGACTGAGTTGATGGAGTTTTGAGCCTTGGTCAAAATAATTAATTGAGATCTTGCAGATATAAAACCACAAGGAAAAACACATTAGAAATTTGGACAGAAAATTTTTTATTAAAATGTGAATTTCTTATTATGGCTGGTTTCTTATTTGTGGTAATACATTGAAACACTTGAAGACCAAGCAGCATTTCAGTCTGACAGCATTTGTTGACATGTCTCTGTTCATGTGGCTTACATTTAGCACAATAAATACAAATTAGAGTTTTTTCAGTTCACATTTTCAAAAGAAATAATCTAGGTCACTTTTATGTTACTTTCATATAAATTTAACTCCTTTAAAGACAGAATCTTTAAAAATATTATTAATTTTCTAGCTGAAAGTATGAAGATGATAAAAGCAAGCATTCTGTATGATTTGCCAAAAATATAGCTAATCCTTACTTCTCTGGACTCTTATTTTTCCAATTTATGGTTTTAGCACAATTTTGGTTGCTTCTCTAACTTGTTTTCTACTGACTTTGAGTCATTTCACTGTTTATTAGCAGATAATTCAGAGTAAGCAGGGTAACTAGGGAGGCAAAAGAAAATTTCAGTCAATTTTCCTATGTTTTCTGGAAATTATATTATTGGGATTAATGGCTGTTTGGTGGTTTTCATTTATATGTACCCAATTTCTTCCATATCAGCACTGATCCTTAGCCAGAAATAACTGATGAATAACTTTAGTCAAAAAGAGGCTGCTGTTATGAAGTTAAATATATATTCACTATATGACCCAGGAATACCCCAACTAGGCATTTTTCCAAGAGAAATAAAGTTATATGTCCACACAAATACTTATAGATAAATGCCGATAATAGCTTTAGTTACTACCACTAAATACTGAAAAAAAACAACAACACACAAACCCACAAATGTCCATCAACTGGTGAATGGATAAGTAAGCTGTATATAGAATACAACTCAGCATTAAAAAGGAAAGAATTGCCAATACCTGTAACAACACAGATGAGTCTCAAAGCATCATACTAAGTAAAAAAAGAGAGACTGAAAACACTACATATTGTATGATTCCCTTTGAATGACATTTTGAAAGAGGCAAAGTATAATATGGACCAAACAGATCAGTTGACAAGGGCCAGGTGTGCCAAAAGAGGAATGACTAAAAAGATAACATTTTTGTTGTCAAAAAGTTCTGTGACTTGCCCGAGCCAGTTTGGCTCAGCAGTTGGAGCATCAGCCTGCAGACCAGAGAGTCCCGGGTTGGGGCATGTACCAAAAAAAAAAGTTCTGTGACTTCATCTTCGTGATAGTTACATAACACAGCATACATTTGTCAAAATTCATTAAACCTATACACATAAAAAGAGTGAATTCCACTATGCATAAATTATAATAAATTCACTCTTTTGTACATCAATAACCTCACTCTTTTTTGTTTTTATACTAGATTATTTTTAAAATAACTATTGCTTGAAGTAGATGAACAGTTGACTAGATATTGGAGATTTTTGTTATCAAAGTATCTTTTTTTCTCATTTACTTACTTTTGTGATAGTTTTATAACCACAGCTGGGTAAGAGCATTTACTGAGGAGCTGGGAAACCAGGTTTTATTTCCCTCTTATCTGCAGATTTAGATTACAAGTGAAACAAGAGATATTATACACCAGAGCAAATTGCTAAGGCAAATTGTACCATCTTCCCTGGAGATTTTGAAAAATAGAGAAGGTGGACATATCTCTTGAATTGTAAAAGTTCAGTTGTTCTTGAAAAGAGAAGCTAGAAGAGATAACCTGTCAAGTTCACTTCAAATCTGATTTTTCAGTCCCTGTAATTCTACACCTTGGTGCTGAAAACAGGGTAAGGGTCACTCCTACAGATTACATGTTCTTAGATAAAAGTTTGAGTATAAATACAAATGTCACTTCTATTTTACTTTAAACTCCACAAAGTGCAAGAAAAAAAATAAGCTAAAAAATCCCTTGATCATCAAGTTTTAAAGAAATTGCTCTCTATAGTAAAAAAAACGCATTCTTTTTTAAAAAGCATGTAACAGACTGGCCAGTGTTGCTCAGTGGTTGATCATCAATCCATGCACCAACAGGTCACCAGTTTGATTCCAGGTCAGGGCACTTGTGGGCCAAATCCCCAGTGGGGGGCATGCAGGAGGCAGCCAATCAGTGTTCTCTCTCATGGATGTTTCTATCTCTCTCTCCCTCTCCCTTCCTCTCTTTTCAAAATCAATAATTTTTAAAAGTATGTAACATTGTTGCTAACCTCAGGGAGTCTATAGATAGAGGATGAGGTAAGACCAGTGAAAATACAATTCACAATAAACAAGTATCCCTTTCTTAAAAAGTAAAAGACTTCATAAGACGTGCCGTTATAATACCCCATACACAATTCTTCTTGGGTTTAATTATGGGGCAAATGAGATGTAGGAATGACTACGTATGAAGTCATACATTGTGAGGCATTTCTAACTGTGGCACTTCAACACACAGGAAATTGCTTTTGAAGCCTGTGAGAGTAAAATAGATTGAATTTTCCAATAGTAGTTGGTGAAATCTAATCAAATTTTAAAGAATTGAAATAGTCTTTAGCATCAGGAAGACTTACCTTATAGAAACAAAGGATACTTTTAACACATTATTATTTCCTTGGAGTAAATGCTATAATTTTATCACAATTATGCAATCTACTTATTATGTATTACTAGACCTACAGTATACTTACCACCTGCAAAAAGGCTCAAAATTATTATGTTGGATGGGTAGCTTCCAACTTTTAACTGGTTATAGCTGAGGCCCCCTAGTAAGCTGTACGTTTAGTTATATGGGCTTTTCTTTTGCTCCCCTGGTGTAGACTGTTTTGGTTCACTATCATTTTAGCATTTGTCGAGGGCTTGTCAGTGATCTTTATTTTTCCAAGTATAGTCCAATGCTTCTCTCTGCACTCCCCACCGCTACAGCCCCCCACCTCTACACCCCCAACTCTTAGCTTCTAGCCAATGATTAAACTCAGAATTGCAGCTCTTAAGGTGCTTGCCAAGGGATATAATCTTAGTTACAGCCAAGAAATACCTTCTGCAAAATTAGGCAAGAAAGAGAGTCTATGAGAATTGCCTCAATGCAGGGATTTTCAAACCTTATAACTTGATTCACAGTAAGAAATACATTTTGCATTATGACCCAGTAACACATTGGAGAGAAACAATAAAACATTTCTCAAGACATTGATTTTTTTATTCCATACTCTTTTGTTCTATGTTTTCCTCTTTAAAAGTTGGTTGCTTCCCACTGAATTAATTTTACTACCCTCTAACAGATGAAACCCTGTAATTTGAAAATCAGTGACCTAAATGATATGAAACTTACCATTCATTTACATATTTTGCATTCCAATTGAGAGTGGATCCTTATGGAATATTTCACCTTCACCACATTATATAATAAGCACCCACATCCATGGACCTGAATTGCTTTTACTGAGTTGTACTATGGTTTAATACCATAAGCCCATAGGAGAATTATCCTTATGTTAATTGTTAAGAATGTTGTCAAAGACTGTGTTTATTATACAACATAATGTCCCCTCTATAAGGGCCAAGGGTAGAAAACGGTGTTCTGGTCACACTGTCAGGAAAAATGATGATTATCTTAGGTGACTGGCTTATTTTTCCTTTTGGAAAACTTACTGCATTCTCTTCCTCCTATTGTCAGTCAGAAGTCTTGTTTCTCATTCACAGCCCATCTCTCACAAGTATGTGGAAATTGTGACTAGAATTTGGGCACTTAACCTCATCCAAATTCCCTTTTACTTTCCTATTCTTTATATTTTCCTTTGCCTCATATTTCTTACTAGTCTTATATTTATTTTAACTACTTCTTTGTATCTTTGTATGCCACTTTAAATCTTTTGGAAACAGAAAAGAAAGAACAAGAAGAGTAAAGGAGGAAGGAAGAGAGAGAGAGATTAATTTCCATGTATGATGATAAGACTCAGGTTTTTAGGCTTTCATTGCTTACATTTTCAAACTGAAATTAGAACATTTTGTTCTACCTGTATCAAAAATAATAATTATAAGAGGAACCAATTTTCTGATATCTTAAAGCTAATAAAAATTGGTTTTAGAGTTTTCTAAAACTAAAATATTTCATATGCAGTGATCAACACTGCCTGGACCAGTAATAAATAAATTTAAGCAAAAGCTGCCTTTCATAATTGTGTATCATTTACCATAATATTAGGGAGTGCAGTATTTTTTTCATGGTCCAAGAGAACAATGTTGAAACATGATGTGGTATCTAAATGTGAAGAACAGTTTCTTCTGAGAGCAGCAAATAACATACATTTCACCAGTGGCCAAGGTGACTGTTGCTTCAAATACATTGCTAAATAATGTCAGGATATTAGAGTGATATGGTAGGCAGTTAGACAGGCATGAGCAGAGCAGGAACAATAGGCCAGGTATAAAATGTCACCATAGCTAAAAGTTCCAGATGCCTAGCAATGGGCAAAACTAGAAAAAACAACAATTATAGGCTAGGAACTCACCTCCAGGGTAACCTTTTCTCCCCTATCATGATCCTTAGAGGAGGAACAAGGGAGCCAGAGAATAGCCTTATAGAACTCTCACACTAGCCTTTGTACCACCACTGCCTTAAGCATTAAGCTCCCAGGACAATGAGGTTATGACCCACATCAAATAATCTTAGGAACAAAAACCTCTGTCTGTTGACCATGGAGACAATGAAGACAGAGTTTTGTCAAACTAGAGATAACAGTTAGGCCTCAGTTGTGTTTCAGCTCCAAGCCCAGAAAAGCAGCAAAACCAGATCAAGCAATGCTGTGGCTGACACCAAGACCAGATGCAGTGACTAATGACCCCCTATCCTAGTGCTGACCAATCAGTAAAGACCACATCCCTGAAAGGACACACCTGCAAAGCTGATGAATATTCTATTGAGATCCTCCCCTGAGACCTCCCCTAGAATTTCTGCCTTTGTAAAACAGATAAAAACCCTTAAGACAAAGGACCCAGTTTACACATGCACTCTCTCTAGAGAACATATACACCTTTCCCCCTTCTTTCCTTAGGCATGTATCCTTTGCTTTCTTTTTCCTAAGCTCCAAGAGCCCTTCTTTTGCCTATGTAACTTGTTTTCTGAGTCCATGCATCCCAACTGTCTCATTTCTTCTACTTCTGTGACTTTCTAAAACTTTTTGTGCTAGAGTTCTTGGCTCTGAATTCTTTCTTAGACAAACTCAAGAACTGTGGTCTAACACCACAGTTAACAAGAGGACAGATAAAATTAACCATGAAGATGTGTTTGGTTATTATTTAAGACTTCCCTGGAGTAGTTCAAAACTAAGGAAATGATTGGGCAACATCAACATTGAAAAAAAATTAATTTTCTGAAAATGTTTTAGAAAAATCAAAATAAATTTAGCCTTGTTTAACTAGCACCCAGCCTGAAAAGTTGATTTATGAAATCTATATTAGTTGAATAGATCAAATATTAGTATCCATTCTACTACTTTTAAACAACTTTTATGATCTCTTCATAGTGTGTCTTTAACTTTTAAAAACTGATATGTAAATGATCATCACAAATAATACTATTTTTTTAATGGCTGAACTATTTTGATGTTACCTTGATTTCACTCATCCACCCACTCCACCCCCAACCCAACAGTGATTACAACTATATGGTGATATCTGCACAAAGGCAGAAGAATAAGCAGTGAAAAAATAATAATCTTATGGAGCAATTTAAAGATGAAATATTTCTAAGTATTTGGTAACTAGATATCTAAATAGATAGTGTTTGGGGAAAATGATTAATGAAAGAATTGTAATTATGATATATAATAGCAGATTATTACTTGGGAACTTTCTCGCAATGTGACCACATTTTAGTTATGTAAAGAAATTAACTTTGAGCAATAATGCGATAGCTGAACAATAATATTATTGGAGAAAAGATAAAACAAGAATGGGTTGCTTTTGCCTTCCAATAGCACTCACTTTTTGGAATCACATCCAGATCTTTCAGTCTTCTCCAATTATCACCCCATGGTCTCTATTGACTTTGATCCTCCCCCTATCTCCTCAACCCAATCTCTACATATTGGGAATGCCTTAGCTCTAAGTCCTGGACCTCTTCTTGCATGTTTCATACTCTCCTGTAGATCACTTCAGTCACCCCTGGAACTTTACACATCATCTATATGCTAATGGCTCCCAAATGTATATTCTACTCTCAACTTTTCTTTCACATTTTGATTTACATAGTCATTTATTCAGTAAATATTTTTTAAGTTATTGAGTGTTTGTAATGTACCAGGTATTAACCTGGGCCTAGTGATACAGTTGTGAGCTTAACAAAGTTTGTGCATTCATGAAGCTTATATTCTAGTGGGAAAACAGTCCTTAAACCCAATAAACAAGTAAAAAGGTATATTTATGTGTTAGTGTTACAGGTATAAGGTTTGTGTGACCAATGCTTCAAAAGAAAGGCCAATATTCAATAGATCAGAGTTTTGGAGAAAGGAAAAGTTTATTGATCAAGAAGGCCTAGCTTGAGAAGATGGGAGAACTAATTCTCAAATCCAACTTTTATTACTATTATTATTACTATCGTAGAGAGGAAGGAGGGAGACAGAAAGAGAGAGAGAGAGATTTGTTGTTCCACATATTTATGCATTCATTGGTTGCTTCTTTTATGTGCCCTGACCCGAGACAGAACCCACAACCTCAGCATATCAGGACAATGCTCTAACCAACTGAGTTACCTGGCCAGGAATGTCAAATTCATCTTTTTGTTATTGTTGTTAATCCTCACCCGAGTATAGTTTTCTATTACTTTTTAGATAGAGTGGAAGGTAGAGAGGGGAAGAGAGAGAGAGAAACATCAATGTGAAAGAGAAACATCTATTGGTTGCCTCCCACACAATCCCCTGGGCTCGGGATCAAAACTGCAACCCAGTCACATGCCCTTGACCGGGAATTGAACCTATGACCCTTTGGTCCATCAGTCAGTGCTTTAACCACTGAGCCAAACTTGCCAGGGCTCAAATCCATCTTAAGAGAGTCTAAAGCTCAGACATCCTTTATTGTCAAGGGAAGGGAGGAGGGGTGAGGCAAGGGGTGGGTATGAGCCACAGACATGTAGACATCAAAAGCATGCAAGGAAGAGTTTGACATTTCTCAGTCTTTTTGTTCCTAGTCAACACCCAGTGATCTGAGTCATTGCTTTGTGCATGTTTCCCCACCTGTTAGCAGACAAGGGAGCAAAATCCTTCTAGTTAATTAGCATATCTATAGCAGGAGCTATTAGCCTGAAGGCCAGAGAGGAAGCATTTCACTCTGTTACATTAGAAGTAATAACTCCTAGGCAAAAACATTAATCAAGATATAAAGAGAAAGTTTTGAAGTTAAAGGGAAGAATCTCTGAGGAGGTAAAATTTGATCAGAGACCTGAATGGAGTAAGGGTAAGAGAGGCAAAGACCGAAGGGAAGAGATTTTCTAAGCAGAAAGTAGGATGAGTGCAAGAGATCCTCATGAGCCCAGAGCAACAAGAAAGAGAGACAGAGTTCCTTTGTCTAGGGGATTCTGTATTTCCAGATTTTTGTAGGCTTGCAGTGGCCCTGCCCACTCTTGCCAATGATCTCTGTTCCCAGGTTTGACTGACTGACAGGCAAGTACCTTCTCTATGTCACCCTGATTCACTGAGCATGCACCCATCTTCCTCTTAGTCCAATCCCATCCCCCATTAACCTGCAGGAAATGGACCAGTGGTTTCCTGGGGAGTGTGAAATTTCAGCTTCCTGGTGACTGCCCAAATTACATGCCTATAATGTCTGTCTTCCCCCTTTGCTCCTTTCTTATTATTAATAACTAGCTAATGACAATGGTATCACCTCCCTTTAAAAAATAAAAAAGAAAGAAAAAGACATTTTTTTAAAATGCCAGCTAAAAAAGAAGTAATCTAAGAAGTTGCATAACATTTTTGCATCTCATCTGTGTCGTGGATACTGTCCTAGGCATTTCCTTATGTTACCTCATTTAATCCTCATAATAATCCTGTGTCTTAGAAACCATTGAGTTTCATTAATAGATGAAAAAATTGAAGCTCAGAATTGTTCAGTGACCTGCCTAAGAGAATACAACTAATTAGAACAGAAACAGAACTCAAATTCTGCTGCCTATTACATTGCAGGCATTATTTTTCTAATCAGAATATTAAAAATAAATTGATAAATACCAATACCATTGAAATCATCCTTAAAATATTGAACCAGATAATGCCTTACTTTAACCTACATCATGGAAGAAAAATATATATTCTTTGGGCATGTGCCAATCAAAGTGAAGCATTCATAACAGGTCAATAGCTGTTGATCATTTAAAGAATGACTTAAATTTCAGTTATAGTTTTCTTTATCACAGGTAAACATTATTTTCATAGAAATTTATAATCTTATTTTATTATTCCTGTGTGAGTTTCTTTAATAATAGCACAGGGCTTTTAATGACAGTGAATACCTATTCATGGCATCTTCTATAAGATTTTCAGCGGCAAATATACTCCTTATCTCTATAAGTTAGTCTAACCATTGCCATTGAAAGTATGGTAAACACACTGTTGTTTTCCTGAAGCTGAGTTTTTATGCCTTGACCCATTTTATGAGCTCACATATGCATATAGAATATGTGCATCTGGCTGCCCAAGATAGTGGAATCTTCTTGGTATTTCCACATTCTAATGAAAAGTTAAGTCAGCCATCACTAGTAATAAATTAAGAATTTCATCTTTCTATCTCCTCACAATCCATGAGATACAGTAGGCACTTAGATATTATTTGTTAAATGAATGAATACATGTATAAGATTTAAACATTAAACATGTCTGTTTACCTAAAGGCTATTAATTATCTTAGGAAGAGGTTCCTTTTTCATATTCTAAATAATTTATCAATTAGTGCTTAAACTAATTTTATTTTATAACTTAATATCCACTATAAAACACAATTTGCTTATTATAGAAAATAAAAAATTGTATACATGTAAAATGAAGAAAAGTAAAATGATTGATAATGTTCCCTCTTCCCACACACATTCAAGTAATCTATGAATTAAAAGTGCACCAGTACTAAAAATGAATTAACAAATTATTTATTTCAAAGCACAATGCTAAACACACTGTAAACAATTAAAATGCTCATTTTATTTTCCAAAGTAGTATTTGTTAGCTCTAATTGACAATAATAGTTCTGTGACTTATTTATAACTTAAAATGTTCAATATACCAAAATAGGTTTCTTTGCAAATAGTGTACTATGTGATCTTCATAAGAACCTCTAAAGTAGGTAGTACTGTCAACGTCTTTTAAAGATGAGAAAACAAATGCTTGAGGAGGTTAACTAATGTTATAGAGGTAATAATTCTTACCTGGGGTAGAACTGGGCTTCTAGCCTCAGTTCTTCTGATTCCAAAGTCTACATTCACTCTACACAGACTTTGCTACCTAAATTGAATTGAACCACATTATATTGTCAATAGTCAACCACTTAGACATGGAAAAATGGAAATTGTATAATTCCATCTAATGAAATTAGTTTTTATTATTACTCTTTAATCAAGTCCCATGATAAATAGCATCAATATATCAGATTAAAGAGTTAAGAGCAGATGTCAGAGGATGTGGATTCAAATCCTAACTTCCACACTGACTAGCAGTGAGAGCTTGAGCAAATCATCTCACTACAGGTTTATTTGCTGGTTGAAAAAATAGAACTGCATTTCCCTGTATAGTTCATAGGAATATGTGAGGAGCAATGAAGTATATAAAACTGTAAAGGATATAAAACAGAAAGTGGTTATTATAAACAATACTTGTACATATGGAAAATCTAAAAAGCCACATTTCCAAGTTTCAGATGTGAAAGAGTAGTATTATAAATGACAGTAGAAGGCCTTAAAGAGCCCTCCACAGTGATGTTGACTCAGTTTTTGATAATTGTGTTAAGGCCAAAGGTAATACTTCACAACCCTAGGAGTGATTAAGTGATTCTGATTTATCATAAGGACCAATAACCTATTCAAAATGTCAAACAAAATGCTTACAAAGAAATTTGGCCTAATCTAAAAAAAAAAAAAAAACCAATAACCTCATCACTGTTCCTAGAAAATAGAACAAAGCTATTTAAGAAATAATTATTGTTGCATTATCTGAAAACCCCACTTGAAATTTCAAGAAGCTCAGAGCCTTCTGGACAGCCTACATAAATTTAAGGAGAAGGAAATATTATATCAACTGGCAAATAATCAAACCCCAAGTACACGTGCCTCACTGGAGAAGACCTCTTTAACAAGGTCTTACAGAAATTCTGAGCTGCCCTTGAGTATTAATTTTCTTTTCTCTACAACATTTCTGGAAATGGCAGTTACTCAGCATGAAGAGACTCTTCCATTTCTTTGGAAATATTTTTGCAGTATGATTCACATTCAATATTTTTATCCCTTCCGATCCTTCTAGCATGTGAGATAACTTGAGTGAACATATTTTATAAACTGAAAAGCACTAGACAAATGGAAAGACTCTTTATAATTGCTTCCTAAGATAGATGTAGAAGGCACTCTTCTTCCTGTACACCTTGTCCAAACAAGAATTTTAAGATGAACTTAATTAACAAATAACTGGTAAAGAATTACATTTCCCCTTGCTGCTGCAATGAAAGAGGTCTTAAACAGCGATTAGGTTTACGTAACTAAAGCATTTGTATAGGATATTGATCTAATTTTAAGTCTGGCTCAAAATTGACATATGTGTTCTTTAATCAAATAAAACAAGCCTCAAGGCCCCATATTATCTTCTTTTTTTAAAAATCAACTTTAGCCCATCTTTACTCTATAGTTATTCCAAGTCTTTTTATTCTATGAAAATCTCCAGTCCCACATTGCCTTCTACCCTTAGCCAATGACCTGATCTCTTTCAATTTCTTCCATGAAAATATCACTCCAACCACCGCCTCTGCCTCCATCTTCTCTTCAGCTCTTCTTCTCAGAAGAGGGTGGAAATGTGGAAACCCCTTCCTTTCCAAGGTGGACTTTTCTACCAGTGTTTCATGCCTTTTCACATTCCCTATCTTCTCTTTCTCTTCAGCTCCATGTGTTTCCTTCCCATGGGATGAAACTCTCATCCCGAAGAAAGTAAACCAATAAACCAGAAGCAGACAAAATAAAGACTTATCTTTTTACACCTTTTTTACATTACCTTTCCATGTTGTATCTTCTTTGACATTGAGCCCTTAAAAGAGTTGTCCATGCTCATTTCCTGAACTCATCAGTCATGTGCTGCTCATTTTATAATCCAGTTTCTATTTACTGTTCTTCATTAATCGTCTAAAAGTCTTCTTTCAAAGGTCTGTATAGTACAACACGCTCCCAGACATATTTTCTGGAATTCTCAGTCATCTTTATCTCTTTCCTTTGCTTCTAACAGCCCCTGTCTAATCAGTGAGTGTATTTTGTCAAGTCTTTCATACATTGCCTCTCATATCCATAGATTCCTATTTATTCCCTTAGAAATAAGTCAGGCCCAATTTCACCCCTTCTGCTCTGGATTATTACAATTCACTGCTAACTGGTCTCCCTAAACCCTCCTCCACACCAATCCTCTCTCAGTGCTTAAGAGCAAGCACTCTTCCTGTAATCAGACCCAAGCTCTAAGCCTCCTAAGCCTCCTGTCCCACATCTGTGTCCTCACTTCTTTCTGAGCTTCCTGCCTTATGCTTTGTTTATACTGTACCCCTAGACTGGAAACTCACATACATTTACTGGCCACCTCCTCCATAAAGCCCTCACCAAAGTGCTCATAAGCTAATATCGGGGGGAGGGGGGGGAACCGAAGTACTAAAGTGTAACTGAATGTAATCCCAGTTTATATGTCTATCTGCATGTGGCATATAAACATACTGAATAGATAGATATAGGCTATAATGCTAACAATGCCCATTTCAAGGTATGATGGTCTAGAGATACACAATGAAACTTTGGGCTCATTTTCTCTTGTATTTTCTAAAGTATCCAAAGTAGCTAATATTTGTTGCATGCCTCTTACATACTAAATTCTTTATATGCATTACTTTATTTAATTTAGCAACAACACCACCCTCGAATGTAAACATTAGTTTTATCCTCCTGTTGCTGAGGTAACTGGGAGAGAAGGCAACTTGCTCAGTCATAGCGCTGGCAACAGTGGTCGGCGAGAGTCTACACTCACAGGTGCTCCGCTGAACTGCAGGAAGGATTTCATAATTGGAAAAACATGTTTTTAATTACCCTTTTTTCTCCTGTCTCTACCCTTCACCAGCCTCCACCCCCAACACCACCAAATTCAAATTTTCTTTCCATTTTTTTCAAAGACAATAATCTCAGCTAGGTGTTAAGAAAATTTGCATGAACCTATTAGTTGGCAATTGTCATTCTGAGGTAATTGCATCTTCAAAGGATTTTTGTTAATCTAAGTGAGTTCCTAATTAGTGGAATTTTAGGTTGCTGTGACTAAGTGAATATGGCATACTATTATTAGTGATATGGGGAGGGGCCGAGGGGTATCTTGGGAAAGTGGATTTTCCCCATAGATCTTAAAGCACAAGGCCGTCTTAGGCAAAGGTCTCCCTCTGTCTCTCAAATTTATCCTCCTTCTCACACAAATTTGGTTGAACACCAATAATCCCCAATCTGAGGCCTGTGTAAAATCCTGTTTTATCATTCTGATGCCGTAAATGCCACCAAAAAACAAATTAAAAACCAAAGTAACCTTGTGCCCAAGGTCAATCTGATTGGAACACTCATTTTAGCCTGAGAAGAGCACGCCAGTGCTAACAAATCCACAACTGAAGCAATCGGTGTATTTATATTATGCCATCTATTCTACCTGGGTGTCCTTTCACAGAAAAAATTTCTAGTGTCAGTGTCTAGTCTAACCTCCTTCATACTTTTAATACTTCAGTTTTATAGGCGAGTTTTTTTTCTTTTTTAATTTATTTTTGTTACAGATGTTTCTCCTTTTTTCCCGAATGACACCCTCCTCCCCATCCCTCCCACCCCATATTTGGCTCTGTTGTCCGTGTCTATTGGTTATGTGTACATGCATATAAGTTCGTGGTTTATCTCCTCCCTCCCCCCACCTCATTCTGAGGGTTGTCAGTTTGTACACTTCTTCCACGTCTCTGGGTCTACCCTATTCCTCAGACTGTTATGTTCATTATATTCCACAAATAAGTGAGATCATGGGATATTTGCCTTTCTCTGCTTGGCTTGTTTCACTTAGGATAATACATTCCAGGTCCCTCCATGTCATCTCAAAGGATAAGAGATGTTTCTTTTTTATAGCTGCATAGTACTCTATTGTGTATATGTACCACTGCTTTTTTATCCATTCGTCTACTGATGGACACTTGGGCTGTTTCCAGATCTTAGCTATTGTAAATAGTGGTGCTATGAACATGGGAGTATGTATATTCTTTCTGATTGGTGTTTCAGGCTTCTTAGGGTATATTCCTAGAAGCGGGATCACTGGGTCAAATGGAAGTTCAATTTTTAATTTTTTGAGGTAACACCATAATGTTTTTCATAGTGGCTGCACCAGTCTGCATTCCCACTAGAGTGCCCTTTTTTCCACACCCTCACCAACATTTGTTGTTTAATGATTTGTTGATGGCAGCTATTCTGACAGGTGTGAGGTGATACCTCATTGTTGTTTTAATTTGCATCTCTCTGATGATTAGTGATGTTGACCATTTCTTTATATGTCTCTTGGGCATTTGTATGTCCTGTTTGGAGAGGTGTCTATTTAGTTCCCCTGCCCTTTTTTTAAATTGGGTTCTTTGTCTTCCTTTGTTGAGTTGTATGAGTACTATATATATTTTGGAAATTAATCCCTTATCTGATATATCATTGGCAATTATGCTCTCCCAAACAGTGGGTTGACTTTCCATTTTGATGATTGCATCTTTTGCTGTGCAGAAGCTTTTTAGTTTGATTTAGTCCCATGTGTTCATTTTTTTTTGTTTGTTTCCATTGCCTTAGGTGATGTACCAGTGAAAATTCTGCTGCATATGATGTCTGAAATTTTGTTGCCTACAGTTTCTTCTAGGATTTTTAGGGATTCATGAGTCACATTTAAGTTTTTATCTATTTTGAGTTTATCTTGTGTATGGTGTAAGTTGATGGTCTAGTTTCATTTTTTTGCAAGTAGCTGTTCAATTTTCCCAACACCATTTATTAAAGAGGCTGTCTTGACTCCACTGTATGCTCTTGCCACCTTTGTCAAATATCAATTGAGCATATTGCTTTGGGTCCATTTCTGGGTTCTCTATTCTGTTCCACTGGTCTATATGCCTGTTCTTGTGCCAGTACCAGCCTGTTTTGATTACAGTGGTTTTGTAGTATAACCTGAAATCGGGTAATGTGATCCCTCCAACTTTGTTCTTCTTTTTCAAGATTGCTGTGGCTGTTCGGGATCTTTTTTGATTCCATATGAACTTTTGAAGTATTTTTTTCTAGTTCTGTGAAGTATGTTGTTGGTATTTTGATTGGGATTGTATTGAATCTATAGATTGCTTTGGGTAATATGGACATTTTAATGATGTTAATTCTTCCAATCCATGACAAGGTATGTGTTTCCACTTTTTTATATCTTCCTCTATTTCTTTTTTCAATAACCTGTAGTTTTCTGCAAATAGGTCCTTTGTTTCTTTGGTTAAGTTTATTCCTAGGTATCTTAATGTTTTTGCTGTGATGGTAAATGGGATTATTTTTTTAGTTTCTCTTTCTGTGAGTTCATCATTGGTGTATAAGAATGCCATCGATTTCTTGATGTTAATTTTTCTATCCTTCTACTTTGCCAAATTCATTTATTAAGTGTAGTAAATTTCTGATGAAGTCTTTGGGATTTTCTATGTATAGTATCATGTCATCTGCAAATAATGACAGTTTCACTTCCTCTTTTCCAATTTAGATTCCATTATTTTTTTCTTTTTTTTCTTCCTGTCTGATTGCTGTGGCTAAAATTTCCAGTACCGTGTTAAATAAGAGTGGTGAAAGTGGCATCCTTGTCTTGTTCCTGTTCTTAAGGGAAATGCTTTTAGTTTTTGCCCATTGAGTATGATGTTGGCTGTAGGTCTTTCATATATGGCATTTATTATGTCAAGATATGATCCCTCTATTCCCAGATTGCTGAGAGTTTTTATCAGAAATGGGTGTTGGATTTTGTCGAATGCTTTTTCAACATCTATTGATATTATTTTTATCTTTCATTTTGTTTATGTGGTGTATCACATTTATTGATTTGCGAATATTGTATCAGCCTTGCACGCCTGGGATGAGTCCCACTTGGTCATGGTGAATAGTATTTGATGTGTTGCTGTATTCGATTTGCTAGTACTTTTTCAGGATTTTGGCATCTATTTTCATCAGGGATATAGGCCTATAGTTTTCTTTCTTTGTAGTATCTTTTTCTGGTTTTGGAATTAGAATTGTGCTGGCCTCATAAAACGAGTTTAGAAGTGTTCCTTCTTCTTGGATTTTTTGAAATTGTTTGCGGAGTTAGTTAGTAATGGACGTTAGTTCTTCTTTGAATGTTCGGTAAAACTCCCCCTTGAAGCCATCTCTGGGCCTGGGCTTCTGTTTGCTGGGAAAGTTTTGATTACCTCTTCAATTTCCTTAGTTGTTATTGGTTTGTTCAAGTTTTCTATCTCTTCCCGGTCCAGTTTTGGGAAACTATGTGTTTCTAGAAATTTGTCCATTTCACTTAGATTGTCGATTTTGTTGCCATATAATTGTTCATAGTAGTTGTTAACAATCTTTTGTATTTCTGTGGTGTCAGTTGTTACTTCTCCTCTTTCATTTCTGATTTTGTGTATTTGGGTTCTCTCTCTTTGTTTCTTGGTGAGTCTAGCTAAGGGTCCATCAATTGTGTTTATCTTTTTGAAAAGCCAGCTCTTTGTTTCATTGATCCTTTGAATTGTTTTTTTGGTCTCTATGTCATTTATTTCTAC
This sequence comes from Molossus molossus, assembly GCF_014108415.1. Lineage (NCBI taxonomy): Eukaryota > Metazoa > Chordata > Mammalia > Chiroptera > Molossidae > Molossus > Molossus molossus. The sequence continues at coordinate 65,457,795 of NW_023425402.1, read as the reverse complement.
TCTGATCTTTACTATTTCCTTCTTTCTACTTGCTCTGAGGTTTTCTTTTTGTTTGCTTTTCAGTTCTTCAAGTTGTGAGGTTAATTTTATGGTGGCATAGAGTAAACAAAAACTCCATAAATGCTATTAGTATTAATAATAATCTTAGAAATAATAAGAAAGGCCTCAGAATAAATACATTTAAATTTTTCTCTCTCTCTTTTATAAAATAAAGGTAAGACTGAAAATTTTAACACAACTAATTAAGTGTTATAATTTATACTATCATTTCTGTGCCTTTTTTCTTGTTATGTTTTACATTTCCAACCTTATAACCAACATTCTGCTTTAAAATGTTTATCACAACTACACTTTCAGACTACAAATATTTTAGCACATCCTAGTTTTTCTTCTTTAAAAGGAGTATATCTTTCCAGAGGAGAATAAGAATAAGTGAGAGTGATTTATTGTGCCGTTTAATGAATATTTCCAGATAAAATTACAGTATGTAAAAGATTGCTATGAGAAGAATGGAAGAGGGCAGTTTCGAACAAAGTTTTGACTCTGAAATAAGACTTCCAAACATTAATAAAATTTTGTTCTCATATCTCATAGTTATCAGTGCAAAAATTTAGCACTTATAAAGCAATCAGAAACTTAAAAAGCAATGGTACAGCCTATCCAGTGTGGCTCAGTGGATTGAGTCTTGTCCCATGGACTGAGAGGCCCTGGTTGGATTCCCAGTCAGGGCACATGTGCAGGTTGCAGGCTCAATCCCCTATATGGGGCATGCAAGAGGCAGCTATAAGAAAGAAAGATCTCTTATCCCTTGAGACAACATGGAGGGACCTGGAAAGTATTATCCTAAGCGAAACAAGCCAAGCAGAAACAGACAAATACCACATGATCTCACTTATTTGTGCAATATAATGACCACAACAGTCTGAGGAATAGGGTAGACCCAGAGATGTGGAAGTGGGGTGCAGACTGACAACCCTCAGAAGAGGGGGTGGTGGGAGGAGGGAAGAGATAAACCACAAAACTTATATGCATGTACATAACCAATGGACATGGACAACAAAGCCGGGGACCGGGTGGGGGGGATGGGAAGGAGGGTGTCAATGGGGTAAAAAAGGAGAAACATCTGTAACAAAAATTAAATAAATAAATAAATAAATTTAACTCTATTATTAACTCTGAAAAAAAAAAAAAAACATGTTTTAAAAATAACCAATGGTGGTACCCAAAGTTGTATGTGATCTAGATCTTACCCTAAACATCATTTCAATTTTTATTTTCAGCTTCATTTCCAATTCTTGTATAATTCTATTTTCACACTGGAATGAGAGTGAAATACTTTTCTTCTGCAATTATAAAAAGATGAGAAATCAAATCATGACTATGTTTTCTGAGTAAACTCTAAATGCAAAATGATGTTGATGAACCTTTAAGCACACATTTAAGGTGGATAAAATGTGCAAAGCACGAGCCATTCCTTCCACCCAGAATGTCTCTCTATTCCTTGCCCCTAGGTGGGCTCCTCTTTCACTTCGTAACTCACTTCTCTCCAACGCCTTTCTTTTCCTCTTTACTTTTCCCCTAATGACCAGAAGTAGCTGTCGCTCCTTCTACTGTGTTCCCTCTGTAGCTGCACAGGCCCTATGCCCTTCCCAAGACTGATGTATACACCCAGGGTCAAAACCTAGGAAAGCTCTTAAATTTCAATTGAACATTGCAGAAAGTGTTGTCCTAACAGTGGAATATGAAAGTTGCTAAGAGTATGCTAAATCTTAAAAGTTATTGTCACACACACACAAAAAAATGTACCTACGTATAGTAACATGTTAATTAGACTTAATGATCATTTCACAATATATATAAATATTTAATTATTTTGTTATACACCTGAAACTAATATCATGTTGTAGGTCAATTAAAAAAAAAACCACACAAATAGATGAATATGATTAGACTGTAGAAATACATGATATAGATCTATTTTGTTATTTTATTTTTTCTCTATTGATTTTTTAAAGAGAGAGGAAGGGAGAGGGAGAAAAAGAGATAGAAACATCGATGAGAGAACATCAACTGGCTGTCTCCTGCATGCCCCCCACTCAGGATTTGGCCCACAACCTGGGCATGTGCCTTGACTGGGAATCAAACTGGTGACCTCCTGGTGCATGGGTGGATGCTCAACCACTGAGCCACACTGGCCGGGCTTATTTTGCTATTTTAATCCAACACTCAGAACCTTCTATTTCAATGAATTTTGCATGAGTCCTGTTACCCTACTACATAGTGAGGTGCTAGAAGACAGCAATTTTGTGTCATTTCTCCTGTAAGTCCTGGCATCACCTATAAAAAAAAATGCTTTAAAGGCAATAGGTATTATTTGCTGAAATTAATTTAAATCATTATAGCAAACCTAAGGGCTAGGTGACTCATTCAGTAACAAATGAGGTTAGGTCTCACTGAGTCATGTGATTATAATATTTATTATTGATACAGTCAATATACTTATCATTGATTGGCCCAGTCATTCATGACACTATGATTCTGAGACTAAGAACAAGAGGTGATCATCAAACTGTCAGCAAAATTGTAACAGCATTTCTGGAAAGCCGACCTACTATTATACTACAGATTGTGTTAAAACTATGTAAATTCCCTTTTTAAATTCCCATTATAGTCACAGACTTCAAAATTCAGTGTCAGCATCAAGTTCTCACCATCAACATTTCCTCAAAACCCAATAATTAAAAGCTGTCTCTGTAGAAACCTAAAATATTTCACTTCCTCACAATTTTCATATGACTTATACCCCTCTATCATGCACAATAATTTTCCCACACACTTGCAAAATACTGAGAAGTTGCCTGGTGATTCATCTTTAGTGTAATATGAGGTGGAAGCATAATGAAAAGGTTGAAATCGGGTTGTTTCCAGAGATTCTAAAATAATATTCAGACACTGTTCACCAGAGAAATGTAACTCACTGAGAATTTTCTTTTCATTTCCTTCCTTTCTTTCTTTTTGGTCCTTGTAGTATCAAATGAGAAAAGACACAGATATCTGGTCCAACCTCTCATAATAGATGCTGGGTAAAGCTGGTCACTGGACTCAAAAGCAGATATTGTTGCCGCTTATCAACCATATGAGCTTAGATAGCTCACTTCATATGGTTAGACTCAGTTTCTACACCTAAAATATAATAAACATACTCCCTCTTTATTGCACAAAGGAGTCTGTTGAGGCTTTACTAAGAATATATCTGAAAAATGCCCAAAACTCACTAAGAAAAATACAAAGATAAATTATATAAAATGTGCAGAGGCAAAATATATACCAAACATTTTCCCTGTCCATAAGAAGTTTGTAATTTCAGAGTGAATTTTAAAAACTCATATTGATGGCCCTGGCCAGTTTGGCTCAGCGGTTGGAGCATCGGCCTGTGGACCAGAGAGTCCCAGGTTCAGTTCCCGCTAGGGGCACATACCAAACAAAAAACAAAAAACAAAAAATTCATATTGATGAATGAATGATGTATAATTACTCTCCATGAGAAGAATCATATCACAGACATGAAGCTGTAGAATATCTTCAAGAATAGTTAAAGGGCAGGGTGTGAGAATTATGGACAACTCAGCTGCAAAGCAGAAATGAGATCTGGAGCTACACAAACAGAGGAATATGTTTTGGTGATGAACAAAAGATTGTTTCATGTTTTGAGAAGATACTGGCTTATATAACACCTATGAGGAACCATTTGGGTCTGTCTCAATGGTGCAATGTAATAAAGTGCAACAGACAAATGTCATTTCAAAAATATCTTGACATCTTTACTTGCTTTTATTGAACACTGTGAGGGGTATATTTAGACCATAGCAAAACGTTAAAATTTCTCCTTTCTATTCACCCCTCAACACTTAGCTCAAATACCATAGCAGTCCTGGAGAATATTTCTTATTCATTTGGAAATCACCTACTCTGGCTAGAAATAGCCCATAGGTATGTCACCTCTCTCTTTTACCACCACAAAGTTGGGGGTCCAAACATCTAGGAGAACAACCCCCTGGCCCCCAGCCATGCCACCACTACCACCAATACCATCAACACCCTCCTATACCCACACCTCCAAGAAGTATCATTTGTCTTCTGCTCCCAATGATTTTTCTTTTCTTTTTTTTTTAAATGAAAATGAAAGAAAAACATTTTATTTAAAAATTATGTTCAGCTGACATAAGATAGTCAGTTAATCCTTTTGTAGTTCTCACACTAATTGGCTTAAATGGAGCACAGGATTTTATTTTTTATTATTTAATTTTATTTTTGTTACAGATGTTTCCCCTGTTTTACTCCATTGACACCCTCCACCCCACCCCCCACCCTGTCCCCAGCTTTTGTTTCCATTGGTTATGCATACATGCATATAAGTTCTGTGGTTTATCTCTTCCCACCCCCCACCCCACCACTCTTCTAAGGGTTGTCAGTCTGTACCCTACTTCCATGTTTCTGGGTCTACCCTATTCCTCATACTGTGATGTTCATTGTATTTCATATATAAGTGAGATCATGTGGTATTTGTCTTTTTCTGCTTGGCTTGTTTCACTTAGGATAATACTTTCCAGATCCCTCCATGTGGTCTCAAAGGATAAGAGAGCTTTCTTTCTTACAGCTGCATAGTACTCCATTGTGTATATGTACCACAGCTATTTTATCCACTCATCTACTGATGGACACTTGGGCTGTTTCCAGATCTTAAATAGTGTAAATAGTGCTGCTATGAACATGGTGGTACATATATCCTTCTGATTGGTGTTTCAGGCTTCTTAGGGTATATTCCTAAAAGCGGGATCACTGGGTCAAATGGAAGTACAATTTTAAATTTTTTGAGGTAACACCATATTCTTTTTCATAGTGGCTGCACCAGTCTGCATTCTCATCAGCAGTGACTAGAGTGCCCTTTTCTCCACACCCTTGCCAACACTTGTTGTTTGATAATTTGTTGATGTCGGCCATTCTGACAGGTGTGAGGTGATACCTCATTGTTGTTTTAATTTGCATCTCTCTGATGATTAGTGATGTTGAGCATTTCTTCATATGTCTCATGGCTATTTGTATGTCCTGTTTGGAGAGGTGTCCATTCAGCTCCTCTGCCCATTTTTTAATTGGGTTCTTTGTCTTCCTGTGTTGAGTTGTATGAGCACTCTCTATATTTTGGAAATTAACCCCTTATCTGATGTATCATTGGCAAAGATGTTCTCCCATACAGTGGGTTGCCTTTCCATTTTGATGGTTGTTCCTTTTGCTTTGCAGAAGCTTTTAAGTTTGATGTAGTCCCATGTGTTCATTTTCTCCTTTGTTTCTATTGCCTTAGGTGATGTATCAGTGAAAATTCTGCTGTGTATGATGTTTGAAATTTTGTTGCCTACATTTTCTTCTAGGATTTTTATGGATTTATGGGTCATATTTAAGTCTTTTATCCATTTTGAGTTTATTTTTGTGTAGGGTGTAAGTTGATGGTCTAGTTTCATTTTTTTGCATGTAGCTGTCCAATTTTCCCAACACCATTTATTAAAGAGGCTGTCTTGACTCCACTGTATGCTCTTGCCCCCTTTGTCAAATATTAATTGAGCATATGGCCCTGGGTCCATTTCTGGGTTCTCAGTTCTGTTCCACTGGTCTATATGCCTGTTCTTGTGCCAGTACCAGGCTGTTTTGATTACAGTCACTTTGTAGTATAACCTGATATCTGGTATTGTGATCCCACCTACTTTGTCTTTCTTTTTCAAAATTGCTGTGGCTATTCAGGGACTTTTTTGGTTCCATATGAATTTTTGAAGTATTTGTTCTAGTTCTGTGAAGTATGTCGTTGGTGTTTTGATGGGGATTGCATTAAATCTATAGATTGCTTTGGGTAATGTGGACATTTTAATGATGTTAATTCTTCCAATCCATGAACAGAGTATGTGCTTCCACTTTTTTACATCTTCTTCTATTTCTTCTTTCAATGTTGTGTAGTTATCTGCGAATAGGTCCTTTACTTCTTTGGTTAAGTTTATTCCTAGGTATCTTAATTTTTTTGCCGCAATGGTAAATGGGATTGTTTTTTCAGTTTCTCTTTCTGTGAGTTCATCATTGGTGTATAAGAATGCCATAGATTTCTTGACGTTAATTTTGTATCCTGCTACTTTGCCAAATTCATTTATTACGTCTAGTAGATTTTTGATGTAGTCTTTAGGGTTTTCTATGTATAATATCATGTCATCTGCAAATAACGACAGCTTTACTTCCTCCTTTCCAGTTTGGATCCCTTTTATTTTTTCTTCACGTCTGAGTGCTGTGGCTAAGACTGCCACTACTATGTTAAATAAGAGTGACGAAAGTGGACATCCCTGTCTTGTTCCTGTTCTTAAGGGAAATGTTTTTAGTTTCTGCCCATTGAGTATGATGTTGGCTGTAGGTCTTTCACATATGGCCTTTATTATGTCGAGATATGATTCCTCTATTTCCACATTGCTGAGCGTTTTTATCAGAAATGGATGCTGGATTTTGTTGAAGGCTTTTTCAGCGTCTATTGATATGATCATGTGGTTTTTATTCTTCATTTTGTTTATGTGGTGTATCACATTTATTGATTTGTGAATATTGTACCAGCCTTGCATCCCTGGCATGAATACCACTTGGTCATGGTGAATAATTTTTTTGATGTATTGCTGGATTCAATTTGCTAGTATTTTGTTCAGGATTTTGGTGTCTATGTTCATCAGGGATATTGGCTTGTAGTTTTCTTTCTTTGCTGTGTCTTTTTCTGGTTTTGGAATTAGAATTATGCTGGCCTCATGAAACAAGTTTGGAAGTCTTCCTTTTTCTTGAATTTTTTGAAATAGTTTGAGGAGAATGGGTGTTAGTTCTTTTTTGAGTGTTCGGTAGAACTCCCCCGTTAAGCCTGGGCTTTTGTTTGTTGGGAGAGTGTTGATTACCTCTTCAATTTCCTTAGTTGTTATTGTTCTGTTCAAGTTTTCTATCTCTTCCAAGTCCAGTTTTGGGAGACCATGTCTTTCTAGAAATTTTTCCTTTGCTTAGATAGTCGAATTTGTTGCCCCATAATTTTATAGTAGCTGTTAACAATCTTTTGTATTTCTGTGGTGTCAGTTGTTACTTCTCCTCTTTCATTTCTGATTTTGTGTATTTGGGTTCTCTCTCTTTGTTTCTTGGTGAGTCTAGCTAAGGGTCCATCAATCTTGTTTATCTTTTCAAAAAGCCAGCTCTTTGTTTCATTGATCCTTTGAATTGTTTTTTGTTGTTGTTGTTGTTGTTGTTGTTGTTTTGTCTCTATGTCATTTATTTCTGCTCTGATCTTTACTAGTTCCTTTCTTCTACTTGTTCTGGGGTTTTATTTTTGTTTGCTTCATAATTCTAAGTTGTGATGTTAGACAGTTAATTAGAGCTTTTTCTTGTTTCTTGAGGTAGGCCTGTAGTGCTATGAACTTCCCTCTCAGAACTGCTTTTGCTGCATCGCATAGATTTCGTATCGTTGTGTGTTAATTTTCATTGGTTTCCAGGAAGTTTTAATTTCTTACTTGATCTCCTTGGTAACCCATTTATTGTTTAATAACATGCTATTTAGCCTCCATGTGTACAAATGTCATTGCATGTTTTCGTTGCAATTGATTTCTAGTTCCATGCCATTGTGATCTGAGAAGATGCTTGATATGATTTCAATCTTCTTGAACTTGTAGAGATTTAGTTTGTGTCCTATCATGAGGCCTATCTTTGAGAATGTCCCATGTGCACTTGAGAAGAATGTGAATTCTGTACAGAATTCACTCTAATTATTTTTCTTGTGATGACTGTGACAAACACCTCCCCTGTCTTCTTCATTTCTGTAGGGGTGAGAGAGAGTTGTAGATTCCATCCTAATAATTTTCGTCCCATTCACTTTTATTTAAGGTTAGATTTAGTATGCACTTTTAGAGTTGAAACCTTCATATTTTGGAGGGTGGAGAAGACTGGCTTGACATTCTATGGCGGAATATGAACTGGCAGCCAGGACAGGATAGAGTCATAGTGAATACAGTGGCTGGGACTCTGTAGTTTATTTGATCCCAAATATACTTATGGGTGAAATTATTAACAAGTAGCCAGACCCAATATCATAACTTTGAAATTGGAAAGGAAAAATAAATGTGTATGTGAGTTATGCTTCCTGTGTCTCTTAAGCACGAACTTTGGAATCTGTTTAGGAGTTCCAGAAAGGCACCACAAACTTTCAGATACCCAAACCAAACTCTCTCTCTCCATTTCTCTCTCTCTCTCTCCCCCTCTCTCAATTAAGACTTACAAATCATTATTTACTACTTGCCAGGCACTGTTCTTAGCACTTTGTTTATATTAAATAATTTAATTTCACAATGCTAGGAAGTACTAATAGTATCCCTATTTTTTAGATGACAAAACTGAGGCACCAAGAAACTAAGTAACATATCCAAGTGGGACAGCCAGGGTTCAAGCCCAGGGGATCTGGCTCCAGAACTAAGCTTAGGCACTACATTATCCTGCTTCCCAGTTAATGGTTCAGTCTTGGAAGGGGTGCACATGAAGCAGGAACATAAATATTTAAGGAGTAAGAAGATGAGGAGAAAGTTAGTCTTGTTACAGAAGCCAAAGGAGGAACAATTTCAAGGAAGACGTTTCAAAATATATCAATGTAAAGAAAAGTCAGCAAAGGTCTAGAAAAGTGTCCATTGGCTTTGGCAATCAAGGACTGACAAGAGACCTATTCCAGATCAGGGTCTGTGGCATGGAGGAACATGAGCCAGACTGCTCACTCTGCTGGAGTATGGAGAGGTTTCACTCAGATAGAATGGAAGCAGAGGAAGGAGAAATGGTGTGTCCCCTTGAGATAGAAAGTCACCATTGCAAGACACTTCCTTCCCTTCCTATTTCTTCTATTCTCCATTCTTAGCATATTTCTAAGGAATAAAAGACAGTTGGTAATGAGGCCTTTGGTGGTGTGGACATTAGGCATATGAAAATCTTAAGGGAATGCTCTGTTTGCACACTTCTCAACCGATGAACTGAAGACAGGTCTGCATCGATGATGAGATGAAGGAGGAGGCCATATGGAGAGAGAATAGGGCTTGAATTTTTCAGGTAACATGCCCAAATTTTGACCTATGTACTGCTGCAATCTTTCTGTAACCAATAGGAAGAGCAGACTCTCACACAAGCTCAATTTAACCCACTTTAAAAAGTGGGAGATTTAACCATCTGTGAGGTCCTTTGCATTTTTAAATTCTATGACTCTATAACTTTCAACCTAAGTACAGCATTGGCCAAAACAGCCCACTGCCCCATCACTGTTAACTTTCCTTCTCTAGCATCAATTTCTATAGTTACAAAGAGATAAAATAAACTCACTACCAAAGCCAGGGCATTTCAGACAACGAATGTGTTAAGGGAGAGAAAACATCAAGTTCAATATCTCTGGAATTCCTTCTGGGTCATCCCAACACATTGAGCAGAAAGAAAGCTTGAACGGTCACAGTTCAGTGATTCAGAATGTCAGCCTATAGAACTATAAGCCTAGAAGTTGTGTTAAGATTGGTATCTGCTACAAATAAACAATAACAGAACCTTCATGTTTAAAAAAAAAAACAAAACCTTTATTTGCATCTGAGTTATATTTAATGATGTGACATGAGCATTGAAGACTGTAAAACTTCCAACTCTGCCCCTTGAAGTATCTGTGCACAAAACCACATCGGCAGGCCTCAGATACAGGCCAAGTGGTTCACCAAGAGTTACAAGAAAGTGAAAAAAAAAAATTAAAATAGGAAAGAGAAGTTTTTATTCTGTTTTTATAGGAGTACTGAAAACACTTAAATGTCATTGAGCTCAAATATAGAAAATTGAAGAGGCTTTTCTACTCATTTTTGAAATGACCTTTTTATATTTCAGGACATTAAAATAAATAATATATATGCGACTACCACAAGTAACTATTTAAAGTAAAGGTATACTTTTGTGTCTTTATACTACTTTGAAAGATGTCAGGGCAGAACTATAAATGATGTTCTCCTGCTATGTCTGATTTCCCAGATTAACTAGATTTTTGTTACAGAAAAGCAGTATGTGCCAGATTCAAAGGCACAATAATTACTTAGTGTCTGGACTGATATGCGAACTCAGTGGGTTGGAAGCTGAGTTTATAAACCAAATACTAAAAGTTCAAACCTAACACTAAAGCTAGTCAGTTCCTCCTTAACACCCATCCACTGTCTTGTACACATGTGCCCCTCACTATGAGAGGGAGCCAGGAAAGGGGCTGGACAGAGCATCACAGCCAATGCCCTTACTGCCAACAGCAATTCAGTGAGCACCCTCTGTGAGCAGTGGGGCAGACACCATCATGATCTCCGGACATAAAAAGCAGATCATGGTAATATTTCATATGGCATGGCCTCATAATCAATATTCAAAGCTATCATATTGATTGTGATTATAATAATCCAAGCTCTTGGAAATCAGATACTCAGACTGGAAAAGTTACTCGATAACAAGAAAACTATCTTTTTTTTTAGAGAGAGAGAGAGAAACATCAATGTGAGAGAGACACATCGACTGGTTGCCCCCCACTCGACCCCAACCAGGGCCGGGGACAAACTGCAACCAAAGTACATGCCCTTAGCAGGAACCGTACCCAGGACTCTCTGGTCCACAGGCTGATGCTCTAACCACTTAGCCAAACCGGCCAGGGCAACAAGAAAATTATCTTTATTTTGCTCTCTCTCATATTCACTTTTGTTGTATCTCTTCCAATGGGCATGTATAATTATGGCCATCTCAAAACATCTCAGAGTACTAATTGTATAATACTTATAAATACTATTAATCTATGTGTTAGTAAACGTATGAATACTGCCTACTACAGTATAGTCTTGAGCACATTAATGTATTTGTGAGTATAAGAATGTGTACATCCCCCACCATGCATCATACCTATACAAACAAGTTTCCTTATACGTATTATATATATATAACATAAATATATGAATTCAATCAGTTAATAGTAACTATGACATACCTTTCCCTCACTAAAATCACATTTTGAAGTAGATTAGCATAATTTGGCTAAGTCAAAATTATAAGACTCTTTTGAGTCTGTCTTTCTATCGATCTTTCTCTTTCCCAATATGAATGTGGCGATAGGTTGTCTTACAGGGTGTCCAAGGGAGTCAGGTTCTAGTATAAACCATAACTTATTTCAAAAATAACATTAATGTATAGTTCCTATTTATTCCAAATGTAAAATTATAGGTAAAATTACTTTCTATAACCTAATTTGAGTGGTATTATTATGATACAATTATTATTGTAGAATCCACACAGTATCCATTGTCTGATGAATCTCATTCCATCTTTGTTGTTGCTGCTCATTAAAGGTAATCTCGTACTAATTCCTTAACATATTCTGTAATAACACTCTCCAAGAATGCTTGAGGTTGGACTAATTATATGAAAACATATTGGGATTGCACAGAAGATCCTCCAGCCCTAAAAGAATGTAATGAGATATATAAACACATTTAATGAAAGTCTCACCAGACAAAAAAAATGTAATCAAGCTAATAATACCAGATGAAGATCAAACCATGCCATTGTTTATTTAGCTCTGCTGGAGACAGACACAAGCAATCCCAGCACTAGAGAGAGATTCTCCACTGAGGTCTGCTAACATGTTATCATACTTCCTCAGAACTTAGTTAGAAACATCCCAACAAGCCATTCTGTTATTACTACCTCTAGCACACCAGAGTTACTTGAATAGCATGAGGAGAGAGGCATTAGTCTACTCTAACAAAGAACCTCAAACAACCCCAAAATATAGAGGCCCGAATAAAATCAAGGTTTCATATTCTCTCGCAGGGCAGTCTGGATGTGAACAACGTCGCAACCTCGGCTTCGTGGAACCCACTCTACCATCCTCTACATACAACAATCAGGGTTGCCCCAGTTTTCATTCCCCAGTCAATATTAGAAGAAAAAAAAGTGTTTAGGATGAGATCATTAATCTTGAAGGAGATGACCCAAGAATTATACACATTCCTTCTGTTCACACCCAACTGGTCAGCAATTATCTGCAAGGGAGATAAGGAAATGCCATCCTTAGCTGGGTAAGTTTTCTTACTAAAAAGAAAATGAGAAAGGATACTAGGAGAAAGTTATTAGTCTTTCATATTCCAACCTGCTGGTCATCCAAGTATTCATGCATAGTCAGGTTTGCAAATATGGAACATACTCACACCCTCCCCAAATCCCCCGCATTTCAGCCAGCTCAAAGCCCTGACTCTCTGAATGATACAAAGTCCTTTCCATCAGGTAAGTGAGGCTCTTTGCATTTTAGTGACCAGAATACAGAAGTGTTCTCTCTCTCTCTCACCCCCCACCCCCTGTCTCACACACACACACACACACACACACACACACACACCCCAAACACAAACACATGCCAATGGTAGGGAAGGAACAGGGTCACTGTCATAAAATCTTCTGTTCATAAAAGACAAGAATGGGACATGCACAGCAACAAATAATCCACAACAATGATGAATCCTGCTAGGTGGGATTTACAGAGACTACTTGTCCTAGAAATACAGGACTTCCCTTGATTAAAATGTGGTTCTGCTCACCAGTTCTCTTGATTGGCACATACTTGTCAGTTATTCTCTATGGCCAATGGCATTGCTCTCTAGATGGTTTTCTCTTGTTCACCATCATAGTGGCCCCATAACCAAAGAAGGAGTCCTTCACACATACTCCAGCTTTCTGGTGGTATAGGTTAGGGGTCAGAGTGGGGGAAAATGACTTATAAGCTTTTGTAGGTCAGGCTTGTCATTTCTTTGGCAAAACAATTTTCTCACAATATAGTGGGCTCTGTGGGGTTGCCTCTGCCAAGATCCCAGTGCAATAACCATTCCTAAAGTTCTCTAGACATAGCTCTCAAATTGAGTGACTCTTCTCTGTACTTGCTGGCCTCTGTATTTCCTCAACTTTATAACCACTACCCTAGGCCATTCAAAACAATAGTGTGAGAGGAAAAGCAATGCCCTTAACCAGATCCTTGCTACTGAGTTTCTCCCTGGTTTGGCTGTGGCATCTTTGTGAGAAAAACTCTGAATGCCAGTTTTATCTTCAGAAGTTTGCTATTTCCAATCCCATGAATCCCATATTTAAACTGCAGGTCATAGGCATAGGACTTTCCTTTAGTTGATCTATATTCTTTTCCATCTCTGCTTCCAAAACTGGCTAATTTTATCTGCTTTCATCTCTCTTTTGTAAAACCATCAAGAAGAAGCCAATAAACATCAAACATTTGGGCTTTTCTATTTATTTACAAGACCAACACACTCAGTAAGCATGTAGTCTGTCTTCCAAGTTATTATAGACTAAATTTTATCAATTATTTTCAATAATCTACAGTCAGCAGCATGAGAACCTGTAGTATTTGTTGCCTTGCAACACACTGCTGGACTATTAAGCATAATTTTATTTATCGTTTGGTAGGATCTCACATTTGGGTATCATTTCCTGCATTAGTTAGTCGTTATAACAAAAGACCCCCAAATAGAGTGGCTTATACTAAGAATAAAGTTCACTACTTTCCTACAAGGAAGCCTAGAGCTTGCATGGTGGCTCCATCATTGGTGACACATGGCCTTCAAGGTTGCTCCAGTTGTCATCCCAGCCAGTAGACAAGGGGGATGAGACAACTCAAAGTATTATTTAAGGAGGTGACCTAGAAATTACACACATTTCTGCTCACATCTCATTGGGTTAAACTTATTTATATGGCCATAACTCAATTCAAATGTGTTCTCTAGCTGGGTAACCACCTGCTCTACTAACACCTGCAGGAGAGGGATTGCGTTACTAAAAAGAAAAGAAAAACTGCTAATGAAGAGAAATCAGTAGTTTCTGCCACATGGGCATTTCAGAATCCCAGCCCACTGTTACTCCATTGTTTAGGTTCCTTTTTTAACATGGGTTTCTAAGAGTCTGCAAAGCAAAGTATGCAATGTAGTATCTCAAGCAGAGACCCAAAGACATGCCATTGATAAGTTTTCATAAATTACAAACCCCGCATATTACAGTTCAGCCTCCCATTCACCATACTACTTCACATCCCATAAAAAAGGAGGAAAGAAGTAAGGAACATAACATGTAAGTCTATTGCTTCAGAATATTTGAACTTTAAGATTGCCTTTATTATCTTTTCTTTATGAAATTCTGTGTCACACAGTACCCACCCATTTGCAACAGCACAGTCTTCAGATGGATCTGGGTTTTGCCAAACCTTCAGCTCAGATATTATCCTCCCCAAGTTCCATAAACACCAAAATTATGTGTGTGAATACTATTACTCAGAACACCAAAATTATGGGAATACTATTAGTCAGAACACAGTCAAAAAAATGTGCTAAACAATATTCTAAGATAAAATAGAAAGCAAGTCCCCTAATGATTATAGTTCATTGTCCCTTAAGCCAGGTGCCCAGTATACCATTTGGGTCTTTTTAATGCTATTTCAACACATTCTATATCCAGAACTACAATTCCATTCTCTACTTCTGATCAGTAATAATTCACTTCCCAGATACATTGACACAGGTGTACATGTTGGATGAAGGAGTCATGAAGGTCTGTCACCCAGCATAATGTGTATAGATGTTGTTATGCATGAGATGTAGGCACATTTAATACCAGTGCGTCTGTCATCAAGAGACAATAATCTCTGGTTTAACCAAGCAAATCTTGTTCCTAGACCTGAAAGGGATGGAACAAACAATAGAAAATTATGACTCTACAACTAAATTTTCCCCAAAAAAGCAACCTCATTGGCCTTCCCTCAAACTCCTATAAACGCATTTCTAATTATCTTTAGTAGATCTCTTCAGAGCTGTAATCTTGAGAGGTGATCTTGTAAGTTATTAAAAAAACTCTTCATTGGCAACCACTCCAACTCTAATTAAAAGAATATGACTGCTCTTAACTTATTTTCTTTACTGAACCTCTATTTAGAAGGAACACACATACCCATGTACCAGAAGACCAAACACTGACAACATAATTCTTTTTATCTTATAGATTAATAATTATACAACATACCTTATCTATGCTTATATTAGACATTCTAAACCAGTCATAGCACCCTTTCTCACAAATGCCTGTAGTATCCTTGAAATCACTCTTTTATGCAAAACTTCAGGAAACTCTCATCAGTTAAAACTAGTCCTCAACATTCTGACAATTACACACACACACACACACACACACACACACACACACACACACATACTGAGGTCATGATCACACAATATATAAATTGTAGATCGAGCACTAGGATTCAGGATTTCTGTTTCCTGAGACTAATGTTCTTTCTTCTGCAATGTATTGTGATGGCTTAGTAGTAGATTAATGATATTTGTAACAGCTTGAAATGTCTTCATTTGTCCAGAGGAAAATTATTGAAAGAAAAATCAATCCATAGCTCTCTTGATGGCATTTAAAAAGATCCGTACCATAAAAATAACTTCTAAAAGCCTTTCTAAATATTAAAAAGGTAAGAAAATCACTGTTCATTAAATGCTTAGTTAATGTTTAATATAGATATTATGTCATCAGGCTAGATTTATATCACAGCAGAGCTGTATGCAGTGTGCTTTCTTGTATAATAAAGGCATGTGAATGTCAGTGTCAATTGTATAGGCCTTTTATAAGAAGTATAATGGTCAGTAGTCTGAGAAATTGGGAGAAATAGATGGGATATGCACTTATCTTAGAGGGTGGGTGTGGGCTATCACTGACTTCTCTGCACCCTAGTTTTCTTACATTGAATGGGTCTTTATGGTCTCTGAAAGTGCTCAAGCCCTATTATTCAAAACATAATGTATGTTTTAATTATTATAGGATACTGAACTTGAAGCTTTCCTTCACAATGTACCTAAAAATATTGACACCACAATTTTGAAAAATTATATGCTTCCTCATATATTTTACAGTTGAGCTACATTTTTATCTCAAATGCATTTGTTACAAAGATTTAATTTCTAGTATATTGCACATTGTGTGTAATATTTTAAAATATACCTGGAGTTGCAGATCTAGCCCACTCAATTAATGAAACATATCTGCTAAATAAAACCTCACTGGCAAAGTCAGTCCTCATAGTCAAACCAATTAATCAAATCAGACTTCCTTTTTGCCATAAAAAATCCAAGTTTATCTTGATTTAAGTAAAAATGTCAATATGTGCTCCACAGCAACACTTTTGTTTCTCAGTCCTGATTGTAACATATATGGTCAGAGACAAGTAGTCACAGAGCCCTGCCATGTGACTGTGACCTGAATGAACTCAGGCACTGCTCTCTTCCATTCTATTTGTTTTTCTAAGTCTAGGGGCTCTCATTTTGGAGCTCTACATTTTCAAACATCCTTATGGTTAGTGCCACTACGTTTTTTATACTCTGGGAAATGCCTCAAAATAATTTTCAGATGGGTGAGAGTTGCACATTTCTACTGTAAGGTAGGAGACAGTCAACTGTGAAAAGGGAGGTAAGAAATGAGAAAACTTGACCAGGAGTGGTTCTCAGACAGATCAGCTTTAGGAAGGGACACAATGGAAGTTGAGCATCTACAAAATGATTTGCCTAAAGCTGCTCAAGCTGTGTACCTCCACAGAGTCTTCAAGTCCATCCGGCCGTGTGGCTCAGTGAATTGAGCACCATCCTATGACTGAGAGGTCCGGGTTCCATTTCCGGTCAGGGCACCTGCTGGGGATTATGGGCTCAATCCCCTGTAGGAGGCGTGCAGGAATTAGCTGGTCAATGTTTTTCTCTCACATTGATGTTTCTCTTCTTTCTCCCTTCCTCTCTCTCTAAAAAAATCAACAAAAACATTTTTAATTAATTAATTAATTTATTTATGTTACAGATGTTTCTCCTTTTTTCCCCACTGATTCTTCCATCACCCTCCCTCTCCGCCCTGTCCCCAGCTTTGTTGTCCATCTCCACTGTTCGTGCACACATGCATATAAGTTCTGTGGTTTATCTCTCCCCCACCACCCCCTCTTCTGGGGATTGTCAGTCTGGACTTCCACATCTCTGGGACTACCCCATTCCTCAGACTGTTATGTTCATTATATTCCACAAATAAGTGAGATCATGTGGTATTTGTCTGTTTCTGCTTGGCTTGTTTCGCTTAGGATAATACTCTCCAGGTCCCTCCATGTCGTCTCAAAGGCTAAGAGATCTTTCTTTCTTACAGCTGCACAGTACCACAGCTTTTTTTTATCCATTTGTCTACTGATGGACATTTGGGCTATTTCCAGATCTTAGCTATTATAAATAGTGCTGCTATGAACATGGGAGTATATATATTCTTTCTGATTGGTGTTTCAGGCTTCTTAGGGTATATTCCTAGAAGCGGGATCACTGGGTCAAATGGAAATACAATTTTTAATTTTTTGAAGTAACACCATATTGTTTTCCATAGTGGCTGCACCAGTCTGCATTCCCACCAGCAGTGTACAAGAGTCCTTTTTCTCCACACCCTCACCAACACTTGTTGTTTGGTGATTTGTTGATGGCAGCCATTCTGACAGGTGTGAGGTGATATCTCATTGTTGTTTTAATTTGCATCTCTCTGATGAATAGTGATGTTGAGCATTTCTTCATATGTCTCTTGGCCACTTGTATGTCCTGTTTACAGAGGTGTCTATTCAGCTCCTCTGCCCATTTTTTAATTGGGTTCTTTGTCTTCCTTTGGTTGAGCTGTATGAACACTCTATATATATTGGAAATTAACCCCTTATCTGATGTATCATTGGCAATGATGTTCTCCCATACAGTGGGTTGCCTTTCCATTTAGGGTGGTGGTTTCTTTTGCTGTGCAGAAGCTTTTGAGTTTGATGTAGTCCCATGTGTTCATTTTCTCCTTAGTTTCTGTTGCCTTAGGTGATATAACAAAAACATTTTTTAAAGAGAGAAGCCTGCATTAATTAACAGAAACTATGTCATATTTTTAAGGCAATGTGAGCCATCCAGTTTTAGTCTTACAAGATCAGATTTAAATTGTAAAATGCTCCCTCTGGTGGCAGTGTAGGGAATAGGTAGATTAAAGGGCAGTAAAACAGGAAAAGCACTTGGGAAGCTTCAGGTGTTCTAGGAGGAAGATCCTGTTGAGCCGAAATAATAGTATTTGTAATGGAAATAAAGAGAAGTGAAAAGATTCACAATTGTAATAGCTGGAATCTCCCAGACTTGAGAATTTGTTGGATGTAGGCAGAGGAATGGACGGAAGAGTCACAAAACTGGGGAAGAAAATAAAGAACAGGCTTGGAGTGAAAGACAGAGTTCAGATTGGGACATACAGAGGCTGAACCGGTTAGACATATGCGTCTATCACTCAGAAGACAGGCCAGGGACAGACATAGAAGTGGGGGATCTTTGGAAGAGAGATAAGAGTTGAAGCTGTGGGAGTGAGTGTAATGAAAGTGGGGGACTAGGTAGTGTGGGGAGGGGCCAAGAAAGGAACACCAACATTACAGGGATAGTGCAGAAGCAGGAGCTTGCAATGGAGACTCAGAGAGATCACCAGAGACTTAGGGGAAAACTAGGGTGGGGTGGGTCTGCAAAGTAAGCGCTTCCAAAAGAGAGTACCAAGGTGTAAAATGTTGCCAAGTGAAAAGTAGAAAAAGACTGAGCATGTGGGCTGAAGCTTGGCAAAGTATTTGCTGGTGAGAAGTTTCTCCCTGCTTTGGTAGCTTAAGACAGGCAGAGTGCTAGGTTTGAGATGCAATGGGAGATGAAAACGGAGAAGAAAGTTGAATCTAAAACGGTGAAGAGAAAGGCAGTAGCTGGAGAGGGCACATGGGCTCAAGGAAGGCTGTTGTTTAGGGGAGGTTTTTTTTTTTTTTATCCTCACCTGAGGACATTTTTCCATTTTTTGTTCAGGTAGAGTGGGGGGGGGGGAGAGAGGAACAGAGAGAGAGAAAAAAACATCAATGTGAAAGGGACACATCGAGTGGCTGCCACCCACACAACCGACCAGGGCCGGGGACAAACTGCAACTGAGGTACGCGCCCTTAGCCGGAACCGAACCCGGGTCTCTCGGGACCGCAGGCCGACGCTCTAACCGCTGAGCCAAACCGGCCAGGGCAGGGGGAGGTTGTTTTTATTAAATTTATTGGGGTGAGAGTGGTTAATAACACTATATAAGTTTCAAGTGCATGATTCCATAATTCATCATCTGTATCATTTCCATTTGCAATTGCAACAACAACAAAAAATAAGATACCTAGGAGTAAGCAACAAAGGAAGTGAAAACTACAAGACATTGTTGAAAGAAATTGAAAAAGACACAAAGACATGCAAAGATATTCTGTGTTCATGGATTGGAAGGATCAACATAGTTCAAAATGGCAATATAGAGATTCAAAGCAATATACGGATTTAATGCTATCCCCCATCAAAATCCCTGGCATGTTCTTTTAACATAAAAAGGATTTGGAGAGTTTTTAAATGATGTGGAAAGCCTGTACACAAAAGCAATGCTTTAAGATTTAAGAAAGATGTGGAACTACGGAGTTGAGGTGAAAAGTGAGAAGACGAAGCTTTGCCATGCAGAGGTGGAGGAAAGAGCTTCAGAGAGGAGGAGGAGGAACATTGTCACAGGAAGGAAGGAGGAAAGGGTGTGTACGGATAGAGCAATACGTTTGCAGTAGATTCACTCACCCACAACTAATCTCTGTACAAAGCAGAAGGAAAAGTCATCTGCCCAGAGTATTGGGAAAAAAGTAGGAGGGGGCACAGAGATTCAAGAAGAATAGAGAATGTGGGAGACACCATGTGAAAAATGGGAGATAGCTGACTATGAAAAAGAAATGGAGTTGTTCTAATTTACCATTTTATTTGCCATACAGTTGATATCTAATTGAATTGTGTAATCTTTAAGAATAGATGAGAAACTGCTTAAGTAAATTTAAAGTACCCTAAATTAATTTTAAGTGATGATTGTAAGTGCTTCTAAATAGTCAATTAAGAAATAAGACAGTACTTTAAAAATATAAATGAAAGAATAAATATAAACGAGCATTTTACTTGAATATGTCTTTTCCTATTTCTCCTCAAAGTAGGAGAATGACAAGCCCCACTTGAAGATATATATGTAAGAAGTATGAATTCATTGGCATTCTCATTTCAAAATGCAATGAAGAAAGATGTGAAAAACATGACAGAATTAGAAGATCAGATGTCTAGATGCCCAGTGATCAGGACTAGAAAATATCATTCCCAGCCTTCCTAGCCTTAGTGCTCCAGTTACTCAATAGACATCTGCTGGGCATTGGCCCTGTGTTAGATGCCAGCTAGGTGGTGGCACAACATCAAGGGGACATCACTGATGCTTGCAAAATGTTCACTGCCTAGTGGTAAAGAAAAGTACATGGCTCTTTCTTGTTCTCCTCCTTTTGTTTTTAATCCTCACCCGAGGATATTTTTTCTATTTTTGTTCAGATAGAGTGGGAGGCAGAGAGAGAGAGAGAAACATTGATGTGAGAGGGACACATCAACTGGTTGCCTCCCGCACTTGAACTGCAACTGAGGTACATACCCTTGACCGAAATCAAACCCGTGACTCATTGGTCTGTGGGCTTATAGTCTAATCGCTGAGCCAAACCAGCCAGGGCGACACATGGCTCTTTCAGCTCCATGTGATGTGGACTAAGCATATTTTGAGACTTTCACCACAGTTTCCTCATTGTGTTTACTTATCCTCCACACCCACCCCTTGTATACAAAAGCATTTAGAAGATTCTTTTCCAGGAAATCTTATTAGCTCAAGAAAAAAGCCTAAAGATACCATCCAAATTTTCTGGTGGAATGGCCCAGTCAGTCTCCAGCAGTGAGGTGCTACACCAACAGGCCCTGTCCACAGGTACACAGCTTCCAGTCAGCTGTCTAGATCTCCTCATTTAGCTATGAGGACAGAGCCAAAGACACCAGACATCTGAGAAGTGTGAGAGAGTGAGTGGGTGAGAGGGGGGATTCAAGACAGTCAAGGAGAATTGTGCCCTTACAACTGAGAAGAACAGAAATACAAGACTTACACTGTTTCATAAAATTGTCAACTTATTTCCTGTTTGAAGATACAATGAACACATGCTGTATCACAGGGGCCAGCAAACTGCATACACCTTATGAGCCAAGTCCAGCCTACCCACCCACAGTTTTTGTAAATAAATGTCTATAGAAACACTGCCATGCTCACCCATGGCTGCATTCACACAGCAATGGCAGAGCTGAGTAGTTGAGAGGGAGACCACATGACCCATAAAGCCTAAAGGAGCTATTCTGTGGCCCTTTACAAGCCGAGTCTATAGAGCGCTCTTCTACAAAACAGGTCATTGGAATAGTCTATTCAATCAATCATTCCATTTTTTTTTTTAATGTTCACTATATGAAGGGAGAAACAAAGGTGATTAAGATATGGATTTTATCCTCAAGCAACTTATAATTTTGTAAGAAAAAAGATAACATTTATCTATATAACCACATTAGGGAGTAGATAGTAAGAAGTGCTATGTGGGGTACAGATAACATGCTATGGTTCTGGGGAGACAGGCAAATATTTATACAGCACAGTGACTCAGGGGAAGACTCCTAAAGTAGATGATGTTTAAGTTGAAACTTAAAGATTAGATGTGTCTTTGAGATCTTTACCCCTTTTGAAGTACTTTAGATAGTTACTTGAAATTTTTAATTCAAATGTTTAAAAAATAATAATAATCCAGTATTTTTAAAATATCACCTTTTATACAAGTTCTTTTTATGTTTATTTAATTTTATTTCTATTTAACTCTTATTGTCAAAGACCTTGAAAAATTTGTCTAAGGAACCTGGCAATGCATTAACATAATGTTCTCTCCAGTACTCTGATTTGGGTAGGAATCATTTATTATGAAATACTGTCTGGCAGGGAGATGAAACAGTTAGGTCAAAGTGATTACAGCTGAGCTGTCTTTTAATCACAAGGTACCTTGACTATTTGACATGAATCTAATTTCACAAAACATATCATTCATTATTGCTGGTATGAAAGAGTATTTTTAAAACAACACTGTAGTTCTATAGCAACAGAAGACTAAAATTATATTTTCAATGGTTCAGGTTTTAAATTACATTAGAAGTAGAGATGAACATCTTTTCTGAGCTCTAGATACATGAGTGAGCTGAGGCTGTTCACCCGTATGTCTTGAATGATGGTTTCCTTCTTTCTTTTGAAACATACCAGCCAACTATTACCAGCTTCACAATAGGGGGACAATCTCCTGTTGAGAAGGGTGCCCCAGCTCTTATCTTGAGATTCACCTTTGAACACCCCTGCCACCACAGCGCTTGCTGGCTTCAAGCACTGACCACCACTAATAACCAACAACACAGAAGAGAAAAAAACAACGCAAAATTCACCAACACTTTAAAAGACCCTTGGATAACCAAGAAGTAAATATGGAGTACTACCTAAAACTAAATCAGCAACAGCTCGCCAGGGCTCTGAGACACTGTGCCGTCCTCATGTACTTCTGGAGAGGAAATGGGGCCTCCATTCCCCCATTTAACTCCTTCACACCTTTTCTTTTTTCCTTCCCACTTCTAAGAGATATGATCATTTCACTGTGAGAGAATTTCCTCACTGTTGTGTCCAAGATGGATACAAATCAATTATTTTAAATTAAAATACAATTTGAAGAGTCATTTTAATATAGGACATGTCAATATTGCTCTGTTGTAATCTTGGAAAAGACATTATTAAACAAGCTCAAAAAGTAAGTTGTAACCTCAGAAACTAGATAATAATTAGGTGTTGGGTGTCTGTCAAGAAATTATCATTAAATCAATCACATACATGACCAACTGTATATAATTAAGGACTAGTATTGATGCAAAGTGTTACCTGCTGTATTTTTCTTCATGATGTTTACTAATGGAATTCAGAGAAATAGTACTACAGAACTTCCAGAGATGATGAGTGGGTGTGTCCATACTGACACCGCCTTCCATGTGTATGTCCAAGACCTGATAACATATGTGAGCCAGGTTATAGGATTGTAAAATTTGGAATCATTAAATATGAATGAGAAGACTCGTGGATACAAAAAGCCTTGTTACAATTCCAGCTTATTTTTAAACTCATCTTTTTCTTTCCTTTTTTCTTACTCAATAGATCTTTATCTTGAGCATCTAGTAGTGTTGTGATCTCCAATTCAAACCCAACACCCCATTCCACAGTTGTACTTCCCTTCTCCCACAATGAAAATGCATGTTTCCCCTCAAAATCTATATAGTCACTCATTTGCTCTATCCTACTACACAGCCAAAATAGTTTGAGAGTCACAACATCAGTATCACTAGCAACAGCAAACCTAAGAAGAGCTCAAGAGTGTTTTGTAATTGTTTTTGTCCTTTGGATTATATTCTTGTAAGTATCTCTGATCAAAACACTGCATTGAAAAGTTACTTGAATTAATTCCTTTTTCTATGTATAATAATATCGACTTTATACACAGCAAAGATTTTTGTATTTGTATTCAGTTTTAGTGTCTGGTTGCTTTTTATTTCTTCCCTTTTATTTTCTTATTTTAAATATATAAAATTTTGCATGAATATATAAACTATTACAAAAGTCAGAACTATGTGAAGGTATATTCCACAGAATTCTAGTTCCCCGCCCAATCCCTTCCTCAATTCTCATCTGTCTGCTATGAAACCACTTTCATTGATTTCTAGTTTGTCATTCTTGTTTCTTTTTCAAAAAATTAAGCAACATGTGTGTGTTCTAGACCAAACCTGTTCAAATGCATGGCCACGTGACCATTTATGAATGTATTGAAAATGAGTGATGAAATACGAGGGAGGAAGCTCTTCAAAGCTTACTAAGCAACCTTGAATTTTTTGCATCAATTTGTATAGTACTCTCTATAAACCTTACTTGAGATTAAGATACAAACTGTTGTCTTTATTTGGCCTCATTTATGTCCATCAGGTTGTGTCACCTTTCTCTGGCAATGTACTATGATTGCTCTGAATTTTAGACAATGTGTTACTGGAATGTGGTGTAATCCCTGGTGATTTAGAACAGCCATTATACCCACATCAGTACAGCCATCTCAGCCTCTGAACTGTCAGCCCCAGATTATGCATTTTATCTGCCAGTTCAGGAAGCTGGGTCACACAGGGAGAAGAACATCAGCCCTAGCTTTAAAAAGAAATTAGAAGCAAAGATGAATTCAAGTGTAAAAAAAAAAGAGTATTAGAAAGATGAAACAAAAAATTATTGATGCTTCTCTAAGCAATGGAATAAGTGATCCAAACATGACTGTCACAGAAATACTTCTATTTACTAGAGCTTATCTCTCCCCTCAGTCTCTCTGTTTATCTTCTACCTCTCTCCTGTCGGATACAGCACATCCTTTGAAGTTCTGTTTTGCCAACAGCAGAGATCGTTTGTGTTGGTGCTTTTCTACCTCTGGAGGGAAAACAACAGTGGGTGTCATTTGAAGGTAGACAGCAGCTTATTTGTTCTGTTAGAACCCTTGCACACTGCAGAGATTTGATAAAAGCTTTAAAAATAGGGAGAAACCTACTATCAGGGGCACCATCAAGATCAATGTCCATGGTTATACTGAGAACAAAAATTCTAACTTTATTATTCCAAAAACTGTGGGGAATAAGTTTCTCTAGATACATAAAAATCCTTCTGAACGGAGGTATTTGATCGGCCTGATTTAGCTTGTAAAAAAAGTGAGTGTTCTGGTTATCTTTTCTCCACCACATAATAATACTTTCTGCTTCTAAAAGGAATGCATAGAGATCAAACAGAAATTAACTAGATATTTTCTTTTTCATTTACAGAATTTAAAAAATTAATTATGTTCTCTAAGTCACAGAGAGTGTCCTCAGTGGGTTAGCCTACTGTGTTCACATGGAGACAAAGATGCCTGTCTGGTGCAGAAGTTCAGGAGCTGTTACTGGGTTACCAGGTATTATGGGTCGAATCATGTCCCCAGAAAGATAAACTGAAGTCCCAGTCCTGTTACCTGTGACTATGCTCTCATTCGAAAACAGGATCCTTGTGGATATAATACAGTTAAGATAAGGTTATAAAGGAGGGTTCTAATCCAATACCACGGTGTCCTTGTAGGAAGAGGAGAATACCATATGAAGACAGAGACACCCAGGGAGAATGCCATGTGGTGACACAGGCAGAGATTGGAGTGATGCAGCTGTAAACCAAGGAATGTCAGGGATTGGACTGTCCACTACCACCGGAAGCTAGGAAAAGACAAAGAATTCTATTTCAAGTCTCAGATTAAACATTACCTTACACATTGATTTAGAACTTTTAACCTCAAAAACTGTGGGAGAATAACTTTCTGTTGTTTTAAGCCACCTAGCTTGAGGTACTTTGTTACAATACTCTAGGAAACTAATAAAATAATATTATATTATAATAATAGCAGGAAATGAGAGTCAGGCTGAATTGAGAAACAGCATGAAATTTGTCTCAGAAACCCTAGATTTGGATCTTGGCTTTTGCCACAACCCTGCTACATGTATGTTATAGTTACTATTATATGCTGGCTTAAAATATTTTTACCTGAATTACAAAATGATTATTTTCACCCTTAAACAATTTGGAAAAGTATATAATTTTTTGCAAGTGGTTCAAGCACCAAGAGTTGGACTACTATACTCTTCTAAACTACTAACTAGCATTAGTCTGATAGGTCCTAATAACTGATTGTATCACTCGACACTTTTTTTTTTGATGTTGTTACAGATGTTTCTCCTTTTATACCCCATTGATTCCCTCCTCCCCATCCCCCCCACCCCATTTCCGGCTTTGTTGTCAATGTCCATTGGTTATGCGTACATGCATATAAGTTCTGTAGTTTATCTCTTCCCTCCTCCCACCACCCCCTCTTCTGAGGGTTGTCAGTCTGTACCCTATTCCTCAGACTGTCATGTTATTATATTCCACAAATAAGTGAGATCATGTGGTATTTGTCTGTTTTTGCTTGGCTTGTTTCTCTTAGGATAATATTTTCCAGGTCCCTCCATGTTGTCTCAAAGAATAAGAGATCTTACTTTCTTACAGCTGCATAATACTCCATTGTGTATATGTACCACCACTTTTTTATTCATTCATCTACTGATGGACACTTGGGCTGTTTCCAGATCTTAGCTACTATAAATAGTGCTGCTATGAACATGGGGGTGCATATATTCTTTCTCATTGGTGTTTCAGGTTTCTTAGGGTATATTCCTAGAAGTGGGATCACTGGGTCAAATGGAAGTTCACGTTTTAATTTTTTGAGGTAACACCATATTGTTTTCCATAGTGGCTGCACCAGTCTGCATTCCCACCAGCAGTGTACTAGAGTCCCCTTTTCTCCACACCCTCACCAACACTTGTTGTTTGATGATTTGTTGATGGCAGCCATTCTGATAGGTGTGAGGTCATACCTCATTGTTGTTTTAATTTGCATCACTCTGATGATTAGTGATGTTGAGCATTTTTTCATATGTCTCTTGGGCATTTGTATGTCCTGTTTACAGAGGTGTCTATTCAGCTCCTCTGCCCATTTTTTAATTGGGTTCTTTGTCTTCCTTTTGTTGAGTTGTATGAGCACTCTATATATTTTGGAAATTAACCCCTTATCTGATGTATCATTGGCAATTATGCTCTCCCATACAGTGGGTGCCTTTCCATTTTGGTGGTGGTTTCTTTTGCTGTGCAGAAGCTTTTGAGTTTGATGTAGTCCCATGTGTTCATTTTCTCTTTTGTTTCTGTTGCCTTAGGTGATGTATCAGTGAAAATTCTGCTGTGTAGGATGTCCGAAAATTTGTTGCCTACATTTTCTTCTAGAATTTTTATGGATTCAAGGGTCACATTTAAGTCTTTTATTCATTTTGAGTTTATTTTTGTGTAGGATGTAAGTTGATGGTCTGGTTTTAATTTTTTGCATGTAGCCGTCCAATTTTCCCAATACCATTTATTAAAGAGGCTATCTTTACTCCATTGTATGCTGTTGCCTCCTTTGTCAAATATTAATTGAGCATATGGCCCTGGGTCCATTTCTGGGTTCTCTATTCTGTTCCACTGGTCTATATGCCTGTTGTTGTGCCAGCACCAGGCTGTTTTGATTACAGTAGCTTTATAACCTGATATCTGGTATTGTGATCCCATCTACTTTGTCCTTCTTTTTCAAGATTGCTGTGGGTATTCGGGGCCTTTTTTGGTTCCATATGAATTTTTGAAGTATTTGTTCTAGTTCTGTGAAATATGTCCTTGGTATTTTGATGGGAATTGCTTTAAATCTATAGATTGCTTTGGGTAATATGGACATTTTAATGATGTTAATTCTTCCAATCCATGAACAAGGTATGTGTTTCCACTTTTTTATATATTCCTCTATTTCTTTTTTCATTTCCTGTAGTTTTCTGCAAATAAGTCCTTTACTTCTTTGGTTAAGTTTACTTTTAAAGAAATTTGATTCTTGATGTCACAGAATTTTTTAAATTTCTGCTTTGCAAATGTGAGAAAACAGTGGTAAGAAAAGAAACAAAGTGTTAATATTTATAATGAAGAGAAGCTAGAAAACACTTTGCCTGTATGTATGTCTTATTGTTATTCTTGTTGAAAATCTCACTTATGACAGTACATTTGGCTTTGTAGACCACTGCTATGGACTGATTTGTCCCCCTAAAATGCACATGTTAAACTCTAACCCCTCATGTGACTGTTTCATAGATAGGGCCTTTAAGGATATGATTAAGGTTAAATGAAGTCATGAATGTGGAGCTAGATCCAATAGAACTGGTATCCTTATAAAAAAGGGAAGGAACATTAAAGATCTTTCTATCCCTCTCTCCCACCCTCCGTCCCTCCCTCCCTCCCCCACCCCTCTCTCTCCCCAGTCTGAGGGCATGGAGAAACACAGTCATCCACAAGCCAAAACAAGAAGTCTCACCAGAAAATGAACCCTGCTAGGACCTTGATCTTGGACTTTTCAGCTTCCAGAACCATGAGAAAAAATTTTTTTGTTTTAGCCACCAATCCATGCTACATTTTATGGCAGCTTGAGCAGACTAAGACCAAGACTGCATGTCTGACCAGAGGAAAGAAAGGCTGCAGACTGTGAGTAGTTTGAGAAACCTATTCTAAGGCATAATGACGATCTTGAAATTACATTGTATCTTAGTCTTTTAGTAATATTTTGGTTTCCTTTTTAACGCATTAAGAAGTCCTTTCGGGAAGGTTTTGAGAAACAGAGATTTCTGGGCTATGAACTCAGAGATTTTGATTCAGGAGGTCTAGGGCAGAGTCTGGGTTTTGTTATTTTTACATTCTCCAGATGATTCTGATGCACAGCCAAGTTTGGGAACCACTGTGCCACCTCAGAAATAATAGAAGTAACGAATGCAATGGCCTCTTCACTCTAAACCTGCCTCCCCCGCCCTACATTTTTTCTTAACAACAACAACAAAAAAATGAGTTTAAATTAATCAGAGTGTTGAATTGGAATCAATGGTAGACATTTTCTGATGAACAAGAAATCCGTCACTCCCTGGTCCAACAATTAGATGGTTGGCACATGAGCAGGGAAAAGCCTCAGGAAGCCACAGAATCGATTCTGTCTGCTCAACAGACCGGTTATAAATCTCTAGTTACTGGTATTCAAATGGCCTTCTGGATTAGTCTGTTTACTTTCTGTTCACTTTTGCATTTTAAAACCATAGATTTTGTTTCCCAGCCTAAAAACAAGTGAAAATTCCAACATCCCTTCTCCCTCCTGCCTCTCCTTTCTAGTTAGTCACCAAATCCTATTGATTTTGCCTTTTTAAGTTTCTTTCAAATTCTTCCCTACCTCTATCCACAATATCTACCCACAACCTCTGGCTTATTTCTAGTTTTTATAACTTCACATGTAATTATTGCAACAGTTCCGGTTTTCATTGCTTACAGTCTTGACCTTCTGTGATCAAATCCTGATTAAGGTCCTTCATATTCTTTACAGCTTCAGGGGCAGTTTTTCTCCTTTCAGGCTTAACTTCCACAGCATGACCCAAGCCCTGACCCAGAAATACACATCCCAGGGGCAGCCACGCTGAACTGTTTTATTCTCTGAACATCTTATCTGATGACGTTAATAAATTTCACACATTTTTTTATTGTAAATTGCCACTCTGCTTGCAATATGATTTCCCTAAAACTTGGCCAGTCATACTCATCATTCCTTCCAGGCTGCCTCCTCTGTGAAATGCTATAGATCTTCCCCTGTAAGGTTAACATAAAATTATAATAATTTTTGTGAATAACTCAAATCTCTGGATGGGCCTGTTCTTGGTAAGAAAAGAGTACAGGGAGGTACAAACCAAGCCTTGAATTTGTGCCTTTGAAGACTGGAATGTAAAGCAAAGAGTCTGATGAAGCTCAATGAAGAGAGTGTGGTGCCTGAGGAGGGTCAACTCTGCAGACTTTGTCTCCCAACAGTGTTGGGGACGCACAGACTTCCCTCTGCCATGCAACACTGCAGTGAAGGGTGGGCTTGAACTATCTCCTAAGGGAGGGACCATTGAATTTGTAACACAAGGGACCCTTACCACAATTCGAGGAGGAAGAAAGAAGTTGAAAGTTCACTGAAAGAAAGGTAAAATATTGCAGTATTCCACAATCAACACTGTATTCATATTTGAAATTTTTGGAACTGAAAATTTGAGAGAGGCTTTTGTAGAAAACTAGATCTATTTGCCTTCCAAGGACTCAGTACTTTTGATAATAATTTCCAGAGACTGGTGTAGCTACTTTTAAAAACCTTTTTTCGCCTGCCAGTTTGGCTCAGCGGTTGGAGAGTCAGCCCGTGGACCAGAGAGTCTCAGGTTCAGGTCCCACTAAGGGCACATACCTCTGTTGCAGTTTGTCCCTACCCAGGTGGGGTCGTGTGGGTGGCAACCACTAGATGTGTCTCTCTCACATCAATGTCCCTCCCCCCACCCCCACCCCCCACCCCTGGCTCTCCCTCCCACTCTATCTGAAGACAAATGCAGAAATGACCTCAGGTGAGGATTAAAAAAAACTTTTTTTCAATACCAACCCTTTCTGAAAGGACTGTGGCCAAGTCCCTCTGCATAGACATTTGGCACCCTTGGGATTCTCAAGCTGGCCTGGTCACCTGTGATTTCAAGAAGTCACTAGAACTGAAGTCACTTTGAGTTTGACTCCCAAGCTCAAAGGAAAGCAATTGTCTCCTCCATGCTTTTACTCCTCATTTCAGTGTCCTCCTCCTCAATGCAAGCTCACTCTTTTTCTGTCTCTCATCACCTCAGGCTTTGTATCAATCTTTAAGAAGGAAGCTAATGACAAAAGCACCAACTTTGTAGTCAGAACTGGGATTGAATCCAGGCCCTGCCTCTGAACAGCCGTGTGACATTGGAAAAGGTCATCCACATCTCTTTTTCTCAGGCGGTATCCTCATCTATACAGAAAGAGAGAGAGAGAGAGAAAGAAGCATACTATATGCTAATGTCTAAGGTGTCTCCAATTCTCTGGGATCTGATACATAAATTTATAGCAAATGTATTTATATTGAGAGGGGAGAAACACCTCCATTTACTAGCAGTGGCCTTGAATAAGTTGAATCATCATTTCACTGCGCTAGGCCTCACTGCTGGTGCCAGACTGCTTGGTATGTAAACCCCCATTTTGCCACCTACTGGCAGCAGAGATTTCAGAAGTTAACCTCTTTGAACCAATCTCAAAGGTGAGAATAATAACAATTTCCCCACAGGTTGTTCTGAAGACTAAATGAGTTAACAGACACATGTTTGGAGCAATGCTGCAAATAGTAAGAGCTCAATAAATGTCAGCTACTATCACCATCCTGATTATCATGATAAAATGAGAACAACCACCTGCTTTGAACTCTTCCCATGATTCATGATAATGTAAGTCAAAGTGATTTGTAAATTTAAAAGTACTATTTCAAGTGAAGGAGTAATAAAAATGTTCAGCAACCAGTGACTTGATTTTTTTAAACATGCCAAATCCATACAAGGGAAAACAACTCAGCCATTGTGTGATAGGCAGGAAATACTGGTACATAATATATGCGGCTGCAACCAAAGCCAGACGCAAACTAGTGCAAACTTATATGCAGCGGTTTGCAAGTTTACAGGGACAGAAAGCAGATCAGTGGTCATGTGGGACAGGGGTGGGAGCAGGGACACTGACTGCACATGGACGTGAGAGAACTTCTCAGAGCCACGGAGATGCTCTACAACTGGACTGTGGTGACACTGCATCCTCTATAACTCAGTAAACCATTGACCTGTACTCTCACAATGGGTGAATGTTATGTTGTATAAATTATACCTCAATCAAGCTATTAAAATAAATAAATATAATGTTAAGGTGTTATTGTCACCTAATATGTTATGCTGTAAACCGTGTTTTGTTTTGTTTTGTTTTTTGTTTTGTTTTGTTTAATGATTTGAAATTGCCGGGTTTTGTGAAAACAATGAAAGTGTTTTGAAAGTTATGTCTTTCAAAGTAATACACAAAGTAATAATATGACTAGTAAAAATAATAATATACACATTTTAAGGGGCTCTGTGATTTGCCCCCCCCCCCACACACACACATTCACACCTTTGCTTCCCAAATACTCCCACAGAAACCCCCTGCTTTGGTGGACTGAGCCCAAGCTTTCCATGGAGCTCCCTCAGCCCACCCTGGAGCACGCTGCCGTGGAATAGACTAGGGCAGGCTTTAGAGCCAGTCATAAGTTGAAACCTCACCTCAGCCACATACAATCTGCATGTCCAGAGGCAAAGTACTTACCCCTGAGGTCCTCCTTTTCCTGAGGGCAAGAAGACAGGCATTGAGACAGAAAGGTTAGCCCTACACTGAGCAAGCCTAGTCACACTCTACACATCTTTCCATGTCCAGTGTAGCCCCTATCCCTCCCCATAGGCTCCTCTGCTCCTTCAGCACATTGTGTAGTTAGTTATCATGAAAGTGCCTTCACCTACCTTGACTGTGAGCTCCTTGAGGACAGAGACCAGGTACATACCTTCAAACTTCAGGTTGGAGGTATTCAAGAAATATTTATTGGAAAAGTGTCGCCCTGGCCAGTTTGGCTCAGCGGTTAGAGCGTCGGCCTGTGGTCCGGAGAGACCCGGTTCAGTTCCCGCTAAGGGCACGTACTGTGGTTGCAGTTTGTCCCCGGCCCTGGTTGGTTGTGCGAGTGGCAGCCACTCGATGTGTCCCTTCACATCGATGTTTCTCACTCTCTCTCCCTTCCTCTCTCTCCCTCCCATTCTATCTGTACAAAAAATGGAAAAATATCCTCGGGTGAGGATAAAAAAAAAAGAAAAGAAAAGTGTCAACTATTTCTACTTTACACTGAGTGAGCTGTTTTTCACAATCACTTGAAGTGAAGAAGTGTGTTGGATGTGAAGGTGATCTGGCTGACATCTGTCACTCACTGATCCCTAGGGCTGATTGGGCTGATCTGGCTGGCTAGGCTGGTGTCCCCTTCCTCCTTTGTCACTGTAGGCTTTGTCGAAGGGGGCACCTTCCCCACGGAGGAGAGGACTGTCCTTCAGTCAAAGGTATACATGCGTAGCTGTGCTCCCTAGCTAAAACCTCCAAACAAGTTCCCAGGAAATGTGTTGAGGATGAGCACCTGTCCATACTAGAGCTTGAGGTTCTGTTCCATGTTAGGTTGATCCTAATCCTCCTATTCTGTCTTACTTGTTTTCTTATGGGAATAAATACTAACATGTGCCAACATGAAGAAATGGCCAGTTTGTGGCCATGGAATGGAGCTTTTTCTTAGCGCAAGGACAACTGTTCTATAATGTTTGCACCTTAATGACATGTTCTAATCAATTATGTTAATCAACCTAGATTTATTATTTTGTTCCCTGTATCCTGAGATTAGTGAACACCATTAACTGAGTTAACAAATAAATATTTTAAAGAGAAAAGTTTTTTCAAAAGCTTTGCCAAAAACTGTTGTCAATTGAATAATATGCTCACAATACAGCCAGCCCTCATTTCATGGTTAATCAGTTCCAGACTACTGTGATAGATGAATTTCCGCAAAGTAGGATTCTTTATTTATAAATCAAATATTTTCGCAGTTAGAGCATAGAAAACCTGTTTACAACCATCTAAATGCGTTTTTTAACATTATTAGAGCCCTCTAGACATGAAATAACACCCTTTAGTCACCATTACACTCATATTACCCAACATATTAGACAAAATAAGAGAAAAGACATATTAGACATTACAAATATCATATTATTATTATTGTACATTTAATTATACACACACACATAGCTCTTACACACAACCACTAACCTATGAAAATAGTGCAACTAGTTTGATGATGAAGCGATGAAGATGAAGAAATGTACTGTACAGCAAAGAAGAGCAAGGTTGCTCCTGGTGCATAGCAATGTAGACCCGTGTATGAGAGAAACAAACTTGCATGAGGCTGAGCCAATCAGTGGCCAGGATAAGAAGAGGATAAGATAGCCAATCAGTGAACAGCACATTCTAATTGGTTTGGTTTCACCACACCCGATTTTTTGGAAAAAAGTTATTGCCCACACACAAGGAGTGGTCAAGTGGTTGCACCTGACATTAAAGGATTCCTGGGGTGCTCAAATACATAAGCCTACAATCCTTACATACAGTAATTTTCGTTTTAATTGTAATACAGGGGTGTATAATTGACTCACACAACCAAGAGCACGCTATATCATTTTCACTGTCTCAATCAACTTTTTAATGAATATATTTGAAAAAACCGTGATAGAGTGAAGCCATGAAAGTCGAAGCATGAAGCGGCGAGGGACAACTGTACGCCCATCTCTACACAGCCCAGACCTACAGCCAATCCATAGTTAATATGTACTATGAGCAAGATATAAACCTTTGTTGTGATAAGCTACTGGCATCTGGGGCTTATTTTTTTGGTACCATAGCATAACTTACTGAAAGTGGACTAACGTAGAAAGCTACCTAAGGACATTTCATACTCTCCCTCTGGTCTTTGTCACACCACAGATAGAATGAAATTTGAAGCTCATTCTTTGCAAGCAACAGTAAAAGAGATAAAAAAAATTATGCCATGGGTTATTGTATTATTTGGTGGGATAACACATGGAGAGCACCTAGGACTGTGTGAGCTCCTCCTACCACAAATCTTTCCCTTCCTATTTTATCCCCACTTCCACGGTAGAGGTGGGAAACCACAAACAAGTGTCTACTAGGGTCTTGACATTTTTCCATACTTGTGATATGAACAGGTCATATACAGTCCCTCCCTTAAGAAGCTTGTAGTCTAACTCCTCATAGGAAAATGAACCATGTTCATACTTACTTCCTCATATATTAAAGTAAGTTTCCAGCATCCAAGTGGAAAGTTAGCAAATGTGATGAGGATGTGTCTTGGAGCTGGAGACAAGCCATTGCTCATTTTTCCCTCTCTCCACCACAGTCAACCACCCCCCCCCTTCCTACACACACACTACAACCACCCCCACCTCCAGCTCATATTCCCTGATCCTCCAGCTGGTTTAGATTGCCCTCCTCTGTGCTCCCACAGCACCCTGAGCTCCCCACTTCTCCCAACATTACTCTGGATTGGATTTACTAGTTTATGAATCAGGCTTTCCACTGGATCCCAGGGTCTGTAAAAGAAGTTATAGAAGCTGGCTCGTGCCTGATTCAGGATGGGTGTTAACCAACATTAATTGAATGAATGAATAAATGTGATCAATTAATTCCTTCATAATGACTTTCGAGTTCTCACTGCAAGTTGATGAATTTGTTATGTCATATGCCTGGGGCTCCACTCAGTCTTTATAGATGTTTTCAATGGACAAGGAATCCTTCATTACGAAATTGGCATGTGATTTACATCTACCTACAATCTTAAAGCACTCATAGATTCCCATGGAAATGCAGGTGAACAAGCCACAAATTGAATTACCAGCTCCTAATTATGCAGATGTTGACTTTCATTAATATTGGTAAAATGTATCCCAGAAGTTAACTAATAGCTTGAGAAGGTAGGGTATTCTGAGGCATGTTCAGGAACATTTCCAAGTCTCATATTTCTATCTACAGTTGCTTATAGTATAGTAACCAAAGAATAGGCAGGCTGATTTCAAAAACAAGAAAAAACCCAGAATGAACTGAAATTTCCTTCATCTTCTGGAAGGACTCCAGAATTTTCAGTGTCCTTACAGGCTCCTGAGATAGCTAAAAAAAACTTTGATCCTATGAGGTTATTTTTAAAGATGAGGAATTATTCTTGTTCTGTTTATTTTTATATAACACCTCTATCATCAAATACATTTCAAAACGATGACTTGAAAGCACCGTCTTTTTTTTTGGTAGAAAAACATCTTTCCATCCCATCCCTGTTAAGTTTTAGTCCATTTAAGTCTTTTCTCTTAATGTAGTAGGATGAATAGAAGCAAATTACAATTCAAGACTATACTTTGCCAACCTTCCTTTCTCTTGTTCAGTGAAATTCCCCTTCACACCCATCACTCAGCCCCTGCTGACGCTGAGGCGTTCCCAAAGGCAGTAAGAAGGGCACATGTGTCTGTTTTCTGAATTGAAGTAAGATTTCATTTGTTTTATAATCGCCAAGGTACCTGTGGGGGCGGGGGGGGGGGAGATCCTTCTCAATTCAACCATAAGCCTACACACAAAAGAAAGACAAGTGTGAGGCAGGAATTTGAGGGAACAACATGAGTGTCTGCAGAGGTTCCAAGGTTCTTTCAACCCAAAGATTGTATTAGGCTGTCTACAGGTCATTTTGTCTGCATAAGAATTTCTATTTCATTTTATGACTTGCCACCTCTTCTCTCCCATATGCCAAAATTGTAGTTCAAATAATCTGAATTTTCAAAAAAAAAAAAAAAAAATCAGGGAATCTATCTATGTAAAGCTTCAGGGTTTCAGAGCCACCCAAGCTCCTAACAGGAAGTAACCAAGGGCCCCCAGATGAACCGTGGGGAAGCATCATCAGCAGTGCCAGGGTTCTGTAAGACCCCGCCCAAGCTACCTTCTCTGGCCTTGCAGCGGGTGGATACTCCTGGAACAGTAGGAAGAGCATGAAGCCCTCAGCCAACCTGAAATAGCAGTCCTGACCACCCCACCGCACCCCTTCTTCTTTTCTCCTCTGCGCCCTTTTGCTTTCCCCCTCCCCAATTTTCCTCCACTTCTTACTCACGTCCTTCTTCCCATCCCTCTCCTTAAAGCATCCAGGGGAGGTTCACGGTAATTTCCCCCTCGAGGAAAGTTTGCCTGAGGTGCTGCAAGGGCAAAGTGCAAACCTGCCAGCTCTTCGCTCTCCCCGACCCAAGCTGGCCCCAGAGAGGGGAAAGGAGTCTACTTCTCTTTGCACTAACTGGCCCTTTCTCTGCCTGAGCCCTCGTCACAACAGTGGGCTCCAGAGGGATGACCCTTTGTCCACACTTTCGTACGCCAGGTTTATAGCGTGGACAGCGCTGCCCTCTAGCGTTTCCAACCGGGAGTCCTGAGGGCGCCATCAGCTCCAGAATTTCTCTTTTACAGCCTAAGCAAGACCTGAAGCTCCGACCTCCAGTTCTCCTCCACCACCCCCATCCTCACTGAGTCCCGGCTCACCTTTTCATCCCACCCGCCCCTTCTCCGTTTAGTGGTGACCTGGGTAGCTGCAACCTGCCGGTTGATTTACTAGACTGGCCCCTGCTCCTGCTCCTCCTCCTCTTCCCGGCTCTCACCGCCTCTTCCAGTCGGGGCGCCCAGACTTCGCGAAGCGCAGCGCCTGCCGCCCTGTGCGCCTCGCTCTGGGCTCCGTCTCGCCGCAGCCCAGGGGCACCAGCGCCGGCAAAGGACGCTGGAGGGACAGTGCCCCGAGACAGCGTACCTGAGTCGGATGTTGTGAGAGTGGTGCTTTGATAAAGCTCGGGAGAAAAAGGAGAGGGTTTGGAGTGAGACTTCTGGAGCCAGTGGAACGCCCCAGTTCGCCCAGTGCGACGCGGCTGCACGCACCGTCCACAAGGTGAGGGGCGCACGTCTTCCCAGGCGACCGGGGCCACCCTGCTACCCCTACCCCAGATCCGGGGCTCAAGGTCTGCCTTGGGGGATTTTTTGCTCTCTCTGGGGCGCAAAGGCGGCGGGATTGGGGCAGGGGCAGGAGACAACGGGGGGTCTCCTGGGCACGGTGCCAGCCCGGATCTCTTAATAAGCAATGCATTTCTCCGTCAAACAATCTCCCTAACTGGGTGAACCTGAATGTCGACATTGTGTAGAACTGTGGTTTACGGGTTTTATCCTGCGTCCTTGCAAAAGGATTTGAAGAGGCTTTAAAATTAAATAAATGTGAAAGGGATTCCAGTAGGAAAAACTTGAGTGGTAGGCACGCGGAGAGGGGTGTGCTTCGGCGACCGCTGGAGGACCAGGCGATTTCAAAGCCAACGCTGATTGAAAAGCCTCGGATTAGAAAGGACGGCACGGTTGCTCCAGCCCTCACAAAATAATGATGTTCTTAGTGCTGGTAAAGAAAATGCTCAGGTGGGGGATGTAATGGGGCTGGCTCGTTTTCTTACATTACAGAATAAAGCTTGAACGTGCAAGTTAAGAAGGGAAGTTGTGTCTTAAGCTATTTCCCCTCAAGAAATACTGCAAGGTGAGAGACTGGCTCCTTCCTAGTGCAAATGAAAGGGAATTGAGGCAAAAATGGTTTTGCAATGTTGAAATATGTTTGTATATCTTTGTCTGCGTCCCGATTTGGATAGGACCTTGTATTCGACCCAACCCTGCTTGTCCTTGAGTTGGAAGGATGAGGTGGAGGGTGTGGGCATCCCAGGGAGCTTCTTCTTAACCTTCCTCATTGTCCTTCCCTGACTCCTGCGCCAAACCTCTGAACCCAGGGGGAAATAATAGATGGAAAAATGGTTTGGGGGATGGGTGTTTTTCCCAAATTATTTAGGGTTCTCCTACCATTCTTCCTTTATCCCCAGCTCCAATCAGTATATGTTCCTGGTCTGAACCTGACATTGTTCTAGAATACCTATTTGCCATTAGTGACACATTCAGACATAATATGCATGAGCTTAAACACCCAGGGTGGGCTTGTGAATCTGGGGCTTACCTGAGTTAACCTTATTCATGGGGCAAGAAGGGGCCTGGGTCTGGCTCCCTGTGCCCCCTCTTCCATGGGGGAGCATATTTGAAATCCGTTTGAAATACATGTTTCAAATGCAAAGAGGAGATTATGAGCCAGCCTTTCTTCTCTTGCTGGTGCACTTGTATTCCTGCTGAAGAAAATGGCATGAGCTTGTCTTCAACAAATACATGACTGGAGGCAGGTGAGGCCCATTTAGCAATTTCAAAAACTATGTCTGCCTGCCTTTTTGCTCCCTTTAGAACTTTAGCCCTCAGACCACAGATCTCTGAAAATGAAGCGGACCACATATGTGGGATTCAGCTCAATTTCTGTATCATGTTTAAAGCAAAGTATGCTCCTTATTTCTGAAATTGCATCACAACTAACCATTTTGCTGCCTATAGGTGGGAGAAGTGCTTCTGCTCAGATATTTCATCACTAGAGAGCTATCCAGAGAAACCCCTTCAAATCCTGATTCATCATTGTTGATAGAACTTACCCTTTATATTCTCATTGCCCGATATGGGCTGGTGAAGCCCAAAGATTGCTACAGATCACTGTATAAATTGAGACTTGTGATGATAGAGCTGGAAAGGAGCTCAAGAAATAATTTAGTCAAGACTCTGGTCATCAGAGTATTGGTGTATGCATGCCTCAGTATTCTTTTAGGTGGTCATTGTTCCTTTCATAAAGATTTCCAGTGATGAAGACTTTACAGATTATTTTTATATTAAAAAGCACTCAAATTAACCATTTATATCCACCAGCTGGCAAGTTTAAAACTCTGCAGAAATCAACATCACAAACATAGTAAACTCAAGTTTTCATTCTTTTCTTTTCTCTTGCCCATGGTGGCTTTACTCGGGGTTATATACCCAGACCAAGGGCTCTTGGATATCCTCCTGGACACTACTATTCCTTTGAGTACGTGTTGAGACATGAGTCACAGTCTCTCTTGCAACTCACCCTGATATCACCTTTGTTAGTTATTGTGGTATCTATTCAAAACATTTGCTCCTCATTTCTTTTTATTGATGTTTGGTCAACATTGATCATGTAAATGAATTTCTGCTCTTTGGAGGAAAATAGCCAAGTGCAGATTTCTCAGAAAGGGTGTTTAGGAAGAGATAACATGCAAGACACCTCTCTAGCCCAGGTAGTACTGCAGTATGTTCCCACTCTTTGGTGTTTGATGAGATTATTATTGGAGAGCAAAGTGAGCTGCATCCCTAGTAGTGCCTCATCTCCACCTGGCTCAAGCTCCTCTCTATCAACATATTACACCACCACCACCACCACCACCACCACCACCACCACCACCAAGGCTTTAAATTCAAAGTAGATCCCTTTTCAGAAAACCTCAGGTCCTGACCCGTTAGGTCATCTTCTCATTACTCAAACATCTTATTCTCTAGTCCTCACCTTTATACTCAGGTCATTTTTTCCTTTTTTTTTTTTTTTTAACGCTTCTGTGGTTCTTCTTGGAATTTCATTTCTATGCTACTCTATAAAAGTAAAAGATTAGCCCTGGCTGGTTTTGGCTCAACGGTTAGAGCGTCAGCCTGCGGTCCAGAGAGACCCGGGTTCAGTTCCCGCTAAGGGCACGTACCTCGGTTGCAGTTTGTCCCCAGCCCTGGTTGGTTGTGCGGGTGGCAACCACTTGATGTGTCCCTTTCACGTTGATGTTTCTCTCTCTCTCTCTCTCTCTCTCTCTCTTCCTATCTCTCCCTCAAACTCTATCTGAACAAAAAATGGAAAAATGTCCTCGGGTGAGAATAAAAAAATAATAATAAAAGTAAAAGATTAAATCTAATACTATAATATGGGGAGGCCTTCCCTCTGTTTCTATTGACTTATTTACATAAGAAAATAAGCCTGAGGCTACTCAAGAGGTAAATTTTAACCAAATAGGGATTTATTGTTCATACCATATGTTATCAAGGCCATCTCAGGTCAGAGGTGAATCTGGGCATCTCATGCTTTATGCTTCTTTCTTATTCACCGCCTACATTTTTATACATGTGGAATTATATGAACATAAAATTCAGGGAAACACTGAAGATGAGTAGGCTAAATGGGGGAGGGGGATATGAATGGATAAGGAAGAGAAAAGGGTACAGTCAGGCAGCAGCTCTTGAGAGTGGCTGATGTCTTTGTTTCCTCCTCCCTGTGGGCCCTAAAACTTGGGACCCCGGTGAGTCAACTTACCAAAGTTCATCTTCCTGGGAATAAAAGGACTTTCAAGAGTATCCAATCTACTTTTCATAATTTGGTATACCTTTCCACATTTTGTGAGTTGAGAAACTGAGAACCAGAATATATAAAGATTATTCAGTCAATTGGCATGTTTCTGGATCACAACAAATTGGTAAAATCCTTGAGAATTCTAATACAGTTCAATTCTAATTTTAGTAGTTCTTTTTTTTTGGTCTCACTTACTGTGGATTACTGATTTCCTTATTCACTGTGGTCCTTGTCCTAATAGATGTCAGTACATTTTTCATGGTCATGTTCCCCTAAGACATGTGAAATGAAAAATACAATAGTCAGCAGAACATGTGTAATAGGTTTATTGTTAGAACTCTCTCCTGTTGATCAATTCTCAACACATTCAGTTGTAGGATTAGGAAGACAAAATCCTTTAGAAGAACCTGTAAATATCCAATCTGGATCAATTTAAACTACAAGCTGTACAAGAAATGAGCATCTCAACATTTTGGTTATCAGTACAGACCACATGGAAGGTCTTTATGAAATCTAGCATGAGAAGAAAAGCATTTTTATAGCAAGATCAGGTTTTGAAAAATAGCAACCAGTAGCAGCATCAGCTTACAGTTTTAAATTCACAGATTCTTCTATGACCCCATCTACCTAAAGTGCCCAAATAAAGCAAAAATGGACCCCATGAAATATATTTCCATAGCTACAGCTGTTCTTCATCCTTTCATCAGATAATTGGAAGGCATGTGGTGATATTTCCAACGGATTTGGGAAAGGTCTGACTTGAACGTTAAATATGGTTTTTGTTGAGACAGTTCACCCAGACAGTTCACACAGACAGTTTATCTGTGTCAAGATTTGTATTCTTGGGCATCAAAGACAAGCCAGAGTGTCTTTGGGGAATAAACTGCACCAGATAGATAGTGAGATAAGCAATACTTTCCAGAAAGTGAGTTCAGCTACAGTACCCTAATAGTGTTCAAAGGTATTGTAAGTCCATTCATCTGCACTGGGAGGTGGGAAATAGCAGGAAGGAACTAACACATGATGAGTGTCCACTGTGCTTCAGGAACTATGCTAAGAACGGCACATGTATTCTTTTATTTAATCCTCACAAAAGCATTGCAGGGTAGGCATGACCATCCCCACAATTTATTCATTCATTAGAAACCTGTACTTGTCATCCAAACACCTGACCTGCCATCCTTTTCAGGGAGCTAAAAACAAGCCAGTGAGTGAAGTGAGCACACACAAAGGGATTAGCTAAAGAAAAGTTTTGAGAAGTGTGCTGGTCATTAAGGGGATGTGACTCTGGACTTCACCCTGTAGACCTCCAGGAATCATTATAGGATTTTAAATTGTATTTATTAAGATTAATGTACATATAAGAAAATGTGAAAATTATAAATGTTAAGCTCGACAACTTTTCCTAAAGTGAATACACCCTTGTAGCTAACCACCCCAAAGATAAGAAATGAAACAGCATCATTGCACAAGTTCCCTTCCTGTCCCCACCAAATCATTGCTGTAGCCTGTTCCCTGAATGTAACCACCACCTCCATTCCAGCATCCTAGATTACTTTGAGTTTTATATACATGCCAGTTGTACAGAATGATCTCTTCGGTGATTTGGCTCAGTGTTATATGCATGAGGTTTATTTACACGTGTGGTTTGGCCAGTAGCTTGTTCATTTGTTGTTGTAACATGGCCTTTCAGTGTACAAAGGTGCCACAGTTTAATTATCCATTCTGCTGTTGGTGAGCATTTCAGTTGTTTTCAGCCTTTGGCTA
Organism: Molossus molossus; assembly: GCF_014108415.1. NCBI lineage: Eukaryota > Metazoa > Chordata > Mammalia > Chiroptera > Molossidae > Molossus > Molossus molossus. Next base: position 65,415,497 of record NW_023425402.1, on the reverse strand, counting down.
TAATAAATCATGCTTCATTATAATATTTTAAGCTGTTGACCAAAATAATGAGTTTGGTGTTCTAGAGAACTCACCCTGGCAGCAATATGGAGTGGAAGGGAATGGGTCTGGAGGAGCAGTTACCATAATGAGAGCCCAAACCAAGGCAATAGCAGCAGACGCAGAGAGAGGGAAATGGAAACAAGATGAATCGAGGCTGCCAGGGAAGAAGGAAAGTATGGGACACAGAGGATAATGGATGTAAGGAGCGAAGGAAAGTGTGGAATGCAGGACAGCTCCCAGGCTTCCAGACCTAGTGAATGATGTTTCCTTTCACCAAAACTGAAAACACATGAAAACGAAAAAGAACAAGTTTGTTGGATCTCAGAAGATCAAAAGACTTGCCCAAGGTGACTCCAAATCTGCTGCGAAGCACTTTGTTTCTCCCCTGGCTTCCACATTGCCCCTTCCTCCTGCAACAGCACCCCAATTTATAATGAGTAGTCACCTAAAAAGCAACAATTACTTCATATTTCCTGAACTGTCAACCTATGAATCATTTGCTTTTCCCTTCAATTTTGTCTCCTTTTAGCAACATAATCACAAGAAAAGAAGGAGATGATGAATCAGTTAAAACTTTTCTTTTTTCTTTTTTTTCTTTTTTCTTTTCCCTTGTAGACTACAAGACAGAATTTAGGGCTAGAGACTAAGAATAAAGGAAAGAGAATGTAGACAGCCTTGTCTTGTTCTGGTTGGTTCAGGAGGACAGACCTCGTTAACAAAAGTGCAGGGAGGCAGATTCTAACACTTCATGGAAGAACTGTCTCTAACACTGAAAATGCAATTAGACCACCTGTGAAGTGTGGACCCTGCATCACTGGGAAGTACAGTGTCTTTGGGGGCATGTCACAGGTTAGGTTCTCCCTAATCTAAGAGAAGCATACTCTACAATGGGGCTTATTGTGCAGGATGATTATTAGGGAATGCCCTTGGGAACCACATTGAGGAAGGAAAGGAAGCAGGATGGGGCAGAGGGAGAAGCTGAGCTGCAAAGTGGGCCCAACGACAGGCTCAGCCAACCTCATGGTGGGGGTGAGGACGGTCTGAGTGAAAATGATCCATCAGAGTTGTCCCAAGCTAGGTCAAAGGTGTTGGATTTTTCAACTGTTTCCTGAATCAGGAATTGAATGTAGGCTGCAGCATGGGGGGTGGGGGGTGGGGCAGTTCTCTGCCACTGGGAACATCCTTGAAGGGGCTGGCAGTACAAAGCTGTTCTGACCCAGTCCCAGGAGCTGGGCCACAAGCCTTTCTTTCTTCACTTATTTTATATTTTTACATGTGCTTTTTAAAAATTGTTAAATGTATTGGAGTGGCATTGGTTAATAAAATTATATAGGTTTCAGGTGTATAGTTACCCTTTTTTGAAGAAGGGATCTGGGCAGCATGTCTCTGTCCCATCTCAGGATATTTTTATAGGACTTCAACTACAGAGGGTTAAACCCGATAACTTTCCAGGTCCCTTCTGAGATCTGCATTTACTTCTTTCATCACACCAGGTTTCTAAGCCACTGAGAATTTACAAATTGATACAAACAATTTGCCATTTTGCCTTTAGTCTCCCCTCCTTTCCATTTCAGCAAGTAAATATACCACGTGAACCATTCAAAGTGGATGGATGGTAAGAATCCTTAAAATAAACATATGTGGCCCCTTGATGCTAAACTTCTCATATGAAGGTGGAGAGAGTGTACTGCCAACTGACTTCAGCAGGAATTTTTAGATGATCATAAAGGGACAGTGTGTGTGTGTGTGTGTGTGTGTGTGTGTGTGTGTGTTTTGGTGATACCTATATTTAATGCTTAAAGAAGACTTTGCTATAACTGCTCCTTTGTGACTGGACCTGCATGACAGCTGAAATATAACTGCAAAACTGCTCATGAAAAACTTCTCCTTACTATCTCAGCCTATTCCACACAGTCACATAGTACCCTGCAAAGGGATTTTGTGCTATACACTTTTGAAAAAGGACTGGCTGATAGTTGTCAGCCTGAAGAACCTCTCAGAGCAGATTCTGCTGGGAGACCTGCTCTCACGCAAACACAGCAGCCCCTGCACTAGAGACACTGCCTCTGAACTCAGGATTCATCCCATCTGTCTTTCCTTCAGTGCTGGGGCTGCTGCTCCTAGCTTCCACAACTGCATTTGGTGGGTTCCTACAAGGGCCAGCCACACCACAAAACAGTAATGGCCCAGAAAAGGTAGAATCACATTCTGTTTTCTGCATTCATCCCAGCTCCTCTTGAATGCTGTTTGCTTTTTCTCCCATAGTTTTGTCTCCTCTCAGAAATAGTTTTTAGTGTCTGCAAAACACTATTATAAAAGAAACATGGGCCCTGGCCGGTTTGGCTCAGCGGTTGGAGCGTCGGCCTGCGGTCTGGAGAGACCTGGGTTCGGTTCCCGCTAAGGGCACGTACCTCGGTTGCAGTTTGTCCCCGGCCCTGGTTGGTCGTGTGGGTGGCAGCCACTCGATGTGTCCCTTCACATCGATGTTTCTCTCTCTCTCTCTGTTCCTCTCTCTCCCTCCCGCTCTATCTGAACAAAAACTGGAAAAACCTCCTCGGGTGAGGATAAAAAAAAAAAAAAAGAAACATGGTCTTTTTCTTAAAATGTCACTGGTTTTATGGCCTCTGTTGTGCTAATTGTCTGTTAACGTTCCTATCCCGATTCTTCATTTTGCCTCTATTGATTGTAATCTTATGCTCCCCCTCATTTTGTTCTTATCCCCTAAAGTAAATTCTTTAATTGCTCTGTGCCTCTGTTGTCCCATCTCTAAAACGAGTAAAGAAAGGGTAGTGCAACATAGGCCGTGAGGAAATGTTTGTATCGTTACAATTATTATATTTCTAATTTTTCTTGTGGGGTAGAAGTAAAGCTGACCTAAATTTAGGTAAAGAATATGATGCTGGTTTTGTAAAAATAGAGAGATGGGTCCAGACTGAGTTCCACTGCCCTGAACCCTATTGGCAATAACTTTTCTCTTTCATTTACTAAATGTTGCTCAGATCAGGTATGTTCTCAAGCCCCAGAGTATGCCCTTGGGTGCTACTTTTTCCAGCCACTGAATCTCCAAATTGAATTTACTCATATCCCTCCTTGATAGATGCAGGAGAAGAAACTAATCCCAGGATGTGACTGGAGTTTCATTTGCAACTGCTCTGCACCCAGGAAGTCACGTGACTTCTGCATACTCTATAGTGGTGCCTCTCAAACCTTAGTGTGCAGAAGAATCGCCTGGAAAGCACGTTAAACTTCAGGTTCCTGGTCTCCACCTGAAAATCAGCTGCTAATCAGTAGGATGGATGAGGCCAAGAACCTGCATTTCTCACACTCTCCCAGGTGATGCTGATGCTCCTAGTCTGCAAACCACACTTTGGGTAGCACAAATCTACAGAGGTCAGCACAACATACAAAACTAAATGGTTTGTTGTTGTTTTTTTACAGCTAAAGAAACAGAAAAAATATAAGGAAACTTACTCTCAAAGAACTATAGCGGTGATTAGAGATATGTAAACTTTAAGCCAGAAGACATTTGCTCTCATGTTGAAAATATTTTGCTACCAGAATCATCTTCATGAGGAAAACAAACTGCCTTTAAAAGTGAGCAAGAAGCCCTGGCCGGTTTGGTTCAGCGGTTAGAGCGTCCACCTGCGGTCCGGAGAGACCCGGGTTCGGTTCCCGCTAAGGGCATGTACCTCGGTTGCAGTTTGTCCCCGGCCCTGGTTGGTCGTGCGGGTGGCAGCCACTCGATGTGTTCCTTTCACATCGATGTTTCCCTCTCTCTCTCTTCCTCTCTCTCCCTCCCACTCTGTCTGTACAAAAAATGGAAAAATGTCCTCGGGTGAGGATTAAAAAAAAAAAAAAAAAAAAAAAAAAAAGTGAGCAAGAATATTACATCAATGAGCCAATCAATACTCCTCTCAAAAGCCGCCAGAAGTTTACAAAATTCAATATATATTCTTTTTTTTTAATTAGCAAGCTAGAAATAGAAGAAATACATTTCTTAATTAACTAGAAATAGAATAGAACAGCTTTTCACAGTCAGAACATCTTTCTGAAACAATAGCTAACATCATGCTTACTGATAAAGCACTATAAAGGTAAAACAAGGATGCCTGCTAACATTATTTAACACTCATCTGGACATTCTGGTCAATGCAATAGACAGAAAGCAAAGAAGAAGAGCAAAAAGGAAAAGAAGAGAAAAAAGAAAAGCAAAGGAAGGTGTTATAAATTTATACATTCTGGTCAGGCTGTATTATTATTTATAGATTATGAAAGGGATCATTGAAACCCATCTGAAGGCTGCCTACCACAATATACACAAAGCGCTGTTTGATAAGGGTTCAATTTAGTATCAGCTGCTGATATTATTACCTCATAGTACTGTTCTTGGACTGGAATTAAATAATTTTGGCAAGAGAATTTGTAAAATGTAAATTTTCATGCAAAATCAAGACTTTATTAGTTTCATTAACATTGATAACCTAGTTTCAAATTGCAGGTGGTGATATAAGAACAGCAAACCAAAGATTTAGGGATCTAAAATGTGCACCTTGCTTTGTGTGTGACCTTGGAAAAACCATTTATTTGTTTCATGTCTTAGTTTTCTTATAAGAACAATGATAATAACAGCCATACCAGGATAAAATGAGATAGTATGCATAAAATTATGCTGAAACCTAAAAAAGTAGGTGATGATGATGATGATGATGGCAACAATAATAAAAAACATTAATATTTCAGCTACTGCTTTTTTGTTCCTTTGTTGACAACTGAATTAAACAGATGTGATTTTTATCAGTTATGTTTTTAAATGTTTGTATCAGATTCTGCTACTCCCAGTTTTACAGTAATTTTATATAGCTTAATACTACCTTGCATCGCACATCAGAAATGCTGCCTTGAAAAGAGGATGCAAATATAATTTCTGGAAACTAACCCATAATTAAAATGCACAGTGGGTGTTTCATATATTTAGTGGAATTTTACAGTGCATGTGAGATATTGTAATATAATTAGTATTTTTCTAATATAAATTATTATCTTTAATTAGCTTGAATTCTCTGACATTATATCAAGTGCTCTAGAATTGGGCACACCTGTATAAATATCTTCTAGTATATAATCAAGCCTTACAGTTATTACAGAAAGAACTCACAAAACAGCCTTTTGCAGTAGGCAAATATAACCAACTCTTGGTTATCTCAAAGAATGTTTTGTTTGATTCCTGTTTTATCTACATTTCTTTTCTCACTCTACTCTGACACAAATTTAACAAGTTCAAAATCCTCTGTTCAACCACTTAAGGTTTTCCCCCTGATTATAAATGAATTACATGTTCATTGTAGAAAATATGAAAATACAGAAAAGCATACAGAATTGAATTAAAATTACTCAAAACCTCAAGAAATAGCTATTATTGATACTTAGATGTGTGCCTGATCCCCACTTCCACAGTGCTGTTCATCTATATGGGCAGAAAATAGATCATTTTTTTTAAATAAAATCAGAAGCATACTATGTATTTTGATCCACTTAACTTTTTCCAATTAATATTGTATCTTCAATATTTTCACATATAAATAAATGTTCTTTAAAAATATCATTTCTGGCCCTGTCCAAGTTTGGCTCAGCAGTTAGAGCATTCGCCCATGGACCAAAGAGTCACAGGTTCAGTTCCAGTCAAGGGCACGTACCTCAGTTGCCATTTGTCCCCTGTCCTGGTCAGGGTCATGCAGGAGGCAATCAGTCGAAGTGCCTCTCTCACATTGATGTTTCTCTCTCTATCTCTCCCTCCCTCCCACTTTATCTGAAGATAAATGGAAAAAAATATCCTCGGGTGACAATTTTTAAAAATATATCACTTTTAGCCCTGGCCTGGTGGTTCAGTTGGTTGGATGTCATCCCATGCACCGAAAGTTTGCCGGTTCTATTCCTGATCAGAGCACTTGCCTGGGTTGCTGGCTTGATCCCCAGTAGGGGGCATGCAGAAGGCAGCCAATTGGTGTTTTGCTCTCACTTGGATGTCTCTCTCTCCATCTCCCTCTCTGTCTTCCTTCCTCTATCTGTAAAAGTTTTTTAAAATATCAAAATCAATTTAAAAAATAACTTCTAACAAGTTTATAATATTGTGAGTAAATACCATAGCTTATTTAACCAATTATTACAATTGCACCTTTAGGTTGTCACCATTATTATTTTAAATACAGCATTATAAAATAATAGCGTCAAAAGAAACATTTTACATAAATCTTTTTTTTCCATGCAGTATTTATTTATTTATTTATTTATTTATTTATTTATTTATTTATTTATTTATCTTTGTTACAGATGTTTCTCCTTCTTCCCCCATTGACACCCTCCTGCCCCTCCCTCCCCACCCCAACCCAGCTTTGTTGTCCATGTCCATTGGTTATGCGTTCATGCATATAAGTTCTGTGGTTTATCTCTTTTCCCCCCACTTCCTCTTCTGGAGATTGTCAGTCTGTACCCAACTTCCATGTCTCTGGGACTACCTGTTCTTCAGACTGTTATGTTCATTATATTCCATATATAAGTGAGATCATATGATACTTGTCTTTCTCTGCTTGGCTTGTTTTGCTTAGCATAATACTTTCCAGGTCCTTCTTTGTCGTCTCCAAGGATATGAGATGTTTCTTTTGGTGAGGGGGGGGGGGGATATGTGCCCCTAGCGGAAACTGAACCCAAAATTCTCTGGTCCACAAGCCGACACTCCAACTGCTGAGCCAAACCGGCCAGAGCAGGCTTCTCTCTTTCTTACAGCTGCATAGCACTCCATTGTGTATATGTACCACTGCTTTTTTATCCATTCGTCTTCTGTTAGACACTTGGGCTGTTTCCAGATCTTAGCTATTGCAAATAGTGCTGCTATGAATATGGGGGTACACATTCTTTCTGATTGGTGTTTCAGGCTTCTTAAGGTATATTTCTAGAAGTGGGATCACTGGGTCAAAGGGCAATTCAATTTTTAATTTTTTGAGGTAACACCATAGTGTTCTCCATAGTGGCTGCACTAGTCTGCATTCCTACCAACAGTGTACTAGAGTCCTCTTTTCTCCACACTCTTGCCAACACTTGTTGTTTGATGATTTCTTGATGGCGGCCATTCTGACAGGTGTGAGGTGATACCTCATTGTTGTTTTAATTTGTATCTCTCTGATGATTAATGATGTTGAGCATTTCTTCATATGTCTCCTGGCCATTTGTATGTCCTCTTTGGAGAGCTGTCTCTTTAGGTCCTCTGCCTATTTTTTAATTGGGTTCTTTTCTTCCTTTTGTGAGTTGTATGAGCACTGTATATATTTTGGAAATTAACCCCTTATCTGATGTATCAATGGCAATTATGCTCTCCCATACCTTTCCATTTTGATCGTTGTTTCTTTTGCTGTGCAGAAGCTTTTTAGTTTGATGTAGAACCATGTGTTCATTTTTTTCCTTTGTTTTCTGTTGCCTTAGGTGATGTATCAGTGAAAATGCTGCTTCGTATGATGTCTCAAATTTTGTGGCCTACATTTTCTTCTAGGATTTTTATGGATTCATGAGTTACATTTAAGTCTTTTATCCATTTTGAGTTTATTCTTGTGTATGGTGTAAGTTGATGGTCTAGTTTCATTTTTTTGCATGTAGCTGTCTAATTATCCCAACACCATTTATTAAAGAGGTTGTCTTTACTCCATTGTATGCTCTTGCCCCCTTTGTCAAATATTAATTGAGCGTAATGTTTTGGGTCAATTTATGGGTTCTCTGCTCTATTCCACTGATCTATGTGCATGTTCTTATGCCAGTACCAGGCTGTTTTGATTACAGTAGCTTTGTAGTATAACCTGAGATCCAGTATTGTAATCCCGCCTACTTTGTTCTTCTTTTTCAACATTGCTGTGGCTATTCGGGGTCTTTTTTGGTTCCATATGAACTTTTGAAGTGCTTGTTCTAGTTCTGTGAAATATTTTGATGGGGATTGCATTGAATCTATAGATTGCTTGGGGTAGTATGGACATTTAAATGAAGTTAATTCTTCCAGTCCATGAACAAGGTATGTGCTTCCACTTTTTTATATCTTCCTCTATTTCTTTTTTTAATGTCCTGTAGTTTTCTGCAGAGAGGTCCTTTACTTCTTTTGTTAAGTATATTCCTAGGTATTTAATTTTTTTGTTGTGATGGTAAATGGGATTGTTTTTTTAGTTTCTCTTTCTGTGAGTTCATCATTGGTGTATAAGAATGCCGTCAACTTCTTGATGTTAATTTTGTATACTGCTACTTTGCCAAATTCATTCATTAAGTCTAGTAGATTTTTGATGTAGTGTTTGGGTTTTCTATGTATAATATCATGTCATCTGTGAATAATGACAGTTTCACTTCCCCCTTTCCAATTTGGATCCCTTTATTTTTCTTCATGTCTGATTACTGTGGCTAAGACTTCCAGTACAATGTTAAATAAGAGTGGCAAAATTGGACATTCTTGTCTTGTTCCTGTTATTAAAGGAAACACTTTTAGTTTTTGCCCATTGAGTATGATGTTGTATATAGGTCTTTCATATATGGCCTTTATTATGTCAAGATATGATCCCTCTATTCCCAAATTGCTGAGCATTTTTATCAGAAATAGGTGCTGGATTTTGTCAAATGCTTTTTCAGCATCTATTGATATGATCATGTGTTTTTTATTCTTCATTTTGTTTACACGGTGTATCACATTTATTGATTTGCGAACATTGTACCAGCCTTGAATCCCTGGCATGAATCCCACTTGGTCATGGTGAATAATTTTTTTGATGTATTGCTGGATCCAATTTGCTAGTATTTTGTTCAGAATTTTGGCATCTATATTCATCAGGGATATTGGCCTGTAGTTTTCTTTCTTTGGAGTGTCTTTCTCTGGTTTTAGATTTAGAATTATGGTGGCCTCATAAAATGAGCTTGGAAGTCTTCCTTCTTCTTCAATTTTTAGGAATAGTTTGAGAAGAATGGGTGTTAGTTCATCTCTGATTGTTCAAGAAAACTACCTTGTGAAGCCATCCAGGCCTGGGCTTTTGTTTGCTGGGAGAGTCTTGATTACACCTTCAATTTCTTCTGTTGTTATTGGTCTGTTCAAGTTTTGTATTTCTGCTCAGTTCAGTTTTGGGAGACTATGTGCTTCTAAAAATTTGTTTATTTTGCTTAGATCGTCGAATTTGTTGCCATATAATTTTTCATAGTATTTGTTAGCGATCCTTTGTATTTCTGTGGTGTCAGTTGTTACTTCTCCTCTTTCATTTCTGATTTTGTGTATTTGGATACTCTCTCTTGGTTTCTTGCTGAGTCTAACTAAGGGTCCATCAATCTTGTTTATCTTTTAGAAAAACCAGCTCTTTGTTTCATTGATCCTTTGAATTGTTTTTTGTTTGTTTGTTTGTTTGTTTTTTGTCTCCATATCATTTATTTTTGCTGTGATCTTTACTATTTTCTTCTTCCTACTTGCTCTGGGGTTTTCTTTTTGTTTGCTTTCTAGTTCTTTGAGTTGTGAGGTTAGGTAGTAGTCAATTAGAAATTTTTCTTGTTTCTTGAGGTGGGCCTGTAGTGCAATGAACTTCCCTCTCAGAACTGCTTTCGCTGCATCCCATAGATTTTGTGTTGTTGTATGTTCATTTTCATTGGTTTCCAGGAAGTTTTTAATTTCTTCCTTGATCTTCATGGTAACCAATTCATTGTTCAATAACATGCTATTTAGTCTCCATGTTTTCAAATGACTTTGTATGTTCTTGTTGCAATTGATTTCTAGTTTCATGCCATTGTGATCTAAGAAGATGCTTCATATGATTTCAGTCTTCTTAAACTTGTAGAGACTTAGTTTGTGCCCTAACATGAGGTGTATCTTTGAGAATGTTTCATGTGCACTTGAGAAGAATGTGAATTCCACAGTTCTGGGGTTTAATTCTCTGTAGATATCTATTAAATCCATTTGGTCTAGTGCTTCATTTAGAGTCTCTGTTTCCTTGTTATTTTTTTTTCTAGAGGATCTATCCAGTAATGTCAGCCGGGTGTTGAAGTCCCCTGCTATAATTGTATTGCTGTTGATTTCTCCTTTGAAGTCCTGTAGAAGATTTTTAATATATGTTGGTGCTCCTATGTTGGGTGCATATATGTTTACCAAGGTTATATCTTCCTGTTGGATAGATCCTTTCAATATTATGTAGTAGTCTTCTTTGTTTCTAGTTATAACCTTCATTTTGAAATCTAATTTATCTGATATGAGTATTGCTACCCCAGCTTTATTTTGCTTTCTGTTTGCTTGGAAAAATTTTTTCCCATCCCTTTACTTTCAACCAATGTGAGTCTTTTGTGGTAAGGTGGGTCTCTTGTAAACAACATATATGTGAGTCATGCTTTCTTATCCAATCAGCTACTCTGTGTCTTTTAATTGGGGCATTCAATCCATTTACATTTAATGTGATTATTAATATGTACTCATTTGTTGCCATTTTTGTTTATTGTGGTTCTATTTTACTTCCTTTTTCTTCTACTAATTATAGCAGTCCTTTTAACATTTCTTGCAGTGCTGGTTTGGTGCTAATGTATTCCCTTAGCCTTTTTTTTTTTTTTTTGCCTGGGAAGCTCTTTATTTGACCTTCTATTTTGAATGATAGCCTTGCTTGATAAAGTAGTCTTGGATTCAGACCCTCGTTTTTCATGACCTTGATTACTTCATGCCATTCCCTTCTGGCCTATAGTGTTTCTGTTGAGAAGTCAGCTGAGAGCCTTATGGGGGTTCCTTTGTAGGTAACCTGTTGCTTATCTCTTGCTGCCTTTAGGATTCTCTTTTTGCCTTTAATTTTGGGCCCTTTAATTATTATGTGTCTTGATGTGGGCCTGTTTGGGTTCTTCTTACTTGGGGCTCTCTGTGCTTTTTGAACTTGAATGCCTTCTTCCTTCACCAAATTAGGAAAGTTTTCTGTCACTATTTCTTCAAATATATTCTCTATCCCTTGCTCATTTTCTCCTATGATGTGAATGTTATTACATTTCCAGTTGTCCCACAGTTCTCTTAAGCTGTCTTCCTATTTTTTAATTGTTTTTCCTTTTGGTTTTCTGATTGGTTGATTTTTTTACCCCATCTTGTAATTCACTGATCCGGTCTTCAGCTTCCTCTACTATGCTGGTTAGGCCTTCCAGTGTGTTCCTAATTTCTGCTATGTCATTCTTCATTTCCACTTGGTTGGTTTTCAATGTTTCAATATCTTTATGCATGGTATTGATGTCCTTACTCATGCTGTTGAGCTTCCTTAAGATCATGGCTCTGAACTTTATCTCTGATAACTTGCTTAACTGCATTTCATTTATCCCCTCTTCAGTAGAATTCTCTTGTTCTTTCATTTGGGATTTGTTTCTTTGTTTCACCATTTTGGTTATCTCAGTGGGTTTTGGAGCCTGCCAAATTTTCCCTTTGGGTGTTGGTGTTCTGCTGTTTGTGGCTTCCTCTACTGGGTTTGGATGAGTGTGGAGGGCCCATGTTAAACACCACTGTTAAGTCTTACTTTCCTGGGTATATTTACAGGCCCTAGAAAAGTTCAGTTATCCTCTAGCTATTTGCCTGGAGGTTATTAATATCAGTTACTCAGGGCCTTGGGATGTATCCCTCAGGTGTTCTGCATAAGAGGCTTTTCAGAGGGTGGGGCAGATGCTGATTGTTAATGAACCTCAATTTGCATTTCTTTGCCTCACCTGAGTGGTGTTGAATCTCTGAGGGAGGGGCTGCTGCTTTTCCCCATAGCTCCGTGAAGGAGCAAGCTGGCCACCATCCTTTGTGACCGTGACTCAGCAAAAACTCTGAGCGCCCTCCAAATTCCAGGTGTCCCCACAGAGTTCCAGTCCAGTCCTCCCTCTGCTGGAGCCCAAGGTTAGTGGCTAGAGCCAATCTAGAGTTCTGTCCCAGCCTTCTGCACTGTGGAGCCAGCTTGGGATTTTTACCCATGGGTGCTACTCACAGCTAAGACGGCTACTGTCCGTGGGCTCCCAGCCTGCCACCTTCTCACGCCTCCACAAATCCTACCAGTGTCCCTGGTTATATGGTCCTGTCCCACTGCTTTTCTTTTGCTTTTTTCCAATGCTTTTTCTTTATTTTAGTTGTAGTTCCCATTTGGTCCTGGGAGATTGTGTAGCTTCCATTCACTCCACAGCCATTTTTTCTCCTCTGGGAGAGCTGGTTCTCCTGAGGCAAGATATGGTATTTTCCACAGCACCAACATAAATCTTTGTCCTTTGTTATTCCAGTTATTTTAGTAAAATTCTGTAGTAAAGGTGTTCTTGATGTCACGAGGGGGAAATAAAGTATGATCATTTAAGTATGGATAGAATTAGTGTACACATCATAGCCTTTTCTTCCCCATTCCCTTCCTTCCTTCCTTCCTTTGGCAAAAATTACAGGCTTTTTGTGCTGGAAATTGCCAAAGCAACAATCTAATTGGGATGACCATCTGTCGTTTTTGGCCTTCCCAGGTAACAGTTCAGTCTGTATGGTTCAGGTCAAACTGAATATACCATTTGCTCCAATAGTTATTGTGACCCAGACCAATCTAATCATCTTGTTCTCCCAGCCACTGTGGTTGGTTGAGGGATGGCCAGTAATCCAGGGCAGACCAATCAGAATCAATGAAACTTAGTTCAGGGGTTTTCAGGTGCCATCAAGGCCCTATATCAATACTGACTTTGAAGATTTGAGGGTATATGCCTGGAACTGCTGGGACTTGGCATAAGGGCAGAACCTCCTAAAGATAAAAGCTTACATGGTGAAAAGAAAAGATGGTGAAAGATCCTTATATTTTTAAAATTGATTTCTAGAGAAAGGAAGGAAGAGAGAGAGAGGGAAACTTCAGTGCAAAACATCAATCGGTTGCCTTCCATACAAGCCTCGACTGGGAATTGAACCCACCACCTTTTGGTGTACAGAATCATGCTCCAACCCACCAAGCCACCTGACCAGGGCAGAGAGAGATTCTTGATTGCACTGTTGAAGTTTCTAGACCCAGCAATGCCTGATCTAACATGGACCTTGAAGTTTCCCAAGCAAATGCATTCCCTTTTTTGCAATAAACAATTTAAGAGGATTTCTGCCATTTGTGTTTGAAAGGATCGTTACTAATCCAGTGATCTTCCATCCTCAAATGATGAAAATGAGTTATGATTAAGATAGTGTAAGTACATACTTGAGAACTTTATGAATTGTGGTTAAGAGAGTCTGGAGCTGAACCCTAGTCCTGTCACTCACTTATGTGACCTCTGCCCACCTCAGCCTCCTTTCCTCTACAATGAAGAGACTGCTAATATTTACCTCATAGGAGTTTTGAAGGGTTAGATAAGTTAATATGTGAAAAGTGCTTGGAGCAGTGCCTAGTGTCTCTTAAGTGTTAATGTAAGTGTATCCCTGATGTTGCTGTTGTTATTTTGAAGGCAGGAAGTGAAACACAGGAGGGTGAATTTTGCTCATGCAGAGGTTTACTGGCCAGGCTAAAACTCAAACTTAGGTCTCCTCTTTTCTCTGCTCAGTGGGCCTTTTCAAAACTTAACCATGTCATCATCTTCATGACAGAGGTATAAGCATTAAGCTTTTAGACCGTTTCTGTCCACATATTTGCTTATTTCTGTCAAAAGCATTTGAGGGAAGTCTAGAGCCCACAAAATAGGTGGATGTTACTAGCAGTGACCTGATCTTATTGTTAGGACTGCAGGTTATCAGTTGTAACAATATATCTGATTATAACACAGTTAATTAAACTTATTGTTAAATTTACTTTTAATTAAAATTAAAATACATTTTATTGTGATTTCTATTATTACAAGTGACTGAAAAGAAATACTTGGTACCTTTTCCAGCTTTCTATTTTAAATAAAATATACCTTCCCACTAAACCAGTTGCTCTTGAAGAATGCTTAAATCATTCAGCATTCACTTAGTAATCTCCCATTACCTACTGAACACTGGGTGAACGTGTTTGCTGGGGGAGGCAGCTGGTCTCTCCCAAATGGAAATCAGATTTCATTATCTCTGGCTCAGAGAGAATGTGGCATATGGCAAATGAATACACAGCTGCCTGGTCAATTTTTCCACTGAGAATTAGTCTAATACCTAAATGCACAGTGAATAAAACATTATCTAAACAAGTATATTATATTTAAATTCCTTATCACTGTTCAAGAGTCAGGTCATTTCCTTCAATTATAACAAAATCACACTATCTTACTTGAAAAAGTGTATGTTACCTACCTAGTATTTAACGTCATGCTATTCAAGCCCAGCCTACCTTTTAAATTCTACTATTAAAAAATGTTTTCAGGCAGATATCTAGCCTGTTATTAAAGCTTTCTGCAGGGCTTGTAGAGTTCTGATAGAAATGGAGGGTGTGGAGGAATGAGAGTGTGTTGGGAAGGTCCTGGATCTTTGAAAGTCAGATCAGAATTCAAATACAGTCTTGTCACATCTTGGCTGCCTGGCACTGAGCCAGGTACTAATCTACCTCCTGCCTTAGTTTCCACATCTGTAAAATGGTAATAATAATATCATGCAATGATGATGATAATACAAACCTCATAGGATTGTCGGAACCAAAATGAGAAAATACATACAGTCTTGTTAGCGTAACATCTGCTGCATAATAAGCACACACAAATAATGAGCACTGCTTTGTTATTGGTTCTAGAGTTTTACTGAATTGTCTTTGTAACCATAGGAAAATTATCAGACTTTACTGGGCCTCCATTTTGTCATCTTTACAAGTAAATTGTATCAGATTCTCTATGACAGAATTTAAGTTAAAAATGCTATGACAATGCCCAGTATGAGTAAACCACAAATTTGTAACAGTGTCAAAGTTGGGAGAATTTTTTAAACCTGTTGTTTCACAATGAAATTGAGCCGCATTCATTCTCCAAGGCTGATCATCTTCTTAGGTAAAACAGCAAGGCTCATCCACTCATGATTTTTCATCCATCCAGTGCTCAGAATTTTTAGCACTCGTTTGGGGAGGAAAGTTCAGTGGTTCACTGCAGAACTTCCCTCATCGTGACAACTATAATAGTGCTATTGACATTATTTCAGATTCCATATGAAGCCTTATCATAATCAAAGGGCTTTATGGCATTAACAACATAGACAAAAGAAACCAATTCAAATATAAATTTGGTTCACTAGGATCGCTAATGTAGTTTTTCCCTTCCGATTGTTTAGTTGGGGTGGGTGTTGGATGCACTATCTAGTTTTCTACACTGATCAAGCTAACCTGAAAATCTCCTTATTAGCCCTTAACTCTGTACTTGCCCAACACAATCTTTGAAGTGTTTATGTTTTTCTTTTTACAAAGTTTTAAAAAAATGTTTTGTCTAGACTTCCGAGTAATAAATTAAACAGCATACTTTCAACCGAGACTCTGAAAGCCTCCACACATCATCATTAAATCTAAACTGATGCAACTTCCTTAAAAGATGCAACTTTTAAAACGAGTGTCATTTCTTATGTGAATAACTGTAGCTAAGAGCTCTAGGGGAAAAGATGGACTAGAAAAGCATTAGCTGTTTAGCAGATTTAAAACTGATAATAATGACCCTTTTCCAACAGGTGTTTATGTGTTAACTGGTGTTTATACTCACTTTTCAAAAATGAATTATAGATTGATAAAGGATATAGTCAAAACTCAATTCACTGGAAGGAAAAAACAATAGGTAAGTCTATTTAAATATACCCTGTGAGACTGAAAATGTTTTTCTACAATAATATAAATGGAATTTTAGTGGCACACTATATTTTTGACCCCTAGATTGACTATAGACTTAAGTAGAACAGAAAATAATATAGAAACTAGATACAGCCAAGCACTGGCAAATATCCTTTTATTTGTTAAGAAATTCAAAATAACTGCCTTTCCAATTATGTGAATTTTTCTTAGTTGAGGCTATCTTCATTACAAGTAACATATTTCCATTTCTAATTAGCCTAATCATGAAGGGAATTTATTAGAAGATGTTAGGACATTTGATGGAACCCAAGAGCCAGAGATAGCTGCTAGGCAATTATCAAGAACCTGGAACCGGTGCATAGATGTCTCTCTTTTCTCTTCTCCCTTTCTTTCCTACCTCCTTTCCACCCGCTCCCTTCCCCTCTGATCCTCTCTCTGATCAGCTTTCAGTGCTTTGGTCAAATGCAGGTATTCCAAGCTCCTCAATTTAGATGTCCAGTTTCAAACAAGTCAGCATCTCTTATTTGCAATTTCAAATTCTTAGAAGAGACTGATTGGACCAGCCATAGTTAAGTGTCTACCCCTGACCCAATAAACAATGTCCAGGGTGTGAGGTTATTGGACCCAAACATGGTTGCTGAGAATCTAGTCCTAGTAAGAAAAGAACAGTGTGCATGGGTGGGAGTGGGGGTGGATATGGATTGTAGATATACTCCCCCAACAGTTGTCTATTCTTCCTTTTGGCTGGCAAATACACACACACACACACACACACACACACACACACCCCTACCTTTGTTTCCATTATTAAGTCTTCTCTCTGCTATACATGATTCAACTATGTCACATTAAACTACACTCTCTCTAAAGGGAGCTAATCCCATCACTCATACTTAGCAACCTAAACCAAAAATGTTGTCAATAGGCCCCACTTCTCAAAGTGAATGAGTTACCAGTTAGTCTACTTTTTTCTCTAGATCAGTCTTCATTTTTTTCAGACAACATCTCTTTCCATTCTGCAATGCAGTGGTTAAGTGGGGAAATTAGCTAACAGAACTACAAACACTCCCACTTAGAAAAAGAAGCAAAAACCAAAAATCTTTTCTGCGACACCATATGTTGGCTACCAGAGTAAAGACTATATTGCATCCCACAGGACAAGGATTACAAGGTAAAGAGTAGGATAAACAATATATATCTTATGAGCATCCATTGGTATTGGAGTAGGTGGGTTCCTTGCTTAATCAAGTCTCATCATAATATGATGCAAATGAGAATAGTCTTTCTATATGCTGCCTTGAGTGTCTCAGCCCATCGGTTCCACATTCTCTCTATAGCTCTGTTATGTGTTGCCTTCTCTATTGATACAATTTCTCTTAGTCAAGATTCTTGGGTTGCAAGTAAAAACATACACAGATACAAAACACACACTTCAAGTTATTTTAGGGGGGAAATAGGTTGTGAGAAGTTTATTAGAGGAGTATGGGGAGGTATCAGTTTGCTTTTTGAATAACAAATGACCCCAAAAATTAGTGACATAAAACAGCACCCTTTATTTAACTCAGTCTTGGAGATTAGCTGGGTAATTTTTCTGCTCTGGTCCAGTCCAACTGGTCTCTGCTGAGATTACTCTGCACACAGCTAGCCAGTCAGCTACAAGCATGATGATCTAGTGTATTCTCACCTTTATGGGGTTGGCAGACTGTCAGCTAGTGTATAGGAAGCAGGAGGGCCATGTGGTTCTCAAAATCCAGGATACTAGACAAGGTGTCTTCACTTGGTGGTTGCTGGGAGCCCACCCTGTGGAAGGGGACGTTGTGGGATCCTTTTCAGAGGCACTTTCTATCACAGTGTGTAATGACAAAGGCCGTGAAAAAGACAAGTAAGTATTCTGTTACCCAGACAGTAGCAGGCAAGTGCAACAAAAATTTTTAAAAAGCTTGTTATTTTCTTTTATTCCTTCTAAATCTGAAGTGCCTGCAAAAACTTTCTTTTAGAAGGTTTGTAAACAATATTTAATGAAAATCAAATTTGGTCTGCAGCATATTTTTTTATTTGATGTTTTCTCCTTATCTTGAGAACATCCCCTAATAAAAGAAATACTCGAGAGCACCATCACAGGATGCAACTGAGAAATGAGTGCAGCATAAACCAGAGCAAATGGCCTTTCTGCTTCCTGATAGTAAGCTCAATTTTTCAGGAGCTTCCCTGAGCCCGTGCCTTATGACCTCACCACACTGTCCGATACTTCCCAGAGGTCCAGCAAAGAATCAGCTTCCTGGGCACTCTTGTTGGGTGAATTATATCTCCTGCTGGCCCTACCACTCATTTCCCACAGAGCCACTGAAAGGGAACATGGGCCCCATGCAGATTATCTTCCCATCTGCACTTGCCAATCATGTGTCCTCGAGCAGAGCCTGCTCTCTGAAAACTTGTCACCTGCAAAATCTAGATTTAAAATATCTGCTCTTGTTGGTACTCCATATGTTGATTATCAAGATCAAATGAGACCATATCTATCTGTGGTCGCACCTTGCAAACAGTAGAATGTTCTGTGCATGTAAGAAAATGGGACTTCTATCACAGACACTTGGCGTGAGATCAGCTGTGACAGGTCATCTTATGCCCACTGTTATTGTACAGAAGTAAAATGCCACCTGGAAATGTAGGTGGCCACATGCAGAATTTTTGCTCTGCCACCCCAGTCTGCTGCTGCTACTTGCAGTATCTTGGAGGCTTTTCCCCTTAGCCTTCCTCTTCAGGGAGAAACACTTGAATAAGCCCATCAGAAAAAGGTTAACAGCATGAGAACTTAACGAAATTTGGTTCTCCCAGAAAAAGCCTCCATAAAGTCTGCCAGTGGGTTCAATGATGACTTGTCCCACTGTTCTAGTTTAAAAGCCCTTTGGCCCACCCACCTTCTCTTCCATAGTTTTTCTCTATATTTATCATTATTGTTTCCTCTGATTTCCTTTGAACTTTTAACAGATAATGCTTTCCCATCATTAAAATTACTTCCAAATGTCAAGCACATTCAAAATTGTAAAATGCTAAAACACCCAACCTTCTAATTATGTTCTGGATGTAGTACCTTTTCTATTATTTTTAATTCTTACACTTGAAATTTTTTCCCTACTCCAACCTTTTATTTTGATAAGTGTCAAATCTACAGAAAAATTGAACACTAGTAACATGAGCATGGGTCTATTCTTCTAGTCACCAATTGTTAACATAGTCTTACATTTATTTGCCTTCTGACTCTCTCTCTCTCTCTCTCTCTCCTCTCTCTCTCTCTCTCTCTCTCTATATATATATATATATATATATACACACACACACACAAAATTAAACAATTATATTATGCATATTCATATATATGCCTGTGTGTGTATGTGTACACATATTAGTATAGATTGAATTATTTGAAGTCATTATACATTCTGGACTCATTTTGGACTTTTTCTACACCAACTTGGACTCATCCATTTCTCTGAGGAGTAGTGGTTTCTTTTGATGGGGAATCATACTTAGAAACCACAATCTGAGCTCGATGTATACTTGTTAACAGAGTTTCATTGCTTCTAGGCCTTCTTAGTGAATAGAACTAGAAAAACTATTTTAAATTGTGAGTTTATATTAATGTTTCCAATTCAAATGAGCATCCCAGGGTTCTTTCTCACCATCTCATTCATATCTGTACTCCCTTCTTTCACAGTAGGAACTCTTCATTTCCAGCTACATTCGTGTATTTACTCACGTGTTCTATCCTGCGGTATGCACAAAATAGTCATTTATGAATATATGTCATTTAGTATTACAAAGGATGTGTCACAGCACAAGTGGGGCACAGGTAAGTTTGTTGTTGTGAGTAGGTGAAACAAAGCTTATTCTTATATTATTATTTATTAATTATTGCATTATTTTTCATGCAAACAACTGTAAACCCACTTTTGCCCCACCCTGTATTATCAGATTAATTAGAAACATTTGTTTCTATTTATACCTTACTTTCCAATTTGCTTTTTTCCATTCATTATTTTTTGAACACAGAAAATATTTACAAAGTTCCAAAGACAGAACATAGTCTTATTTTTTTTAATTTTTAATTTATTTTTTTTGTTACAGATATTTCACCTTTTTTTACCCCATTGGCACCCCCCTCCCCACCCCACCCCCGCCCCGTCCCCGGCTTAGTTGTCCATGTCCATTGGTCATGCATACATGCATATAAGTTCTGTGGTTTATCTCTTCCCACCTCCCCACCCCCTCTTCTGAGGGATGTCACAAAGACAGAACATAGTCTTAAAAGGTACACTTAGAAAAGTAAGTATGCCTTCTCTTTTTACATCATTCTCACTCTCCATAGATAACCATTTACATTGGTTTCTGGTTTATCTTTTTTTGTTTGTTTGTTTCTTTTTATAAACTAAAGATATACATTTTTCTTTTGTTTTACCCAAAAAGTAGCATATGAGATATTGTCTTCTATACCATGCCTTTTTTCTCTTTTTTTGCTTATCAGTATATCTTGGAAATAGCTCCATGTCAGTTCAAAAAGATCTTTTTCTTGATTACTTTTCATGACTAAATAGAACTGTTTTGTGGATGAACTATAGTTTATTCTTCTAGTAGTACATACAACAGCTTTAACGTAGTTTGTAGTATTTTACTTTTAAAATGATTTTGCAGTGCTTAATGTTGGGCTTTTTATATTTTTATAGGTAAATTCACACAAGTAGGATTACTACAACAAGGGTTAAACAGACTTGTACAGTGAATTCCTAGAAATTGGATTGCTAGGTCAAAATGTAAATATATATGTAGGTTTGTTAGATATTGTCTAACTGCCCTATCAGCAAACTGGGAGAGAGATGTTTTCTCTAAACCTTGCCCATTAGTGCATATTGTCAATTTATAAAGTGTTTGCCTAACTACTGTCTAAGAAATAATATTTCAGTGCAGCTATTTGTCTGCATTTCTCTAACTATGAATGAATTTGAATGTTTATACGTATTTAAAGGTCATCTACATATCTTTTCTATAAACTGGCAATTTATATCTTTTGCCATATTTTATATTGGGTTTGGGTCTGTTTCACTTAATTTTAAGAGCTTTTTTATTATATAGATTAGACCTCTATCTTGAATATATGCCACAAATATTTTCTCTCTGTTTGTATGTGTCTGTGTTTTGCCACGTAACTCTTTTTAATATAGCCAAACTTATTAGTAGTTTCTTTTATTGTGTCTGGATTCTGAAGCAACATTATAAAGTCTTTCCCCTGGGCTATAAAGGAATTGACTTATAATTTCTTCTGTTCTTGTATAAATACATTTTTGCATTTAGAACTCTGATTAATTTGGCATTCTGGTATGGATCTCATTTTATCTTTTTTAAAATTGTTATCCAGTTGTCCCAACACCATTTATTTATAAGTTCATCACATTCCTAGTGATTTAGATGCCACTTTTATCATAATCAAAATTTTCATTTGTACTTCAATCTATTTGAGGAGTTTTTGTTCTGTTTCATTGGTCTGTCTATTCAAGCACTAATATAAATGTGATGACTTTTCAACAGGGTGTTATATAACAGCCACTTCTTCTCCAACTGGTGTTTATAAGGGGTAAAGGGAGGAGGGCCCATCAGGCTCAGTATCTCACAATTTAAACACTTGGAACAGTATTTATGGTGGACAGACCTTAAGGTGATTCCCTATGATTCTGCCTTCTGTATGCTCCTCCTCTTGAATGTGAGTGAGACCTGTGACTTGATTCTAACCAGTAAAATACAACAAAGGGTAAAAAGATGTCACTCCCTTACATTATATAAAACTGAGTCTTGCTAGCAGACTAACTCTCTCTCCTGCTGGACTTGAAGAAGTGAACAGCTATGCTGTGAACAGCGGAGTGAGCACATGGCAGAGAACTGTGGGTGGACTCGGGGAACTGAGGGCAACCTCTGGCCAACACCCAGAAAAAAAAACAAGCAAAAAGCTGAAGCTCTAGAGTGTCTCTTCATTGTGGGCTCTAACAAAGCAGGCTGCTATGAATCCTACAGATGCTACAAGGAAATTAATTTTGTCAATAACTGAGGAAGCTTGGATGTGGGTATTTCTGCATTGGACTCTGATGAGAACTCAGCCCTGATGGACTGCTTATTTGCAGCCTTGTAACACCCTAGGCAAAGGACTCAGCTACGTCATGCTCAGACTCCTGATCAGAGAAACTGTAAGATAATAAATTGTGTGGCTTTAGGCTGCCAAATCTGTGGTAGTTTATTATACAACAGTGAACAAATAATACCGTGTTCAATCTTAAATCTAAAATAACATTTTAAATAATAGATTTCTAAGTGTATATGTGTGTGCATAGGCTTGAGTGACAGAATGTATGTGTGAGAGAAAAATGAAACACATAAAAAACTAAATACGTCTTTTAAAGCATATTTTTTGTTTGTTTTTATTTATTTATTTACTTATTTATTTTGTAGTCTGAAAGAGCTGGAATACTACTTGCTTACTCTATGACCTTGTCCATATTATATACTTTTTTTTTTTTGTTCTATTTTCTTTTGTTTTGAAAATAAGAACAACCTTAACCAACCTCAGAGCTTATGAGAATAAGATGATTAAGGTATATGAATATGCTTAGCACATTATTTGGTCATGTTAGAATACTGTAGAGGTAGGTTTTTGCTTATTGGTTTGTTTGATTCTTGGTTGGTCTTCACTAGGTTCAGTGACTGAGTTCCATTACATGTCAGCCTCATCTTCAGTATATAAAGCAATGTGGAATGCGTACTACTGTTGCAACAGCCCGTCTTCCGATACCCAACAAGCCTGTGGCACTGAGACAGCTTAGTAAAACCCACACAACAGAATTTAAGAAGCCTTGGAAGCAGATGTTTTGGAGCATTTTTAAACAACTTTAGGCACCAACCCAGGGACAATTTTGGCTCAAGTGAGTCTAGCATCTGGGACTTTTCAAAAACAAACCTCAACAGTTTTCAAAGCTAATTGTTTCCTACCTCCTGAGGTGACTACTTGAGTAATATATTTCAAATAATGCTAATGTAAGAAGAATTTTCTACTCTAACCTTTTTAAAAAGGAAAGAAAATAAAATATAATTTTCCCCTCTTAAATAGCTGTGTAGAATAATCTCTATTTATGAAGACATTTGAAACTTTCTTTTTGTGATGGATGCTGGCCACGACCACCTGTGTTTTTGTGAAACATTGTCAGGATTAAATTCCAGAATTCAAGGTGAGCTTTCTCTCATATTGTCCCTTTCCTGCTACCTGTTAACTCTGCAGAGACTCTCCACAGAGACCACAGCCCACCCCCCAGTCACTGGCACTGGAGAAAGAGCACAGTGGGGCCAATCTTTCAAGTCAACTGATTTGAGTATTTAGTACTTTCCATTTATTTTACAATTTCTTACAAAATAAAGTATTTTCCCATTGCGGCGGGGGGTGGGGGGGTTTACATGCATTTACATGAAAAGATTTCAGAAATATCTTGCTAAATGGAAAAAGAAAGAAAAGAAAAGCATGTGATGGAATGAAGGCTAATAAGCATAGCAAGATTTTATGTGCATGGAAATGCATGGGCAGATATCTGCAGGGTGCATGGAAGGGGAATGGAATCTTAAAGGGGAAGGGACCTGTCATCTTTAGTTATGTATACTTCTATATGACATAAATTTTTTTCCACTTAGGTTATAGTCACACATCGCTTAATTTTTTAAGTGGTTTTAACTGGGAAAAAAGACAGATAGTCTTTGATCAGTAGAGGTACTTGTCAACTCCTTGAAATAGTCTTCCTTAACCATTCTATCTAAAGTATCCTTTCTTCCTCCAATCTGCATCTGCTTCCCTTTTTTCCCCTCAAAACACTTGCCACTATCCAAAATTCATTTGTATAGATGTTTATTGGCCTCTCCCCCAACTAAAATGCAGGTTTTGTGATGGCAAAATCTCATCATTTTTGTTCAATTTCAATTCTCCAGTGTCTAGAAGAGAACCTGGCACAGAGTCAATAAATATTTGAATGAATGAGACAGATGCCTGTTTGCCCTTGTACCAATGTTCTCAGCTACACGACTCCAAAGGGACAGGAGCCTTGTGAAAATATATCTATTTGTTCAAGTTTTACACCTGCTTCCAAAATACCCATCTTTTCTTTGTAAGACACACTGGTTTCAAGAGCCCCAGAGAAAATGTTCCCAATGGTGGATTCTAGCAGTCACAGACTCTGAAAGAGAAGTAAGTGTCTACTAACCACATGTTGGCCTGGCTCAGGGTTCTACAGAGTAATAGAACTAATAGGCTGGAAGAATGGATAGGTGATAGACAGACAGACAGATAGATGATTGATAGATAGACAGGGGTTTGTTTTAAGGCTCACACTATTGCAGGGGCTGACAAGTCCAAACTCTGAAGGGTAGGCCTACAGGCTAGAGACACAGGGAAGAGTTGATGCTATAGTTCAAGGCCAAAGGCAATCAGCTGGCAGAATGCCCTCTTCCTCGGGAGACATCAGTCTTTTTTCTCTTAATGAGCCCCACATTATCTAGCGGGTGATCTGCTTTGCTCAAAGTCTCCTGATTTAAATGTTAACTCATCTTAAAAAACAGCTGCGCAGGAACATATAGATTAGCATTTGACCAAATATCTGGCTACCATGGCCTAGCCAAGTTAACCATCACAGGCAGGATGACAGAGCTTCCACAAATGCAGGTGGGATAAAGGTTCCTATGGTGAAAAGATGAAAAACAAAGGCATGCCTGGCCTGAGTGGCTCAGTGGTTGAGCGTCAACCATGCAACCAGAGGTCACCAGTTCAGTTCCCGGTCAGGTCACATGCCCAGGGTGTGGGCCAAAATCCCTAGTGTGGAGCATGCAGGAGGTGGCCAATCGATGTTCTCTGTAATCAATGTTTCTATCTCTCTCTCCCTCTCCCTTCCTCTCTCTCTAATATCAATAAAGAAAAAAAATTTTTTTTAAACAAAGGCATTCCTGAGGAAGAAGAAAAAACTTTTATGTAAATTCCTGACAGATTTTGAATCTTTTTTGACCCTCTTATGCAACGATTAGAAAGAGAATCAGGAGGTGGAGCCCTGTTCAAAAGTGGGAGCCCTACCTTTCCAGTCTCATCTTAGCCAAGAGCCAAGATCAAACTGCTGGCAGACCCAGTAGCTCTGAATCCCCAGCCTTGTCTGCAGAGACATTCTTCCCATTGTCACTATATTCTTCAGTGGCAGGAAGGAAGGCAACCAATTTTACCCAATTTAGGTGACCAATTTTACCCAAGTTGTGGGTAAGTAAATCAAAATGTCGATTGTCTAAACAAGCAAACTTAAGTGGCACACTGAAAAAGTTGTCCAGATAAATCAGAATAAGATTTGGCAGGCAAGTTTGAAAAGCTTGTATTTTAGGTTTACATTATTCTAGGTGGTGACCTTCAGCAGTTAGATTCTCTTTTGGACTCAACTCAGGCAGATGTTCTGTTATCACAGGTGTTCTGTCAGGCTCTGTTGAAATTCAAGTGGCACGAGGAGCTGATCAGGGACAACCACTCCAGGAAAGTGGAGGTTTATGAAGGAAAGGCTGGACTGGGCATGAGAGGAACAGAATTCCAATAGGTTTAACACCGCTCTGGGTAATTTGGAACAAGTCACTTAATCCTCAGGCCTCAGTTTTCTCTCTGTTTCTCTCCCAGCCCTACAGTTTTGTGGGAAATCTAATCTCAGACACTCTATTGGCCGTAAGGGCCTCAAAACCCTCTCCTCATGTGGAAAGCTAATCCTCTATGCCCTCAAGTATCCACTGATCAAGCAGGAGACAACCATTCGCTGTGTCTCTCTCACATCAATGTCTCTCTCTCTCTCTCTCTCTCTCTCTCTCTCTCTCTCTCTCCTCCTCCCTTCAACTCTATCTAAAAAAAATCAATGGAAAAAATATCCTTAGGTGAGGATAACAAAATAAATAAATAAATACCCATATTTAAAACATTTATTTTTCCCACAATAATCAGTCAGAATACAGGTTCTGAATTGTTTTACCCATAAACTGTATGTTTATCTAATTATAACTAGAAAATGATACTGTAGCAGTGATAAAAATGCAGCTAGAAACTGTCAGAGAACCTGGCCTTTCCAAATCCTATTATATTCTTTAATATTTGGGTTTCAAATAAGTTTCCAATACTTGGAGAGTTGATTTTTCCTTTTTAATATTCTTGTTGCTCACTGGATTCAGAAAATCTCTTGTTGCTATGGAAATTGAATAGGTTTTTACATCTATTTTAAAATTCTCTCTTCATGCCTTTACAATTAAAAGTCATCCCTAATTATAATGCTAAACAAGTGAATGTGAGGTCACGTGTGAAATAAAAAAGAATACTTTTTCTAAGTTTATTATTCTACCAGACTTTAACCCTTTCTCATTCTTTCACACCTCACTTGAATGCAATTAAAGTGTGTCTGAAATCAATTATATGAGTTTAATTTGCCCGAACTCGGATAAAATCTTATTACTCTTTTCCTGAGCATCTGGTTATTCTAATTCATTTTCATCTCCTTATCAGTGGATTTAATGATTCACTTCCATGCCCAGCTTTTGCTAAGTGCGTCAGAGCCGTGTTGGTAGCCAGACATGTCTCCATGGCTGTTAAGAAGCTATGACCCAGTAATTCCAAAATGGTGGCGGAGTGAATGGAAGCTACACAGACCGTCTCCCAGGACAAAACTGGAATTACAACTAAAACACAGACAAATCGATGGAAAAAAGCAACAGAAAAGCAATTTGCAAGAATCATATACCCAGGAACACTGACTCGATTCTGGTAGGATAGCAGAGGCACGAGATGGAGGCTAGGAGCCCATGGTCAGCAGCTCAGCAGCGACCTTAGCTGTGAGCAGCACCCTCGGGTTAAACTCCCAAGTGGCTCCACAGGGCAGAGCCCGGACAAAGGCTAAAATAGCCACAGCCACTCAACCTTGGCTCCGGCAGAGGGAGGGCAGACTGGACTGGAACTGTGTGGGGACACTCGGGATTTAGAGGGCGCTCAGAGCTTTAGCTGAGTTGCGGTCACGCAGGACAGTGGCCATATTGCTTCTTCCCAGGGCTCTGGGGAGAGGCAACAGCCCCTCCCTTGGTGATTCAACCCCACCCTGTGGGTCATTGAAATTCAAATTGAGGCTCACTAACAACCAGCATCTGCCCCACCCTCCGGAAATCCCCTTACTGTGAGCACCTGAGGGAGTTTTTCAATCAACTAACAACCCAAAACTCTTCAAGTAACCTGGATTGCTAGCCTCCAGGCAAAAAGCTAGAGGATAACAGTACCTTTCTGGGGCTAGCAACTCTAACCAGGAAAGTAAGACTTGATAGTGGTGTTTAACATGGGTACTCCCTCACTCATCTAAACCCAGGAGAGAGAGCCACAAACAACAGAACACGAATAGTTGTAATACCAGGGGAAAGTTTGGCAGGCTCCAAAGCCCACTGAGATAGCCAAAATGGTGAAACACAGAAACAAAAGCCAAATGAAAAAACAATAGCCCTCCACTGAAGATGAGATCAATGTGGAGCAGTTGGGCAAGTTAACAGAGCTAGAATTCAGAGCCATGATCTTGAGGAAACTCAACAGCATGGGTAAGGAAATAGAGATGCTGAAAATAAACCAATTGGAAATTAAAACCAACAAGAAGAGATCAAGAGTGACATATCAGAAATAAAGAACACATTCCAAGGTCTAAAAAGCAGAGTAGAGGAAGCTGAGGTACAGATCAGTGAATTAGAAGACAGGGTAGAAAAAATCAACCAATCAGAAAACCAAAAGGAAAAAACGATTAAAAAACAGGAAGACAGCTTAAGAGAACTGTGGGAACAACTGGAAACCTAAAAACATTCACATCATAGGAGTACCCAAAGAAGAAGAAAATAAGCAAGGGTTAGAGAATATATTCAAAGAAATAGTGACAGAAAACTTCCCTAATTTGGTGAAGGAAGAAGGCATTCAAGTTCAAGAAGCACAGAGAGCCCCAAGTAAGAAGAACCCAAATAGGCCCACACCAAGACACATAGTAATTAAAATGCCAAAACTTAAAAACAAAGAGAGAATCCTAAAAGCAGCAAGGGATAAGCAACAGGTTATCTTACAAAGGAAACCCCATAAGGCTCTCAGCTGACTTCTCAACAGAAACACTACAGGCCAGAAGGGAATGGCATGAAGTAATCAAGGTCATGAAAAACAAGGGTCTGAATCCATGACTACTCTACCCAGCAAGGCTGTCATTCAAAATAGAAGGTCAAATAAAGAGCTTCCCAGGCAAAAAAAAAAAAGGCTAAGGGAATACATTAGCACCAAACCAGCAATGCAAGAAATGTTAAAAGGACTGCTGTAATTAGTAGAAAAAATAGAAAGAAAAATAGAACCAAACTAAACAAAAATGGCAATAAATAAGCACATATCAATAATCACCTTAAACGTAAATGGACTGAATGCTCTGATAAAAAGACACAGAGTAGCTGATTGGATAAGAAAGCATGACTCACATATATGTTGTTTACAAGAAACCCACCTCACAACAAAAGACTCACATAGGTTGAAAGTGAAGGGATGAAATAAAATATTCCAAGCAAACAGAAAGCAAAAAAAAGCTGGGCTACCAATACTCATATCTGATCAAATAGATTTCAAAATGAAGGCCATAACTAGAGACAAAGAAGGCCACTACATAATATTGAAAGGATCTATCCAACAGGAAGATATAACCTTGATAAACATATATGCACCCAAAATAGGAGCATCAAAATATATTAAAAATCTTCTGGAGGACTTCCAAGGAGAAATCGACAGCAATACAATCATAACAGGGGACTTCAACACCCCGTTGACACCACAGGATAGATTCTCTAGACAAAAAATTAGCAAGGAAACAGAGACTCTAAATGAAGCACTAGACCAAAAGGATTTAATAGATATCTACAGAGAATTACACTCCAGAACTACAGAATTCACATTCTTCTCAAGTGCACATGTGACATTCTCAAAGATAGACCACATGATAGGACACAAACTAAACCTCTACAAGTTCAAGAAGATTGAAATCATATCAAGCATCTTCTCAGATCACAATGGCATGAAACTAGAAATCAACTGCAACAAGAACATGCAAAGACATTTGAACACATGGAGGCTAAATAGCATGTTATTAAACAATGAATGGGTTACCAAGGAGGTCAAGGAAGAAATTAAAAACTTTCTTGAAACCAATGAAAATTAACACACAACAACACAAAATCTATGGGATGCAACAAAAGCAGTTCCGAGAGGGAAGTTCATAGCACTACAGGCCTACCTCAAGAAACAAGAAAAATTTCTAATTGACTGTCTAACCTCACAACTTAAAGAATTAGAAAGAAAACAAAAAGAAAACCCTAGAACAAGTAGAAGAAGTGAAATAGTAAAGATCAGAGTAGAAATAAATGACATAGAAACAACAACAAAAAAAACAATTCAAATGGTCAATGAAACAAAGAGCTGGTTTTTTTAAAAGATAAACAAGATTGATGGACCCTTAGCTAGACTCACCAAGAAACAAAAATAGAGAATCCAAATGCACAAAATCAGAAATGAAAGAGGAGAAGTAACAACTAACACCACAGAAATACAAAAGATCGTTAAGAGCTACTATGAACAATTATATGGCGACAAATTCAACAACCTAAGTGAAATGGACAAATTTCTAGAAACACACAGTCTCCCAAAACTGGACCAGGAAGAGATAGAAAACTTGAACAGACCAATAACAACTAAGGAAACTGAAGATGTAATCAAGACTCTCCCAGCAAACAAAAGCCCAGGCCCAGATGGCTTCACGGGGCAGTTTTACTGAACTTTCAAGAAAGAACACACCCATCCTCCTCAAACTATTTCAAAAAATTCAAGAAGAAGGAAGACTCCAAACTCGGTTTATGAGGCCAGCATAATTGTAATTCCAAAACCAGAAAAAGACACAGCACAGAAAGAAAACTACAGGCCAATATCCCTGATGAACATAGACACCAAAATCCTGAACAAAATACTGCAAATCAAATGCAGCAATACATCAAAAAAATTATTCACCATGACCAAGTGGGATTCATGCCAGGGATGCAAGGCTGGTACAATATTCACAAATCAATAAATGTGATACACCACATAAACAAAATGAAGAATAAAAACCACATGATCATATCAATAGACGATGAAAAAGCCTTCGACAAAATCCAGCATCGATTTCTGATAAAAACGCTCAACAATGTGGGAATAGAGGGATCATATCTCAACATAATAAAGGCCATATATGAAAGACCTACAGCCAACATCATACTCAATGGGCAGAAACTAAAAACATTTTCCTTAAGAACAGGAACAAGACAGGGATGTCCACTTTCACCACTCTTATTTAACATAGTACTGGAAGTCTTAGCCACAGCAAACCAACATGAAGAAAAAAATAAAAGGGATCCAAATTGGAAAGGAGGAAGTAAAACTGTCATTATTTGCAGATGACATGATATTATACATAGAAAACCCAAACACTCCATCAAAAATCGACTAGACTTAATAAATAAATTTGGCAAAGTAGCAGGATACAAAATTAACTTCAAGAAATCGATGGCATTCTTATACGCCAATGATGAACTCACAGAAAGAGAAACTGAAAAAACAATCCCATTTGCCATTGCGGCAAAAAAATTAAGAAACCTAAAAATAAACTTACCAAAGAAGTAAAAGACCTATTTGCAGAAAACTACAGGACATTGAAAAAAGAAATAGAGGAAGATATTAAAAAGTAGAAGCACATACCTTGTTCATGGGTTGGAAAAATGAACATCATTAAAATGTCCATATTACCCAAAGCAATCTATAGATTCAATGCAATCCCCATCAAAATACCAATGACATATTTCACAGAATTAGAACAAATACTTCAAAAGTTCACATGGAACCAAAAAAGACCCTGAATAACCACAGCAGTCTTGAAAAAGAAGGACAAAGTAGGTGGGATTACAATACCAGATATCAGCTTATACTACAAAGCCACTGTAATCAAAACAGCCTGGTACTGGCACAAGAATAAGCATATAGACCAGTGGAACAGAATAGAGAACCCAGAAATGGACCCAGAGCCATATGCTCAATTAATATTTTACAAAGGGGGCAAGAGCATACAGTGGAGTCAAGACAGCCTCTTTAATAAATGTTGTGGGAAAATTTGACAGCTACATGCAAAAAAATGAAACTAGATCATAAACTTACACCATACACAAAAATAAAAACTCAAAGCGGATAAAAGACTTAGATGTGACCCATGAATCCATAAAAATTCTAGAAGAAAATGTAGGCAACAAAATTCCGGACATCATACACAGCAGAATTTTCACTCATATATCACCTAATGCAACAGAAACAAAGAAAAAAATGAACACATGGGACTACATCAAACTAAAAAGTTTCTGCACAGCAAAAGAAACAACCATCAAAATGAAAAGGCACCCACTGTATGGGAGAGCGTCATTGCCAATGATACATCAGATAAGGGGTTAATTTCCAAAATATATAGAGTACTCATACAACTCAACAAAAGGAAGACAAAGAACCCAATTTAAAAAATGGGCAGAGGAGCTGAATAGACACCTCCCCAAATAGGACATACAAATGGCTAAGAGACATATGAAGAAATGCTCAACATCACTACTCATCAGAGAGATGCAAATTAAAACAACAATGAGGTATCACCTCACACCTGTCAGAATGGCCGCCATCAACCAATCATCAAACAACAAGTGTTGGTGAGGGTGTGGAGAAAAGGGAACTCTAGTACACTGCTGGTGGGAATGCAGACTGGTGCTGCCACTATGGAAAACACTATAGTGTTACTTCAAAAAATTAAAAATTGAACTTCCATTTGACCCAGTGATCCCTCTTGTAGGAATATACCCTAAGATGCCTGAAACACCAATCAGAAAGAATATATGTACCCCCATGTTCATAGCAGCACTATTTACAATAGCTAAGATCTGGAAACAGCCCAAGTGTCCATCAGTAGACGAATGGATAAAAAAGCAGTGGTACATATACACAATGGTGTACTATGCAGCTGTAAGAAAGAAAGCTCTCTTATCCTTTGAGACGACATGGAGGGACCTGGAAAGTATTATCCTAAGTGAAACAAGCCAAGCAGAAAAAGGGAAATACCACATGATCTCACTTATATATGGAGTATAATGAATATAACAGTCTGAGGAATAGGGTAGACCCAGAAACATGGAAGTAAGGTACAGACTGACAACCCTCAGAAGAGGGGGTGATGGGGGGTGGGAAGAGATCAACCACAGAACTTATATGCATGTATGCATAACCAATGGACATGGACAACAAAGCCAGGGATGGGGCGGGTGTGATGGGGAGGAGGGTGTCAATGGGGTAAAAAAGGATGAACATCTGTAACAAAAAATAAATTAAAAAATAAGATCTTAAAAAAAAAAAAAAAAGCTATGACCCTGGATGAACAATAAGGCAGTGTGCTGAGCAGGAGAAAAGGGATGATGAGGTCATGGCTTTGAGCAGTGACCATCCCCTTTATTTTGCCCTTGGGTTTTGTAATGTACACACACTCACACATAAGTATATACATCATTGTGTGTATTCTTATGTCTGTAATGGGTGTCAAATGAAGACAAGGACGTATTCCACATGTCTTAACTTTGTCTAAATTCAGCTCCTTTGCAGAGCTTCATCTGAGTAACCCCTTTCAAGTCAGAGCCCTCTAATTACTCCAGATTCCCTTAACACTCCACTGCTTATGTGCCTCTGCTGTCATGGCCAAGTCATAGACTGACATCTCCAGCAGGGAAGATAAGTAAGAAATGCATGAGCTTGCAGAACAAGATCAAGC
Organism: Molossus molossus; assembly: GCF_014108415.1. Classification (NCBI taxonomy): domain Eukaryota; kingdom Metazoa; phylum Chordata; class Mammalia; order Chiroptera; family Molossidae; genus Molossus; species Molossus molossus. Next base: position 65,382,784 of record NW_023425402.1, on the reverse strand, counting down.
CCCAGGCATACATGATCATGACTGGCATTGAGGGAAATGTCAGACATGCTTAGAAAACGATGCATATTATGTAAGTGCCTGGAATTAAGAATGAGACATATTAAATATGAAATGCTGTGTGTGGCACCTGTCTGTGGGAGCTGTGTGAACATGTCCCTGGTCCACTGTATCCCTCAAGAGATTTCTTTACTCCTTCCCTAAGGTGCATTCTGAGTACATGGCTCAGCCCCATACACCATCTGCCAACACTAAAAATGTGTGGGAAAACAGATGCATGAGTATGAATACAGCCATGTAGATGGGTACTCCCGCCACCAAAAACTGTACTGAGACTAACATCAGTTGTGAAGAAAGAATAAATTGGCAACCCATACCCTGTGCTTTTTTTTTTTTTTTTTATCCTCACCCAAGGACATTTTTCCAGTTTTTGTTCAGATAGAGTGGGAGGGAGAGAGAGGAGGAGGAGAGAGAGAGAGAGAGAGACATCGACATGAAAGGGACACATCGAGTGGCTGCCACCCGCATGACCAACCAGGGCCGGGGACAAACTGCAACCGAGGTACGCGCCCTTAGCGCGAACTGAACCTGGGTCTCTCCGGACCGCAGGCCGATGCTCTAACTGCTGAGCCAAACTGGCCATGGCCCCGGTGCTTCTATTTCGCCTTTAATTCTCAAGGCTAAGCATCCAAATAAGAACTGCCTTCCTGGAAGCATTTTTTCCATGTACCTTTTACTTGTCCACACAGAATGAGCAAAGAAGGAAGAAGTATAAAGCAGGTGAGATTTTGTTTGCATTAAGACATTCTTAGTGGTAAATGATGGGACAGTTGATAAAATGTGGCCGTGTGGTCCCCGGACCTGGAGCATGTATGGAAAAAGGAAAAAATGACTTCCCTGAAGTTGCTTGGATCTGAAGTGACAGAAATGGGATGCAAATCATCTTAATTGCTGTGAGACTGGTCAGACATGGATAGGAGATCAATATAAGCATGTATCCTATAAATACTTGCTGAGCACCTATTGGATGCCAACACTACACCCAGCCCCGGAAACACAATGAAGAGTCTCTCTTGTCAAGGCTGTCATAGTCTTAGGGGTAAGACAAATGGGCAATGGGGAGGATAAAGGAGGAACCTCTGTAATACTTTCAACAATAAAGATAAATCTTTAAAAAGTTGCCGTACAGTTCAGAACATAATTCTAGACAATCCTGGAAGAGAAGTGCACGCTGGGTGCTGTGAAGTCCAGCGGAGAGGACCTTCCCTGGGGCGATGCATGCTGGGGATGGTGATCTGACAACATCCAGCCCTCCTGTTCTCAAACCTAAATTGTCATGTGTTGATGAAGAAAGTGCATAAACTCATCTGTAGGAATAAAATAAAATGCATTAGAGTAGTATCGGGGTGGTGCACTAGGAACACACAAGACAAAAATTAGTTTACCAGTCACAACTATTTGTAAAATTCATATATGTTGCCCATAAAGTACTTTGTATATGAATGGATGCAGTTTTATGTTATTACTATATGTAGTAATACATACACATAAATATGTGGTGTAAGTAATAAACACATCGCATTCAATAGTGCAAGGTACTCTCAGTGAGAGACACAAGGAAAGTGTGGTGGAGGGTCATACACCTGTTTAGTGATAGAGCAGAATTGTTTGCAGGCTTCAAATTATTTCTTCCTATCTCTGCCTTTTTTTTTTTTTTTTTTTCCCCAAGCACTGGTCATTTGGCTTGTATAAGTTAAATGAGCTCATGGTGTGATTACACTGTATTACTTTGACTTCTCTTTAGAACAATAATAAGTTACGATTTGAACAGATGTCTTTGAAATAGCTTAACAATTATCTTAAAATAGTGATTCACAATACTGAAGAAGTAAATGAAACAGCAGTAAAATAAACCTTCACAAATAACTAATGTTTATTAATTTGTGTCCTTAGACTTTTTAATGCCCTGCAATTATAAAGAATTATTGATTTGTAGAAATAACTTTAACATAAGATTACAATTGACAATTTAAATTAATAAAGGAAACAGTATAGTACCACTAAAGAAATTCAAAGGAACATCATTAGAGACATATTCTCTGAATTTACTCTGCTTCATCCACAGCCTCCAGATTGTGTTGTTCAGGCTGTTGCTTTAGAACGAAATCTGCTCAATATCACATTCTGCCTCATTTCTGTTGCCTCTGTAGTCCGATTTCCCCATCACTGCACCCACTCCCTGCCCATATGCTGCCTTCCAGACCAATCCTGACCTGAGGGACTCAGCCCTTTGGGCTTCCTACCCTTTTAATAGAGCTGTCTGAGGGCCTCCTCCATCGATCCTGGAGCATGCTTGCTGCTTTTCTGAACTGAATTGTGACCAGAAGCCAAGCAATTCTGAGTCTCCTCACCCTCTACACTGTAGAGTCTACAGTAATGCTCTCTACCTGACAATGAAGCATAGAATCTATCCCAGTCCCCCACCTTCTGAGTTTCAGTTCAAGGATCCTCAATGATTCTCAAAAGAAGACATTAGCATTCTTCAGTGTTGTGTGGTTCTCAAACTTGACTGCACATTTTATTCATCTGGGAAGTTTTCTTGGGTGTGTGTGTGTGTGTGTGTGTGTGTGTGTGTGTGTGTGTTTTAATACCAGTGTCTGCCCCTGCCCACATAGATTCTGATTTAATGGTTCTGGGGCAGGTTACAGTCATCAGCATTTTATAGAAGTTTCTCAGGTGACGCTAATGTACAGTCAGGATTGAGGAGACCATCCTAGTGGGCTCCACAAATAATCCCAGGCAATGCCAACAGCCAGACCAGTCCATCCAGGGGTTCTGTAAGTAAATAACTCAAGGAATGATCACAAACAAGTAGTCTTTCTCTATAATTAAGTTCTTCTAACTGATAAAGTCTTACTTGGTGGATGGTAAGGGATAAAAGGATTAGATGTTTTCATAATTGTTCACACTCAAAAAAATTTAAGTAAAGGAAATGCCTTGGCCATGTGGAATTTGAGAGAAAGAAATAATATTACCCAAAAGAAAAAAATAAAAACAAAAGTCAGGTGAAGGCATTGAGTCCAAGGGTAAAAAGAGATGAAATAGGGGAAGAGGCGAGAGTAAGGAGGGAATAATTGAGTCTTTAAGGAAAGTTAATCTTACCTAAATTAACAGACTTACAGATAAAGGAAATCTCCATCTAGTTATTAGTATCATCAAATGACTGAGGACCTGTGGTGTAATGAAAAGTATACAAGTCTTGAGCTAAAATGGTCAGGCTGAATCACATCTTCTAGCTTTTTCTAGCTCTAAAACCTTGAGCAACTATGGCAGATTTTCCAAGATGCCCACAACGAGATCCCTTATCTTGCGTGCTCTTTTTACAATGTGCGTTAAATTTTCTAATGAGAGGTTGGGCCTTTGTTTCCTATTCCTTGAATCTGGGTGGGCCTCTGACTACAATGGACATGACACTCCATGGCTTTTGAAACTGTATAATGAGAAGCAACATAGCTGTTCTTGGGAAAATCTCTCTTGAGATGCTCTCTCTTGGATCCTAGTCACCATGAGGTGAGGAAGTAAGAGACCATGTGTGTTTAAAGGCCATGTGTAGATATTCTGCCTACCAGCTCCAGCTGAGGTCCCAGCTGACCACCACCATTTACTTCCAGAATGAGCCAAATGACTAGCCCCAGCCTTCCAGGTGTTCCCAGCTTCAAGTCTTCCTAGCTAAAGCCCTAGATGTAGAAGAGCAGAGACCAAGTACATCCACTGTGCTATTTCTGAATGCCTGACCCACAGAATACTGGAGTATAATAAAATAGTTGTGTGGTTTTCTAAAATTGATTTTAGAGACGAGGAAGGAAGGGAGAGAGAGAGAGAAACATCAATGTGAGGGAGATTCATCAATTGGTTGTCTCCCGTGCATACCCCGACCAGGAATTGAACCTGCAACCTAAGTATGTGCCCTGACCAGGAATTAAATCCATGACCTTGTGATGCAATGGATGATGCTCCAACCAACTGAGTCACCTTGGCAGGGCAAAATACTTGTTTTACACATTATGTTTAGAGGATTTTGTTACATAGAACTAGATAGTTGGAATGCCAAGTTACATGCTTTCCTAAGGTTTGTTTTAGTGGTTTTCTAAGGTTTTGGTTCAGTACAATCTTCTTTGTATGATTGTCTTGAAAACTGTAAATAATGTGTGTAACTTACCTGGTACAAAATAAGTGCTCAATAAATGATATCAATTCATGATAATGATTATCATTCATTTCCATGAACTGTTGTCTCTTTGAGACCTGGTCTCTGCCACCGCTCTATAGTTGCCCTTCAAATTTAAAGATGCATAAGAAAGTGAACAAAAAGCTCTGTATGATAGATGCTCTTTCAAAGCTCACTGTGCACAAGGAACAGCCCTTTGGTTTGATACCAGTCATTTGCCAAACAACCCAATTATGAGTTACTTTTCAGATTTATGTTTTTCTGAGCAATTTAATATTTATTAAACAGTGTGCTATCCTCAGTGACACAGAAGATAGAATCCTTGCCAAAAGGAGTTAATAATCTTAATTAAGTAAACAAAATAATCACAAAGACCAAGAGAGCTTCTAAAATATCCCTTCATTTTATACTTGAGGAAAGTGAAACCTGGAAACATTGATCAAGTTGCTCAGGACCACATACTATTAGCAGCAGAGCTGGGACTAAAACCCAAGGCTCCTTACTTTCAATAACTTATTCATTTATTTCTTCAGCAAGCATTGTTGAGCATTTTCTATGTTCCGGCCACTGGGGATTCAAAGATGACTAGGAAACACTCTTATGGATAAGAACTCACAGTCCGATGGGAAATACAGTCACAAAAGCAGATAAGAAGAAAGCTGGAGGGAAGTGCTTCAACGTTGTCAGATGGTATGGGAGCCCAGAAGAGAGCCACCCACTCTTCTTTGTTAGGGATTCAGGGAGGAGAGGATGTTCATGCTGAGTTCTGAATGCTGATTAGGAGTTTTCCAGGCACAGGAAGGGCATTCCAGGTAAGATGACCGATACAGTAGTCCCCATGATCTCCAGTTTTGCTTTCTGGGTTGCAGTAACCGTGGTCAACTTCTGTCTGAAAATATTAAATAGAAAATTTCAGAAATAAACAATTCATAAGTATTTTTTATTTTTATTTTGTTTTGTTAATCCTCACCCAAGGATATTTTCATTGATTTTTTTAGATAGGGTGGAAAGGAATGAGGAAAAGAGAGAGAAAAACACTGATGTGAGAGAGACACATCAATTGGTTGCCTCCTGCAGGACCCTGGCCAGGGCTGGGGATCAAACCTGCAACCCAGGTATGTGCTCTTGACTGGGAATCAAACCCAAGATCCTTTGGTCCTAGGAATTGGAGATATGAATGTGCATTTTCATTACACCAGGATTTCTGAAACTCAGCTCCATGGACATATTTCAAAAGACCTAGGGAATTTTTACCTTTTTAAAAGATTAATATTATATTCAAGTTTAATGACCAGACATAATTCTTAATACCCACAGGCACATAAAATGTACCTCTTTTTTGGAGAAACATAGAGCTTCTGAGTTGGAGAGGCCCTCAAAGATTATTTAACTCAGCTCCCTTGTACACATGTGCCATAGCAACAGGATAATAGGCAGGAAGACTGTGAAACCTGAGGCCTAGTTAAAGAGCAAGAACAATTAAAGGTTAAAATTAGATTATTATTCTCTTTGATGTCCTTCCCCATGGCATATCACAAAATATAAAAGCAAAGGGAAAGGAAAAAACAGCAAATGGGAAGACTGTACCCTCTAGCCAGCCTATCACAATTATAATAAGGTATTTGAAAGAAGAGAAGATGTTTCAAAAGGGCACCATTATTAATGCCACCAAGGAGGAACTGGAAAGTGGCAGTTTAAATCATTGGTTTTGTGCCAGTTCTCTTTTTATATATAAATATCAATTCTCACTGAGTTATTGCACCTTAATTTAGTTAGGAATGCATTTTTTTAAATGGCTTGCTGAATTGTGTGATTCAGTAGAGGAAAAGTATTATCAAGTGGTGCAATGATTCATAAATAGCTATTATTATTATTTAACCTTCGTTAAGCACCCCCAGTGAGCTAAGCAATGTACTCAACTTTGGAAAGATGTGGTTCTTTCTTTGACCAAGATTAAATATATAAAAGAGAAGAAAATTATGATCTATGTAGAATCAGTGAAATTTATGTATGTACTCCAACTTGTCTTTGCTTTGCTTGTCAAATTAACATAATTCAAGATATTAAACTAGTAACAGTTATCCCTTACTTGTGTTTGGTGTTTTATACTTTACAAGGGGTTTTATATACATATCTTGTCACATAACTTAGCATGTAGTCTCTGGAAGGTGTGAATGTTAAAGCCAGTTATATTTCAAGAGAAGACCACAGAGTTGGAGGAGTCAGATGGCCTGTCAGAGCATCAAAGGGCAGCTGTACTTTGAGGGAGGAGAGAGATTTTTCAGATAGGAAATACATGCGCAAAATAATTGCACCTTCCACCTTTGTCTTTCAGCTATCAGTTTCGTTCCCTGGAGGTAGTGACTGTAGCTAATTTCTTGTGTATCCTTCCAGAGATATCAAATTCACACACTTAGCTACACTTTACACATGTGGTATCACGCTCTATGCATCATTGTATACCCCACTTCTTTCTCTTATGATATACTTTGGAGATTATTTTATGCAGCATTATTATTTTTAATCATATTTCAAGTACAAATGTACCATAACTTATTTTACTAACCTGTTCTTAAATATTTAGGGATTCTTTTTTGTTTGTTTCTTTGTTTTTGCAAACTTCTGCTATTATAATGATCAATGATTCAAGAAATAGCCTGGTAGAAACAACTCTGCAAGCATATATATAGAAGATAATTTCCTATACGTAGAATTGCTGGACCAAAGTGTATATTAATTGAACATTTTGATAGCTGAGGCCAAACTCCCTTCTGAAAAATCTGTATTGGTTGAAATTCCAGCAGTAATGTATTGGAGGACCTATTTCCCCATTGTCACTAACACAATGTGTTTTCAAAAAAAAATTTTTTTTTAATCCTCACCCGAGGACATTTTTTCCATTTTTTTGTTCAAGTAGAGTGGGAGGGAGAGAGAGGAAGAGAGAGAGACAAAAACATCAATGTGAAAGGGACACATTGAGTGGCTGCCACCCACACAACCAACCAGGGCCGGGGAAAAACTGCAACTGAGGTACATGCCCTTGGCGGGAACCGAACCCAGCTCTCTCGAGACCGTAGGCCAATGCTCTAACCGCTGAGCCAAACAGGCCAGGGCTGTTTTCAAAATTTTTGATGTTTAATAGACTAAGTGAAAAATGCGATCTCATAGTAGTTTGATTTGTCTTCCTTCTAATTATGAGACTGAGCATTTTTTCATGGTTTAAAAAACATCAATATTTTTATGTCAACTCTGTTTATATTCTCTCTCAGGGTTTTTTTGGGGGGGGGAATAGTTGTTCTTTTTCTGATTGATTTAGGGGAATTCTTCTAATAATGATGAAAGTAGTCCCTAGTAAATAATCTGCATTGAATATATTTTTCCTAGTATGTCATTTGACTTTTGGCTTTGTTAATGACATTTTGCCTTACAGAACTGTTTAGCTCTAATAAATTATTGAATTAATCAATTTACGTTTTGCTTCATATTTATAAAGGTATTTATTAATACAAGATTATTTCTAAAAGAAATTCCCTCATTTTCATTTGGTACTATGATTTTATTTGTGAATTATTAATCTATCTGTCATTTATTTGGTGTAAGATAAGGATCTAACTTTGGATGTTTTCTTTTTATTTCTTTTTTAAATTTTTATTTTATTTTATTTTTGTTACAGATGTTTCTCCTTTTTTACCCCATTGACACCCTCTTCCCCATGCCCCCCATCCCATCTCTGGCTTTGTTGTCCATGTCCATTGGTTATGCATACATGCATATAAGTTCTGTGGTTTATCTCTTCCCTCCCCCTACCACCCCCTACTATACCTACTTCCACATCTCTGAGTCTAATCTATTCCTCAGACTGTGATGATCATTATATTCCACAAATAAGTGAGATCATGTGGTATTTGTCCTTTTCTACTTGGCTTGTTTGACTCAGGATAATACTTTCCAGGTCCCTCCATGTCATCTCAAAGGATAAGAGATCTTTGTTTCTTACAGCCGCATAGTACTCCATTGTATATAAACATACAACTTTTTTATCCATTTGTCTACTGATGGACACTTGGGCTGTTTCCAGATCTCAGCTATTGTAAATAGTGCTGCTATGAACATGGGGGTACATATATTCTTTCTTATTGGTGTTTCAGGCTTCTTAGGGTATATTCCTAGAAATGAAATCACTGGGTCAAATAACAATTCAATTTTTAATTTTTTGACGTAACACCATATTGCTTTCCACAGTGGCTGCACCATTCTGCATTTCCACCAGCAGTGTACTAGAGTGCCCTTTTTCCACACCCTCGCCAACACTTATTGTTTGATGACTTGTTGATGGCAGCCATTCTGACAGGTGTGAGGTGATACTTCATTGGTGTTTTAACTTGCATCTCTCTGATGATTAGTGATATTGAACATTTCTTCATATGTCTCTTGGCCATTTCTTTCTCCTGTTTGCAGAAGTGTCTATTCAGCTCTTCTGCCCATTTTTAATTGGGTTCTTTGTCTTCCTTTTGTTGAGTTGTATGAGCACTCTACATATTTTGGAAATTAACCCCTTATCTGATGTATCATTGGCAATGATGCTCTCCCATACAGTGGGTTGCCTTTCCATTTTGATGGTTGTTTCTTTTAGTTCAGAAGCTTTTTAGTTTGATATAGTCCCATGTGTTCATTTTTTCCTTTGTTTCTGTTGCCTTAGGTGATGTATCAGTGAAAATTCTGCTGCGTATGATGTATGATGTCTGAAATTTTGTTACCTACATTTTCCTCAAGGATTTCATTGGACTCATGGGTGACATTTAAGTCTTTTATCCATTTTGAGATTATTTTTGTATATGGTGTAAGTTGATGGTCTAGTTTCATTTTTTTTTTTTTTTTTGCATGTTGCTGTCTAATGTTCCCAACACCATTTATTTAAGAGGCTATCTTTACCCCATTGTATGCTCTTGCCTCCTTTGTCAAATATTAATTGAGCATAATGTCTTGGGTCCATTTCTGGGTTCTTTATTCTGTTCCACTAGTCTATATGCCTGTTCTTGTGCCAGTACCAGGCTGTTTTGATTACAGTAGTTTGTAGTATAACCTGAGATCCAGTAATGTGATCCCACCTACTTGGTCCTTCTTTTTCAAGATTGCTGTGGCTATTCGGGGGTCTTTTTAGGTTCCATATGAACTTTGAAGTATTTATTCTAGTTCTGTGAAGTATAGTATGTTGTTGGTATTTTCATGGGGATTGTATTGAATCTATAGATTGCTGTAGGTAATATGGATATTTTAATGATGTTAATTTTTCCAATCCATGAACAAGTTTGTGCTTCCACTTTTATATATCTTCCTCTATTTCTTTTTTTAATGTCCTGTAGTTTTCTGCAACTAGGTCCTTTACTTCTTTGGTTAAGTTTATCCCTAGGTATCTTAATTTTTTTGCCGCGATGGTAAATGGGATTGTTTTTTCAGTTTCTCGTTCTATGAGCTCATCACTGGTGTATAAGAATGCCATCAATTTTTTGACATTAATTTTGTAACCTGCTACTTTGCCAAATTTATTTATTAAGTCTAGTAGATTTTTGATGGAGTCTTTAGGGCTTTCTATGTATACTATCATGTCACCTGCAAATAATGACAGTTCACTTCCTCCTTTCCAATTTGGATCTCCTTTATTTTTTCTTCATGTCTGATTGCTGTGACTAAGACTTCCAGTACTATGTTAAATAAGAGTGGCAAAACCAGGCATTCTTTTCTTGTTTCTGTTCTTAAGGGAAATGCTTTTAGTTTCTGCCCATTGAGTATGATGTTGGCTGTAGGTCTTTCATATATGGCCTTTATTATGTCGAGATATGATCCCTCTATTCCCACATTGCTGAGCGTTTTTATCAGAAATGGATGCTGGATTTTGTCGAATACTTTTTCAGCATCTATTGATGTGATCATGTGGTTTGTATTTTTCATTTTATTTATGTGGTGTATCACATTTATTGATTTGTGAATATTGTACCAGCCTTGCATCCCTGGCATGAATCCCACTTGGTCATGGTGAATAATTTTGTTGATGTATTGCTGGATCCGATTTGCTAGTATTTATTTCAGGATTTCATTGTCTATGTTCATCAAGGATATCGGCATGTAGTTTTCTTTGTTTGTAGTGTCTTTTTCTGGTTTTGGAATTAGAATTATGCTGGCCTCATAAAACGAGTTTGGAAGTCTTCCTTCTTCTTGAATTTTTTGAAATAGTTCGAGGAGAATGGGTGTTAGTTCATTTTTGAATGTTTAGTAAAACTCCCCCATGAAGCCATCTGGGCCTGGGCTTTTGTTTGCTGGGAGAGTCTTGATTACATCTTCAATTTCCTTAGTTGTTATTGGTCTGTTCAAGTTTTCTATCTCTTCCTGGTCCAGTTTTGGGAAACTATGTGTTTCTAGAAATTTGTCCATTTCACTTAGATTGTCATATTTCTTGCCATATAATTGTTCATAGTAGCTGTTAACAGTCTTTTGTATTTTTGTGGTGTTAGTTGTTACTTCTCCTCTTTCATTTCTGATTTTGTGCATTTGGATTCTCTCTCTTTGTTTCTTGGTGAGTCTAGCTAAGGGTCCATCAATCTTGTTTATCTTTTCAAAAAAACAGCTCTTTGTTTCATTGACCATTTGAATTGGTTTTTTTTGTCTCTATGTCATTTATTTCTACTCTGATCTTTACTATTTCATTTCTTCTACTTGCTCTGAGGTTTTCTTTTTGTTTGCTTTCTATTTCTTTAAGTTGTGAGGTTAGATAGTCTATTAGAAATTTTTCTTGTTTCTTGAGGTTGGCCTGTAGTGCTATGAACTTCCCCCTCAGAACTGCTTTTGCTGCATCCCATAGATTTTGTGCTATTGTGTGTTCATTTTCATTGGTTTCCAGGAAGTGTTTTATATCTTCCTTGTTCTCCTCAGTAACCCATTCATTGTTTAATAACATGCTATTTAGCCTCGATGTGTTCAAATGTTTTTGCATGTTCTTGTTGCAATTGATTTCTAGTTGCATGCCATTGTGATCTGAGAAGATGCTTGATATGATTTCAATCTTCTTGAACTTGTAGAGACTTAGTTTGTGTCCTAACATATGGTCTATTCTTGAGAATGTCCCATGTGCTCTTGAGAAGAATGTTAATTCTGCAGTTTTGGGGTGTAATTCTCTGTTGATATCTATTAAATCCATTGGGTCTAGTGCTTAATTCAGAGTCTCTGATTCCTTTCCAATTTTTTCTAGAGGATCTATCCAGTCATGTCAGTGGGGTGTGGAGTCCCCTGCTATGATTGTATTGTTATCAATTGTATTGTTATCAATTTCTCCTTTGAAGTCCTCCAAATGATTTTTAATATATTTTGGTGCTTCTATAATGGATGCATATGTTTATCAGGGTCATATCTTCCTGTTGGATCGATCCTTTCAGTATTATCTAGTGGCCTTCTTTGTCTCTAGTTATGGCCTTCATTTTGAAATCTATTTTATCAGATATGAGTATTGCTACCCCAGCTTTTTTTTTTCCTTCCGTTTGCTTGGAAATTTTTTTTCCATCCCTTCACTTTCAAACTATGTGAGTCTTTTGTTGTGAGGTGTGTCTCTTTTAAACAACATATAGATGAGTCATACTTTCTTATTCACTCAGCTACTCTGTGTCTTTTTATCAGAACATTCAGTCCATTTACATTTAAGGTGATTATTGATATGTACTTATTTACTGCCATTTTTGTTTAGTGTGGTTCTATTTTTCTTCCTATTTCTTCTACTAATTACAGCAGTCCTTTTAACATTTCTTGCAGTGCTGGTTTGGTGCTAATGTATTCCCTTAGCCTTTTTTTGCCTGGGAAGCTTTATTTTCCTTCTATTTTGAATGATAGCTTTGCTGGATAGAGTAGTCTTAGATTCACATCCTTGTTTTTCATGACCTTGATTATTTCATGCCATTTCCTTCTGGCCTGTAGTGTTTCTTGTGAGAAGTCAGCTGAGAGTCTTATGGGGTTTTCTTTGTAGGTAACCTGTTGCTTATCCCTCACTGCTTTTAGAATTCTCTCTTTGTCTTTAATTTTTGGCATTTTATTTACTATGTGTCTTGGTGTGTGCTTGTTTGGGTTCTTCTTACTTGGGGCTCTCTGTGCTTCTTGAACTTGAATGCCTTCTTCCTTCACCAAATTAGGGAAGTTTTCTGTCACTATATCTTCATATACATTGTCTAACCCTTGCTCATTTTTGTCTTCATTGGTGACTCCTATGATGCAAATATCATTATGTTTCCAGTTGTTCCCACAGTTCTCTTAATCTGTCTTCCTGTTTTTAGATTGTTTTTTCCTTTTGGTTTTCTGATTGGTTGATTTTTCTACCCTGTCTTCTAATTCACTGATCCAGTCCTCCCCTTCCTCTACTTTGCTGTTTAGACCTTCCAATGTGTTCTCTATTTCTGATCTGTCATTCTTCATTTTTCTTGGTGCATTTTCGTTTCTAATTGGTTGATTTTCAACATTTCTATGTCTTTACTCATGATGTTGATATCCTTACTCATGCTGTTGAGCTTCCTCAAGATCATGTCTCTGAATTCTAGCTCTGTTACCTGCTTAACTGCTCCTCATTTGTCTTATCTTTGGTAGAGGTCTCTTGTTCTTTCATTTGACATTTGTTTCTTTGTTTCACCATTTTGGCTATCACAGTGGGTTTTGGAACCTGCCAAATTTTTCCTATGGGTGTTGGTGTTCTGCTGTTTATGGCTCCCTCTCCTGGGTTTGGATGAGTGAGGGAGGATCCACGTTAAGCACTACTGTCGAGTCTTACTTTCCTGGTTAGAGTTGCTAGCCCAGGAATGGTTCAGTTATCCTCTAGCTTTTTGCCTATAGGCTATCAGTGGTGGTTACTTGAAGAGCCTTGGCTTCTCAGTTGAATGAAAAACTCCCTCAGGTGCTCAGTGTAAGGGGATTTCTGGAGGGTGGGACAGATGCTCTTTGTTAATGAGCCTCAATTTCCATTTCAATGGCCCACAGGGTGGGGTTGAATCTCTGAGGGAGGGGCCACCACCTCTTCCCAGAGCCCTGGGAAGGAGTAAGATGGGCACTGTCTGCATAGCTGCAACTCAGCAAAAGCTCTGAGCCCCCTCCAAATCCCAAGTGTCCCCACACAGTTCTAGTCCAGTCCACCCTCCCTCTGCCAGAGCCCAAGGTGAGTGGCTGTGGCTTTTTTAGCATCTGTCCCAGCTCTGCGCTGTGGAGCAGCTTGGGAGTGTAACCCCAAGGGCGCTGCTCACAGCTAAGACTGCTGCTGTCCTTGGGTTCCCAGCCCCCCTCTTGCGCCTCCACAATTCTACCAGGATCGAGTCACTGTCCCTGGTTATATGGTCCTTGCAAGCTGCTTTTCAGTTGCTTTTTCCAATGATTTGTCTTTATTTTAGTTGTAATTCCAGTTTGGTCCTGGGAGACGGTCTGTGTAGCTTCCATTCACTCTGCTGCCATTTTGAAATCTCTCTCGGTGTTTTCTTGATGGCTACTAAATGGTCCCAACTCCACTCATGAATAAATCACCTTTCCCTCACTATATAAAATGCCACCTCTGTCATATATTAAGTTCCCTTATAGAAAGTAGTGCTTTGTTAAAGCCATTATTCAATTTAGGGATCTAAAAATTCTTCTCAGTTGATTCACCAGAGCTGATACTAGATATGACCTACTAAATTCAAGCAGATATGTGTGGCAAGGAACCCAGGAAAAGTAATATGCAGGAAGCATATTACTCGGTGGAATAAAACAGCAAATAACTTTAACAGAAAAAGTTAAGATAAAATATAAGGGAAAACATAGGAAAGATTCCAAAACAAATGCTTTAATGATGCAGAAGGTAATGGGAAGGGACCTATTCCAATTGCTTTCATGATAAAGTCCAAATTCCATCACGTCAATTCCGGGACCTCTCTGATCTGGCTTCTGTTTACCTCTCTAGCCCAAGGTAGATTACCTTTTACTTGTCTTTATGTTCCAGCCTAAGCATTATTCCCGAGGGTCTACTTCCCTGACTGGGCCAAGACTGAGTAAAGAACTCTTCTTCTGTGTCGGAAGGATTCTGTTAGGCAGAGTCCAATAGTCTAGTCTCTTATTGCTTCCACCTCTGTTGTGGACATTTTCCTACACTCCCCAGCTTCTATTTCTCTTTTTCCTGGTAATTCAATTTCTCTCGGATGACTGCCCCTTCTTTTACAATAAGCTCCTGTTATTCTGGTGCCGTTGACTCTACCCAGAGTCCCACACAAGATCTAGAGCAAAGCCACTTAGCACCAATCATTCTCCAAGCCCCAGTGATGAAGTAGAAATGGTGTGTGCCCTGGAACAGCTAATAGGACACATGGTGAAATTTAGGCTGGGAATCCTGAGTGAAAACTTACAACAGAGGTCATTTTACAACACAAGATGCAGAATGGACCAAAAATGAAGACGTGCATCAAGAAATGGAAAGATAGAGAACATCACTTAAACCCTGGGTCAAATCTGATACTAATCTTTTCCTGGACTGTTTAATGTTATGTGAGCCAATAAATTCTCTGTTTTTTCCTCAAGTCACTTTAAATTGGATTTTCTGTCACTTCCAAGGGCAACTTCTTAAAAGCTCCTAAAGGTTAAGCTTCTTAATGGCAGAAACTGTATCTTAATGCTATTGTATTCCTAGCACCATGCCTGGAGCACAGCAGCACTGAATACATATACAAGAAAAAACAGGAATAAATAATCTGTGAAAGTTATGTTAGACCTTAAAATAACAGTTGCTTCCATGTATTGATATTCTGCTTGCAAAAAGATCATTGAGCTAGCTGATTGCAGTGTCTAGATTCAAATTCAGGACTCATCTGGGTCAAATCCTTGTTTTTCTCATCTATGAAATAGCAACTATAATACCTACTTTGAGATTCAATATAAAAAATAATGATAATAGGGCCTGGGAGAACAGCCCTCCTGCCAGCCACCAGCCCTCACTAAGAAGGCCAAGTCCATGTGTGCAGGGACCTGCCCACGGTGGATCCTACCGAGTTCTTGGTGCTGCAGTACCACCAGACTGGAGTTCATGCGAGGGAGTGCAGGCTGGTGGTGGAAGGAATTACAAGAGGCCAGGCCCTGGTCTTGGCACGGTGCAGTGGCCTGGAGGATGCTGCTGAGCAGTGGGAACTGATGGCCTGGAACCAGGCAGAGAATCAGCAGATGCTGGGCAGGAGGTGAGGGAGCATAGGCTAGGGAAAGGACACAGGCCGAGAAGAGGGCTGGCCAGACAGGAGAGGGGCAGGCCTGCGGGCATGCAACTCAAAGGGCTAGAGGTACTCAAAGGGCTAGAGGTACAGTTGTTGGGGGAGGCAAAAAAAACTTCCTCACCTCAGATCCCTGGAGCCAGGGATGAAAGAAGCATTGGGCTCTCTGAAGATCATTACCAGAGAGGGGCTGGCGGTCAGGCCAAAGTACGGGACTGAGAGAGTAGAGTGTCCACCCAGGGACCATGTGTGTGTGGAATTAGGCCAGTTGTGCCTGATATGGAATAAAGCAATTGGTGCTTCTTATGAGGAAGGCTCAACCTATTCCAGAACAGCCTTCACACCCTGGCTCCTGCACCTACCACTCACTCGCTCAGACACTTCCCCACTGGGCGCCTGTTCTACCCACATGTACAACTCTCAGCACAATGCCAGGCCCTTGAGTGGTTTCCATGTCACAGGGGAGCAGAGTGGGCCATCGTCCCCTCTGGCAGCCAGAGTGCCATAGGGTAGTGAGTGGTAAGTATAGTCCATAAGCCAAATCTGGCCTGCTGTCTGTTTATATAAATAAGCTTTATTGGAATGCACGTACACAATAATAATAATAATAATAATAATAATAATAATAATAATAATAACAACAACAACAGCAGCAATAACTACCCATAACAAATACTTTTTCTTAAAACTAATTATTTCATCCCTTTTCCCCTGCTCTTCAGAATCTCATATAAAAACCACAGAACTCTTTCAACTCTAAAAGGAAGGCATCATGGCTATGAGTGTTTACTCTGATTTCTGCAAGTGAAATGGTGTGTTTATTTAGCTTCCAATTGTCTCTGATAATGAGTGAATGCAAAGTAGCGGATAATCTGAAGTTATTTATATGTGCTTGGGGACCTTGTTCTATGATGTGTTTTCCTTCCTAATTGCATTTTGCCTACAGTGGCACCAAAATGAGTGCAGATCATCTGAGCATATATTGCTTGGGTGATAAAGGAGATAATCATTGTGCTGGACAGGAATGGAAACCAGTTTAAAATGTTTTAAAATTTTACTTCATGTAATCCTCAAAGCAGATAATCCATGAAGCAGAGTGATTAATGCCAGCAGAGTATAAGAATTTTTTTTACTCTACTGCATCATTATGATTTTAATATAGCATTATAACTTTTTATTTTGCAATAATTAAAAACAATCTTTACCTAATTTAGTTAGTGAAAATTTCATTAGCTGTAAAAGTTTATGCCACTTAAATAATCTCATATTTCAATTACCATCTTCTTAAAATAGTGTGATGGCTAAAGCATTATTCATTCTGTTCATAAGTTAATGCTATTTAAATTGTTAGCAAGATGTATTAAACTTTTTTCATGCACCTTTTCGCCCTTAATATTTTCTGCTATGTAGGGCTTAAAGGTCAAGCAGAAAATTTGAAGATATATTTTGAGCATTCTTACCAAAAAAAAAAAAAAAAACCCAGTTACCTAAACTAGGGGAAGTGACCAACTTTTACAAGGCTCTGGTACCCTTTTCATGGGGGCTGGAGGGCAGTTTTCCAATTTGTATAAAAATCCCTGAAATATTTAGCATTTGACTCAATTACATTTTGAGGCGTTATTTTAAGAAAATATTAAAGGTTCAAAAAAAATATGTAATTGCAGTACTATTTATTATAAGAAAAATATCTAAATTTCCAACAATAATGGCTTATCTGTAATTTTAAAAAATCATGTTTTCAGCTCTGGATGGATTTGCTCAGTGGTTAGAGCGCCGGCCCACGGACCAGAAAGTCTTAGGTTCAATTCCAGTCAAGGTCACATACCTTGGTTTTGGTTTGGTCCCTGGCCCTGGTTGGGTTGTGTGAGAGGCAGTCAATTGAAATGTCTCTCATATCAATATCTCTCTCTCTCTCTCTCTCTCTCTCTCTCTCTCTCTCTCTCTCCACTCCTCCCCCCCTCTATCTGAAGATAAGTGGAAAAATGTCTTTGGATGAGAATATTTTTTTTAAATCATGTTTTCAAAGATTATTTCATGGCCTGACAAAATGCTTGTAATTGTTATTAAGTTTAACACACACACAGGATTACCCCAGAGGAGTAAGTATAGAGTAGGGGGGTGGGGTAGAGATGGGGAATGGAAGAAATTGACAGTGATTATTAAGGTTGTAGGATTATGGATGTTTTACTTCTCATTTTCAATTTATTGTACCATCACAAAATTCTGTAATAAACACATATAATTTTCATAAGGATTAGTTTTATTTCAGTAACTAGATCCTGGTTCCCAGAGTAGGTAGATTAAGTGAACATCCTTCTTTGAGGCTACTTTCTAAAAAGAGCCTTCAAGACTGGAGCTTGTTTTATAGCTGCTGTTTCTAATTAGCCAGTTTCTTATTGTAGCAGTACTTCACAGCATGTCTGCGATGTAGAAATTCTTCAGCAAGGTTGGATATTCCCTTGCTGTTCAGTAGGAGAATTCACTTTCCTGGAGAAAAATACTATCTTCCTCTTTCAAGTCAGCTCCATTCTACTATCCACCTTTTTATCTTAAATCTTTGGCTTAAAACTCACAGTAAATTCTATGTTTCTTGTCCAGAGGCAGGGAGACCTGCTAAAAGGCTGTTGCAGTAGACTAGGTGAGAAATGATAGGCCTAAACCAAGGCAGTGGCAGTGTGTGCATGTGTGTACGAGTGTGTGTGTGGTGTGTGTGTAACTGAGCAGGAGTTGCAACAAGTTTACACAGCCACAGTGTCCTCTGTCTGAAATAATCTTCCCTTCATTTTTGCTCAATCAGATCCTCCCATTTTTCAAGCTTCCATTCAAATACCTCCTTCTCCATAAAAATCCTCCTTGTACCCTATGGAAATAGTTTCACTTTTTTATCTTTTTCATATCTATACTTTTTATTTTGAAACAACCAAAAAAAAGTTTCCAATACAATACTAAGAACTTTTTTTTTTTAATTTTAGGGAGGGAGGGAAGGAGAGGGATAGAAAGTTAGAAACATCAATAAAAGATGGCATCGATTGGCCACCTTCTGCCTGCCCTTCACTGGGGATCTGGCCCATAACCTGGGCATGTGCCCTGACTGAGAATTGAACCAGTGACCTCTTGGTGCATGGGTCAACTCTCAACCACTGAGCCACACCTGCTGGGCTAAAAACTTTTTTTTTTAATTCTCATCGGAGGATACTTTTTCATTTATCTTCAGATAGAGTAGAGGAGAGAGAGAGAGAGAGAGAGAGAGAGACAGACAGACATCAACGTGAGAGAGACACATTGCCTCCCACATGACACTGACCAGGGACAAACAGCAACCAAGGTACATGCCCTTGACCAGAATCAAACCCATGACTCTTTCTTTGGTCTATGGGCTGACGCTTTAACCACTGAGCCAAACCAGCCAGGGCCAAAGAACTTTTTTCTTAAACTATTTGAGAGTCAATTGCCACACTAATGCCTTACCACCACTAAATACTTTAGTGTGCATTTCCTACAAAAAGACATTCTCTACATAACCACAGTATAACCATCAAAATCAGAAAATTAGTATTGAAACATTAATGCTATTTATTCCTCTAAAGAAACATTAATGTTCTTTATAGTGGAAGGATTCTCTTCAGAATCACATGTTGCATTTAATTACCATGTTTTTTAATCTCAATCTGGAATGATGTCTCCGTCTTAACTTTTATGACCTTGACACTTCAGTCAATTACAGTACAATAGAATATATATTTGTTTGTGTCTGTCTGGTATTTTCCCATGACTATATCTGGGTTATGCATCTTTAGTAAAAATATCACAGAAGCTATGCTGTGTTTCTAGTAAGTGGTTCATATGATTGCAATTTATTCTATTATTGGTTATGTTCATTTTGATCACTGGATTGCGGTGATTTCTGCCAAGATTCTCAACTCCGAAGTTACTCTTTTCCCCTATGTAATTAATAATATTTTGTGGATATGTACTTTGAAACTTTTAATTGATTCATTCAATTGTTTATCAGTATGGACTCACCATTTATTTTATTCTATGGATTGTAGTTCATTACTGTCATTTACTATCATGTGTCCTTTGACATGTCCTTATTATTCTTTGAGCATTTCTTTGTTTTGTGGTATAAGATGTTTCAAGCTCATTTGTACTTTCTCTGCCCAGACCTGGAACCATCATTTCTACAAGGACTCCTAGTTCCCTTAAGAATGGGATTTAGAAGTCAAAGTCTGAGCCTTAGCAGTTCTTACTGCTTTGGGAATGTCACTGATGCCAGGACAACTCAGTGGACAGAGATTAGTCTTCTTAAAGAAGAAAAAATATATATACACACATACACACACTGACATCTGTAGTTTAAAAGACATCTACTTATATGAAAATGAGTGTTCACACTTAAATCTTCCTACTCCACTCAATTTTTCCAGCTTTCTCCCTTTCCATATTTGTAATTCCTTTTTCCAACAGGGAGAAACCTGTTGGAAACTATATTAACCTTAATATAGTTACTTATTTAAACACTAACCCCTATTTGTAACTAGTCTCATATCTTTGAAACTACCAGCTCTCCCACATAGATGTCCTTCTCCTACCAGTTAAATCATTGCCACACATTGATGTGCTCCTCACCTTGTTCAGTTACTGAAATTCCATGCCAAGGCACCCTCCCTATATGTATACACTCCTCAAACTGTTCATTGTCTGACACCTCCATGCAAGGCCACTGGTGCTCTGTGGGTACCCTCATCACCCTGCTTAGGCTCTGATAGCCCACCCCAGGCCATCTTACACGTGTACCCTCCTCATTCCACTGGGCTGCCCCATGCATGGATAGCCTATTCACTCTGTTTACAAATAATAAAAAATTTTAATTTAAGGAAAAGAGATACTGGTACAATATTGAGTCTAGGGACATTCTAATACCTTAAAGTCCTTAGCCAAACCATGACTTTATTAGAATATTTTTAAAACATTCAAGGAAGAGGGATTCCTTCTTTTCTACCCACCAGACCAGTCATCACATCAGTATAATCACTGTTTAAAAGAGAAAATGTATCACCTTGGCCAGTTTGACTTAGTGGTTAGAGCATTGGCCCGAGTACCAAAGAGTTGTGGGTTTGATTCCAGCCAAGGGCACGTACCCCAGTTGCAGTTCATCCCCGGCCCTGGTCAGGGTCGTGTGGGAGGCAACCAGTTAATGTATGTCTCTCACATTGGTGTTTCTCTCTCTCTCTCTCTCTCTCTCTCTCTCTCTCTCTCTCTCTCTCCCCTTTTCTCACACTGTATCTGAAGATAAATGGAGAAACATCCTCAGGTGAGGACTGAAAAAGAAAAAGAGAGAAAATGTATCATTTTTCCACTGTTAAATATCACCCATATGTACACACTCACATTCAGACTCCTTCACCATGAGAGGTTCCTTCTCTGTCACTCATTCCTCTGTGGATCAAAAATTGGCAAAAGAAAACCAAATCCTTAATATTTTAATGGAAAACACTACTATATTTGCTGAAAGATTCTTCTGATGCAACAAGAATGATGGCAGCAACAACGGGAATACAAGGAAGCTATTATGAAAGACAGGAAGAAGAGAGATGAGGAAATAAGAAAGTAAAAAGGTGGGGACAAAGTAGCAAGGAGAGAGATGCAAAGAGGAGAGCTCGGAGAGAAAAGGCAGAAGAAGGAGGTTAAATGGGAGGAATGTGAAAAGAGAGTGATCAAGGGCATTTGGATGAGACTGACTTAGCCACCAAATCTAATGGAAAAGGGCTCCAAACCTACAATCAGTCCCAAAGCACTGCTTTCAAAATAAACACACACACACACACACACACACACACACACGATCACTGACATGTCTAAGTAAGAAATGGAGAGACTTACTTTATATACTTCCTGTAACACACAACTGAGTGAAACTGATATCCAGCAGCTTGGCACAGCCAACTTCTACATTTTGTCTACACATTTGTTTACTGACAACTGTAAACAATCCCTATTTTGATAGCCACTCTTGGAAACCACAGACATCAAAATCTGCAAAATGAGCAACATTTTAATGAGGAAAAATACTAATACTATATGTATAAATGGAACACCTGTACCTCTTATCACATCTAATTTCACTGCTTTAATAAAGAATGAAACTACATATCCTGACTCATGAGTCCAATGTTTCAGAATCAATCCCCTACAAACCATCAAGAAAGATGTCTTGTCTAATGCCATGGTCTTGTCAAAGCCAGGGTATTCAACCATTGCCTGTTTAACAGTTCAAAATGTGTAACAGAATATAAAATTCTTTTCTACTACACCTAAAATTGCTGAATTTTCAAAAAGTATTCTTGAAACACAATAGAACTTAAGGTAAAAGTTTTAAAGAAAAAGAATACCCATTCTCAGAATAACTTGATAGACAGTTCATAGTTTGATTTAATTCTCAGGTATTTTTAGCAAAGGTAAATCTTTCTACGTGCTTCCTATAGGTGCTATTATAGATACTACTGAAATATCAATAGAAAGCATTAGTTACCTTCCCAACATGCATTTCTCTTTATTCCTTCCTAATAGAACCCTGATTTTGTTTGGATACACTAGCCCAAATGACTGAGAGAAAATAAACCTCATTGTCAAGTTGTCCCTGCAGTCAGCAGATGGCATTGCTCTGGCTCTTGTTGTAGATAGAGAAGTTACTTGGCCTACGTTGGTTCAATCATACTTTGGGGAAAGGTTTCTCTCTCTTTTAGGATGTGAACAAGAATATATGTTGAATCAGATAGTGCAGGTGAGTATCTTGCAACCATAAGAGAAATCAGTCTGAATTCAGCACTCTTACCCTGAGGAAAGCAGAACAAAACTATGGGAAGAATTTGGATCCATGATGACATTATTGGATTACTGAGTCACCGACCTGCCAAATCTAACTGTACTTCTAGACTCTCTGTTATATGAGACAATAAACATCTTTACTGTATAATTCTTCGTTAAACTGGGCTTTTGAATTTGTAGTCAGAAGCATCTTAGTTGGTCAAACAATGCCCAAGCTCTAGTTTGAAAGCTGAAATCCAGGCCTACCTTGCAGTGCTGGGAAAAGTGCTTTTGCAGGTCACGGTCAAGAGTTACAAGGACTTCTCAACATCGCTGCAGAAAGAAATCTGAAAATAGTTGGAAATGCTGGATAATTCTTTTGCAGATTCCTTCTGTTTAGACATCTTTGAAATAAATATGGGCCCCTAACTGGCATAGAGAGAAAAACAATGATGCCAGCTTCGCAAAGGTAAAGTCATTGGTGCAAGGACAAGGGAAATGATGCTACATAAATTCAACCCAAAGAGTCTCAGAAAATTCTGATGATCTTTGACAAAACACCTTTGAGTCACAGTTTTTAGCACCAGCTGCCATCAAAATAAAAATGTCAAAATCAACGTATTTTCCAGGATAACTTTCATGTTGCTATGTCAACCTCTTATCCAAGTTTAACATCAAATGCCTGAGTATGAGCAGAGTTAATGTTTACTTTACTATGGGGGAGGTTGTTTTTTATTTTTCTTCTGCATAAATTATATTTATTTCAATTATTTTCAAAAAATCACCATTAAATTTCACATGATTTTCTAATGAATAAATTATTCTGTAGTCAAAAATCAGTGTCTGATTTAGTAAAGTAAACCATATACAAATTTGTTATGTATATGTTTTACATACATTTTGGGCAGAAAATTATATTTTTATCTCATTCACAAGGAAATCATGACTCAAAAAGTTAAAACTGTTGCTGGGGACTGAATAATAACTGTAGGTGGTCAGAGAAATTACCATGAAAGGGAAAAGGAGATACAGGGGATAAAATAAAATACATTTACAGAGCTCTGAAATGGACAGATACAAGGGAAGCCAGGTATAAGGAGGACTGCCTCCTGGACATGGCGAAGTGGTAGGAGATGTTATTTGAATCTGCTACAGTCTGGTGGAAAAGAAGTGTGTAGGAGCCACTGGAGCCTTTACCATTTTTAATGACAGTTCATTACAGTGCATGTAGTAATTAGGAGCATGCCTGGATTAGTCAAAGTCCTGGACGGAAACTCAAGGCACAATCAAAAAGGGTAGTTAAGGAGATTTTAATGAAAGAAATACTTACAAAAGAGTGGACAGGATTAAGGGAAATCACAGGAATGGTGAAGGAGCCCAGAACTGCCAACAGTAAGAACCATTTCAGCTCTCTCCTAAGCCTGAAGAGGCTAGAGGAGGGAGTTTTCTCAGAAGCTAGCCTTGTGAGACCAGGCTACAGCTATAGGACCAGGGCACCTAACAGGAGCTATGACCTTAGGGATTGATGCTGACACTGCAGCCCAACGGGGAGCCACAAACATACATGCCCCAACTTCACTCTCTCACATCCCCTGACCTACTGTTGGAGCTTCTCACTGACCAAAGCCACACAAAAGCTGAGAGGAAGGGGGCTGGATTGTCCTGTCTGAAGAGGTCAGTCCCTGAGGTCCTATTAGGGTCAAGGATAGAGAAGGACCTGATGGGAAACACACCACCCAACACAGACACTGCCCAAATAAGAGCACGGAAGGGACTCTCGTCAAACAGTGGAGAGCCCTGGTGGGTGGCTCAGTTGGTTAGAGCATCAACCTGAACACCAAAAGGTTGCCAGTTTGATTACCAGTCAAGGCACATACCTAGGTTGTGGGTTCAATCGGGGTGCGTACAGGAGGCAGCCAATCCATGTCTCTCTCCCTCCTCTCTCTAAAATCAATAAAACATATTCTTAGGTGAGGACAAAACAAACTGAGATAATTTTCTTTCACAACAGCTTTGATACCGAGATGTATATTTTAGAATCCTTTTGACTTTGTGAATGTTAGTTTTAGTCAGCATATTTCATGTTGAATACAACTTTTTGAATATAAACAAATACATGTTTCATAATCATTAGCCTGCTGACAGTAAATCCAATCCTTTGTTCCTCAGACAAAAATACTCTTCTAGTTCCATAATCCTGACAGTACTTTGTCAGTGTCAAAGACCAAAGTGTTTATGTAAGGGAGGTAATTTGCTTTGATTCCATCTCAAAACTATTCTAGCTCACATTAGATTCACATCTCTCTTTTCAGTTCCCATGAGCATATACTGTGTCTATGAGTGTGGGTAGATGTGTGCACATAATTTACTGAACTGATTGATGGAGAGTCCATGTATAGAGGTGAGCTGAAATCCCACTATCACGTCTGTCTTTGCAGACTGAATGTATAGGTTATGTGGTGCCATGGAAAGCATTCTAGACGTTACATCTGGAGGCATTGCTTATGATCTGTCTTTTCATTAATAAACTGTAGGACTCTGGCAAGTCTCCTCAGCCCTCCAGCTTCTCTTTT
The DNA here is from genome assembly GCF_014108415.1 of Molossus molossus. NCBI lineage: Eukaryota > Metazoa > Chordata > Mammalia > Chiroptera > Molossidae > Molossus > Molossus molossus. The sequence continues at coordinate 65,357,933 of NW_023425402.1, read as the reverse complement.
TTTATCTCCAAAAAAGCGGTTGAGGCAACAAAGTCTCTGATGTCACTTCCAGCTCTCAAATCTTGAGGTTCTGGTACATGTCCCTTGTTACCATGCCTAATAAGAACCATCAGTTTGGCTGCTTATTGGTTGCTTTACTTTGAAAGGGCTTTTTTTTAGCCAATGTAGAGATTGTTAAATACTTCATTTTAAATTAAAATTTAGATAAAGAAACCAGCAGTTGACATTAAAATGCAGCAAATCCTCAGTGCCTTACTGAGAGTCTAATAGTTACAGCCTCTCATGAATCTTGGCATTGCCATGAATTGCATACATTATGTTTACCATTTCACAGGTAAATGTTTACATGCCTAAGTAATGATTCCACAAAGCTATGAGGAATAAGGAGGTTAATTTTTGCCCTCGAGTAGATCTGTGTAATTCAGCTGCATTGAAGAAATTCTCCTTAATATCCTTAATAACCTCTTGTGTCCTAGAACAGAGGAAAGAGTATTCAGCCACTTCTGGAGCTGAAATGTTTTGTGCAAGCTTTCATATGGGTATGCGTACAACATTCCTGCATGGTATAAACAAATAATTGCCTGTGTGTTTAATACCTGCTACACATTTTATTAGGTGTATTGCATTTAATTGTTAATTCTCACAACTGTCCTTTGATGTTAAGTCAAATTTACTGGTCTCGAAGAAGTCAAGTAACTTAACCAAACACAATAGCTAGTAAATGATAGAGCCAGGATTTGAACCTAAGATTCTAAAGCTGATGCTGTCATTGTTGTCACACAATGTCCCCAGCAACACTGATCAGACACATCCAGTACATCTCAAATACTTGATTTATTTTTCATAGAAAATGAAGCTTTCTGCCTAACTTTGCTTTCTTCCTTGAAAGACACCTTGGCACTCTGAGCCCCTCCATGTGCCCTTCTAACACCCACCACTCTGGCAGGAATGAGGGCCAGATGGGCTGAGCCTCAAATGTCAGCATTCTCAATTCTGTAATAGTGGCAGTTGACACCTCAAAAAGGCTTGTCTTTAGGCATTAAAAAGCCCTATTTCTTTCCTCTCTTCTTAATTATAGACATTTTCCCCATAAGTACCTACCTCTTCTCTCTTTCATTTCAATTAATCAATTGTCCAAATAACCTATTCCTTACTTCAGGTCTCTCTAGGAAACATCTATCTTCCAAATGTGCTTTAGAAAATTGTACACCTTTACTGGTCTTTGAAAGTAGAGAAAGATTGGAGGCACTGTCCTAGACCACTGCCCTTCTGTCTTAGATTGAGTCTCCAGGGAACAGACTGAGATGGAGAACTGTGTGCAGAAAGTTGTCTGGGGAGTCCTCTCAGGAGACCCACCTGTGAGGAAGTGAGGAAAGGACGGAGGGAGAGAGGACCCAGAGCTAGGTCAGCCCTAGAGGGGTCTGGGAGGAGCAGCACAGTATGCACTACACCCTTTCCGACTGGTGGACCCACTTTGTGTCTTTAGTGTAATTACCAGTTCCTCCTCCAGTTTTTAAGGTCCTGAAACCTAGTGTGGAATCTGACTATGCGGAATTTAAAAGATCCTGAGTGTTCTCTCCTGGGAAACTAAATGGAACAAAGAAAAATTATGAAATATGAAAGATCTAAAAATAATAGAATGAAATTGGGTAATTTCATTTGAAAGCCAGTTAAATCTATGTGGAATATAGCATATTACTGATTCATTATCAAGCCACATAAATTAAAATTATATTCTACTTACTATGCAATTTTCACACCCTAAACCTTTTAGTGTGAAGTCTAGATTATGTGATTGAGTGAAAGGAGAAGGCGGGGGGGGGGGGGGTGGGGGGAGGGTGCCACCTAAGAGAAGCTTAAATAAGGATGGCAGAATGCATTGCAAATTCAAAAACATTTTTAATATGTAAAAGAAATGGTGGAAATTCATCTTTTGTTTTCTATAAATAAGCTGGATTTGATCTTAAACTGTTAGTAAGAATATCCTTCCCTTTCACCTTCCCTCAACTTGAGCCATTTACAATTTATAACACAGAACCATTTTCAGATCTAACGTAACATGTGACTCTATCACTTCAATTGATTTTAGCAAACTCTAGAAAGAAAATTCTTTCCTAAGATATAATCAGTTTCTGCAAAGTGTCAATTTGAGAGTTGCTAAATTAAGAACATACATATCACTATTACTAGGTTCTTCAGATCAAACTTTGAAGATATTTTTTCAAAATATATATCTATACCTTAATTTCTAGGATAGGCAATTTTAGCTACTGAATTATGTTGAGGAAAATGTAAAGCTCTTACTTAAAAGTATTGAATCAAATACATCAGTGGTATTATTTGTGTTAAAAACAATAATCTATTTTTGTCTTAATAGGAGATTGCAGTTGACCCTGAACAACACAGGGGTTGGGGGAGCCAACACCCTACACAATCAAACGTCGCTGTATAGCTTTTGACCCACCAAAACTTAACAACTGTTAACCAGAAACTTTACTGATAACATAAACAATTGATTAACACATTATATGTGTTATTCACTGTATTCTTACAATAAACTAAGTTAGAGAAAAGAAAATGTTATTAAAATCACAAGGAAGAGAAAATATATTTAAAGTATTCATTGAAAAGCAATCCACATGTAAGTGGACCCATGCAATTCAAGGGTGAACTATAGCAGTTAATATGCAAATAATGCTGTTAGGTTAATCTGATTATATAAATTAATAACTCAATAAACACTCTTAAGTTTTGAAGAGTATTTCCATATAAAGACTAAAGGATGTGTGTGTGTGTGTGTGTGTGTGTGTGTGTGTGTGTGTGTATTTAAAACATTTCTCATAATTTATAGTATCCTAGGAATTATATAAAATGAATTGTCAAGTCTGTCTATAATGAAACCACAATTAATATTTAATTTTAAATAAATTTGCTAGGAACAGGATATAAACTTGTAGAAGGCAAAGTTTTAGATTATCTGTTTTACTTACACCATCTTCCCAACAAGTGGAACAGTAACTGGCACAAAGTAGGTGCTCACTACATATCTGTTGAATTAATAAATCAGGACAAGGTTAGTGAGGACTATAAGATAATACTAAAACCAAGAAATGATCCTGGCCATTCAATCAATGTACTTTGTCTTAGAGAACTAGCAAGTATTTAAAGCAAAGTTCAATCCAGGTTTGGGTTAACACTAAAACATTCTATTGACATCTGTCCAAATTCTATTCACAATCTCGAGTTCTTACATAAATGTTCTGAAATCTTTTAAAATAGCACAACAGGCATAATAAGCCCAGAACCATGACAGCTTTGTTTCAATAGAGAGTTAAGAGATGGTCTGTTGTGAAATATCTTTGCCATGAATATTCATGCTGAGAAATCAACAAATACTTACTAATTTAGCTGTAATGCTTAACTGTGTTATTTGACTAAGAGATTGAAATGGTCCTGGAAAATTCAAGAGAGACAAGAGAACTTGGCAAAGAATAGCAGTTCATGGAGTCATATGAAGACCGTAAACACTACATCATTGTCACTATTGTATAATGTGCTTCATAGTTCACAAGGCACATTGATATATATCGTCTAAATTAATGCTCAGGACCTCGTGGTTCAGGTAATAGTATTTAATCATATTGGAAGTTTGGGAATATGAATCACAACCTATGCAATTTAACCAATTGAAAATAATATTAATAGCAATAATCATAAACATAGTAGCCATAGCTAGCACCTAAACAGCGTTTATTTATGTGCCAAATACTATCTACACGTTTTAACATCTGTTGACTCATTTACTCTTCACAACAATCACAAGTTTCCAAATAGGAGTCAAGGCATTCTACTTTATTAAAGTTGTTTGGCAGATTAAGTTTCCACCTAATTCAAAACTTGCACTTTTTGTCCCTCTTACCTGAATGGAAGATAATCAAGGAATGACCTGACTTTGCCACCCATTGCCATTCTATACAGCTGGGACAGTAAAACTGAGGTCTGACAGGAACAGGCTTGTGTGCTCTGGGGGCCTTGTAGTGACAGAGCCTGCATGTGTGAGCCCCTGGCCTCACCTAGACCCGAGGCTTGTCTGTGAGCTGAGGGGGATGAACCAGGTGCGAATGTCAAGAATTCCCCAATTTCACTGATCTCTCAAAAGCTTTCAGTGGGTGGGAAATTGTCACTGAAAATGATGCTGCTCCCTCCTGGGAAGTAAAGTAGATATCCCCTATTCCTCCATGGGAAACTGCTGGGAAGGAAATGAGTGTTTCAGTCCATCCAGAATCTCCAACAGCCAAATGAGGAAAATTGAGGGCCAGGTAGGCTTAGTATCTTTTTCAAAGTCAAAGAACTGGCTAGCAGCCAAGACAGGTCTTGTGTCCTGGGACTCTGACAGCAATCCACATCATATTCTACTGCACTGTGCTGGACACTTTCCACTCTGACAAGTTTAATGAAAGCTGGAAGTTCAAAACTCTTGAACACTCTTCTAGAAATGCTTTCATGACTTAACTGAATTTTTTTTTCCCATTTCTTACCCCATGTGCTGAAACAATATCATTCAAACCATTTCTTTTCCAGCCAAGTTAAGGGATGGGGTGAACAACAAAAAAGAACAGAGTAAAAGATTTTAACTGCACTTTATCTCACAACAGCATATTTAAATTTTGAATTTGACTCTGGTACATTTCTATTATTCAGTAAGTACTTATTATATTGAGTGACAGGGTAAATATCTTCAATTTATAGTTACCAACTGTGTCAAAAGCATTAATATTTTGCTTTGGTGAATATCAGACTCAGGAGCATATGCTACATTATTCTCTTATTTGTATTTTCCATCAGTCTTCATTCAACAGTTATCTCAATATGGAACTGCTTGTTACTTTATTTTCAACTGAAGATGTACACATAGTAAATATGTGCTAGTTCATGTAGTATTTACCTTACTGTTTATTAACAGGCTCAAATTGCAGAGTATGAATAAATTTGACTGTACATTACCACATCACCACCAAGAAAAAGTCTTATCAGTCTAGTGCAATTAGAGAAAGTCTAATTTATTTTGTGGGTTTTTAAATGACTAGCTCAAATGATTCACTGCACTGTATTTCTAAAGTTCTTTTGAAATTTTTCATTATGGGAATTTAGAATTTACTATCTAACCTCTCATGTAGGCTCTGATCTCTTCAACTGCTCTCCCACCAATAAACTCTTTAATTTCAATTACAGTAAGAGCTTCTGTGACTGCCCTGGCCGGTTTGGCTCAGCAGTTAGAGCGTCAGCCTGTGGCCCAGAGAGACCCGGGTTTGGTTCCCACTAAGGGCACATACCTTGGTTGCAGTTTGTCCCTGGCCCTGGTTGGTCATGTGGGTGGTAGCTACTCCATGTGTCCCTTTCACGTCGATGTTTCTCTCTCTCTTCCTCCCTCCCACTCTATCTGAACAAAAAATGGAAAAATGTCCTCGGGTGAGGATAAAAAAAAAGAAAGAGAGAGCTTCTGTGGCTTACTGTAGTAAAATTTGAGATGTGGGGTGGAATGGGAATAAGAAAATCCTAAAGCTCTACCAATTCCAGATGCTATTAGTGTGTCTGTGACTTTGGGGACTTTTGTTTCTGCTTTAATGCTTCCTGACCAGGTAAAAAATGAAAAATGGTAAGTAACTTTAATACCTCATATAACCATGAGAAAAATCATTTTTGTTGTGAATAAGCCAGTAATTACTTCAAATAATTACACCCATTTCATCTGTCTTCTATTTCCTATGGACAGATATTCCTGGGTACCCCTTGAAATGTTACTTATTTTTTGTTTCTGTTTTTGTCTTTTTGACTATTTATTGTGATTCAGGGGCCTGATTTAAGTATGTAATATTTGTTTTTTTAAATCAACAAAAGTTGTTCCCAATAACCCTCCTAGCACCAGAGCATCCTCTTAGTTTTGTTTTCTAATGAGTTTGGTTAGTTTTATAGTTGTATCCATTATTAGATTCACATAATTCTGAATAATTTCATTGCCCGTGAAAATGGAATCAAAGCATGGTAAAAGCTAAATAATCATCAAAGAAATGCATTTCAATAATATGAAAATGTTTTGAATCATTCTTTTTCTATTTCTAACTAAATAAACTTATCTATCTCACTAAGCAATTAACTTTCAAAACTAACCAATATATAAAACTCAAAAAGTCAAAGATTACATCTTGAATCGCAACAATAGTATAGTTATTTAAATATGCACTATACTTCTTGAATTTCATGTAACTAATACTTTTCCTGACCTATCCCCCTGATTAATTTCAAGTTTATATTGGTCTATACTCACATTTATCTTTGGAAGTATTATAAAAGTTTTTCCAAATTGGGCTTTTTAGCATAGTTCATTCTTCCTATTGCCATAAGAAATCCCAATATGATCCATTAGCTGGAAGTAACTGGATCTTAGTTGCTGTAGCCTTTACTTCAATGGCTTTGATATTTTTAAGGTAAAGCCTTACTTCCTTAACATGTTCTAAGACAGGGGATAAGTATTTATGTCTCAAAAGGCCACATCTTCAGAGTTAAGAAACAAAAGCAGTAGTAATATCAGAATACATGTATGTAAAATGTAAAAGCTTCTTTTAAGGTAGAGGATCCTATAATTCTACTCTCATTAGGAAGTTCAGGGCTCTGAGATGTTTTTACGCAGTGAATAAATGAATTTGAACTGATCAATCTACATTCTATCAACCAGCCTCTCTTGAAACCAAAGCACAGCCCTTCTAGCTTCTGTGTTTAGAGCAACTCTCTTTGGCCTACCCAAGGAGCCAACCCTTGACTTGGGTTCAATCCTGTGACCTTAACCAATGGCAAGACTACAATAAGAAAAACAGGGACACTAAATTAAACACTTAACTACAATTCTTGTTTTTAAATGTTTATTTTTTTTTATTTTTTTAGAAAGAGAAAGAGACATGAATTTGTTGTTCTACTTATTTATGCATTATTGGTTGATTCTTATGTGTGTCCTGACTGGGGATCAAACCTACAACCTTGGCATATTGGGATGATGCTCTAACCAACTGAGATACCCAGCCAGGGCCTTAATTACACTTTTTGTAGGTTAGAGTAACCCAAAATATTATAACAAAGAATTCCTGAAATATCAGTAGCTTGAAGAGTAGAATTTTATTTCTTGCTCAGATAAGGGACCAACTTGGGAACTGATTGACAGGTAACTCTCCTCCACGTGGTAATTTCAGACAGACTCTGCATTTGGCCAATGAAAGAAGAAAGCATGGAAAAACACCTGTGTTTCTTTAAAGCCATGCCCAGAAGTAACACCCATTGCTTTGGCTCATATTACATTGATGAGAAATAATGACAAAAGCAAGCAAACCCAGGTGCAAGGGAAGGAGGGGTTGAAAATATAGTCCTTGAGGCAACTTCCCATAGTATGAAATGAGAAGCACAAGTTTGGTGTATAGCTAATCATCACTACCATAAACATCATCAAACAGCAATTTATTAACACCTATTTTTTTCTGGATACTGCATTAATAATCAAAGACAGCATATGTGAAGTGACAATAATTAACTGCCATTTATTCACTCAATCATTCAGCAAATGCTTACTGAACATTGTGTGCCACTTTCTGGGATGGCCACTAAGGAAATAAGGATAGTGATTTCAAGCCAGTGTAGGAGACAGGCCTAAACAGTGCCAGATTGCTCCAAAGTAAATCAAGGACATGTTTAAGGGTTCTAATATAGGAGCCCCAGAAATAGAGGCTTCTTTATTTTCTCTAAAGAAAACTTTCGAGACAATTCAATCCTTGATATGTCCTTAAAAGGCATTAAACTGGTAATCAAAAAAGAAAAACTTTGAGGGACTTACATATACTTAAGTTGTTTAGCATTTGTTAATTAAAAATAGAAGGAACATCAAAATAGTTTTAGAATGCCTGAGGCCTCTGAAGTCTCAACTTGGTCTTAGATATTTAACCAAATACCTAAAGGAATATCAGAAAAGATTTGTGTGCCTTGGAAAAAGAGTAGGGTTTAAATGAGGAGAGGAAATGAGGGAAGATGTGCCAGGTCAAAGAACTTGAACAGTGCTAGTCAGTAAACAGTGTCAGGCTACCATTATGGCTAGGAATGATCGAGTAACAAAGAAGAAGGTAGAGTCCTCACTCAGGCTATGATTTAGACAAATCAGGTCTGTCTTCCCTGATGAACTGTGAGCACCTCAAGGGCAAGGACCATAGTCATCCTTTGACTCCCATTGTATCTATCCAATTGTGTCTACCCAGGTTTGGAGAATTGAATAAAATTGAGTGAATGCATTCACTTACTTCTTATAAATCTGTGGTGAACAATACAACAAGAGGAAATTTTTTAATTGTATCTTGACTTTGAAAACCATGTGTTGTTGGGTTGAAATGGGAGGAAGGTGAACACTGTTATCAACTGCGATTGGAACGCTTCTGACTTTTATCACAAATTAAATTTACTGGAATCTTTTCTTCTCTGTATATTTCTCCTTCTGTCAACCCTTCTTATTTTGTGTGGTAAATATGAGATATTTTTCACCACATAATCTTCCCCCGAAAACTGCCATAATCAGGTCTATTATTCTTAAATATCTGAAGAATTGAAAAAACTATTAGTTAAAAATTCATGGTGGCATTCATCACATTTTGTAGAACAAATTCTGGTAATTACTATTTCCAATGTCTAGAGGACTGTTACTTACTATTTGCGTTGTAGAAAAAGGAAAAGTTATATCACTACCTTGTTATGCCTCTCATAAAGATAAAAGGTGGCATGAAGGGTCACAGTCCTATCAGCCTTCCAATCAGAGCTTTAATTCATAAACATGGTGATTGGAAGAATTTGGTTTTCTCTAGGCAGAATTCATATTGAAATTAGATTGAATCAAAATGATTGTCCTCAAGACCTTTGCTGCCATTTGGAAGGACAATTTTTTCCCCCTAGGGAAGTAAAAAAAATCTTAGCTTTTCAGATACCAGTGTAGGCTAGTTACTCGTTATTGATCACTAATCAGTCATAACTCTTCGGCTGAGTCTGGCCACCACCTCTGCATCAGCCAGCACTACAGGAACCAGGACCCACAAGCTGGAGTTTGTATAAGGTGGAACTATATGCCTGTCCTATTACACCTGAAGTGCTTCACCTGTAGCTATTTAAGAAGAAAACAATAAATATAATCCTATAATATTTACAGAGATATCATCACCCTTTCGAATTCTGATTAGTGCTACCAATCCCTATAGACCCTCTCAGCACTTCACTGGAAAATAGTGATGTCTAATTAACTATTCTAGAAGGGACTAGCTGATAATAGTTTGGCAACTAAAAGGGTTCATTGAGGATAAAAAGAAACACTAAAAGTCCTCTTAGTGTCCTTAATAATCATAATATTGAGGAAGGAAAAAAGAAAAGGAAGCAAAAATTGACAAAATAAATATTGTAAATTGGGGAGTCAGACAATATAACTATAGGAAAGTCAAAACAAAAGGTAAGTCAAACCACATTTACTTTTCTGAGACAAGATGATCTAATACAAAGTAAACAAACAAATATAAGATTAAAAAGAGCAAATATAGAGGGTGCATGTGCTCCAGCCCCTTCCCATACCCATAGCAAATATCACTTCCCATTCACAGAAATCTCATGCTGAACCTAGATACAACCTTAGAAATTCAACACAGCAGTTTGTGCAGCCCCTGGCACATAAAATGAGACTTAGTTTTCATTCCCAGACTTATCTCTGTTGCCAAACTCCATGTAAGATTTTACTGTATATAGAAAGCCAGGGCTCTGCAAGGCACATGTGAATCATAAAACTTGCCACAAGTTAACAAAAAGGCAGGTGACCAGGCCCCATCCAACCTTTCAATAATAGCAATGGAACAAACAAACAAACAAAAACCACAATTTTATCTTGCTATAACACTGTATAAAGAGTTTGTCAGCACTGTCCAATAGCATCGGGAATAGTAGTAGAAATGTTATATATCTGCTTTATCTAATCACGTGTGACTATTGAACATTTGAAAAGTGGTAGGTACTATTATAACTGAGGAACTGATTTTTAATTTAATTTTAATATAGATAGTCATGTATGGTTGCCGTACTGGATAGCACACGTATATATTATCTTTTTTGATCTTCACAATAATCTTGTGAAGTAGGTCATCTCCACTAAAAAGAGAAGGAAAAGAAGTGCAGAGATGCTAAGTGACTTGCCAATGTTACAAAGTTAGAATGTGACTAAATGTGTACTTGAATCAAGTTCTCTTGGAATCCAAGTTCTCAGGCAAGTATGAATCAAGAGAGGACCATCCTTTACCCGGCCAGTGTGGCTCAGTGGATTGAGCATTGTCCCATGGACTGAGAAACCCCAGGGCACATGCCCCAGTTTCAGGCTCAATCCCCAGTACAGGTCATGCAGGAGAAAGCTGATCAGTGTGTCCCTCTCTCTCATCGATGTTTCTATCTCTCTCTCTCTTTCTCTCTCTCTGAAAAATCAATAAAAACATATTTTTTAAAAAGAGAGCAAGAGAGGACCATCCCCCCACACCAGTGGTTCTATACAACCCACTAAAACTTTATAATGGGCAGTACACTGCAAAGAACCAACTGTGGAAATCTGGATTTTACCCTACCTATAAGCTAACAAACCACAATGTCATAGAACCATCAGAAGATAGGCAACTACTGTGTTATAGACTAAGGATTTTATTACAACAATAGCAGTAGCCAGAGTATTAGCATTTTCTTGCACCAGTCTCCCAAGCTCAAATTCCCACAGAATGATGCAAAGAGGGCCAGATGACTCTTGCATGCAGTAAGAGCATTACAAACTGCATACTGAGCTTAGGGAAATCATATCTTTTATAATGGGCAGTAAACATCCTGCCACTTACTCCAAAAGGGCAGGATGCTTTATCATACTAGACAGTAAGCATGCCTCCCTTTCCCAGTCTCTGTCTTTCAAAGCTATTCTTTATACCGATATCTTTGAAATGACAATCTGGAGCAAAGTCAACCCTAAGACCTGCATAATGTGAGAGACCACACAACACCCATTACAAGTGAAAAACAGAGAACCAACCAAGAAAAGAGAGGTGGCTATATATCAACATGAGAATCAAAGTGTAGGGATAAATGTATTTGTTTGATAGAAAGATTCTATGTTCAAATTTAAAATAGAAAATTAAAGCTAAAACCAGAAAATTTATGTGAAAGTGAATTTGAAAAATAACAATACTAGATAAATGTCAGGAACTCTGGGTGTCAACAGCACATTTATAATATAATTTCCCCCAAAACTAGAAGCTACTTTTCTCTTAGAGCTGAAACAAATATATACATGTAGCCTTCTTCCAGCCACCATAAAACAATAGCATAAAAATCATAGGATGTTGGACCTGAAAGATGCTGATAAATAATGAAGTCCTGAGAAACTGAGACGCAAAGTATGGTGTACCTTTTTCAAGGACCCACGAGGACCAATAGATCTAAGGATGCATTCACCGAGGTCTGTACTCTTTGTGTGTTTTTTTAAATCCTCACCCAAGGATATTTTTACATTTATCTTCAGAGTGGGAGGGAGGGAGAGAGAGAGAGAAAAACATCAATGTGAGAGAGACACACCAACTGGTTGCCAGCCGCACGACCCCAACTGGGGAGGGGACAAACCGCAGCCAAGATACATGCCCTTGGCTGGAATCGAACCCAGGACTCTTTGGTCCACAGGCTGACAGTCTAACTGCTGAGCCAAACTGGCCAGGGCAAGGTCTGTACTGTTAAACCTTCCATTTCCATACAACACACAATCTCTGGCTTCTCAATCTGGAGTACGTTTAGGAAAAAAAAAAAATCAGATACCTGCAAACCTCCCTTTGTAGAACATACTTTTAGAGGTAGCTGGGGCAGTACCAAGTGATCTAAGATAATAATGCTTCCCTAGGTGGAAGCACAGTATGAAACTTTAGCCCTGAAAGCAGCTTAAATGCTCATTCCATTGGGTCTGCCACAAAGGCACATTACACTGCAGGTTTAAAAGAAAAATCTATGCACAGCACAGGAAGGTGCCTAGATCTCCTCTGAGGAATTGAGTACTTCAGTTCTATCAAGCTGAGTAAAAAAAAAAAAAAGTAATTTTATTTATTTTTTTAATTCACTAATACAACCTCAAGCACCGCTATCTGAAAAGACAGATACTTCATAAAGTTCATTTTTTATTATTCTCAGCTGTAAAGCAAATAACACTTCTACAGGTGTCCTTCATATTGAAAGACTTTATTTGCCTGCAATGGAGACTCTCTATTGACTATAAACTTATCTGTACTTCACAAGATGGATTGTTTTTTCCATCACCTTTTAAAGAGATGTAGCCTGTCCACAGGGGACAAAGGAAAACAGACCTATAAAAGAAATGGTGCAACAGGAGCTGACCAAAAGAACTCCCAGTGGCCAAAACTGGAACAATTTGAGCAATAAACAAATAATATAGTCTTGGATTATAACCCAAAGAATAAAATAAATGTCCCTGGGTCCATACCGACATAAATCAATAATATAAATAGGTATCAACAGTACTTTTCTAAAGGTAATTTCCCCAAATTAGCAGCTGCTATCCCTTTGGGACTGAATCATAAATGTATACATATATAAATATAAAGTATTAAATAAGTAAATAAATGATGGAGAAGAGACAAGTCTCCTTACAGAAGAATTCAAAAATAATATATGTACATATTCCCCCTCCAGGAGGTGAAGCATAATCCCCCACCCAGAAGGATTCACTTCCAAGAAACAGAGTAAGGAAAGGGAAAAATAGAATTCTGGCAAGTGCTACCTTAACCAAGTGACAAAGATTAACATCCCCATTGATGTCATGGATATTATGTACACCTGATATGATATAATGAGAAAGTCACTTCACCTCCTTCCAAAATCCCATACCTTAGTCTAATCGTGAGGAAAACCAAGATGGGCCACATTCTACAGGATACCTGGCCGCATTCTTAAGACCATTAAGGTCATAGAAAACAAGCAAAAATTGAGAAATTGCCACAGACCAAGGGACACTGAGGAAATATAATAACTAATTACAATGTGGTATACTGGATTGAAACAGAAAGAGGACATTAATGGAAAAACTGGTTAAATCCAAATATAGTCTGGAGTTCTGTTAATAGTAATGAATCAGTGTAGCTTTCTTAGCTTTGATAAATGTACTATGATAATGTAAGATGTTAACAATGGATGAAATAGGTACGGGGTGTACAGGAACTCTGCATTATCTTTACAACTTTTCTATAAATCTAACAGTATACCAAAACTTTAAAGTTTACTAAAAAGTAGATACTACAAATTGATCTTATTGTATGCTCCTACTTGGAGCATAGCAGAATCTTACAGCTAATGAATTGCCAAACCCAAGAAGCACAGTTAAAGAAGGCTTTAGAAAGCCAAATGAGTTCAACAGCCAGGGATGGAGTGGCAACAACAGACTGTAGAATGAAAGAAAAAGCAATGTTTGTTCTTTACTGAACAAACTAAGTATTATTTGTGTAGTAGTCTGAGAAGCAGAATATGTTCCGATCAACAAAAGTGGTAAGGTAAAAGCCCAAACCAATAAGCTAACCAGAGTTCACAGAAAAACAGATGTGTGCTGGTTAACCGAAAAATGACTATGCTTAATGGTAGAGAAGACTCAAATGAAAAATAAAAGTTTTAGACACATTCCTCAGATTTGGAAAGTTTTTCTAAATTCACTTTATGTGTTATTTAAGATATTATGATAATATCCAACTTATATTATCATCACCAAAGTAGTAAAATCATTTGGCCAATAAATTGTATCAAGTTCATGTCCCCCAGTCTTTGCTTAGAAACATACATTTGTGTTTCCAAAAGATCCAAGGGAAAAGTGGGCATAATTTGTGATATATGTGATATGGATATTCTTAAAAACAGTTCTTGAAGTCTAATTCATAGCTAACTATGAATGTTTACTAAGGAACTATGCCAAGTGGGCTGACAAATACATAATATTTTTATCAATATATAGTGGGTTTGCATTACATTTCATCACTTTACCACTTAAGAATAAATATTTTTTTATTAATTTATTTTTGTTACAGATGTTTCTCTTTTTTTCCCTATTGACACCCTCCTCCCCATCTCCCCCACCCCATCTCCAGCTTTGTTGTTCATGTCCATCGGTTATGCATTCATGCATATAAGTTCTGTGGTATATCTCTTCCCTCTCCCCCCAACCCCTTTTCTGTGGTTTGTCAGTCTGTACCCTACTTCCACGTCTCTGAGTCTACCCTGTTATGTTTATTATAGTCCACAAATAAGTGAGATCATGTGATGTTTGTCTTTCTCTGCTTGGCTTGTTTCACTTAGGATAATACTCTCCAGGTCCCTCCATGTCCTCTCAAAGGATAAGAGATCTTTCTTCCTTATAGCTGCATAGTACTCCATTGTGTATGTACCACAGCTTTTTTATCCATTCGTCTACTGATGGACATTTGGGCTGTTTCCAGATCTTAGCTATTGTAAATAGTGCTGCTATGAACATGGGGGTACATATATCTTTCTGATTGGTGTTTCAGGCTTCTTAGGGTATATTCCTAGAAATGAGATCATTGGGTCCCACTTTCAACCTATGTGGGTCTTTTGTTGTGAAGTGGGTCTCTTATAAACAACATGTATATGAGTCATGCTTTCTTATTTAATCGGCTACTCTTGTCTTTTTATCGAAGCATTCAATCCATTTACATTTAAGGTGATTATTAATATGTACTTATTTATTGCCATTTTTGTTTAGTGTGGGTATATTTTTCTTCCTATTTCTTCTACTAATTACAGCAGTCCTTTTAACATTTCTTGCAGTGCTGGTTTGGTGCTAATGTATTTCCTTAGCCTTTTTTGTCTGGAAAGCTCTTCATTTGACCTTCTATTTTGAATGATAGCCTTGCTGGGTAGAGTAGTCTTGGATTCAGATCCTTGTCTTTCATGACCTTGATTATTTTATGCCATTCCCTTCTGGCCTGTAGTATTTCTGTTGAGAAGTCAGCTGAGAGCCTTATGGGGTTTCCTTTGTAGGTAATCTGTTGCTTATCTCTTGCTGCTTTTAGGATTCTCTCTTTGTCTTTAATTTTGGGCATTTTAATTACTATGTGTCTTGGTGTGTGCCTGTTTGGGTTCTTTTTTTTTAATCCTCACCCGAGGACATTTTTCCATTTTTTTGCACAGATAGAGTAGGAGGGAGAGAGAGGAAGAGAGAGAGAGAGGGAAACACCCATGTGAAAGGGACACATCGAGTGGCTGCCACCTGCACGACCAACCAGGGCCGGGGACAAACTGCAACCAAGGTACATGCTCTTAGCGGGAACCGAACCCAGGTCTCTCCGGACCGCAGGCGGATGCTCTAACCACTGAGCCAAACCGGCCAGGGCTGTTTGGGTTCTTCTTACTTGGGGCTGTCTGTGCTTCATGAACTTGAATGCCTTCTTCCTTCACCAAGTTAGGAAAATTTTCTGTCACTATGTCTTCAAATATATCGTCTAACCCTTGCTCATTTTCTTCTTCTTTGGGGACTCCTATCATGCAAATATTATTACATTTCCAATTGTCCCACAGTTCTCTTAAGCTGTCTTCCTGTTTTTTAATTGTTTTTTCCTTTTGGTTTTCTGATTGGTGATTTTTATTCTACCCTGTCTCTAATCCACTGATCTGGTCCTCAGCTTCCTCTACTCTGCTGTTTATTCCTTCCAATGTGTTCTTTATTTCTGATATGTCATTCTTCATTTCTTCTTGGTGAGTTTTCATTTCCAGTTGGTTGATTTTCAATGTTTCTATGTCTTTACTCATGGTGTTGATGTACTTACTCATGCTTTTGAGCTTTCTCAAGATCATGGCTCTGAATTCTACCTCTGATAACTTGCTTAATTGCATTTCATTTATCTCATCTTTGGTAGAGATCTTTTGTTCTTTCATTTGGGATTTGTTTCTTTGTTTCACCATTTTGACTATCTCAGTGGGTTTTGGAGCCTGCCAATTTTTTTCTGTCAGTGTTAGAGTTCTGCTGTTTGTGGCTCCCCTCTACTGGGTTTGGATGAGCGTGGGAGGACCCACGTTAAACACCACTGTCAAGTCTTACTTTCATGGGTAGATTTGCAAGCTCAGGAAAAGTTCAGTTATCCTCTATCTTTTTGCCTGGAGGCTCTTAGTCTTGTTTATTAGAAGAGCCTTGGGTTCTCAGGTGAATGAAAATCTCCCTCTGGTGTTCAGAGTAAGAGGATGTCCCAAGGGTGGGGCAGATGCTGGTTGTTAATGAGCCTCAATTTGCATTTCTTTTTTTTTTTTATTTTTATTTTTTATCCTCACCCGAGGACATTTTTCCATTTTTTGTACAGATAGAGTGGGAGGGAGAGAGAGGAAGGGAGAGAGAGAGAGAAACATCGACGTGAAGGGACACATCGAGTGGCCACCACCCGCACGACCAACCAGGGCCGGGGACAAACTGCAACCGAAGTATGTGCCCTTAGCGGGAACCGAACCTGGGTCTCTCTGGACCGCAGGCCGACACTTTAACCACTGAGCCAAACCGGCCAGGGCCTCAATTTGCATTTCAATGGCCCACCTCGGTGGGGTTGAATCTCCAAGGTAGTGGCTATTACCTCTCCCCAGAGCCCTGGGAAGGAGTAAGATGGCCACAGTCCTGCATGGCCAAAACTCAGCAGAAACTCTGAGTGCCCTCCAAATTCTGAGTGTCCCCACACAGTTCCAATCCATTCTGCCCTCCCTCCGCCAGAGCCCAAGATGAGTGGCTGTGGCTATTTTAGTACCCTGTCCAGCCCTCTGTGCTGTGGAGTGGGCTTGGGATTTTAACCCCAAGGTTACACAGAGCTAAGACGGCTGCTGTTCATGGGCTCCCAGCCTCCCCCCCACCTTCATGCCTCTGCAACCTCCCAGGATTGATTCTGTGCCCCTGGTTATATGGTCCTCCCAAGCTGCTTTTCTGTTGCTTTTTTCCAACAATTTGTCTTTATTTTAGTTGTAATTCCAGTTTGGTTCTGGGAGATGGTCTGTCTAGCTTCCATTCACTCCATTGCCATTTTGGAATCCCAAGACTAAATCTTAAAGGGATAGATTAAACATTCAAAGACACAAACACAAGTAAATACTTCTTAGTTCAATACACAGATAACAAATCCATTAGTATGTTAACACATGAGCATGCTCAACAAACAATCGATTGAACAAATGTCTATTGAGTACTTCTCAGGTGCCAGGAAATGTGCAAGTACTTTTGCAAGTGTTATTTTATTTAATTCTCTCTATAAATATGTAGATAGATATAATTATCTTTATTTTTCAAATTGTGAAACCAAACTTCCAAAAATTGAATCACCAAGGAGAGTTAATGTATTACTTAAGGTAAGTAATATAAACTTTCACTGATAAACTTCAAAATACTAGTGGTTTAATAAAATAAAATGTTATTTCTCACTCATATCACTATCCAATGTAAGCCAGAAGGGGCAAGTTAGTATTCTGGTCATTCAGCAACCGAGGATACTTCTATCTCATCCAACTTGTGTATAGCGAGTGAGTGTAGGGATTATACATTACAAGTTTTTGTAGACCAGGCCTAAAAGTAGCACATACCACTTCTGCTTACATTCCATTTCCCAAAAATGATCTCTATTCTGTTAATAGGGAAAGACCAAATGTTTTCTCTCTGAGATAAGACATAAGAAAACAATGTCTGTTCTCACTACTGATAATTAACATTGTACTAGAATCTCCAGCTACTTCAGTAAGGTAAGAAAAGGCATACAGATGAGAAAGAAGAAATAAAAGTGTTCCAATTTGCAAATGACATGATCATCTATGTAGAAAACTCCAAGAATCTACCCAAAAAGTCCTATAACTAATAAGTGAATTAAGCAAGATTGTGTAATACAAGATCCACACACAAAATCAATTACATTTCTATATCATAAAAATAAACAATGGAAACCAAAATTAAAAACACGGTGCCATTTACATTCACTTCCAAGAAAATAAAATACTTAGATATAAATCTAACATAACATGCACAGGAATTTATGCTAAAAATTACAAAATACTAAGTACATAAAGGAAACTTAAACAGAAAAGAAATAAAAAAAATGACAATTAAAACCAAGCACATCAATAATTTACGTTAAGTTTAAATGATCTAAATATCCTAATGAAAAGGCAGAGAATGTCAGGTAAGATAAAATGCAAGACACAACTAGAGGCTGTTTATAAGAAACTCACTATATATAAAAAGCTCACTCTCTCTCTCTCTACCTATCTATTAATCTTTCTATCTATCTATTTGTGTGTGTGTGTAAATATATATATGTGTGTGTGTTAAAAGTAGAAGGATAGAAAAAAGATATACCATTCAAACATTAATTAAAAGAACGCTTGAATGGCTATATTAACATCAGAACATAGACTATTATCTGGGACAAATGGACACATTACCTGATGATATAATGATCGATTCAAGAAGACATAATTCTAAGTGAGTATATAACTAACAACAGATCTTTAAAATACATGACTCAAAACTTGACAGAACTAAATTGAGAGATTGGCATACCCACAATTACAGTTGGAGAGTTTAACACTTATCTTGATAATTGATAGAGCAAGTTGACAAAACATCAGTACAGGTACAGAAGATTTGAACAATACTGTAAAGCAAATTACATGAAACAATCACAGAATACACATTATTTTTAAACCACATATAATATCACCAACATAGACTATAAGCTGAGCTATAAAATAAATCTCAATAAATTTCAAATTATTGAAATCATACAGACTCTATTTTGTGAGCCTGAATACAATGAAATTAAAAATCAATTTTAAAATAATCTGTGAAATCCTTAAATATTTTGAAGTTAAGAAATGCATCCAGCCCTGGCCAGTTTGGCTCAGCGGTTAGAGCGTCGGCCTGCGGTCCTGAGAGACCCGGGTTCGGTTCCCGCTAAGGGCACGTACCTTGGTTGCAGTTTGTCCCCGGCCCTGGTCGGTTGTGCGGGTGGCAGCCACTCGATGTGTTCCTTTCACATCGATGTTTCTCTCTCTCTCTCTGTTCCTCTCTCTCCCTCCCACTCTACCTGAACAAAAAATGGAAAAATGTCCTCGGGTGAGGATAAAAAAAAAAAAAAAAAAAAGAAATGCATCCATAAATATTGCATAAGTCAAATAAAAAACCATGAAAGAATTAGAAAATATTTTGACTGAATAATAATGAAAATACAAATACTAAAAATTTTAGGATAGAGCCCAAAGGATGCTTAGAGCAAAATTTATAATTCTAACTTATGTTGTTGGTGAAAAAAGTTTTAAACTACTTATCTTAGCTTCTACCTTAACAGACCAGAAAAAGAAGGTACAGTAAGTAAAGGAACGTAAGGACAGAAATAATAAATATGAAGGCTGAAAGTAATTAAATAAAGATAGATAATAGAGGAAATCAAGTCATTCAAAAGCTGATTCTTTGCAAAGAATTCTTACCTATACTGATGAAGAAAAATACTGAAATGATCAATATCAAAAATGAAAGAAAGAATTTCACTATATGAGTATATTACAAGCATTAAAGGGATAGGAAAGGAATATTATGACCAACTTTATGACTATAAATTTAAAAACTTAGATAACCCTGGCCAGTTTGGCTCAGTGGGTGGAGCGTTGGCCTGTGGTCCAGAGAGACCGGGGTTCGGTTCCCGCTAAGGGCACGTACCTCGGTTGTGGTTTGTACCTGGCCCTGGTTGGGTCGTGTGGGTGGAAGCCACTCGATGTGTCCCTTTCACATTAATGTTTCTCTCTCTCTTCCTCTCTCTCTCTCCCACTCTGTCTGAACAAAAAATGGAAAAAATGTCCTCGGGTGAGGATAAAAAAACTTAGATAAAATAAACAAATTCCTTAAGGACATAAATCACCAAAAGTGAAACAAGGATAAATAGAAATCCTAAAAAGCCCTATATATGTTAAAGAAATTGAATTTATAATTAAAAATCTTTCCATAAGGAAAACTCAAGATCCAAAGGATCCACAGGTACATTTCATCAAATAT
The DNA here is from genome assembly GCF_014108415.1 of Molossus molossus. NCBI lineage: Eukaryota > Metazoa > Chordata > Mammalia > Chiroptera > Molossidae > Molossus > Molossus molossus. The sequence continues at coordinate 65,337,778 of NW_023425402.1, read as the reverse complement.
TTGCAAAACAAATTACATCAATATTTATCAAACTTTTTCAGAAAAGTTTTTAAAACTCATTTTTAGCCCTGGCCAGTTTGGCTCAGCGTTTGGAGCATTGGCCTGCAGACCAGAGAGTCCTGGGTTCGATTCCCCCTAGGGGCACATACCAAAAAACAAAAAACAAAACAAAAAAAAAACCCTCATTTTTAAAGGCCAGCTTTACTTTGATACTAAAACTAGGAAAGATAAGTGCAGAAAAAAGAAACATTCACATAAATATCTCTTCTAAAACTAAACACAAAAATTCTTAACAAAATATAAGCAAGTCAAATTCAGTAATATTTAAAAAGGACAATACACCATAACTAACAAGCATTTTTCCAAAAATGAAACATTGGTTTAACATCCAAAATTATTTACTTTAATGTACCATATTAACAGAATAAAAAAAAAGTATTATAAAATCATCTCAATAGTAGAAAAAGATTTGATCAAAGTAAATACCCCCTTATTGCAAAAACTGATTGCAATTTAGGAATAGAACAAAATGTCTTCAAATTAGTAAAAGGGATCTAAGAAAAACTTTTGCTAATACATTAGTGGTGAATGATGAACATTTCCCCTGGAAACAATGTAAGAATATCCACTTTTATTACTTCCACTCAGCATTTTACTGGATTTTTGGCCAGTATGATGAGACAAGACAAAGAAATAAAAGTGATAAAATTGGAAAAGAAATAAAACGGTCTCTATTTGCAAATGATATATTTTCATAGAAAAATCATGACTCTACAAATTATTTACCAGAATTGATAAGGGTATTTAGCAAGATTCAGATTCCAAATTAATATCCAAAATTTTATTGTATTTTTCTATACAAGCAAAAAAAATAGAAATTAAAATACACGTACCACTTGCAAAAACATCAAAAATATTAAAATATATAGGGATAGATTTAAATAAATATGTGGAAAAACCTCTACACTGAATACTACTAATGTTACTGAGAGAAATTAAGAAATACCAAAATAGCCCTGGCCAGTTTGGCTCAGCGGTTAGAGCGTCGGCTCACGGACCAATGAGTCATGGGTTTGATTCCAGCCAAGGGCACGTACCTCAGTTGTGATTCATCCCCTGCCCTGGTTGGGGTTGCACAGGAGGCAGCCACTAGATGTGTCCCTTTCACGTTGATGTTTCTCTCTCTCTCTGTCTTCCTCTCTCCCCCTCCCTTTCTATCTGAACAAAAGTGGAAAAATGTCCTCAGGTGAAGATAAAAAAAACGAACAAACAAACAAAATAAATAAAGAATGCCACTTTGTTCGTGGATCAGAGAACATAAAATATTGATAAATTTTAATTTTCCTTAAAGTATTTTATAATTTTTACACAGTCTCAACTAAAATTCCAGCAGGATTTATTTTTTTTTAGAAATTGACAGTTTGATTCTAAAATTTATATGGAAATCAATAGAACCTAGAATAGCCAAAACAATCCTGAAAAAGAAGAAAGAAGTTGGACTCATGTCACCTGATCCCATGACATACTACAAAAGTCACAGTAATAAATACAGTGTTGTATTGACATAAAAGTAGATCAACATAACAGAAGAGAGGGTATAGAAATAACCTGATACATATTTTAATGGAGAAAATCTTTCCCACAAAATGTGCTGAAATAAGTAGACATCCACATAATGGGGAAAAAAATAAACCTCAACACTTACCCCACATCCAAATGCAAAAACATATCCCAGACAGATCATGAACTATTGGTTCAAAAATTCAGGAAATTAACACTTGTAAACAGAGGGCAAGGAGAAATGGAAGAAAGAGGCAGACCTCTTCAGGTTGGTAGGTGGCAGGCTTAATAAGCAAGGGAATTACATATGAGGCTTGTTTGGGATGACAGCAAGACAAATAAGTCTTTGTACCTGCCTGTCCAAATCTCAAAAGTTGATACAGATGCCCTAACAGAGTTCAGTCACATACACCATTTAGATGGTCTCAACCACACGTTGCTCTCTCAAGGCTGCGTCTTTAAAAATGGCTCCAGGAGAACCGAAAAATGGCGGCGGAGTGAACAGAGCTACACAGACCGTCTCCCAGAACCAAACTGGAATTACAACTATAACACAGACAAATCGACGGGAAAAACCAACAGAAAAGCAGCCTGGAGGACCATACAACGAGGGACACTGACTCTATCCCGGTAGGCTTGCGAAGGCGCGAGACGGGGCTGGGAGCCCACGGTCTGCAGCTCAGCAGCGGCCTCAGCTGGGAGCGGCGCCCTCGGGTCACACTCCCAGGCGGCTCCACAGCGCAGCCAGGACAGAGGCTGAAACAGCCACAGCCACTCACCTTCGGCTCCGGCAGAGGGAGGGCAGACAGGACTAGAGCTGTGTCGGGACACTCGGGATCTGGAAGGCACTCAGAGCTTTGGCTGAGTGCAGCCACTCAGGACGGTGGCCACATTGCTCCTTCCCAGGGCTCTGAGGAGAGGCAGCAGCCCCTCCCTCGGAGATCCAACCCCACCCTGTGGGCCATTAAAGTGCTAATTGAGGCTCACTAACAACCATCATCTGCCCCACCCTCGTGAAAGCCCCTTGGCAGAGCACCAGAGGGAGTTTTTCAACCAACTGACAACCCAAAACTCATCAATTAACTTGGACTGCTAGCCTCCAGGCAAAAAGCTAGAGGATAACGGTACGTTTCCTGGGCTGGCAACTTTAACCAGGAAAGTAAGACTTACAGTGGTGTTCAACGTGGGTCCTCCCTCGCTCATCTAAACACAGGAGAGGGAGCCACAAACAGCAGAACACCAACACCCACAGGGAGAACTTGACAGGTTCCAAAGCCCACAGTGATAGCCAAAATGGTGAAACACAGAAACAGAAGCCAAATGAAAGAGCAAGACACCTCCACCGAAGATGAGATCAATGTGGAGCAATTAGGCATGTTAACAGAGCTAGAATTCAGAGCCATGATCTTGAGGAAGCTGAACAGCATGAGTAAGGACATAGAGACACTGAAAATAAGCCAATTGGAAATTAAAAACCAACAAGAAGAGATAAAAAATGACATATCAGAAATGAAAAACACATTGGAAGGTTTAAAAAGCAGAGTAGGGGAAGCTGATGACCGGATCAGTGAATTAGAAGACAGGGTAGAAAAAATCAACCAATCAGAAAAACAAAAGGAAAAAACGATTAAAAAACAGGAAGACAGCTTAAGAGAACTATGGGACAACTGGAAACGTAATAATATTCGCAACATAGGAGTCCCTGAAGAAGAAGAAAATGAGCAAGGGATAGAGAATATATTCAAAAAAATAGTGAGAGAAAACTTCCCTAATTTGGTGAAGGAAGAAGGCATTCGAGTTCAAGAAGCACAGAGAGTCCCAAGTAAGAAGAACCCAAACAGGCCCACACCAAGACACATAGTCATTAAAATGCCACAAATTAAAGACAAAGAGAGAATCCTAAAAGCAGCAAGAGATAAGCAACAGGTTACCTACAAAGGGAACCCCATAAGGCTCTCAGCTGACTTCTCACAAGAAACACTACAGGCCAGAAGAGAATGGCATGAAGTAATCAAAGTCATGAAAAACAAGAATCTGAATCCAAGACTACTCTACCCAGCAAGGCTATCATTCAAAATAGAAGGTCAAATAAAGAGCTTCCCAGACAAAAAAAGGCTAAGGGAATACATTAGCACCAAACCAGCAATGCAAGAAATGTTAAAAGGACTGCTGTAATTAGCAGTAGAAATGGGAAGAAAAATAGAACCACACTAAACAAAAATGGCAATAAATAAGTACATATCAATAATCACCTTAAATGTAAATGGATTGAATGCTCCCATAAAGAGACACAGAGTTGCTGATTGGATAAGAAAGCATGACTCATCTATATGTTGTTTACAAGAGACCCACCTCTCAACAAAAGACTCACATAGGTTGAAAGTGAAGGGATGGAAAAAATTTTCCAAGCAAATGGAAAGCAAAAAAAAGCTGGGGTAGCAATTCTCATAAATGATAAAATAGATTTCAAAATGAAGACCATAACTAGAGACAAAGATGGCCACTACATATTATTGAAAGGGTCTATCCAACAGGAAGATATAACCTTGATACACATATATGCACCCAATATAGGAGCACCAAAATATATTAAAAATCTTCTGAAGGACTTCCAAGGAGAAATCGACAACAATACAATCATAGCAGGGGACTTCAACACCCCGTTGACAGCACTGGATAGATCCTCTAGGCAAAAAATTAGCAAGGAAACAGAGGCTCTAAATGAAGCACTAGACCAAATGGATTTAATAGATATCTACAGAGAATTACACCCCAAAACTACAGAATACACATTCTTCTCAAGTGCACATGGAACATTCTCAAAGATAGACCACATGATAGGACACAAACTAAATCTCTACAAGTTCAAGAAGATTGAAATCATATCAAGCATCTTCTCAGATCACAATGGCATGAAACTAGAAATCAATTGCAACAAGAACATGCAAAGACATTTGAACACATGGAGGCTAAATAGCATGTTATTAAACAATGAATGGGTCACCGAGGAGATCAAGGAAGAAATTAAAAACTTCCTGGAAACCAATGAAAATGAACACACAACAACACAAAATCTATGGGATGCAGCGAAAGCAGTTCTGAGAGGGAATCTCATAGCACTACAGGCCTACCACAAAAAACAAGAAAAATTTCTAATTGACTGTCTAACCTCACAACTTAAAGAATTAGAAAGCAAACAAAAAGAAAACCCCAGAGCAAGTAGAAGGAAGGAAATAGTAAAGATCAGAGCAGAAATAAATGACATAGAGACCAAAAAAACAATTCAAAGGATCAATGAAACAAAGAGCTGGTTTTTCGAAAAGATAAACAAGATTGATGGACCCTTAGCTAGACTCACCAAGAAACAAGGAGAGAGAACCCAAATACACAAAATCAGAAATGAAAGAGGAGAAGTAACAACCAACACCACGGAAATACAAAAGATCGTTAACAACTACTACGAACAACTATATGGCAACAAATTCGACAATTTAAGCGAAATGGACAAATTTCTAGAAACACATACTTTCCCAAAACTGGACCAGGAAGAGATAGAAAACTTGAACAGACCAATAACAACTAAGGAAATTGAAGAGGTAATCAAGACTCTCCCAGCAAACAAAAGCCCAGGCCCAGATGGCTTCACAGGGGAGTTTTACCGAACATTCAAAAAAAAAACTAACACCCATTCTCCTCAAACTATTTCAAAAAATTCAAGAAGAAGGAAGACTTCCAAACACGTTCTATGAGGCCAGCATAATTCTAAATCAAAACCAGAAAAAGACACTACAAAGAAAGAAAACTACAGGCCAATATCCCTGATGAACATAGACGCCAAAATCCTGAACAAAATATTAGCAAATCGGATCCAGAAATACATCAAAAAAATTATTCACCATGACCAAGTGGGATTCATTCCAGGGATGCAAGGCTGGTACAATATTCGCAAATCAATAAACGTGATACACCACATAAACAAAATGAAGAATAAAAACCACATGATCATATCAATAGATGCTGAAAAAGCATTTGAAAAAATCCAGCATCCACTTCTGATAAAAACGCTCAGCAATGTAGGAATAGAGGGATCATATCTCGACATAATAAATGCCATATATGAAAGACCTACAGCCAACATCATACTCAATGGACAGACAATAAAAACATTTCCATTAAGAACAGGAACAAGACAGGGATGTCCACTTTCGCCACTCTTATTTAACATTGTACTAGAAGCCTTAGCCACAGTAATCAGACATGAAGAAAAAATAAAAGGGATCCAAATTGGAAAGGAGGAAGTGAAACTGTCATTATTTGCAGATGACATGATATTGTACATAGAAAACCCTAAAGACTCCATCAAAAATCTATTAGACTTAATATATGAATTTGGCAAAGTAGCAGGATACAAAATTAACGTCAAGAAATCAATGGCATTCTTGTACATCAATGATGAACTCACAGAAAGAGAAACTGAAAAAACAATCCCATTTACCATCGCGCCAAAAAAATTACGATACCTAGGAATAAACTTAACCAAAGAAGTAAAGGACCTATTTGCAGAAAACTTCAGGTCATTGAAAAAAGAAATAGAGGAAGATATAAAAAAGTGGAAGCACATACCCTGTTCATGGATTGGAAGAATTAACATAATTAAAATGTCCATACTACCCAAAGCAATCTATAGATTCAATGCAATCCCCATCAAAATACCAACGACATATTTCATAGAACTAGAACAAATACTTCAAAAGTTCATATGGAACCAAAAAAGACCCCGAATAGCCACAGCAATCTTGAAAAAGAAGAACAAAGTAGGTGGGATCACAATACCAGATATCAGGTTATACTACAAAGCGACTGTAACCAAAACAGCCTGGTACTGGCACAAGAACAGGCATATAGACCAGTGGAACAGAACTGAAAACCCAGAAATGGACCCGAGGCAATATGCTCAATTAATATTTGACAAAGGTGGCAAGAGCATACAGTGGAGTAAAGACAGCCTCTTTAATAAATGGTGTTGGGAAAATTGGACAGCCACATGCAAAAAAATGAAACTAGACCATCAACTTACACCATACACAAAAATAAACTCAAAATGGATAAAAGACTTAAATGTGACCCGTGAATCCATAAAAATTCTAGAAGAAAATGTAGGCAACAAAATTTCGGACATCATACGGAGCAGAATTTTCACTGATACATCACCTAAGGCAACAGAAATAAAGGAGAAAATGAACACATGGGACTACATCAAACTAAAAAGCTTCTGCACAGCAAAAGAAACAATCATCAATATGGAAAGGCAACCCACTGTATAGGAGAACATCATTGCCAATGATGTATCAGATAAGGGGTTAATCTCCAATATATATAGAGTGCTCATACAACTCCACAAAAGGAAGACAAAACCCCAATTAAAAAATGGGCAGAGGAGCTGAATAGACACCTCTCCAAACAGGACATACAAATGGCCAAGAGACATATGAAGAAATGCTCAACATCACTAATCATCAGAGAGATGCAAATTAAAACAACAATGAGGTATCACCTCACACCTGTCAGAATGGCCGCCATCAACAAATCATCAAACAACAAGTGTTGGCGAGGGTGTGGAGAAAAGGGGACTCTTATACACTGCTGGTGGGAATGCAGACTGGTGCAGCCGCTATGGAAAACAATATGGTGCTACCTCAAAAAATTAAAAATTGAACTTCCATTTGACCCAGTGATCCCACTGCTGGGAATATACCCTAAGAAGCCTGAAATACCCATCAGGAAGAATATATGTACCCCCATGTTCATAGCAACACTATTTACAATAGCTAAGATCTGGAAACAGCCCAAGTGTCCACCAGTAGACGAATGGATCAAAAAGCTGTGGTACATGTACACAATGGAGTACTATGCAGTGGTAAGAAAAAAAGATCTCTTATCCTTTGAGACGACATGGAGGGACCTGGAAAGTATTATCCTAAGTGAAAGAAGCCAAGCAGAAAAAGACAAACACCACATGATCTCACTTATATACGGAATATAATGAACAGAACAGTCTGAGGAATACAGTAGATCCAGACACATGGAAGTAGGGCACAGACTGACATCCCTCAGAAGAGGGGATGGGGGGTGGGGGGGGGGGAAGAGATAAACCACAGAACTTATATGCATGTATGCATGACCAATGGACATGGACAACTAAGCCGGGGACGGGGCGGAGGTGGGGTGGGGTGGGGGTGCCAATGGGGTAAAAAGTTAAAATATCTGTAACAAAAAAAATAAATAAAAATTCATAAAAAAAAAAAAAAATGGCTCCAGCTTTGAGAATAGTAGGAAGAGGTACATTCCAAGGACGGGGTGGGATGGGCTCCTCTGATTGTCCAGGTCCAGCTCTCTCATCAACCAGCAGTCATGTTCTCTCTGTGACCACCTCCAACATGTACCTAAAAGGGAAAGCTATTAAACTTCTCGATGAAAATGTAGAAAAATACTTTTGTGAACTTGAGGTTGGAAAAGACTTCTTAGGACACAGGGAACTCTAATAATAAAGAAAGAGTAGATAACTTAGACTTCATTAAAATCAAAATCTGCTTATCAAAAGATATCATTAAAAACTACAAGACAGCCCTGGCCAGTGTGGTTCAGCTCCCATGCACCAAAAGGTCATTGGTCAGGGCACATGCCTGGGTTGGGGGCTCGAGCTCCAGTAGGGGGCATGCAGGAGACAGCCAAGCAATGTTTCTCTCTCTCTCAAAAAAAAAAAAAAAAAAAAAAAAAATATATATATATATATATATATATATATATATATAAATGTTTTTTAAAAAAACATTTAAAAACTACAAGGCAAACCACAGAATGGAATAAAATGTTCACAAACTGTTTTTCTGACAAATGTTTTTATATGTGGACTTGTGTCTAGAATACACAAACATCTCTTTAAACTCTATGTACTCAATTTTGTTTGAATTTTTGCAATGATGTTTTTCTGTTAATATTAATATAATAAGCTCATAATAACCACATTATGTCCCAATCACAATTTAAATAAATAAGAAAAAGAGAATATAGGACACCACACTCTAATATCTCCTTTACATCTTCCTTTGCTCCCACTGAGATCAAACTGAGAACATACTTCTAGCCACCCTTCCCTTCCTTGACAGACAAGAATAAAAGTCTTTATGAACGCTAAGGAAGTGAATTTAACAAACAATTAGAGAGAGAAAATCAGTAATGTGAGGGCAAGCTGCCACTCCTGAAATAACAAAAAAGAAGAAATTGGCACATATTGGGGATGTTTCTAAAAATGATTTGAAGAAATTTGGGCAAAATGGAAACAATCAAAGAAGAGATGAAAGAATATGGTGAATTCAGAATAGTTATTGGAACCAAGAGAAGACTAGATAAGATAGTAAAATTAAAAATGAATTGAGTGTGCTCATGACCTCCTTCATCTCTCTGATGCTCTGACCATCACTGGGACGGTATCAACCAGAGGCCCTGAAGTATCCTGGTAAAAGAGAGCAGCATGCACTAATCTGTTTAGTTTAGAACAATTCTCTCCTATTCCTCATTTTAATAAAAAGCCATTGAAATATGGCTTTGGACTGCACTGGTATTTTCTATGTCATACTTAGAGCAGAAACTGAAAGTCACAAACCCCCAAGAAGTTCCTGTGTCAACTCCTGGTACGATACGTCCGTTTTAACTATGATTATTGCAGTTAATTTTCTATTCTGGTGAAATAATAAAAGTTTGATGTGTTATTATTAATATTTGGATTGGTTCTGCAGAATGTGTTTGAGTAAGGTGTTAATATAGTCCCTCCTCCCCTACTATGTGAAAAGCTAAAGAGACTTAGATTTTCGGGGACCATTTAACCAACACTGTTCCAATTAGAAATCATACTACCCTAAGGAGTTGGTAGTGATTATAATAAAACCATGTGTCATTTTCTTAAGAAGGTTAAAAGGAAGCCAAGACAATTGAGTTCAGATCATTTTCTGAGTATGGCTGTTTCTTTGGCCCTTCACTGCCCCCGGTGTGATCCCTAATTTGCTCAAGGAATTCTACTTGCCTGGAGTCCCCAGGCCCCATTGACGGACACCAGCCTCCTTCGTTACTGCTTTCCTGCTTCCTCTTTCACATTTCATTCACTCCAAAAATGTTTTTGTCCCAGTATAAAGGATATTGTGTGCAGCAGAAAAGAAAATAGTAAACAGCCTAGGTAAAAAAGACAATCTTAAAAACGAAACAACCCTGACACCACATCTCCACAGTACTACCTTATGTCTCTGCTCCCCTTATCAACAAAACTCTTAAATTGCTCTATTCGCTGTCTGTTTTCTCTTCTCCCATTCTCCCTTGAAACCCCATTCAGCCTTTCATCTCCACTACTGCACCAAACTGCTCTGGTCAAGGTCATCAATGTCATTCGTAATGCCCAGTTCTGTGATCAGTTCTCACCACCACAGCCTGTCAGCAGTATTTACACAGTTGATCACTCTTAATTGATATACTCTCTTCACATGATCTTGGGATGGAATGATCTCCCCTCGTTCTCCTCCAGCTCAGTAGCTGATATCTGCTTTGTGGGTTACTCTTTCTGGACCTGACCTTTAAGCAGTGACGAGCTCTAAGACCAGTTCTCAGACTTGTTCAATCTATCATTGCTCCCCAGGTGATCTCACCCAGCTATCCAAAAGAATGGGTTATGTGTGTTGTTATGCAATAAAAGATGGCAAGCTGGATGTGTGCAGGAGTTTGGGGAGAATGACAGCACAAGGGTAGAAAACTTGACTCCTACTCTGTGAGGCCTGGGCACAAAATAAACCAGAAAGTCACATTACAGAGCTAAGGTCGTTCTCACCAAACTGCAATGTTTTTGCTCATTTAACTAGAGGCAGTTAAAAAAATGAATCAGCCTCGCCGATTCATCACTGTGGCTCAGTGGTTGGGCATCAACCCATGCACCAAGCGGTTACCAGTTCGATTCCCAGTCAGAGCACATGCCCAGGTTGTGGGCCAGATCCCCAGTGGGGAGCATGTAGGGGGCGGCCAGTCGATGTTCTCTCTCATTGATGTTTCTATCTCTCTCTCTCCCTTTTTCTTCCTCTCTCTCTAAAATCAATAAAGAAAAAAAAATTTTTAAAGGTGAATCAGGCTTACATTCTACCCTCCAGAAATGTATAGTCTGCTGAGGGAAGATGAAAAATTGGAACAAAATGGTGTCGCCATAAAAATGATAATTAGGAATTATGGGAGCTCAGATAAATAGAGCAGCTTTTAAAAGTTAAATAAAGTTGAATTATTTCTGATTATTTTTACTGCCTGCTTTCAAAATAATTACATTTTCTAATTGCCTCTATTATCAAATTGAAATTTCTAAAGTTTTAAATCCCTTATTCATGCTGCTCTCTATACTCAATCTTACAACCTGAGTTGAAAAGCTTTCAGTTGAGAACTGTTCATTCCAGCCAACCTCAAGAATCCAAGAAAAACATAACTATGGATTAATATTTACAGAAAAATACAACTTTATTTAATTTTGTTAAAGAGAAAGAGGTCAACACTGAGAAATAAACACATGGGACCCAGGCAGGACTATAGAGAGGGTGTCCCAAGCAGCTCGGAGCTGGCTCAACTGAAGCCAGGTCTGTCTGACTCCAGAGCCTAGATGTTTCTGTCTTTAAGCCTGGTCTCAAAAGTAAATGCACATCTAAACTAATTATAAAAGGAAGGCAAGGTACCAGCAGGGAAAACAAAAAACGTTTACCAGAAAGAGGGGATTGTTGGTAGAGTACATCTGCTGGAGGAACTAGAGAAACACAAGACATCCAATAGTGGGTACATCCACAGAAAACACTATCAAAGCATAATGGACACTGAGAGGCCAAATGCTTCTCATTTAACTGCAGGAAGATATAGTCTGTCTTTAAAACAACTGCCCTGTTCTTGGTCTTTAGTGAAATCATTATTATTTTCTTTTGTTTTCTATATCTAAAGGATAAAGGACACCCATTTCCCCTCTTGTTGCCCTATGGGCAGGAGACGTAAATCCTGAGCTGTATTTCACTGAGGCCTCAAATTTTGATTCCTGCCCCCCAGCTTCTCATCCCCACTCCACCCAAAGACCCTCACCACTTTCACTCCTGTTTCATATATACCTCACCTGCTCCTGCCCTCATCTTTCAATGAAATCACTGTGTCTGTCAGTACTAATCAACATTAATCTCTGTCCCTTTTTAAAACTGCCAAAACACCAGTTTTTCTTCAAAGTTTTTCTGGACCTAGTCTCATAGAGTCTAACCAGAGGATTTGATTGGTGTTCTCACCAGCAGCCATTAGCTGTGAATATCTCCATGTGAATTTTGATTGTCTTGCGAATATACATTTATATTTAACTTTACTTTTTAAAAATTCCTTACAGCTATGCATTCAATAAATGTCATTGACTCTCTCATTGACTACCCAACTTAATCACAGCTATCCAATATATAGAGATAGAACAGACATATTAACCAAAAGTAAACATTTTTTTAAATGCAGAGATCTTTGAGCTTAATGATGATGCTGTTTCACAGTCGATTTGCTGTATTACTCTGAGAACAATTTGCCATGAACATCAAAGAAACCCGATATGCTTCTGCTTATTATTAATTTTTTAATGTGATGATCCCCAAAATTTTAAAGCATGATATAATGTGACTATATTTTTCCAAATGTAAAATAAAAGCCTTATATATATATAAATGTGCACCGTGTATAAAATAATAAATATAAATAAGAAAGACATTCACGTGGAAAGATAGACTTAAATTTGGTAATGTCCTCATCGGAAAGAGTTTGGGAACTTATAAAAAGTATCCTTTGAGGAATAAAGTAAAGATGAAGTTTACATTTAGAGAAGGAGAAGAAAATTATATCAAAATTATGTAGAGAATTTGTGAACACCAAAATATTATCATATATTGCAGGAAAAAGAATATGTCTTTCTCATTCATTAACCAGTAGCATACTATTTTCCAGGACCCTTCCATTCAGAAGAAATGCTGTGGCGATTCCCATTACCCACCCAAAATGGAACACAGGAAACTACATAGTTGAAGGAATTACAGCCTCCTACGAATGAAGGACATTCAAGTCTACATAGTTTCCAGCTGAAGGAAAATAACCAAAAGCTTCTCCACAGTGTAAACTGGGACAGAGAAACCATGAACATCACTAACTGTACCACAGAAGCCAGTGTGGCTGTGAGAGCCAAGACCATCACCGAGAAGATGCTCATTTCCATGACTCTGGTGATCATCACCACCCTGACCATGTTGCTAAATGTAGCGGTAATTATGGCCATCTGCACCACCAAGAAGCTCCACCAGCCCGCCAACTACCTGATCTGTTCTCTGGCCGTGACAGACCTCCTGGTGGCAGTGCTAGTTATGCCCTTGAGTATCATGTACATTGTCATGGACAGCTGGAAACTAGGGTACTTCATCTGTGAAGTGTGGCTGAGTGTAGACATGACCTGCTGCACCTGCTCCATCCTCCATCTGTGTGTGATTGCCCTGGACAGGTACTGGGCCATCACCAATGCTATTGAGTATGCCAGGAAGAGGACTGCCAAGAGGGCAGGACTGATGATCCTCACTGTCTGGACTATCTCCATCTTCATCTCCATGCCCCCTCTATTCTGGAGGAGCCACCGCCAACTCAGCCCACCCCCCAGTCAGTGCACCATCCAGCATGACCATGTCATCTACACCATTTACTCCACTCTCGGGGCATTTTATATCCCCTTGACTTTGATACTGATTCTCTATTACCGGATTTACCACGCAGCCAAGAACCTTTACCAGAAAAGAGGGTCAAGTAGGCACTTAAGCAACAGGAGCACAGATAGCCAAAATTCATTTGCGAATTGTAAACTTACACAGACCTTCTGTGTGTCTGACTTCTCCACCTCAGACCCTACCACAGAGTTTGAAAAGATCCACACCTCCTTCAGGATCCCTCCCTTTGACAATGATCTAGATCATCCAGGAGAACGCCAACAGATCTCTAGTACCAGAGAGCGCAAGGCAGCACGCATCCTAGGGTTGATTTTGGGTGCATTCATTTTGTCATGGCTGCCATTTTTCATCAAAGAGTTGATTGTAGGTCTAAGCATCTATACTGTATCCTCTGAAGTGGCCGATTTTTTTACATGGCTTGGTTATGTTAATTCTCTGATCAACCCTCTGCTCTACACAAGTTTTAATGAAGACTTTAAGCTGGCTTTTAAAAAGCTCATTAGGTGCCGAGAACATACTTAGGTTGTAAAAAACCAAGAGGCAGGAATTTGACCAGCCTTGTGAGTGGACAGGGATAAGGGGTGCAACTTCTTAATTCTTGAATGTAGTTGGTTCAGGAGAGTTTGTAAGTATGTGTAGTCTTGTTTTTTTGTTTGTTCTATTTTGTTTAAGGCTTGTTATTTGGTGTTCTGTTTTCTATTTCTGGTCTTGTTTGTCGTACCTCATTACAAAGAAACATTATCATATAAAAACAGACATTTTGTAGAAGTAATAATAAGTGAACTAGTAAATATTTTTTAGCCATTTCAGATAACGCTGCAATTAAAGAATGCTCAAATAAATCATTTGAAGAATTTCTTATTACTTATAAATCAAATGTCTGATAACTGGCTTTCATGTGGGATTAAGTCTGAGGTTATGGCTCCAGATACTTACAGATTCCAGGGGTATTGCATGACTACATAAAGCATAAAAAAGTGGTGTGCTGCCATCTACTGCTTGCAAACGTGAGCTAAAATCATTTACTCTGATTACCTAGCTTACTCCTTTCAAGCACAAACAGTACAGATAGCTTGTCTTTTCAGTTCATGATTATACAAGCTTCATCATTCTCTAAAAAAAAAACTGGAATGAATACACTGACACTTTCCTAGGTCTTTGATTATGAATGTGAAACATAAGCAAATAAGAAATAATCTAAATCTACTTTGATCAATGTGTTGCTATATTGCCTAAGACACATGGGGTCTCCTATTCTAAGAAGTGTCCCAGCTAAGCCTTGAATACACTCTCTCACTCTACCAGGATTAAGGTAAGAGTACATGTCAAATTTGGGAAAGTTTTGAAGCAGCTAAATGAGGTATAGTGATTAAATGATAGAATATATTACCTGAAGAGCTATGTCAAAGAATGTTGCTCATTAAATGACCAATTGTGCAATTGAAAAAGAAAATTAAAAGTTAAAAATCTATGTTTACAGCAAAGGCCACCCATCAGGAAATGAGTGTGGAATTGTGTCTCCTAGAATCTCTGTGGCATCCATACCAGACTGTACCCTCGGTCCAGGAGTCTATAGGCAAGACCCTCAGCCACACTGTGGCCTGACTCTTCCCCTGGCCTGGAGTGACCTTTCTAAGCCATGTGGAGGAGCTCACTACTAAATCAAGAGTAATGACAGAAAGGACTGAAAGTGTAAATTCTAGTATAGTCCTAAGGAAATGACTGTTTTAAACCTCTGCTCCTTATCTTTCACCCATAGCTTCTCCTCATCTCTTTAGTCTCCACAGATCATCCCTTTACTTGGTTTACTGAGAAGACATTGGTTTGCACCCCTCTCTACCTCCATGTTTTAGCCCTTAAATCTAGCCCCTTAATAACTTTTTTTATAATCTTGCGTCTCTCTCTCTCTCTCTCTCTCTCTCTCTCTCTCACCTCTCTCTCTCCTTTCTCCCTCCCACCCCCACCTCTCTTCTTTAGTCTCACCTATTAATTTGCTCAGGTCTCTTGGACACTAGAGTAAACTTCCTATGGTCCTACTTCCCCTTCAATCTCCTGCTTCATCTCTCTCATAAATCTCCCACCTAAGTTTCTCCAGTCATCAATCCACTCATTCTGGTCCACTTCTCACTTTCCACTAAATTTTCTGTTCTTTGCCATCTGAGTATGCCCCTCCTAGTTCTTTCCAAATGAATCCATCAAAAGTCATTGATGACTTGCCAATAGATAAATCTATGGTCTTCCCTCTGTCTTTCCCAACTTCCCAGTCTCTCATCAATTAAAGCAGCTAGTCATCCCTTCCTTGTTTAAGCCCACGCCCTCTAGGATACCTTACTCTCCTAGTTCTCTCACTACCTCCTCGTTCTTTGTCTTCTTTTTTGAGGCTTTGTCCTCAGCTCTCACCTCATTAATATTTGAGCTCCGTCCCAATCTCCATCATTTCAACAATTGGTTCTGTGCCTGTGGCTTTTCAATGTGTGTCTTTAATTCTAACTTCTCTTTCTCACACTCTAGACCCATGAATTAGGTCTGGTGAACATCTCCCCAAGACCACTCAGTCAGTGCCTCAAACACAGCCTTTCAAAACCAAGTTCATGATTATTTTTCTATACTCAAACCTTCTCCTCTTTCTACCTGCTCAGTCTCAAATAACAGGATTATTATGCTTTTTATCATTCCTATTAGATAAGTGTGATTCTCTCTTTTTGTGGCTTGTCTCTCACATCCAAATAGTTTTAAAGTTTTGTCCATTTACCTCTACAGAAATGTTTGTATACGCCCCCTTCTTTTCCGGTATGTTGGTCCTCTTACCTGGACTAATCTTTTCATCTGATCCACCTACCTGTGGACTCAACCTGCAACTCTTCCCCTGTACACCTGCCAGATACATCTTCCTAAAATAGTGGTTCTAGGAGTGGCATCTCCAGCAGCATTAGCACCATATGGGAACTTGTTAAAAATGCTAAGTCCAGTGCCCCATGGGAGACCTACCTAATCAGATGTTCTGAGAGTGTTAAAATCTCTGTTTTAACAAACACACCAGGAGATTCTGGTGCATGCTAAGAATCACCATCCTAGAATGTACCATGAATTTTTAATTGCAGTACTTAAAATGCTCTACTATTTTCCCATCAGTATAAAATAAATTTAGATTCCTTAGTATAATATTCAAGGCTCCTTCACCATGTGGCCTCAAACTACCTTTTTAAATTATGTGTTACCACCTCAAACTCCAGAAAAGTCTGGATATTTTCTTGTTTTCTGAGCTTCCCTTTGTTCCCACTGCTTCAAAAACCTGACCCTATGGCTTCCCATCTTCTTCCACAAATCCTTTATCATGTAGTTCAAATGCAATCTCTTCTGTCAAGACTTCCTGAGACCCTCCTTCCCTCTCTGTCACTATGGAAGTCTCTCTGCTTCCATAGAACCTCATTTGTTTCTCTGTTACCATAGATATCCTATCTTGTAGTGCATTTGTTTATGTGTTTCTGCTGTATGCCCTATCAGATTGTGAGCCCTTTGAGGGCAGGAACTGTGTCTGCTTCATCTGTATCCATAGGGACTCCTACTGAGTTTTACACACAGTAGGCATTCAATAAATGTCTCTTAAAGTGAATGAAACTGTGTCCCTGGAAGAGAAAAACATAAATGTGGGAAAAGCAAACTTTGAAAATCTCACAGTGCAATACTGACGTCTTTTTTCCCCAATATTCCCACCTTTTTTTAAAAAAAAAATTCTTTCACGTGGAAGGGAAACATAAATTAATGTCCTTTATTACCTAAGATTCAGGCTAAGTTGCTCTTAAAGAAGACCCCCAAATGTGGTAGTTCAAACCAGAGAGTTTCTATTTCTCTTACATGGCAGTCAAGAGGTAGAAGGGCAGCCAGAGTGAGTAGGAGGCTCTGCTCCATAGTGATGCAGGGTCTCAGGTTCCTTCCATCTGTGGTTCTGCCTTCCCCTCAGGGCTTGTCCGCACCTGCATGACCAAAGCTGACTCCCCATCACGCCCACATTCCAGTCCATAGGAAGGAAGAGAGCAAACGAATTCTTTTAAAGAAGTTGTACACATCGCTTCTGCTGCATTCCATTGTCAATAACTTGGTCACCTGGCCACACCAAGTTGTAAGAGAGAATAAAAGAGTAAAGCTTGAGCTGGGCTTTATTAGCTAAGATTCAGGCTAAGCTTCTCTTAAAGAAGACAATGAGAACCCTATAATAAAAGAAAGGAGAGGATGGGTACAAGGGAACAATGAGCAGTCTCTGCCGCAAGTGGATATTGGTTTCCGTATGTGCTGCTCAAATATTACTGGGCAAGGCAAATGGCTGCCCAGCTTGTGGTGATCTATGTACAAGGATTTTGAGATTTAAATTATAGGTGAATTGACTAGGATTGTGCATTAGCTGAAAATTAGTATTTATCATGACTATAATATCTCGAAATTATATGGGCAATTCATTTGCTTTCCCATCATCCTCCACATATTATCTTGGCAATTATAAGAACTTTAAATTTTTAAAAACCTAAGTACATAAAAAGCAAAAAGGAGATGCATAACTAATTTTCACTTAAAACTCATTTCCAATTTACTAGATAGATCCCAATCAAAAGCATTTCTCTCACACCTACCTCTGCCCTTAACAAAAAAGAATCCATATAAATTTCCTGTATAAATCAAACCTACTGAAAAAAAATCTGTTGTTTGGTTTATTATTTAACCAATAGTGCTGGCGGTTATTGACATTCTTGCCCCTTTAAATGAGAACTTGAGTGAAGTAACAAAACCTTCTGATATGGTCAGTTTTTCTAGTGCAAACATTAGCAGATTAAAAGTAAACCCCAGAGGTGAAATTTTATTCACCTCCATTAACTAATAAATCAGGACTTCCTGGTTTGTGTACTTTATGAAAGAATTCTTGGACATAAGTCATGCCTGTGTAGACCTCATAGATGCTTTTATTATAATTGGTGGCAATAAAAACCCCTATTAGCATTGCTGCCACCATCTGCTTTGGGTAACTATAGGCCTCCTATACTTAATGAACTTCAGTTTGCAAACTGATTATATACAAGGTAAGTTCCAGAGTGAGTTCCAAAAACTGTGCTAGTCACCAGCACAAGGCATTTCAGTTTCAACCATCACATTGATTTTAGTCTGCTAATGTGTGTTTGCTTAGTTTTTAAGGTCTACATACAACAAATTCTAACTTTGTTACAGATAGTATGTGCAAAAGCAGTAAGAGCATTGGAAAAGTTAGTGAAAGGAAGCATATGACTACAATAGAAATGCAAGTAAAGGTCATTTTTTTATTAAAAGTGCTGAGAAAATGACAACCATCGTACATAAGAATGTGATCACATTGTGTTTAGTTTTCAAGGGCCACCATAGGCTATATGTGAAAAGGCATTCTGCCTAAGGTATCAACTATGATCAGCAGGAAATAAGGGAAAATGATTAATGTGATGGGAAATGTCTGCTCATTACAAGTGTTTGGGAATATGTGTGGGCATGTTTAGTTATCCCAAAAGAGAACACTAATGGAATTTTGTGGTAGGAGACAGGGAGGCTAAATCCTGCAATAAAAAATAAAAAAAAATAAGCCACCTGGCCAGTTTGCCTCAGCAGTTGAAGCGTCGGCCTGCAGACCAGAGAGTCCTGGGTTCAGTTCTCGCTAGGGGCACGTACAAAAAAAAAGAAGAAGCCAGCCCTGGCCAGTTTGCCTCAGCGGTTGGAGCATCAGCCCATGGACCAGAGAGTCCCAGTTTCAGTTCCCACTGAGGGCACGTATCTCAGTTGCAATTTGTCCCCTGCCCCGGTTGGGGTCCTGTGGGTGGCAACCACTCAATGTGTCTCTCTCACGTCGACGTTTCTCTCTCTCTCTTCCTCCCTCTCTCCCTCCCGCTCTGTCTGAAGATAGATGTAAAAATGTCCTTGGGCGAGGATAAAAATTAATTAATTATTTATTTTTTTTAAAAAAGCCAGTCCCACTCAATTAAGAATTGTACCACCTTGCCCTGGCCAGTTTTGCTCAGCGGTTAGAGCATCAGCCCGCGGACCAGAGAGTTCTGGGTTCGGTTCCCGCTAAGGGCATGTACCTCAGCTGTCGTTTCTCTCTTCCTCCCACTCTATCTGAAGATAAATGCAAAATTGTCCTCAGGCGAGGATAAAAAAAGAATTGCACCACAAAATACCAATATCACGGCCTGCTAAGAAACTCAAGAGTGCATCAAAATGGGGTGCTCAGAAGCTTAATGTTAAATCAGGTGTCAGCTAGGGGTGATTTGAGAACTTAAGGTCTGGTGAGCATGGTGAAAGTGGTGCTTATGAACTTCGATTGCAAGCCACGAGGGTTTTCAGGCTCAAGGCCAATTTGAATCTGCCCAGTATCAAAGTGAGGCCAACAATATCAGGCCAACAAATACAGACACAACATTGGTTATAGAGTTTCCCATGACATTAGCAGAGATCATTAACAAAAGGGACTCACTAAATGTCTATCAGCCAGGAGGAATGTATGCATGGTAATGATGCTCCAGAAAACTGAATTATATCCTTATTTGATAGAAAGGTCTAAGTAAAGTCTCACCTAAGTCATCCCAGACTTAGAATTACTGTAAAGTGCAATCTCCAGCACCTACCAGTAGTAGAAGGAGATATTTCAAATGGTAGAAAGACATTGGATGTTCCTGGGACCCTTAAATTATGCAGGGCACCGCCTCTCTCCACATAAACCCTACCTTGCAGAATACACAGCATGTTTCAGCCTCACCACAAAATAAATAAATAAAAAAATAAACAACAAATAAATAAAATGATTTCACTGAAAATAGAAGGAAATTACTCTGAAGGGAAAATTGCTTTAGGAAAGTAGTCTGTTACCTTCCTGGAAGCTCTTAGAACCTAGTATAAAGGGTGATGCATTCAATTTATATAAGTTATGTCTGTTGGATTTAACTGAATTGAACATATTGATTATAGACTTTAAGAAATTCAAGAGTAGAACTATGTGATGGGTAAGGAGGGCACCTTCTCATATGGAAGTGGAGTTTTCAAATATTTTTAAAAATTTAATAAAAGAGAGGTATCAAGACAATGATAGGACAAAAGAAACAGTAGCAGGAGGAGTTGAAAGCAGTATCAGTTTAGGTAATCAAAAAATGCTGATCACCCACCTGATGAATTTGAGTGGATTATGAAAATTTTTCATTGAAAAAGAAAAAGAGATGTGGGAACAATGATATGAAGAAAAAAGAATACAGCAATGGAAAGAGCAGAGGTTGGGAGGTAATATTAGTGGTGGTTTTGGATCCACAAACACAAAGTGAGCATCTGCCATGAGTTTGGCATCATACCCGGCCCTGGGACCTCTGTAAGGGAAAAAGTGGGAAGGAAAAGGGCGGATAATCCAGTTGAAAAACTATGAGACCCAGATCTCAGGGCAGATTTTTAGAAAGCTGACTGCATACTTTTCCTATTAGGATGGAACAGCATTTTAGAGGGAATTATAAACATTGCCTTTGCTGAAGAGGGTGAGGAGAAAGGAGACAGAGGAGGGCGTCTTGCATGTGTACACCTTAGGGGAAATGAAGGTGGTACCAGAAACTCTGAAGGATGGGGGGAAATGAAGTGTTCTTCAAAGAAAATGTATAAATGACATGGGTGCAAGAAATAAGGTCATATGGACATGTTTTTCTAGTTTGTATGGTATCGAACAATCAAGGGATGATTTAAGAAAAACTAATGTGAAGACATTCAAAGGAATAATGATAGCAACAGTTCTCCAAGGGAAATTAAAACTTATAAACAGCCTAACAATAATAAGCAAACCAGTGACCCCAATTGGCTCTGTTTTGTGGTTAAGCACTCAGTTGAACAAGGGATTGGTAAATGAATAAATTAATTACTCAGTTAAGGGGTCAAGCCTGAGTTAGAAGTTGGGTGGCAAAGGAGAACTACTTGGCAACATAACAGAAATATTTATGTAAGTCAGTAAGGAAGACACTAAAAAAATATGCATCCAAAGATATGTAGCACCATGTAACACTGTGTCACACACACACTTATATGAAAAGCTGAGGCTGCAAGCTAACCCATGGACCATCATTTCTTTCTGTACTTTGTGGGGAGGGACAGAGAAGAGGTATTTTATGGAAAACACTAAGAACAATCATAGTGCAAATGGTGTTGACATATAAACCTTTGAGGCAGTATGCAGATATATACCTGACAACTTTACCTGATTACTTCTTATTTATCAGTTTCTCACTAATTAAAAACTAAGGCCTGACTTCCCTTTCTAATCACTCACATGTACATAGAAACAAAAACAATGTTTTCAACCCCAGTAAGGAAAATAGAACAGAGGATATGAGCACAGGAAAACAAAGAACAGGAGGATATGGAGATATCAGCCTCAGTGGTGATACTTAGGAGAAATCATGATCAGAGTTTCCAAAATACTGCTGGACTGAAGAGATGCCTTAGAATGGCTGCCTGGCCACATACTCCTGATGAGTTGCAAGCCAGTCCCTGCTGAGAAAAGCAGGTCTAGGTAGTTCTTTAAGCATAGTCTACCATGTAGCACCATGTAACAGTGTGTCACACACACACACACACACACACACACACACACACACCACTCTCCCTGACCTGCAACTGATTGTTTGGGGCATTTGGACACATGGCCCAAGAACAGCCAGATCTATAGGCCGGGCATGAGCTCTGAGGTGGTCTGTTACTAAAGGTCCCCGCACACAGAAGATGATTAGTTACAATGATGACCTTACCGCTCAAGAATTTGAACAAAAAATACGTAAAGAGACAGTCCATCATCAGTGGAAGCAGAAGTAGAAAGGTAAGCAAAGTGAGGCTGAAACAAAAAGAGCGGCTGACTTGGGTCCATGGCAAAGCAGAAGAATGAAACTCAGTTCCTGCTGCTGCGAAACGAACAGTGCCACCTGTCCTCAGGAGCTGCCTCTTACAATCCCATATATCATTTCTGGTTCCCATACTATGCTCCAGATCCTTGAGGCTTAGTGGTAGGAGTATTCCAGAAACTCATTTCTCTCTTATTCCAACAGTTACCATTACAATTGGCCACCACCACTTGAAGTCACCTGCATTGTTCTTTCTTCCAACCAAAGGAGCCCTAACATACAGACTCCCTCAGTGTCGAGCTGTAAGCTTCTGGAACACACATATTGGCTCCATTTAGACAGTAAATACAGTTGGACCAGATTCAAGTCTTTTAATTTCTGCTGACCTTTCCAGTGTGGAAATGTACACAGTTTCTATCACTCCCTGATACCCTTTTGTTCCCTTCAGGAAACTAAATTTCTCCATTTAGTTTTTACTCTATGGATTTTAATTCTACCTATCATAAGTTGTTTGTTTGTTGTTGTTGTTTTGGAGATGTATTTGTTTTTCTTCGGAATAGAAAGGAGGAGAAAGGGCATGGTGGAAGTGACAGTGGGCAGACAGATCAAAGTACTGTCTTAGGCCCTGACCAGTTTGGCTCAGCGGTTAGAGCGTTGGCCTGTGGTCCGGAGAGACCCGGGTTCGGTTCCCACTAAGGGCATGTACCTCGGTTGCAGTTTGTCCCCAGCCCTGGTTGGTCGTGTGGGTGGCAGCCACTCGATGTGTCCCTTTCACATCGATGTTTCTCTCTCTCTCTCTTTCTCTCTCTCCCTCCCACTCTATCTGTACAAAAAATGGAAAAATGTCCTCGGGTGAGGATAAAAAAAAAAAAAAAAAAGTACTGTCTTAGTTTCTTCAGAATGCTTTAACAAAAATACCATAGATTGGTTGGCTTATAAACAACAGAAATTTATTTCTCATAGTTCTAGAGGCTGAATGTCTAAGATCAGGTTGTTAGCCTGGTCAGGTTCTGCTGAGCGTTCTCTTCTGGATTGCAGACCACTGACTTCTCCTTGAATCTTCACATGGAAGCAAACTCTCTTGTGACTCTTAGAAGGGCACAAATCCCATTCGTGAGGACTGCACCATCATGACTTCAACTCATTGTAATGACCTCCCAAAGGTCCCCCACCTCCCAGTACCATTGCATTGGGAGGAGAGGGTTTTGATGTATGAATTTGGGAAAGATGTAATATTCCATCCATGACAAGCACTAATGAGCATCTCTAAATGGTTTGTGGATCAGGCTTTGCCAGTTCCACTTGCAACCTCTGGATGTTTGAGGGCTTTGGGGAGCAGGGTCATGACATTGACAACCATTGAATACTCCGCCAGGCTTAGCTCAGGTACAACCATCCTGGGGGTAGAACCTCCTTTAATCCTAAAAATGTTGTAGATCTGAACATACTCCAGCAAATGGGAATGTTTCCAGTGAGATGAGCTTTTTCTTAGCAAAAACAAACAGGAAAAATTACTAAAATCCAGTGCGGGTTAGGGGGAATTTACTAAAAAATAATTTGAAAATAAAGTTTATTTAATTAACAAAACATTTCTTAACATCTGTGTGTCAAGCTTTGCAACATATTGTGTTGTGAGTGAGACAGACCCAGCCCTTAAGAAAAATATGATCTATCAGAAGAAAAAGCCAAGTAGACAAGTAAGCAATTGCAAGAGTGTGATACATTGTATGACGGAGACATGTACAGTGTGCTATGTAAGTGCAGAAGAAGAAGTATACAGTTCTGTGGGAGATGGGGAGAGGAGCCTTCATTGAAAATTTGAACTGGAACATGGTATAAGAGTTCACTAGGCTGACAATTTATTCATATAAACAGCATAACAAAGGCCTGGAGATACAGAGAACCAAATTGTGTTCAGGAATGAGAAGTCGTCTGTGGTGGCCAGAGTGTGGGGTAGGAAGAATAGGAGGAGTGGAGGTTGGCCAGACAGGCATGTCCATGAAGGGGTAAATGCTTCACAAAGGACATTGGATCTTATCCTGAGGCAGCAGAAAATTGCTCAAGGATTTTTTAAATCCTCATTCAAGGATATTTTTCCATTAACTTTCAGATAGAGTGAAAGAGAGGGAGGGAGAGAGAGAGAGAGAAACATCGGTATGAGAGACACATCAATTGGTTGTCTCCCTCACAACCCAACCAGGGTGGGGGATCAAACTGCAATTGAAGTACATGCCCTTAGCCAGAATCGAACCCACCACTCTTTGGTCCATGAGCCAATGCTCTAACCGCTGAGCCAAACCGACTGAGGCAGAAAATTGCTCAAAGATGATAACCAAAAGAGAACAGGACCAGACCTGCAGTTTTGAATGCATCTTTGAATGAAAGAGGACGGAAGAATGAAGACAGGTAGACAGATGTTCGAATAAGCCATAAAGTGAGAAGGGAGAGTCTGTACTAAAGAAGAAAAGGACAGTGAGGGGAAGGAGTGAGGAGATTTTGATTTTAGAGGTAAAATTGGAGGGCAGACAAATCAGTTGATTTAACTGGAATATGATCTTTTTAAACTGAAAGAAAGCAAAGTTTCAGACGGCCAGGGGGAACACGAAGTAACTTCAGCAGCAAATCATAAACTTACAATTTGAGAGTATAGTAGACCAGAGCAAGAGTCTCCTTTGACAAAAACACTAATGCTTTTTCTATGTTGGAGACTGTCTACCCTTGGCTTGCTTAATCACAGTTAACTGGATGAAAGTCTCTCCTAGGAAATAATAAGATCAGAGGTGTTCATTCCACACTTGATTTGTCTCCACTGTTTGCAATACTCTTTCACTGAGCTCTTCTAAACACATTGGTTACTTAACAACTCGGTTAAGCAAACAACCCTTACTCCAGCAAATATTCATTCATGTATCATTCAACAAACATTTACTGAGCACCTGCTATCTGCCAGGAATTATTCTAGGTCGTAGATAGTCTAAGGTAAACTAGGTAATACAGATTCCTTGCCTAATTGAAACTTCAGTCTAGTGAAAGAGTTAATTTAAGTAGCATTTTCTACACAATGTGTTAAGAGGCAGTAAAGGGCAATATTTCTCATACTTATGATTTGGTAGGTCTGGAGTGAAACCTGAGATTGTGTTTTTCTAACAAATTCCCTGGTGGTGTTGATATTCCTCATTTAGGGACTACATTCTGCATGACATAAGATCATGTAACTCAGGCTAGAGAATTGTCATCCAAACCCATTTAAAGAGTAATGGTACTCCCTCTAGAGACTGAAAAGAATACTGAACATGGAATCAGACAAACTAGACTTAAATATCCATTCCAAAATTATTGAGTGACATCGGGAAAAGTTGTTTAATCTCTTGAAACCTCAGTTTCTCCATCCATTGAAATAGAAGTGAAAATAGTTACTTCTCAGGTGATTGTGAGACTTAAATAACATAATACTCAAAATGGTGCTTTGGTGAATTGCTAAACTGGGGGTAGGGAGGGAATTGGAAAGCATAGGAAGAGAAATCAGAAAATCTCTAAAACTACATAAGATAATGCAATGCAATATGGGTTCTATTCTGATAAATATTGCTCCGAAATCAGACACACAATGTCCAGAAACTGTATGGCACTTTTAATACAAGTTCTGATTTGATCAAGGGAGCCCCCCAGTGGCTGATAGGTAGGACGCATCTAAATTCTCCTGTTTGCAGAGGTGATGCCAGATAAACCAAGACTCATTTGCCACATTATGATATAACTAAAAAAGACTGTGGAGAATATTTCCTCAATCTCCCACATTTTAGAGATGAGAAGACCAAGGCACTAAGAGGCTGTATATACATATTTCAAAAGTTAGAAATCACATTATTTTTAAATTGAACACCTTAAATTTTTCCTAGGGATGTCAATATTCAACAATTTCCTTTTCAACATAACTAAGAGCTACTCTTAGTTTCAAAATATATAACTAAGTCATGTATATAATTACATAATCTGAAATTATCACTCAGCAATGTAACCCTGATGCTTTAAACACATTTACATCATGGAATTATTTTATATTAGTACAGATATTTTGGCTGAAATTGTCCTGCAATTAAGACACCAATACCTTTGTCTTATCAAAACCTATACTTGTGATTATTCCTTGATGTCCTCTACTGGCCATAATGTTATTATCCAATGTACAATATAAATTATTTCTGCATGGCCTATTCATCTACTTAATAATATGTCTGAACACTAGAAAGATTGACTTGGGGATAAAATAAGTAAATAAAATAATAAAGGAATATACAAAATTCAAGAATGCATCAAAAACATTTAGACAATGAAATAAACCCAAAACAAATTATTGTTGAGGTAAATTTTTGGAATATTAAATAATTATGACAGCAAATAGTTTCTCCTAATATATGATCTACAAAATATAATAACTAGGCTGTTGATTTTGTTCTCTTTTTTTGCAATTTATTTATAAATTTTATTTTCACTGCATTCTGTCAGAATGCAAAAATGTAAACTTTGATCTACAAAATCACATACAGATACCAAGTGAAACTTCCTGCAACAGTGTAAATCAGATCATTAAAAAATAACAAAATTGCAGTTAACGGCTTACTTGCTGAAAGTGGGTATGTTTATTATTCTAGACAGTTTAAATTCATGAACAACTTATCAATCACTCATATTCTGTTTTTTTTCCTTTGTTCATAATCCTGGTAAGATGGTATAATCCATTTGTTAAGGGGGGAGGGATACAAAAAAATATATGTAATACAGCATACTAGAAGCAAGAAGACTTTTTCAATGTAGATGACATAAAAAGATACTTAACTATAGGAGAGACATATATATATATATCTCCTATAGATATCTCATATACATATATGTATGTATGTATATATACACATACATCCTTTTACATCCTGTACTTCTAAAAGGAAGAACATTGCCCTGGCTGGTTTGGCTCAGCGGTTAGAGCATCCGCCTGCGGTCCGGAGAGGCCCGGGTTCGGTTCCCGCTAAGGGCATGTACCTCGGTTGCAGTTTGTCCCCGGCCCTGGTTGGTCGTGCGGGTGGCAGCCACTCGATGTGTCCCTTTCACATCGATGTTTCCCTCTCTCTCTCTTCCTCTCTCTCCCTCCCACTCTATCTGTACAAAAAATGGAAAGGTGTCCTCGGATGAGGATTAAAAAATATATATATATATAAAAGGAAGAACGTTGACTAAGAATTATGAGAGCTGGGTTTGTATATTATAACCTTTTAACTTATACAAATAGATTTTCATTGGTTATATTTCTTGTGAATTTTGTTATTAATCTAAAGTTTTCCAAATGTACCAGATTCTATAAGATAGTCTATTGAATAGTATATTATTGAATATGACACACACAAAAACAGAATTGTTAAAATTAAGTTATCAAATATTGAGAGATGCTATATTTAGAAGTACAGTCTACAGAAGAGGATGAGTGAATGCACTAACCATTTAGTCTTAAGAATAAAACAAACCAAAGGGAGAAAAAATGGCAGCAGGCTGAATGGAAACTACACAGACCACCTCCCAAGACCAAACTGGAATTACAACTAAAATAAAGACAAATTGTCAGAAAAAAAAGGGACAGAAAAGCAACTTGCGAGGACCATATAACCAAGGACACTGAATCAATCCTGGTAGGTCTTCAGAGGTGTGAGAGGGAGGCTACGAGCCCACAGACAGCAGCGATCTTAGCGGTGAGCAATGCCCTTGAGGTTAAAATCCCAAGCTGTCTCCACAGTGCAGAGGGCCAGGACAGTGCACTAAATTAGCCACAGCCACTCACCTTGGGCTCCGGTAGAGGGAGGGCAGACTGAAATGGAACCGTGTAAGGGCACTCAAGATTTGGAGGATACTCAGAGCTTTTGCTGAGTTTCAGCCACGCAGGACTGTGGCCATCTTACTCCTTCCCAGGGCTCTGAAAAGAGGCAGTGGCCCCTACCTCAGATATTCAACCCCACCGAGGTGGGTCATTGAAATACATACTGAGGCTCATTAACAATCAGCATTTGCCTCACCCTCAGGAAATCTTAGCTGAACACCTAGGGGAATTTTTTATTCAACTGAGAACTGAAGGCTCTTCAAGTAAACAAGACTAATAGCCTCCAGGGAAAAAGCTAGAGGATAACTGAGCCATTTCTTGTCTTGCAAATCTACCCAAGAAAGACTTGACAGTGGTGTTTACTGTAGGTCCTCCCACGCTCATCCAAACCCAGTAGAGAGAGCTACAAACAGCAGAACACCAACACCCACAGTGAAAATTTGGCAGGCTCCACGGTCCATTGTGATAGCCAAAATAATGAAACAAAGAAACAAATGCCAAATGAAAGAACAAGAGACCTCTACCAAAGATGAGATAAATAAAATGCAGTTAAGCAACTTATCAGAGGTAGAATTCAGAGCCATGATCTTGAGGAAGCACAACAGCATGAGTAAAGACATCAAGACCATGAGTAAAGATATAGAAGCATTGAAAACCAACCAATTGGAGATGAAAACCCATCAATAAGAAATGAAGAATGACATAGCAGAAATAAAGAACATATTGGAAGGACTAAACAGCAGAGTAGAGGAAGCTGACGACTGGATCAGTGAATTAGAAAACAGGGTAGAAAGAGTCAACGAATCAGAAAACCAAAAGGAAAAAAACAATTAAAAAACAAGAAGACAGCCCTGGCCGGATTGGCTCGGTGGTTGGAGCGTCGGCCTGCGGTCCTGAGAGACCCGGGTTCGGTTCCCGCTAAGGGCGCGTACCTCGGTTGCAGTTTGTCCCCGGCCCTGGTCGGTCGTGCGGGTGGCAGCCACTCGATGTGTTCCTTTCGCATCGATGTTTCTCTCTCTCCCTCTGTTCCTCTCGCTCCCTCCCACTCTACCTGAACAAAAAATGGAAAAATGTCCTCCGGTGAGGATTAAAAAAAAAACAAAAAAACAAGAAGACAGCTTAAGAGAACTGTGGGAAAACTGAAAACATAATATTATTCCCAATATAGGAATCCCTGCAGGAGAAAATATGAGCAAGGGTTCGAGAATATATTTGAAGAAATAGTGACACAATAACTTCCTACCTTGGTGAATGAATAAGGTATTATAGTCCAAGAAGCACAGAGAGCCTCAAGTAAGAAGAACACAAACAGGCATACACCGAGACACATAATAATTAAAATGCCACAAATTAAAGACAAAGAGAGAATCCTAAAGGCAGCAAGAGATAAGCAACAGGTTATCTACAAAGGAAACCCCATAAGGCTCTCAGCTGACTTCTCAACAGAAACACTACAGGCCAGAAGGGAATGGCATAGGTAATCAAGGTCATGAAAAACAAGAATCTGAACCCAAGACTACTCTACCCAGCAAGGCTATTATTCAAAATAGAAGGTCAAATAAAGAGCCTCCCAGGCAAAAAAAAAAAAAAAAAAAGGCTAAGGGAACACCTTAGCACCAAACCAGCACTGCAAGAAATGTTAAAAGGACTGATGTAATTAGTAGAAGAAATAGGAAGAAAAATAGAACCACACTAAACAAAAATGGCATAAATGCCATAAATAAAAATTATCACCTTAAATGTAAATGGTTTGAATGCTCTGATAAAAATACACAGAGTAGCTGACTGGATAAGAAAGCATGACTCACATATGTGGTTTAAAAGAGACCCACCTCACAACAAAAGACTCACATAAGTCGAAAGTGAGGGATAGAAAAAAAATCTTTCAAACAAAAAGCAAAAAAGCTAGGATAGCAATACTCATCTCTGATAGAGTAGATTTCAAAATGAAGGCCATAACTAGAGACAAAGAAGGCCACTAAATAATATTGAAAGGATTGATCCAACAGGAAAATATAATTTTGGTAAACATATATGCACCCAATATAGGAGCACCAACATATATTAAAAATTTTTTGGAGGACTTCAAAGGAGATATCAATAGCAATACAATCATAACAGGGACTTTAACACCCCACTGAGATCACTGCATAGATCTTCTAAACAAAAAATTAACAAGGAAACAGAGACCCTAAATGAAGCACTAGACCAAATGGATTTAATAGATATCTACAGAGAATCACACCCCAAAACTGCAGAAATAACATTCTTCTCAAGTGCACATGGGACATTCTCAAAGATAGACCTCCTGTTACAACACAAACTAAGTCTCTACAAATTCAAGGAGATTGAAATCATATCAAGCATCTTCTCAGATCACAATGGCATGAAACTAGAAATCAATTGCAACAAGAACATGCAAAGACATTTAAAAACATGGAGGCTAAATAGTGTGTTATTGAACCATGAATGGGTTACCATGGAGATCAAGGAAGAAATGAAACACTTCCTGGAAACCAATGAAAATGAACACACAACAACACAAAAACTATGGGATGCAGTGAAAGCAGTTCTGAGAGGGAAGTTCATAGCACTACAGGCTACCTCAAGAAGCAAGAAAAATTTCTAATAGACTATCTAACCTCACAACTTAAAGAACTAGAAAGCGAACAAAAAGAAAACCCCAGAGCAAGTAGAAAGAAGGAAATAGTAAAGATCAGAGCAGAAATAAATGACATGGAGACCAAAAAAACAATTCAAAGGATCAATGAAACAAAGAGCTGGTTCTTTGAAAAGATAAACAAGATTTATGGACCCTTAGCTAGACTCACTAAGAAACAAGGAGAACCCAAATACACAAAATCAGAAATGAAAGAGGAGAAATAATAACTGACACCACAGAAATACAAAGGATTGTGAACAGATATTATGAACAATTATACGGCAACATATTAGACAATCTAAGCGAACCGGACAAATTTCTAGAAACACATAGTCTCACAAAACTGAATCGGGAAGAGATAAAAAACTTGAACAGACAAAAAATAACAAAAGAGATTGAAGATGTAATCAAGACTCTCCCAGCAAACAGAAGCCCAGGCTTGGACGGCTTCACGAGGGAATTTTACTGAACATTCAAAGAAGAACTAATACCCAATCCTCCTCAAACTATTTCAAAAAATTCAAGAAGAAGGAAGACTTCCAAACTCGTTTTATGAGGCCAGCATAATTCTAATTCCAACACCAGAAAAAGACACTACAAAGAAAGAAAACTACAGACCAATATTCCTGATGAACATAGATGCCAAAATCCTGAACAAAATACTGCAAATCAAATCCAGCAACACATCAAAAAAATTATTCACCATGACCAAGTGGGACTCATCCCAGTGATGCAAGGCTGGTACAATATTCACTAATCAATAAATGTGATACACCAGATAACAAAATAAAAGATAAAAATGATATGATCATATCAATAGACATTGAAAAAGCATTCGACAAAATCCAGCACCCATTTCTGATAAAAACACTCAACAATGTGAAAATAGAGGGATCATATCTTAACATAATAAAGGCCATATATGAAAGACCCACAGTCAACATCATATTCAATGGGCAGAAACTAAAAGCATTTCCCTTAAGAACAGGAATAAGACAAGGATGCCCACTTTCGCCACTTTTATTTAACACAGTACTGGAAATCTTAGCCACAGCAATCAGACATGAAGAAATAATAAAAGGGATCCAAATTGGAAAGGAGGTAGTGAAATTGTCATTATTTGCAGATGACATGATACTATACTTAGAAAACCCCAAAGACTCCATCAAAAATTTACTAGACTTAATAAATGTATTTGGCAAAGTAGCAGGATATAAAATTAATGTCAAGAAATTGAGGGAACCGAAAAATGGCGGCGGAGTGAACGGAGCTACACAGACCGTCTCCCAGAACCAAACTGGAATTACAACTATAACACAGACAAATCGACGGGAAAAACCAACAGAAAAGCAGCTTGCGAGGACCATACAACAAGGGACACTGACTCCATCCCGGTAGGCTTGCGAAGGCGCGAGATGGGGCTGGGAGCCCACGGTGGCAGCTTGGCAGCAGCCTTAGCTAGGAGCAGCACCCTCGGGTTCCACTCCCAGGCAGCTCCACAGCGCAGAGCCGGGACAGAGGCTGAAACAGCCACAGCGACTCACCTTGGGCTCCGGCAGAGGGAGGGCAGACTGGACTGGAACTGTGTCGGGACACTCGGGGTTTGGAGGGTGCTCAGAGCTTTGGCTGAGTGCAGCCACTCAGGACAGTGGCCACATTGCTCCTTCCCAGGGCTCTGAGGAGAGGCAGCAGCCCCTCCCTCGGAGATCCAACCCCACCCTGTGGGCCATTGAAGTGCTAATTGAGGCTCACTAACAACCAGCATCTGCCCCACCCTCATGAAAGCCCCTTGGCTGAGCACCAGAGGGAGTTTTTCAACCAACTGACAACCCAAAACTCATCAATTAACCTAGACTGCTAGCCTCCAGGCAAAAAGCTAGAGGATAACAGTAGCTTTCCTGGGCTGGCAACTTTAACCAGGAAAGTAAGACTTGACAGTGGTGTTCAACGTGGGTCCTCCCTCGCTCATCTAAACACAGGAGAGGGAGCCACAAACAGCAGAACACCAACACCCACAGGGAGAACTTGACAGGCTCCAAAGCCCACAGTGATAGCCAAAATGGTGAAACACAGAAACAGAAGCCAAATGAAAGAGCAAGACACCTCCACCGAAGATTAGATCAATGTGGAGCAATTAGGCATGTTAACAGAGCTAGAATTCAGAGCCATGATCTTGAGGAAGCTGAACAGCATGAGTAAGGACATAGAGACACTGAAAATAAGCCAATTGGAAATTAAAAACCAACAAGAAGAGATAAAAAATGACATATCAGAAATGAAAAACACATTGGAAGTTTAAAAAGCAGAGTAGGGGAAGCTGAGGACCAGATCAGTGAATTAGAAGACAGGGTAGAAAAAATCAACCAATCAGAAAAACAAAAGGAAGAAACGATTAAAAAACAGGAAGACAGCTTAAGAGAACTATGGGACAACTGGAAACATAATAATATTCGCATCATAGGAGTCCCTGAAGAAGAAGAAAATGAGCAAGGGATAGAGAATATATTCAAAAAAATAGTGAGAGAAAACTTCCCTAATTTGGTGAAGGAAGAAGGCATTCGAGTTCAAGAAGCACAGAGAGTCCCAAGTAAGAAGAACCCAAACAGGCCCACACCAAGACACATAGTCATTAAAATGCCACAAATTAAAGACAAAGAGAGAATCCTAAAAGCAGCAAGAGATAAGCAACAGGTTACCTACAAAGGGAACCCCATAAGGCTCTCAGCTGACTTCTCACAAGAAACACTACAGGCCAGAAGAGAATGGCATGAAGTAATCAAAGTCATGAAAAACAAGAATCTGAATCCAAGACGACTCTACCCAGCAAGGGTATCATTCAAAATAGAAGATCAAATAAAGAGCTTCCCAGACAAAAAAAGGCTAAGGGAATACATTAGCACCAAACCAGCACTGCAAGAAATGTTAAAAGGACTGCTGTAATTAGCAGTAGAAATGGGAAGAAAAATAGAACCACACTAAACAAAAATGGCAATAAATAAGTACATATCAATAATCACCTTAAACGTAAATGGATTGAATGCTCCCAAAAAGAGACACAGAGTAGCTGATTGGATAAGAAAGCATGACTCATCTATATGTTGTTTACAGGAGACCCACCTCTCAACAAAAGACTCACATAGGTTGAAAGTGAAGGGATGGAAAAAAATTTTCCAAGCAAATGGAAAGCAAAAAAAAGCTGGGGTAGCAATTCTCATATCTGATCAAATAGATTTCCAAATGAAGACCATAACTAGAGACAAAGACGGCCACTACATAATATTGAAAGGGTTTATCCAACAGGAAGATATAACCTTGATAAACATACATGCACCCAATATAGGAGCACCAAAATATATTAAAAATCTTCTGGAGGACTTCCAAGGAGAAATCGACAACAATACAATCATAGCAGGGGTCTTCAACACCCCGTTGACAGCACTGGGTAGATCCTCTAGGCAAAAAATTAGCAAGGAAACAGAGACTCTAAATGAAACACTAGACCAAATGGATTTAATAGATAACTACAGAGAATTACACCCCAAAACTACAGAATACACATTCTTCTCAAGTGCACATGGGACACTCTCAAAGATAGACCACATGATAGGACACAAACTAAATCTCTACAAGTTCAAGAAGATTGAAATCATATCAAGCATCTTCTCAGATCACAATGGCATGAAACTAGAAATCAATTGCAACAAGAACATGCAAAGACATTTCAACCCATGGAGGCTAAATAGCATGTTATTAAACAATGAATGGGTCACCGAGGAGATCAAGGAAGAAATTAAACACTTCCTGGAAACCAATGAAAATGAACACACAACAACACAAAATCTATGGGATGCAGCGAAAGCAGTTCTGAGAGGGAAGTGCATAGCACTACAGGCCTACCTCAAAAAACAAGAAAAATTTCTAATTGACTGTCTAACATCACAACTTAAAGAATTAGAAAACAAACAAAAAGAAAACCCCAGAGCAAGTAGAAGGAAGGAAATAGTAAAGATCAGAGCAGAAATAAATGACATAGAGACCAAAAAAACAATTCAAAGGATCAATGAAACAAAGAGCTGGTTTTTCGAAAAGATAAACAAGATTGATGGACCCTTAGCTAGACTCACCAAGAAACAAAGAGAAAGAACCCAAATACACAAAATCAGAAATGAAAGAGGAGAAGTAACAACCAACACCACGGAAATACAAAAGATCGTTAACAACTACTATGAACAACTATATGGCAACAAATTCGACAATCTAAGCGAAATGGACAAATTTCTAGAAACACACAGTCTCCCAAAACTATTCCCGGAAGAGATAGAAAACTTGAACAGACCAATAACAACTAAGGAAATTGAAGAGGTAATCAAGACTCTCCCAGCAAACAAAAGCCCAGGCCCAGATGGTTTCACAGGGGAGTTTTACCGAACATTCAAAAAAGAACTAACACCCATTCTCCTCAAACTATTTCAAAAAATTCAAGAAGAAGGAAGACTTCCAAACACGTTCTATGAGGCCAGCATAATTCTAATTCCAAAACCAGAAAAAGACACTACGAAGAAAGAAAACTACAGGCCAATGTCCCTGATGAACATAGACGCCAAAATCCTGAACAAAATACTAGCAAATCGGATCCAGAAATACATCAAAAAAATTATTCACCATGACCAAGTGGGATTCATTCCAGGGATGCAAGGCTGGTACAATATTCGCAAATCAATAAACGTGATACACCACATAAAAAAAATGAAGAAAAAAAACCACATGATCATATCAATAGATGCTGAAAAAGCATTCGACAAAATCCAGCATCCATTTCTGATAAAAATGCTCAGCAATGTAGGAATAGAGGGATCATATCTCAACATAATTAAGGCCATATATGAAAGACCTACAGCCAACATCATACTCAATGGACAGAAACTAAAAACATTTCCATTAAGAACAGGAACAAGACAGGGATGTCCACCTTCGCCACTCTTATTTAACATTGTACTGGAAGTCTTAGCCACAGCAATCAGACATGAAGAAAAAATAAAAGGGATCCAAATTGGAAAGGTGGAAGTGAAACTGTCATCATTTGCAGATGACATGATATTGTACATAGAAAACCCTAAAGACTCCATCAAAAATCTATTAGACTTAATAAATGAATTTGGCAAAGTAGCAGGATACAAAATTAACGTCAAGAAATTGACGGCATTCTTGTACATCAATGATGAACTCACAGAAAGAGAAACTGAAAAAAACAATCCCATTTACCATCGCTCCAAAAAAATTACGATACCTAGGAATAAACTTAACCAAAGAAGTAAAGGACCTATTTGCAGAAAACTACAGGTCATTGAAAAAAGAAATAAAGGAAGATATAAAAAAGTGGAAGCACATACCCTGTTCATGGATTGGGAGAATTAACATCATTAAAATGTCCGTACTACCCAAAGCAATCTATAGATTCAATGCAATCCCCATCAAAATACCAATGACATATTTCACAGAACTAGAACAAATATTTCAAAAGTTCATGTGGAACCAAAAAAGACCCCGAATAGCCACAGCAATTTTGAAAAAGAAGGACACAGTAGGTGGGATCACAATACCAGATATCAGGTTATACTACAAAGCGACTGTAACCAAAACAGCCTGGTACTGGCACAAGAACAGGCATATAGACCAGTGGAACAGAACTGAAAACCCAGAAATGGACCCAAGGCAATACGCTCAATTAATATTTGACAAAGGTGGCAAGAGCATACAGTGGAGTAAAGACAGCCTCTTTAATAAATGGTGTTGGGAAAATTGGACAGCCACATGCAAAAAAATGAAACTAGACCATCAACTTACACCATACACAAAAATAAACTCAAAATGGATAAAAGACTGAAATGTGACCCGTGAATCCATAAAAATTCTAGAAGAAAATGTAGGCAACAAAATTTCGGACATCATACGGAGCAGAATTTTCACTGATACATCACCTAAGGCAACAGAAATAAAGGAGAAAATGAACACATGGGACTACATCAAACTAAAAAGCTGCTGCACAGCAAAAGAAACAATCATCAATATGGAAAGGCAACCCACTGTATGGCAGAACATCATTGCCAATGATGTATCAGATAAGGGGTTAATCTCCAATATATATAGAGTGCTCATACAACTCCACAAAAGGAAGACAAAGAACCCAATTAAAAAATGGGCAGAGGAGCTAAATAGACACCCCTCCAAACAGGACATACAAATGGTTAAGAGACATATGAAGAAATGCTCAACATCACTAATCATCAGAGAGATGCAAATTACAACAACAATGAGGTATCACCTCACACCTGTCAGGATGCCGCCATCAACGAATCATCAAACAACAAGTGTTGACGAGGGTGTGGAAAAAGGGCACTCTAGTATACTGCTGGTGGGAATGCAGACTGGTGCAGCCACTATGGAAAACACTATGGTGTTACCTCTAAAAATTAAAAATTGGATTGCCGTTTGACCCAGTAATCTCACTTCTAGGAATATACCCTAAGAAGCCTGAAACACCAATCAGGAAGACTAAATGTACCCCCATGTTCATAGCAGCACTATTTACAATAGCTAAGATCTGGAAACAGCCCAAGTGTCCATCAGTAGACAAATGGATAAAAAAGCAGTGGTACATATACACAATGGAGTACTATGCAACTATAAGAAAGAAAGGTCTCTAATTCTTTGAGACGACATGGAGGGACCTGGAGACTATTATCCTAAGTGAAACAAGCCAAGCAGAGAAAGACAAACATCACATGATCTCACTTATTTGTGGAATATAATGAACATAACAGTGTGAGGAACAGGGTAGACCCAGAGACGTGGGAGGAAGGTACAGACTGACAACACTCAGAAGAGGGGTCGGGGGGGAGGAGGGTAGAGATAAACCACAGAACTTATATGCATGTATGTATAACCTATGGATATGGACAACAAAGCTTGTGAAGGTGTGGGGGGAGGGTGTCAATGGGGGAAAAAGGAGAAACATTTGTAACAAAAATTAATTAAAAAAAAATAATAAAATAAACCTAACTAAGATATATCCCTGGTTCCCATACAGTTTTATACATACAAATATGCGCACATGCACTCATGTGCTCACACATGCACACATTGCATAGCATAAAATTCTACTTTTGACCCAAAGAAAAATCACAACTCCTTTAAAAAAAAAAAAAAAATATGTCCAGTTAAACTCAAAACCAATCAAATCACTGATGATCCTTCACGATCCGTTTTCTCCACCACATCTTCTCTGGGGTCTGTGCCTTCCCCAGTTCCTCATATGTAAGTCTATTAATGTATTTCCCACATGGAGACCCAACAGGGTCTATGTCCTAAACAACAATTTTGGAGGCCCACCGTCTAGTCCTGTTCAATAATTTAAGGGGAGGCCTGTGTTGTTCCCTGGGTCATTTTTTTCTGCCAGTCATACCTGAGGCCTATGTTCCCTGTAGTAGAACTCTTCTTGCCCCTGAGGACCCCAATGCCTAGTCTCAGACTCCTCTTTTGGTTCCTACTTACCTCCCTTATTCTACCTGTCCCTCACATCCCAGCCCAATGTCTGTATTCATTTTAAGGGCTACCATAACAAAATACCCCAGACTGGGTGGCTTAAACAACAGAAATTAATTTTTTCTCAGTTCTGGAGCTTAGAAGTCCAAGATCAAGGTGTCAGCAAGTTTGATTTTTCCTGAGCCTTCTCTCCTTCACTTGCCTTCTAACTGTGTCCTCATGTAGTCTTTTCCTGTTGTCTCTCTGTGGGTCCAGATTTCCTCTGCTTATAAGGACACCAGTCAGATTGGATTAAGGTTCACCCTAATTGCTTCATTTTAATTTAATCACCTCTTTAAAGGCCCTATCATCAAATAAAGTCATATTCTGGAGTAGTGAGAGTAAGAGCTTCAACATATGAATCTTGGGAGGACCACAGTTAAACCCATAACACCAATGAATACCTAATAGACTGCAGGGATCAAGACCTGATGTTTGACCTGATGTTCAGTAGATGGAGCCCCTCCTATCTGCCCATGGAAGCTGAAGCTCTGATTGTTGCTTGACTCTACCAACACTTCCCTGAACACAGAATCTGATCAACCTTGGTAACAGCTCCACGGTTCATACCGACCATTATATTGGTTCCTCTGGTCTACTAGCTGGGTCTCAGGTTCATCTACCTCCTCTTCTATATAATGTTGCCCAAATATTCCTACTACTATAATAATAATTAAAACATTTATTGAGTTCTAGTCATGTTTCAAACACCACAACAAATGCTTCTCATGCATATCTCTCACTCTAATGCTATAAATTTGGTGAAAAATAGATGCTCAATAATTATATAAATTAATTAATGAAGACTATAATTGTCCTCATTTCACAGATTTAAAAAAAATGTTGACTTATAAAAATTAAGTAGCTTACTCATGGTCACATAGCCAACAATGACAGAGCTGGGGCTCAGGGTTTTCTAACACAAAGCCCATGCTCTTCATCATGCCTCATGCACTGCCATGCCCTGTCCATATTCCCTGAGCTATAACAGTTAAGCCATCTACTGCCTGAACATTAGCCCATGCTTCAAAGAGATGGAACAAGTAAAAATTCTATGGTGACACTCAAAATCAAAATTTAAATGCTAGATAGATGCACTTTCATAAACTGGGGTAAGAAATACCTTCAAAATTGAACACATGTCATTGCTGGTGGTAATTTTAAAACATAGTCCCCAAACTATATGACACTACTCCCATCTTGAGGTGGAATATATGTTCTCTGAATCTAGATGGGTTTGTGATTGCCTAAACCAAAAGAGTAGGACAAAATTGTACTCTGACTTCCTAGGCTAGGTCAGAAAAGACCATCAATTCATCAATTTTCAACCTAATGCTCTTGGTATGCTCACTCTGGAGGAAGTCAACTGCCACGTAAGAAATCTGCCTACCCTTAGACTGCTAGACTGAGGGTTGAGTCCAGCACCCCAAGTGGCAGTCCCAGATGAGCTCCCAGCTGACATCTAGCTTGAACTGCCATGACAGTAAGCCATTATACATCCAGCAGTCTTGAGTCTTCAGATTACTGAGACACCTCAAGGAAAAATTGCCTGCCCAAGCCCTTCATGCAATATTTGCCCACAAAATTGTAAGCAAATAAAGTGACTGTTTTGAGCTTGTACGTTTGGGGATAATTTCTAGGGCAGCAACAGTAACGAGAACATTACTCCATTCAATTTTAATATCTCTTTTTACTCCGAGTTCCTGACCTTGTCCCAGTCTGCTAACCATGGGACAGCTCTAGCAGTCACATTCATCTGTGACTTAGATGTTTGCAAGATACGTTTCTGGAAAAGGCACACCAAAAACAAGAAAGTCATAAAACTGGGACAAAGTATATAGACACACTTCCTAAGATTTAGGCTGACTTGTTTTTTGGTTTTGTTAATTCTCACCCAAGGATATGGTTTTTATTATTGTTGTTGTTGTTGTTGTTGTTGGTTTTAGAGAGAGAGGGAAGGAGAAAGAAATAGAGGGAAACATCAGTGTGGGAGAGAAACATCAATTGATTGCCTCCGGAATGTGCCCCAACTGGAATGGAACCCACAACTTAGGTATGTACCCTGATCAGGAAACAAACCCCCAACCTTTTGGATGATGCTCAACCAACCAAGCTACCCAGACAGGGTTTGTTTTTACTTCTTAAGAAGAAATAAATGCTGATTTTTGGAATATACTCTGAGCTTTGTACTCTGGAAAAACATGGAAGAGAGCCCTATTCTCAGGCCACTATCCTTTCCCAAACCATATGGACCATTGAAGGTGTCTGATTCCACAGTCATTATATTTCCCTG
This sequence comes from Molossus molossus, assembly GCF_014108415.1. Lineage (NCBI taxonomy): Eukaryota > Metazoa > Chordata > Mammalia > Chiroptera > Molossidae > Molossus > Molossus molossus. The sequence goes on along the minus strand of NW_023425402.1, from coordinate 65,297,154 downwards.
ATACCTACCTTCTGTGGGGACTTCTAAGGTTACTCAAGGCTTCCACATGTAGTAGAGTACTCACCAAGTTGCCCATGGAACATTCTACCATCTGCCAGGGGCTACACACAAGTAGAACACAGGACTCCACATCCATGGGAACACCCACCTCTGTGCGCTCGTAGTCTCAGGAAATCCGACTCTTGAAGCTTGCACATTTTCTACTTCTTCTCAAAACAATTTAGAAGTTTATCCTAATTTTTTGAAGGTCCTCAGCCTTTAATACTTACAACCTCTCTTGGGTTGTGGTCTCTGGGTGCCATTGTCGCTGGAAATTTCTTCATTAATCTCTGACCCACACAGACAGACTATATGCACAACCATTACAACTGTTTTTACTTCTTTTCCTGGTGCCAAAGAAACTCCAAAGTTTAAATATACAACCAGTCCTCCATAGCAAGAAGCACACTCAGTGCCCAGAGTTTGGTTTCTAATATTATCTAATAAAGGGAACTGGGGCTCCTTATGGAAGCCCATATGGCTGATTCTAGGGCTGGATCAGGGAACATACAAAGTGAGCTTGAAACATCTTGTAGTTCTAGAAAGCGAAGATACACTCTAAAAAACACAATGATGGGAGAATGTCAAGGAGATATAGGAACCAACTGACAGCTCTCAATGGCCAAAGCTGGGACTATTTTAGCAACAAAATCATAACATAGTATTAGACTATAGCCCAAAGTAAATAATAAATATCCATGAGTCTATAATGATTTAAATAATTGAGTAAATAAGTAAATGAGATGGAATAGAGAAACTGCCATACAGAATTCCAAATAGTTTATATGGACAGTGTCCCCAGGGAGAAGGAGCATGACTCTCCATTGCTTAAGTGTGAGCTGGGTATGGTGACCTCCTTCCAAAGAGTACAGTGTGAAAAGATGGAAACAATAGTAACTGTATCAGTGGAGAAACCTGACAAACACTCCCTTAACCAGGTAATCAAGGTTAGCACCAACAGTGACAAATCATGTTGATAGCATGCACCCTTAATATGATGTGATGAGAATAGCATCCTACCTCTGTTATCTTCCTCCTTAAACTCAGATTCCCAGTCTAACAGGAGAAATCCAAATTTAGTAACCTTATACAATATTCCTCAAACCTGTCAAAGTCATCAAAAACAAATAAAGTCTGAGAAACTGTCACAGTCAAGAGGAGCCTAAGGAGACATGATGGATGGCTAAATGTAATGTGGTGTTTGGATGAGATCCTAGGACAGAAAAAAATAGATTAAAAATTCAGGAAATCTGAATAAAACATTGAATTTAGTTAATGTATCATTAGCATTACATGCACTATATATACATTAGCTGTGACAAATGTATGACAAAAATGTATGCCAAAAATAATAGCAATAGAAGAAACAGGATAGAGTATGTGGGAACTATCTGTACTATATTTGCAACTCTTCTGTGAATCTAAAACTATTCAAAAATAAGAATTTATTTTAAATAATTTTTAAAATCCTGTTACTGTGCTATCAAATTTTTACTGTCACTTATGAAGACTTTGGTGCATTTCATTCACTCATTTATGTGTATTTAATTGTAGGCCCAATTAATAATCTCATTTATCTTAGATGTGACACTAAACAAACCCAACATCTAATGCTGCACTATTGCTGTGAATGTTTTGCCACGTTATACTCTCTATACATTCCCTGCAGTTTGGCATTTCATTTACCATAAGAACTTTCAGACTAGGTGCCTAAAATATTATATGGTGTATTCACTATCTATGCTTCACTGGCCCCAGTATCATGCTTTGTAATACTCACAATTTAAAACATATTTTGCTGTTCTGCTTTTCTATCTTGACTATAAGTTGTTAATGACTTAGAATTAGACTTCATTTTGATTAATCTTATATCATTTCTTTCCCCTTCTCAGTTCCATTAATTCTTCTTATAATAGAATATTAAATAAATGGGACATTTTCTAATCTCAGCTGGTACTAATAGGTGTCTCATATTCTTACATTCTAAAGAAATGTGCCAAATACACATACAGGACTGGCTAAGAAGCATCCAAACAAATAAAAACTACAATCTTTAGCACATCACTAATCTCCAGGGTATTGGAAAGAAAGCTAAGAAATGACTTAAGGCTATTGGTGAGGTCTTTGAACAGAATTGCCAGAGTGTTATGCATTCCTACCCCAAACCCCACTAGAGGAGTTCCACACCTGCCACTATCCAAAGGACAGGGTGTGCAGAGAACTAGTGAGAGAGCACAGTGATGTTTGGAGGGAGGACCAAAGGTGGACAGTCAGGAGGGGCACCCCAGGGGAATGTTTACTGAGAAGCAGGCATGTGTTAGTCTGCCTGGTACAGTCATGGGAGAGTTTAACCTCTGTCCTCTGGAGCTGGAGAGTGCAGATAGTGGGACCTGTTCTTATCTGGAAAATCTCAGTGTTAGAGACTGGGTGGAGTGGCTTTTGACTGCAGGGGCAGGAGAAAAGTCTGGGATGCGAGGTAGCTGCTCTTGCACCATAGTGGGCCAAGGGAGTGTGTTTCCAAAGGGCTAGAGTGGACACAGAAGAAGAGAGTCAGCCTTGAGTGACTTCAAAGGGACCCTGCCCCCAGAGAACTGCTGGAGAATTAAGGCAAATCCTGCAGAAAGAGATGGCATGAGCCCTGGCTGGTTTTGCTCAACAATTAGAGTATCAGCTTGCAGACCAAAGTCTTGGGTTGATTCCCGGTCAAGGTCATGTACCTTGGTTGCAGGTTCAATCCTCCGCCCCTGCTGGGATTATGTGGGAGGCAACCAATCAATGTGTCTCTCTCCCATCAATGTTCCTCCCCCTCCCCTTACACTCTATCTAAAAAATAAAAATAAAAAATCAATGGAAAAATATTCTTGGGTAATAGGATTAAAAGAGAGAGAGAGAAACTGCATAACATGGCCAAGAGCAGGCATCAGAGGGGTCAGCCAGGGAACACCAAGCCAACTTCAAGGAATGGTTGAAGGCTCTGGCCAGGGAGGGAGAGGGGTGTCTGAAAAATCTATGAAATGGTTCATGAGAGAAAAAAATAGCATTTGGGCATGAGCCACACAGAGAGCACCAATTCCAGGTTACAGCCAGACAAGGCAAAGCCGAATCACTTCTGCCCCAAAGGACCAGAACTGATTTTGAAATTGCAGTAACTATTGTACTAAAATAAATTCTTTTAAAAAAAACACCTGAAAACAAGATGTTTTAATAGGTTCTGCTTGAATTAATAGAGTTTTTTCCCCCATGACAAATTAAAAACAGATAGCATTCTGGAAGGAAGAAATGTTGGCAATATTATCATCATCATCATCATCATCATTCTGCATCCAGTGGCAAAAAATGCATAGCTTCTGGCAGATCAGCTTTAACCTTAGAATCACACACATTGATTTGGAAGGGAATGGAAAATCTAAAAGAGTTCTAGGATACATCGGTGAGAATCACCTTTCAAAATCATATTGATTCTGCCTGGAAACCAACTATTATGCAAATACAAATTGTAATGCAGGTTTGTTCAAGATAAAGAGCTTGTTGGCATAATATCAAATAATGCCCATCAACCAAATGGAAATCTACTTGCTATGCAAGTAGAGGTGTCAGTCCCTGCTCCTGTCAGGAAATCAGTCACACGCTAGCTTCAATTAGAGCCCGTGAATCAATACTGTTTTAAGAAGCATAACTCTCCCATCCACACAAAAGTGCAGATTTCTTCAGGGAAATTATCTCGTGAATTTCTCACCCGTGACCAAAATTTACAATAGCTCTCGCCAAGGTATTGGGAAGAAATTATCCCCTGACAGTTGAGAGCTGTATGTACGTAACAGTGACAAAGACAAGCCCTCAGACCTCACGCTCTTTAAAGTAATTCTAATAGAAACCTGCAACCCTAGATACACCCCATGTCTACAACTCAGTATGACCAACAAGGCAAATAAGCAGCTGTACACCACGGCCCACATGCCCTAATGTTCTTCAGTTTGAGGGTCAATACCTGTATTAATTCTCTAGGAGACAAAGCACAATAGTCCCCTTATCTGAGGGGGCTACACCTCAAGACCCCCTGTGGATGCCTGAAACCAAAGATACTACCAAGCCCTCTCCATGCTATGTTTTTTCCTACACATACATACCTGTGATAAGGTTTAAACTACTCTTGCACTTTGGGGCCATTATTAAGTAAAATAAGGGTGATTTGAACACAAGCACCGTGATACCAGGGCAGTCCATCCGATCACTGAGATGGCTGCTAAGTGACTAATAGACAGGGAGGATATACAGCATGGAGATGCTGGATATAGGGATGATTCTTATCCCAGGCAGGACAGAGTGGGGACGCGGTTTCATCACACTATTTAGAACAGTGCACAATTTAAAACTTATGAATTGTTCCTGGGATTTTCATTTTATATTTTCAAAATGCAGTTGACCCAACCTTACTGAAACCTTAGAAAGTGAAACTGCAGATAAGGGGAGGCTACTGTGTAACAGAAATGTATCTTCTCGAAGTTCTGGAGGCTAGAAGTCCAAGATCAAAGTGTCAGAAAACTCAGTTTCTGCTGAGGTCTGTCTCCCTGGCTTATAGAAGCCCCTTTTCCACTGTGTCCTCAATGCCTTTTCTCTGTCTTCACCAGGAGAGAGCTCTCAGGTATCTCTTCCTTTCCTTATAAAGGCACCAATCCTATTAGATTAGGATCCCACCCTTATGACCTTATATAAAGGCCCTGTCTCCAAATATAATCACACTGAGTTTCACATTTCAACATGTGGTTTTATTGGGAGGTGGGGGGCACGTTTCAGTCTATAACACTACCTTTTGTGCAATAAGAGCACCCTGACTAAATTCCATGTAGTCTGATTATCCAAACAGCATTCCTAAAATTCTTTGGACAAAGTATTCATTTTATCTAAACATATCTATTATTTCACATTAAGCCTACCTTTGACTCATCTCTAATGTTTTTTAAATGATAGCTTTTAGTTCATGCCAAATTTTACAACAAGATTTCCCCACTTAATTCAATGGTTTGTCTTACTTAGTAAACCACATGCAGTAAGTTGGAAAACTGGCTACACGTGATTCCTCTCACTTTACTCATATCTCCCCTTGTCATGGAAGTTTCAATGCCCTCAAACTTGACTCTGAGCTTGGCCATGGGACGTGCTTTGACCAATGAGATGCTAGCAAACTGATGCAAGCAAAGACTTGAATATCACTTGTGCATTGGGGCTTCCCCTCTGGCCACCACCACCACCACCACCACCATGTGAAGAAACTCAAACAAGCCTATTGTATAATAAAAGTCATGTGGTACACTCAGCCTTGCCACCAAAGCCACCCCACCCCCAGAAGCAGAGCTGACTATAGATATGTGAGAGCCAGCCTAAGCCAGAAAAATTGCCCAGCACAAACTGCTGCTGCAAAGAATTGTGAGCTGAATAAATGGATGCTGTTTCAAATGCCAAAGTGTGGGGTAGCTCATTATTCATTAAAAGCTAACTGACACACCATGAGATTCCAAATAATAGCCTACTATTTCTCTCACCCCTTGAATTCAACTTAGATCCCTTGTTTAAATTGGTCATTGCTAGATCTTTTCATTTTTTCTAGACACAAAGGGATTATGGGATTGCAGTCTGGAAACCAATTCAGAGATTCAAAAGATTGTCTTATACATGGGAGTCTAAGAATGCAATAGTTTTCACCAGCTGGGTTTTACTAACACATAGCTGTAATGTATTCTAAATGGCTAAAACACACTGATGGCTGAAACACAAGAACCAAAGCCTACCATCTTTTACTTGCAAAGTTATTTGAAATCTAGTGAAACAATAAAAGCTTTCAAATAGAATGAGACATTTTCTTTGTTTTGTTAAATATACCAAGCAGATGACATACTATAACCAAAAAAAGAGCATTCAAATTTCAGAAAGTTGACAGTTTTGTGGATCAACCCTGGATCAAAATCCCCCCAAATATCTCTCGATTTTGTACTAGAGAGTCCAAAATTGAACACAGAGGGGATCATAAAACTAAGTTGTAGACCATCCAAAGTAAATTATTCATTTATGTCACAGATAAACATCATCTTGTTTCAGTGGTATTATAGTTATAATCATTTTGGCAGTAAGTTTTTCTGATTCATTACATAATATGATATTTTTTAATTTTGCATATTCAATGACTATTTTTATTTAGTATTAAATCATTTGAATAGATTTCCCCCAAATTTTCCAAGCTGAAATCCACCCTCATACCAAAACTTATGCTGATTTTTTTCATCAGCCAAAGAGGAGGCAAAAACGGACAACTTAAGTAGAGACTCATCACAAACACATATGCTGGGGAAAATCCTTGTCACATTTTCAGAGTTAAGCCTTCAGACAGTGTCATTATATCTCAAGTTTTCTTTCCTGCCACTTTTACGCTCATTTCATGTGGGGAAATTAAAGACAAAAGGGCTTTAATATTCTCAGTGGAATCTTGAGTGAGACACTGGACCTCTCCTCTTAATACTATTTTCCCATCAAGATTTCAGAAACTCTGCTCAGGTGATGCCAAAATGGACCGAAGGAAGAAACACTCCCTTTAAAATGCAGTTGTCTAGCAGGCAGGTCAGTTAGATATGGGACGTTTCTGACTACAAGCCAGTCATTTGTTTTTTTCAAAAACTAGAGGCTTAGTAGAATAAAAACAGAGTTGACATTTTCAAGTTGAACACACCGAGATCTTTATATTAAAACAGTAGCAATTTTTCTTGCACACCGAATGAGAATTTCCTGAGGAAAGAATAGAGGGGATATATAAGGGCATATACTTAATAAAAATGAAAAATGGATTCTTCTCTCCCCATTGTCTAATGATTAAATATTATTTAATAGCTCATTACATCCTGGGAGGAAACAAAGATTAATTTCATGATTATTAGAAATTGATACTGACGCTTGCAAAAGGAAGTTGTTGGAAATTATTCTGTAGTTAAAACACCCTAACTTCCTGTCAGTTAGTGAACCAGGTGCTAAGTGATCGTCGACTTGAGTTCACATTGTAAAAAATAAGTAATCCTGTGAACCTCCCTCATGAGAGAAAATCTTTCAGAGCTAAAGGAAAGAGAGAAGGCCAGGTCTGTTCAACCTGAGGTTTCTGTGGTTTCCTATTACATAAACGTCAACTCAATCCCTCAGAACACCTACGGAGTAATGAATAATTATAGCCCTTTATTCAGAATCCAGTAATTAGGTCGACATAAAAGTAACTCTGTTGGGTTTCTTTTTGGTGGGTGTGAATTTATTTGGGCAGATATAACCTCTTCCAAACTTGTTACAGCTGCTGACACTGTATTATATCCTCTTTATACCTTATCTTACTTGATTTTCACAAACAACCCTGGGAGATAGACGAGAAAATTGAGGTTAAGGAGCCAAGATAGCTTGCTCATGATCACACAGCTTAAAAATAGTGACAGAGTTTGGACCAAAGAAGTGTTTTGCCAATGACATGTTCTTAACCAGTACCTTCCTCTTAACAAAGAAAGTGGCAATGAGGAAACTAGAAGATTGTCGGTTTTGTGACTGTAACTCACATTTCACTAGTTTGCTTCATCCATAAAGAGACTAAACGCAGTTGATTTGCACTATGAATAAACCCATTCCAGGTATCAGACCTGAGCCCTAGCGATAGTTTCCTTAGGTACCCTTAGTCACTAAGCTTCCGCACATCTAATCAACGGAACCAGATGTCAGCTGGGTTTATTGCATGTGAAAAGCACTCAGGAACAAACAGAAAAAATAATGTGTTTCCAAGAGCAAGGAAGAGATTATTGATCATGATACATGAGAATTCACTCAGGTGCTTTGCTATAGTTGAGTGGGAGAGAGAAAAGTAAAAACAGGCTGGTGAAATAGAGCTCCTGTAAAGAGGTGGATATTCTCCACGCTTTGGACAAACTTGATTTATGAGTATATATTTGTGTCCCAGAGCTTGCCACCCAGCAACCACACAAAACCATCTATACTTACCTAGTAACTGCTCAGAATAACTTAATTCTCCTGTTTTCAAAGCTAATAACAAGAGGCACAAAGGAAAACAGGGAATTGACATAAATTGTAGGGAGGTGGGATCTTTGCCAATGCTGGACTTAGCATTCTGGCAAAACTTACTCTAATTAGACAAGATCCTATCTAAAGGATATTTTCCAGGATAATTTTGAATACTATTATTTTTAATAATCATAGCTTATAAATTAAATAAATAAATAAATGTAAATCTGTCCTGCTAGTGGAATTTCATACAAGGTCTTCATGACAATATCATAGCCCATTTTACCAGCTCTTCTCATTCTGCCCAGGTCTTACAGTCAGGACCTCTGGAAGAGTCTTTCATTCACCTTCCTTCTCTTCTGTCCCTATTCTCTTGGCTCCCACCATCATGTCTGTAGAGTTGATTCTGAATCTGTATCACCAGCTCAAATTTCCCTCTTAAACTTCAGACTGTTTTTCCCATCATTGTGTTTGACATCCTCATTTATTAATATGTTTACTCATTTATTTTCAAAGTCATTAGAATGGCCTAGACTAGTCTTGTTACTGTCCTTTAAATATGCCAGGCACATTCCCACCTCTAGGCCTTTGCATCTGCTGTTTTCTCTGCCTGGAACTCTGTTTCCTATTATATTCATGGCTTACATCCTTGACTCCTTCACATCTTTCTCTAATGTCGGAGATCCTCCCAACCATGCTCTTTAAAACTGCAACACACACTGCCCCAAACCCTTGTATTCCCTATTCCCTTTCCCTGCCTTACCCTTCCCCATAGCACTTACCACTTATAAAACACATGTTTTACTTATTTATTTTGTTTATTGTCTATCTCTCCATGCAAGTTTCTAAGGGCAGGAATTTTTATTTCTGTTTCATTCAATTCTATACCCTGGTGCCTAAAACATAACTGGTGCAAAGTAGCCACCCAATCATTACCTGTTGAATTCAATGAATAAAGAAGTGAACGAATGACAGCCCCACTGGCCCCTCACATAATACTCATCTTCCACAAATCTACTCCTCCTCCTTCCCATACTTGATAGCAGCATCTGCTTCCTCCCACTCATTCAGAAAAAGTAAATTTCAATTACTTCCAACAAAACTTCCTTTTATCCCTTTGTCAACTGCCAAATAATTTTAAATCATTTCAAAATCCCACTCATCCACCTCTTACTACCTTTTCCATTTCTGTTTTCCCAGCCCTGGTCCAGGGTCTCATCACCTCCCATGTCTATCACAGAGACTGCTATGGAACTAACTTTAAGCTTCACTTGCCTCCACCTTCAGCCTCACCTCGATTCTTCAATTCATCCCAAAGACTGACATAGACTGAGGTTCCTAAAATACATGAGAAATATTGTATTATGCCCCAGTTCTAAATCCTTAGCATATAATTCAAGGCTGGTCATGACCTGATCTCAAACAACCCTGTAATTTTTGCCCGTCCACATGCTCTGTACCCAAGCACATTGGACAGCTCTCTGTACCCCAGAACCATGGCGTAGCATTAAGATTCCAAGCCTTGTTTGTGCTGTTCCCTCCGCCACCCAGGCCAGTTCAGCTGTCACTGGTTTCTCACTCTCCTTCATCTCCCACCTGCTTTGTTAATACTTCTTTTTAGCATTTACCTATTTCATTTCAATGTTAAGTGTTTGTCTCTCACCACAACCCAAAATCTCTTGAGAACTGGCAGGGGGCATCATTTATCTTTATACAAACCACAGTGCCTAGCCCAGTGTTTGGCATACAGTAGGCCCTAAGGAAATATGGATGATTGCTGAATGAAATGTGAGTACATATCGAAAATCCCAAGTATAATGATCAGACAGAACTCTCAAACAGATTCAGAAAAGAGACACTGGTTAAATTAGGGCACAGTTTAGGCTAATTTCCACTCATCATACAGGACCACCAAGAAAGGCCTACTGCATGTCCCCAGTGAATCAGCACAGCCTATACTTTATTTATAGCTTTGGTCTCCATTACATGGGACAGATGAGTTCCCTCAGCCCCATGCCCAGCATCACACCTACGCACAGCCAGTTCTGGGCTGGGCAACTACCAAGCCATGAAATAGAATCGTTTCTTATATAAGCAAATCAAAATGAAGAAAGGAGGCACAAAATTAGTGGGAGGAGAGAAAATTAGTGTAGGAGAGATAATTTTATATCATTTATCTTATTTTGTTTTATCACATTTGGTTTTATTTTATTTCACCTTTACAGATAAACATATAAAAATGTGCATAAATGCACAAATGTGACTATATCAACATACTTTTACTTTACCTTAGCATTTTTTTGCCTTTGCTTACCTCCCTATCCCTCATCCCATTTTTGCCTAAGGCTTAGGCAGTCCATGTTAACAATCTAGCCCACCATAACTGTCTTCTTTCTCATATAACCATATGGAAAGTTATCAATTATATACACACATAGGAGTTTGTGTTTGTTTTATAAAACTGGATTATTTTATACATTCTTGGGCATCTTGCTTTTCTCACTTAGGTTACCTCATGAAAATTCCTTCAAAGCAACTGGAGTAGGTAGATCTAATTTACTCTTCATCATGGCTGCATACATTCCACAATCTGGCTATGGCATGATGGGCATGCACTATGATTCTAGATTTTCTCTACTAATAAACCATGCTACAATATACATGATTGCACAGATATTTTACGTAGTGCTGCTTTTATTTATAAGGGATAAACTCCCTAGAGTGAAATTTCTGGGTCCAAGTGTATGTATTCATATGTGTTATATTTATAACATGTTTATCCTTTTATATTTGTAATTTTAAGATTGTTGCCAAATGTTATACTTAAAAACAGCTACAACAATTGATATTTTTATCTTCAGTGAATGGTGGAATCCTTTGCCCTGTGTCTCCACCAGCAATGGGTGTTGTTGGGCCTTTTCATTTCCATCTGTCTGAGTTATAAAATGACATCTTGGTGTTAACTTTAATTTGCATCTCTGGATCACTAGTAAATTTGAGAACATTTTCATGTTTGCTACCCATCTGAATATTCTCTTCTGTAAATTGTTTGTTTGTGCTTTTAATTATATCTCTATTGGGGTGCTTTGGCAACTTGTTTTAATTTATAACAGGTCTTTGAGTATTATAAATAATAACCTTCTGTCTGCTCTCTATATTTCAAATATTTTCCAAAGGCTTTCACTGGCGTTTTGACTTAGTTTATAGTATCTTTTGCCATATTTTTATATTCAAATATTCTATCTTTTCTTTAACATTTTCTAGGTTTCCAGTCATGGGGAAGATGTCTCCAGCCCGTAGATTTTTCACATGGTCACCTAGATTTTCTTCCAAAATATTAATATTTTTACATTACATTTTTAATCCACTTGAAATTGTTTGTTTTGATTTAAGATGAGGATAAAAGTGGAAGTGTAATGTTAATTTTTTCATATTAATAACCAGTTGTACCAGCACCATTTATTAAGTAATGCATCCTATCTCACTGATATATCTACCAGCAAAAGAAAAGTGAGAAAAAGTGGCTAGTGATGTAGGAGGAAAAACAGGAGAATGTGCTATCTTGGAAGTCAAATGAAGAAGTGTTTCTGGAATAAGGAAATGATCAACCACCAAATGCTACTGATAAGACACAGACTTAGAACTGCCCAGGGACTCATCAACATAGACATCATCGGCAGCCTCAAGAAGAGAAGCGCTGGCCATGTGAATGGTGGTAAGAGGAGGTGTAAAAATACAAATAGCACAAAATTGTGGATAGCATCTGAAATAGAAAGTGATAAATTATTAAAATTGGAGTTACATTTACACTTGGATTGTTAACTATGATTTTATTTCTTTTCTTTCTTTCTTTTTTTTTATCCCCACCTAAGGACATTTTTTTTATTTTCTGTTCAAATAGAGTGGGAGGGAGAGAGAGAGAGAAACATCGATGTGAAAGGGACACATCGAGTTGCTGCCACCTACACAACCCAACCAGGGCCGAGGACAAACTGCAACCGAGGTACGTGCCCTTAGCGGGAACCAAACTTGGGTGGACTGCAGGCTGATGCTCTAACCACTGAGCCAAACCGGCCAGGGCGATTTTATTTCTTTATATCAATTTTTTCACTATCAATTAGTAAAAGATAAAAAAGATATCTTCATCTTATATTGAACACTTACTGGTCATCAGTAGATGTTTGTTGAATAAGTAGGTATAGATTTCACATTCTAACACTTTCTAGCAATGTCTATCCTTATTGAATCAACATACCAACAATAGGACAGGAGCAAGAACACCAATGGTCCCTTAAACTAACAAATTTCTTTTACAATGGTACGTACAAGATCGCAGTTAATGACTGTGCTAAATGATGAAGTAAGATAATACTAATTCTAGTCTAGGACCCTAACTCCACTTAAATAATGTTTGCAAGTTCCTAGTTAGGCAAAGAGGGGGGTTAATATGTCATCTATAACAGATGGCACCACTCTATGACATTTTAATTAAAAAACTGTTCTTTGACACTCAGTTTTCAAAATTGATTTATGTATTTAAAAAAAGAGCAGTAGCAGGAGGAACAATGTCCCAGGGAAATAATGCAGTCCAAATATACCAGGTTTTGGTAGAAAGTGTCCTCACATGAGAATTGCATACTAGATGGAGATCAAACATGAAAAAAAAAAAAAAAAAGAGAAAATTTTGTAAGAGATAATGTTCATAGTTCCACTCCAGTGGATTTTGTGAACAAAGAAACAATTATGAATCCCTTGAAGTATTTTATGCCTCGAGCCTTTGTGAAGGGTGTATATTCCTTTTTCAAAAAGTAGAATTAAATTAGATTTCTCAAAGCTTCACCAACTTTACCTCATGTACAGTTCTTTGATTACACATTTAAATACCTCTAAAATTCAGAATAAACATTCTCACCCACTTCTTTTCCTAATTGATTTTAGAGAGAGAGGAAGTGAGAGGGAAAGAGAGATAGAAACATCAATGAGAGAGAACATGAATTGGCCACCTCCTGCACACCCCACACTGGGGATTGGGCCCACAACCTGACCTGGAACTGAACCAATGCCCTCTTAGTGCATGGGTCAACCCTCAACCACTGAGCCACACCGGCCAGGCCATTCTCACCCATTTAGATAAAGCACATCGGAATGAATTTCATATGCAAGACAGCAGCTGAAACTCACTTAATAGAGTGTATGTTAGGAAAGAAAATTCTAATGACTAAGGTAAGAAATACAATCAAGGTGTTATAATTTTATCCTTAAGAAAATAAATATGGCCCTGGCCGGTTTGGCTCAGCGGTTAGAGCATCGGCCTGTGGTCCGGAGAGACCCGGGTTCAGTTCCTGCTAAGGGCACGTACCTCAGTTGCAGTTTGTCCCTGGCCCTGGTTGGTTGTGCGGGTGGCAAACACTCGATTTGTCCCTTTCACATCGATGTTTCTCTCTCTCTCTTCCTCTCTCTCCCTCCCACTCTACCTGAACAAAAAATGGAAAAATGTCCTCGGGTGAGGATGATAAAAAAAAAAAAAAAGAAAAGAAAAGAAATATGACAAATGAGTGTAAAAGTAAGTTGTCATTTATAAAACTGAACTCATTTGCTTTTGATTTATTATAAACCAAATAATTAAAAATGTAATTTACTGTTATGTGGGCTTTGGACATCCCTGAATCTCTGAAGAAAAATGGACATTTAAAGTAATAAGACATTTCCTTGGAGAGATGAAAAAAGCTATAATAAATTTAAATTATGTATATATTTTTTAAAATAACAAGAACTATTTGGGGGGAATTTTTAATTGAGATATTATTAACATACATTATATTAATAACACATATTAAAATATAATATATAACTTTTTTTTTTTTTTATCCTCACCCGAGAACATTTTTCCATTCTTTGTTCAGATAGAGTGGGAGGGAGAGAGAGGGAGAGAGAGAGAAATATCGATGTGAAGGGACACATCGAGTGGCTGCCACCCGCACGACCAACCAGGGCCGGGGACAAACTGCAACCGAGGTACGTGCCCTTAGCGGGAACCAAACCCGGGTCTCTCTGTACCCCCAGGCCAATGCTCCAACCGCTGAGCCAAACTGGCCAGGGCAATATATAACATATTAACATAATGTTAGTTTTAGGTGTACAACATACTGATTTTATATATGTGTATATATATATATGTATATATCAACTCTCTTAGAAACTTTCAAATATACAAAAGAGTATTATTAACTATAGTTATCATACTGTATAGTACATCCCCAGACTTATTTATTCTATAACTGGGGGTTTACACCTCTTGACCACCTTTACCCATTTCACCCACCCTTTACCCTCCTCCACCTCTAGTAACTACCAATCTGTTCTTTGTGTATCTATGAGTTTTTTAAATATTTCACGTATAAATATAATCACTTTATTTGTATTTCTCTGACTTATTTCGCTTAGCATAATGCCCTCAAGTTCCATCCATGTTGTTGTAAATGGCAAGATTTCCTTCTTTTTATAGCTGAATAACATATTATTGTATATATACCACATTTTCTTTATTCACTCATCCAACGATGAACACTGAGGTTTCCATGTCTTGATTATAGTAAATAATGCTACAATGGACATGCAGATATCTTTTTGGTGTTTGGTGTTTTTGTTGGTGTTTTTGTTTCCTCTGGATAAACAGCCAGAAGTGGCGTTTCTGGATCATGTGGTAGTTCTACTTTTAATTTTCTGGGGAACCTTTACACTGCTTTCCATAGTAGCTGTTCCAATTTACATTCCCACTAACAGCACAAAGTAAAATTATTGGTATATTATTCTACTTAGTTTTCAGCAAACATATCAGATGGGTATTGATTTAAAAATGTCTTTCAGGAGACTTCCGGTCAAGATGGCGACGTAGGTAAACGCGGTATCACGTCCTCCCACAACCACATCAAAGTTACAACTAAACTACAGAACAACCATCATTCAAAACCGCCTGAAATCAAGCTGAATGGAAGTCCTACAACTACGGAATTAAATCAGCAGCTACATCCAGACTGGTGCCCGGCTCAGGGTTCCAGTGCCAAGAAGAGAAGTCCCCATAACTTCTGGCTGGAAAAACCAGCGGAAACTGAGGCTCAGGGAAGCTGACGTGGCTGGAGCCCCAGGCAGCTCCCTAAAGGGCCCGCGCACAGACTTATCGGACTCTCTCCCTCTAAGCTTGAGGGGAGGCAGCTCGAAGGCACCAGAGACACACAGGGAAGAACTGAGCTGTTTGGCACTGGAGCGAGGGCTGGAGAGGGGGACAAACGTGCTGTAAGAGGCCTTTGTTCCTTTGGTGAGCCCTTCCCGGGGGCAACAGATAGTCTCCATATCTGGGATTCCAGCAACCTGGCTCACACTGGTAGCCCCGCCCCGCTGACTCCCTGAGGCCCCGCCCCACCCAACTTTCAAGCCCACCCAAGCTGTTGCCACTTGCTTAACCATAGGATTGGCCTGTCTTGGATCCTGCTTCAGGTTTTTCCTAAATTCTTTCAAACGAGCAGCATCTGGTCTCAGCGAGCCCCATACCTCTCATTAAGTAATACACTGAAACAAAAACAGGGAGGCAGCCAAAATGAGGAGACAAAGAAACAGGTCCCAAATGAAAGAACAGAACAAAACATCAATAAAAGAACTAAGCGAAAGGGAGATAAGCAACCTAACAGATACTGAGTTCAAAATACTGCTTATAAGGATGCTCGATGAATTTAGTGAGAACCTCAGTGAACTTAGGGAGGGCCTCAAGAGCATAAAAAAGGACCAGTTAGAAATCATGGATACACAGTTAGAATTGAAGGACGCATTAACTGAAATAAAGAATAACTTACACAGCTTCAATAATAGAGTATGTAAATCCAAGGAGCAAACCATCGATTTGGAATATAAGGAAGCAAAAAATCCCCAATCAGAACAGAAAAAAGAATCCAAAAAAATGAGGATAGTGTAAGGAGCCTCTGGGACAACTTCAAGCATGCCAACATTCGCATCTTGGGGGTGCCCGAAGGAGAAGAGAGAGAACAAGAACTCGAAAACCTGTTTGAAACAATAATGGCAGAAAACTTTCCTAACTTGGTGAAGGAAACAGACATACAAGTCCAGGAAGCACAGAGAGTCCCAAACAAGATGAACCCCAAGAGGCCCACACCAAGACACATCATCATCAAAATGCAAAAGGTTCAAGACAAAGAGAGAATCTTAAAAGCAGCAAGAGAAAGGCAGCTAGTTACCTACAAGGGAGTTCCCATTAGGCTATCAGCTGATTTCTCAAAAGAAACTTTGCAGGCCAGAAGGGAGTGGCAAGAAATATTCAGAGTGATGAAAACCAAGAACCTACAACCAAAATTACTCTATCCTGCAAAGCTGTCATTTAGAATTGATGGACATATAAAAACTTTCCCAGACAAGAAAAAGTTAAAGGAGTTCATCACCACCAAACCGTTATTATATGAAATGATGAAGGGTCTTTTTGAAGAAAAAGAAAATGTAGGAACAAACAAAATGGCAATGAATACATATCTATCAACAATGGAATCTACAAACAAAATGAACAGGTAGAACAATAACATTCTCATAGATACAGAGAACATTTTGTTGGTTGCCAGTTGGGAGGGAGGTTGAGGGAATGGGTGAAAAAGGTGAAGGGATTAAGAAGCACAAATTCATTGCTAGACTGACAAACCTCAAAGGGAAAGGGGTTGGGGGTGGGAAGAAATAAACCAAAGAACATATATGCATAACCAATGGACACAGACAATAGTGTGGGAAAAGGTGGGAGAGGGGCGGGAGTGGGGAGGAAGGGGTCAATGGGGGAAAAATGTGGAACATCTGTAATACATTTTACATCCAACAATAAAGATTTGAAAAAAAAAAAAAAAGGTCTTTCAAACAACTAATAATAATAAGTTTAACACACACATATACTCACTGTAAAAGTATGTAAAGTTTATGAAATGTCAAAAGTGGCTTTTGTTCTTTTTCTTTCTATTTACCTTTATTTATAATTGTTTTTAATGAAGATGAATTCCTTATATTTTGTTTAAGGGTCAAGTTTATAGAAATGTTCATGCATAGAAGAAAAATGGTTACTAGCTAAACTTAGTGTGCTTCAACTGAAAAGTTAATTTAAAAGTGTTTGATCCAGTGTCCCCATGTTACACATGAAAAGACTGAGGTAGAGATTAGTTATGTCAGCTTTGTTAGTAATAATTTTAATGCATTCAGTGGTTCTCATTTAAAAACACATCTTAGTGCCCACCCAGTGTGGCTCAGTGGTTGAGCATCGACAGATGCACCAAGAGATCACCGGTTTCATCAGGGCACATGCCCAGGTTGTAGGCTATATCCCCAGTAGGGGTCATGCAGGAGGCAGCTAATAGATGTTCTCTCTCATCAATGTTTCTATCTCTCTCTCCTTCTCTCTTCCTCTCTCTCTAAAGTGAATAAAGGAAAAAAATATTTAATAAAAATATAAACACATATTAACAATAGGATGCTGTATTTGTCTCTTATACTAAGAGTACAATTGCTCCTTCTTTGCACCCTTTATATAAATTCACATTTCAGGCTGTACAAAGTATAAGAGTAACTAATATATATTGAAGGCTTACTAGGTCCAGATATTGTTCTACATATTCTACTCATTTAATCATCTCAATTCTCTGAGGTAGGTATTACCATTACTGTTTTACGTGAAGACATTGAACTCAGAGAAGTTAGATAACTTTGCTTACAGTTACCAAGCCATTTAAGTGGGCAAGCCTGGAGTTGAACTCAACCAAGCTCCAGAGTCTGTGTCCCTAAGCTTTACATTTATGAATTAATAAAGTGTTTAAGCTTAATCAACTCCAAGGAGTTAACTTGGATGCTGATTTCTACATAGTAAATCAATAGCTGGGCTCCAAAAGAGGAGGGAATAAAGAGGACATAAATGAGAAAGAGGACTGTGCAAACAGTACTTGAAAAAAAAACTAAGTGGTTTCCCCTGAATAAAGTCTCTAAGCTTTAAGGTGTGGCCTTCAAGTCATCTTTTAACTGCCCAGCCAACCTCTTACTTACTTCTTAGCTGTGCTAAAAAAAGCTGAAGTTGCCAGAGGGTGTCCTCTGTACAGGTGGAGTGTGGTTGCGGTCATCGTATGTTTACTGCTTGATTGAGTTTACATGTATTTAAAGTAAAAGGGGAAGTGTTCCCGGGCTCCAGTGTCTATCAATAAACAAGCAAGAATAACAGACCTACATTCTATAACTATCTTACTCTTAGTTTCCTCTTTAGCAAAATGAGGTTTTCTGTTTCCTCCACAGGGATTTGGAGAGATTTATAATGCATGGTGTATATGAAACACCTGCTAGAAACTAAGCATTCAATGTGTTATCTTTATTTTTCAACACTATTATATTGTAAGATCAATTATAATTATTATTAACACAGTATTTGGCATTTCTGAGTAAGTTTTAATTTCCATTCCTTTGAATTCAGGGTACAAGGAAACCATTTGGAAATTTAGCACAAGGCACTCAATAGAGTCAAAGTTGAGGGAGGATATGTCTAACCCTCTCCTTTCCCTATGCCTTCCCTGGGCTCACTCATTGTAAGTTAAACTCTAATTATCCAGAAATGTTAGTTTACCTAATGGTCCTTGTAGTCTGAAAACATTTCGTCTAAAGTAAAAACATTTTACACATCCCAATAACCCATATGATATCATTAATTTATAACTAATTACAATGAAAGAATTTCTCAACTTAATTTCTTCACATATATTTAAGATTATTTATTCAGCATCTAGCATGTGTCAGGAAGTAGATTAGTTGCTTGAAATACAGCCATGAATAAGACAAAGTTCCTATTTATAAGAAAAGTTTATCTAAATGAAAGTACAAATAATTTTAATACAATACAGTTATTCCAACAGAAAAATAGAGAAAGGCAAAGAATGCTATAGCACCACAGAGGAAAGACACAAACCTGGTGGAAGAAGCTTGGGAGAGGCTTTCCAGAGAAACTGGGGTCCACACCAGGGCCTGAGGGTTAAGTAGCAATTAGCAAGGGAAGTAGAAGCAAAAGGGGGAACATTCCAAGGAGCAACAATAGTATATGCAAAGGTCCAGAAGCAAATGACAGCACCAGGCCAGCTTTAGAGCATGTAATCTGTTCCCAGGGCCCCATGCTCAGAAGCCACCCACACCCAGACCTGTTTAATATTCTGCTCTCACTGTCTTCAAATTCTTAATAATTTTGTCTTTGGAATTTTACTTTGTGAAGTTCAAGAGGACAATTGAGCATATGCCTGAGCAGTGGGGATAAAACACACCAGTGTCCACCGCCCCTTGCTACTCTGTTTGCCTACACCATTCATCTAACAACACAGAGTTCCAGTGGATCCACAATATATGGAAGTTCAGCCAGACTAAAAGCAAATGCAAAATAAACATTATATCTTTAATAGAGTGAGTAGGGTCCTAACAGCCCAAAGAGGCTACATTTTCTGTTCTAAACAGAAAGGAGGCAATGGCATTCTAAGAAATGTCAGTGATAAAGGACCCCTATGATATCTCCTTACTGTTACTTCTCTGTATTAGTCAACCACTTAAGCTGAAAATGGTGACTGAAAAAGAAAGTGAAAAAAAAAAGAGTATCTCATAGTTCTTCTTCATTTCAGTCCTTCCTTACTCATACTGAAATGAAGATAGGAAGTGTTGGTAGAATGTGTTTTCAAAAGTAAAAGAAAAAAAGTCAAGTTAGTTTTGTGAAATGTTTCCACTGTACTGAATAGAAGAAAATACAAATGCATGAATAAAGTACAAAATACAAATTGTGTAATTTCAGTGATTCAACGTACAAGATAAATGCTCTTACACTTAAAAACTGGCATTGCGAAATCTTTAAAAAAATATTACTAAATCGGATCCAGCAACACATCAAAAAAATTGTTCACCATGACCAAGTGGGATTCATGCCAGGGATGCAAGGATGGTACAATATTCACAAATCAATAAATGTGATACCACATAAAAGATAAAAACCATATAATCATATCAATAGATGCTGAAAAAGCACTCGACAAAATCCAGCATCCATTTCTGATAAAAACACTCAGCAATGTGGGAATAGAGGGATCATATCTCAACAAAATAAAGGTCATATATGAAAAACTTACAGCCAACATCATACTCAATGGGCAAAAATTAAAAGTATTTCCCTTAAGAACAGGAACAAGACAGGGATGTCCACTTTTGCCATTCTTATTTAACATATACTGGAAGTCTTAGCCACAACAATTAGGCATGAAGAAAAAAATAAAAGGGATCCAAATAGTAAAGGAGGAAGTGAAACTGTCATTATTTGCAGATTACATGATATTGTATATAGAAAACCCTAAAGACTCTATCAAAAATCTACTAGACTCAATAAATGAATTTGACAAAGTAGCAGGATATAAAATTACCGTCAAGAAATTGACGGTATTCTTATACATCAACAATGAACTCACAGAAAGAGAAACTAAAAAAACAAACCCAATTACCATCGCGGCAAAAAATTTAAGATACGTAGGAATAAACTTAACCAAAGAAGTAAAAGATCTCTTCACAGAAAACTACAGGTCATTGAAAAAAGAAATAGAGGAAAAAATTTTTTAAAAAATGGAAGCATATACCATGGTCATAGATTGGAAGAATTAACATCATTAAAATGTCCATACCACCCAAAGCTATCTATAGATTCAATGCAATTCCCATCAAAATACCAACAATATACTTCACAGAACTAGAACAAAGACTCCAAAAGTATATATGGAACCAAAAAAGACCCCGAATAACCACAGCAATCTTGAAAAAGAGGAACAAAGTAGGAGGAATCGCAATACCAGATATCAGGTTATACTACAAAGCCACTATAATCAAAACAGCCTGGTACTGGCACAGAAACAGACACATAGATCAATGGAACAGAAGAGAGAACCCAGAAATTGACACAAGGCAATATGCTCAATTAGTATTTGACAAAGGTGGCAAGAGCATACAGTGGAGTCAAGACAGCCTCTTCAATAAATGATGTTGGAAAATTGAACAGCTACATGCAAAAAATGAAGCTAGACCACCAACTTACACGATACACAAGAGTAAACTCAAAATGGATAAAAGACTTAAATGTGACTCATGAATCCATAAAAATCGTGGAAGAAAATGCAGGCAACAAAATTTTGCACATCATACACAGCAGAATTTTCACTGATACAACACCTAAGGCAACCGAAACAAAGGAAAAGATGAACACATGAGACTACATCAAACTCAAAAACTTCTGCACAACAAAAGAAACAACTACCAAAATGAAAAGGCAACCCTCTCTATGGGAGAGCATAATTGCCAATGATATATCAGATAAGGGATTAATTTCCAAAATACATAAAGTACTCACATAACTCAACAAAGGAAAGACAAAGAACCCAATTAAAAAATGGGCAGAGGATCTAAAGAGACACCTCTCCAAACAGGACATACAAATGGCCAAGAGACATATAAAAAAATGCTCAACATCACTAATCATCAGAGAGATGCAAATTAAAACAAGAGATATCACTTCACACCTGTCGGAATGGCTGCCATCAACAAATAATCAAACAACATGTGCTGGGGAGGGTGTGGAGAAAAGAAGACCATAGTACACTGCTAGTGGGAATGCAAACTGGTGTAGCCACTATAGAAAACACTATGGTGTTTAGTCAAAAAACTAAAAATTGAACTGGCATTTGACCCAGTGATCCCACTTCTATGAATATACCCTAAGAAGCCTGAAACACCAATCTGGAAGAATATATGTATCCCTATGTTCATAGCAGCACAATTTACAATAACTAAGATCTGGAAACAGCCCAAGTGTCCATCAGTAGACAAGTGGGTAAAAAATCTGTGGTACCTATACACAATGGAATACTATGCAGCTGTAATAAAAGAAAGATCTCTTATCCTTTGAGACGATATGGAGGGACCTGGAAAGTATTATCCTAAGCGAAACAAGCCAAGCAGAGAAAGACAAATATCACATGATCTCACATATTTCTGGAATATAATGAACTAAACAAACTGATGAACAAATAGACCCAGAATCATAGAAGTAGGGTACAGACTGACAATCCTCAGAAGAGGGGGTGGGAGGGGAAGGAAGAGATAAACCACAGAACTTATATGCATGTACGCATAACCAACGGACATAGACAACAAAGCTAGGGACAGGGCGGGGCAGGGATGGGGAAGAGGGTGTCAATGAGAGAAAAAGGAGAAACATCTGTAACAAAAATAAATTAATTAATTTAAAAAAATTAAGTGAGTTAATTTATGCAAAAGGCTAAGCACATAATTTATGCTCAGTAATTCTTAGTTACTATAATATTGTCTATGTATATCTAAGTTAGTAATAAAAATGCATGGATTGGAAAAAATTTTTTAAAGAATTAGAAAAATGTAAACACAATATAAAGAACAATAAAATTCATGACAATTTAAATTTTTAATTTTTCTTTACTTAGAATGACATTAAGTAGCAAATAAAAATCACTATAACTGAAGCGAGAGACTGAGGAAGCACGGGAAGAGCTTCTTATCTTTTTTTCTGCTCTTTGAAAATAGGGGCCCCAGATTTTCATTTTGTACTGGGTCCTGCAAATTATGTTGCTTGCTGTGTGATGGCACAAAAAGCTTGTGTGACATTAAAAGTTCAGAATTAGAGGCACATACAATGTGTTATATCTGTGGAAGACAGGAAAGAGGAGGGAGCGACCTGTCAGAACAGACCATCCGGCAATCTGGTTGCAAGGGGAACATAAGGATTTTCCATATAAGTGAGAAAAGATCAGCTTTCAGAATCAAATACAGTTGACCTTAGAACAATGTAGGAGTTAAGGTCATTGACTTTCATGTAGTGGAAATCCGCAAAAAAAAAAAAAATATTAAAATCCATATGCAACTTTTGACTCCCACAAAGTTCACTATAGTTGCCTCTTGGTTCCAGCACACCCCTACACACACACTCATAGATAACAAAATCTGTGGATGCTCAAGTTTCTGACCTAAAATGGCATAGAACAATGCATATGGTCGTCCTCTGCATCCACAGATTCCCAACTGCGATCCAACATATGGTCTTGGATCTGAGGTTGGTTGAATCCACCATTGCAAAACCTGGGAAGATAAGAGGGCCAACTATATATTTATTGGGAAAAAAAATCTGCATTTAAGTGGACCCGCACGGTTCGAACCCATGTTGTACAAGGGCCAACTGTAAGGGGAGTAAGAACCACCCTTTTTTTACTGTGGCACCAGTGCCTGAGCTGTGACATGAGTTTGTGTAACTATCTTGACTAGTGGATGGGGAGGGCACTTTGAGATGCTTCAGATGTTTTCCCCTGCCCTTCCCTATGTGGGCCCAAGACCTAACTGAGTGCCAGGCAGGAGAGGTAGGAGAGATTGGATGGGAAGTGTCAGACAAAAGTTTAATTCTGAGAAATCTAAACCAGGCTGACGGTAAGGCCCTGAACTAAAATTCTGTCTCAGAGCAATCCCTAGCCTACAGTTCTGGTACCTACACTGCACTCAGTCACTGTCTGGGAGCAACCCAGGAGGAGGTGGGGGCGTGGCCTGGTGTGAACCCACCCTAGATCCAAAGGTGCCGCAGTAGGGGCTGTCAATCAGCCGCACTCCTAGCAGATTCTTTTGAAGTTGAAATCTGAGCAGAGCACCTCCTTGGCCGACACAGGGAAGAAACGGAGTGTGGGTTCTAAGAGATATATACAAGAATATCTGTAGCTTAGTGATTATAATAACCCCAAACTAGAAACAATGCAGGTGTCCATCAGCAGGAGAATGAATGAATACACAGTGGCACGGGCACACAGCAAAAATCTTTTCAGCAGCGAATGAGCTAAGCTACTGTGCATTGGCATGGATGAAACACAAACAATGTTGAACCAAAAAACAGGAAGTCACCGGAGAATAATGAAACACAGTATTTCCATGTATCAAGGTCAGGTATAAACAAATTAAATTACATATTCTTAATGATATGTACATGGATGGTGAAACCTTAAAGACAGGCAAACCATTAACACAAATGTAAGGATAATACCTCTGGGAGAAGGGAGGGAAAGTTCAGTGGGCTACTGAGGGACTGATTAGACTTTTTCTTTACCTAACAAATGGGTTCAGGCATGGGGGTTCATTTTAATATTGTTCTTTGGACTGTACACAAATGTTTTATAGACTTCTTCCCTATATATGATGTATTTTACAATGAAAATGTTTCATATGACCATTTCATTAGACACATGAAAGATATTTGCTTTTTTACAAAATCCTTTTAGCAAGCCAGACATAAAAAGAAACTTCTTCATCCCAGGAAAGAAACATGCGTTGAGCTGTACAAGTAAGAACAGAAAATTAAAAGCATCGCCGTTAGAGTCAGGAGTAGTGCAAGGATGCACTGTCATTGCTGGTCTTCATCTGTGTGAGATCCCTACATTTTTTTAAATAAAGTAAAAAACATTTAACTCACTAATGAATAGCTGGTACTTACTCCATTTATTATGTTGACAAAAGCTAGACTAACTTTCTCATCACAATGTGATTTTGTCATATTCCCAGGAACAATTATGAATATGTAGTTCCAGCTTCCTTTTATAATGAATTAATTGCACCAACAACACTATTCGTTTTGAACTGAACTGTTGTAGACTTGTACTTCCATTCCTCTGCTTCTTTTAACCATGGATTACCTTTTAGAGATCCATGCCTTCAGAAGATGAATCAATGAGGCAATTTGGAACAGAGAAAAGTGTGTAACCTTGAAGTCATTTAGGCGTATCTTGAAATCCAGCTCAATCACTTCCAAGTTGGGTGTGACCTGGGGCATATCACTTAATGTCTCCATTCTTCTGTTAGATATCTTTTAAAATGAGAGTAATGATGCCTGTTTTGCATAAATGCCATGATCCTTCAAAATAATACATGTTAAGAGCCTAACTCAAGGCTTAGATATAAAAGATAATCCAAATGAGGTAGTTGTGATTATTTTCTTAATTTCATGATAGCCGATTAAACTCCCGAAACCACCCTCTAAAATGTTCATTAAGGATCCTGGACAGAAGTTTGGGGTGCTGCCACCACACTTATTATCTCCGTCCTATTCGACACGTTTATCAATAGCTTGGCACATGGATGAAACTTCGAGATGATATAAAACTGGACCAGATGACTAAAACGTTTCTCTGGTCCCCAGCAAGAATGGAACTGAAACCAATAAGGTGAAATTTGATGAGTAATAAGAAGGCCCCGTGCTTCTGACATTTGCACTTGATGTTGGGCTAGCACCAAGTCTAAAAAAGCCATGTGGGTTTGAGTTTGATATGAGCTAACAGTTTGTGAGAGCCCTGTAGCAGATGCGGCTTTAGGTTACTTGACATGATAGGCAGTGTCCTGAAGAAAGCCAGAGAAGACTGATGTGGCAGGCCCCAGCTGCAATGCACAGAGAAGGCAGCTCTCTCCTCATTAGAGTCCCACTACCCTTCTCAGAGACACTCACAACTTGGTGGTCATAACATGCAAACTTGGATCACACCGATATCAATCCAATTTTCAAACTACTAAAATGTCTATTTCAATAACAGCCCCAGGGAATAGGAACTACAAACCATCACAAAACTTGGCTTGGTTTTGTTTTAATTTTAACACATGGAAGCAACAATATAATAAAATTACGTTATGGCACAACATAACCAAAGGAACAAAAGTAAGAAAAAAAGATCAGGATTACAGTCATGGTTATTGTAATGACTTGGTCATATCCTGGCTTTTGAGGCACCAGTTTCTCTAATTCAGTTGAAAGAAAATCAATCAATTGCTTCTGATATTTCCTTCCATCTCTAAATTCTTTTTTTTTTTTTAAGTTTTGACTACACATTGCCACTAAGTGGTGCTCAAAGTCCACAAAGTATCTTGGAATTACAGAAAGCAAGTAAATAAAAGCAGGCAGCCACTGACTGACTGGTTGTCAAGCACAGAACAAAACATTTAAAATATTTTCTCTCTTGTAGTGATGCATAAAGAAGCACAAACATGGAAAGAAAGGACGTGCCATCTTTAAAAAGAAAAGAAAAAGAAAGCATCTCTGCAACTGGGGGGAAAAAAAAAGCCAGCTAAGAAAGAGGTTGCTGAAGCAGTTTCAGAGATCAATAATGTGCAATCTCCTTGAGCTCAGAGTGTAATTGGTGACTTACAATAATGACAGAATCGGGGTCATTGCCCAGAGGTGTGCTGGGGTTTTTTAATCAGCTTTTTTCAGTTGCACAAAGGCGTTTGCCTCTTCAGCAGCTACATTTTGCATGTGTACACTGTGTGGATGTGTGAATCTTATGAGTGCATGTTAAACGTGTTTCTGCAAAAAAGGCCAGGGGCTGCCCTTGAGATCCAGACGGTCTGTCTGGCTCCAGAACTATCCCCTTGGGAAAATCAAACACAAAATGCCGATCAGACAACCAATTATTGCACTGTTTTGGATAAAGCAACTTGCACTTTCCCCCTTTGTCAAACTCCTGAAAGGAAGGGCTGCAAAGCAGAGGGAGAAAGAATAATGAGCTTTTCATTATCTATAGAGCATGTACTGAAAGGTCCTTTGACAAAGAGAAGATGGAAATCTGGTGTGTCTCGACTGGCTCCAGCATTTTCTTTTGTAACTATGCTAACATTTTTCCAACTTTCAGTATCCTTTCATTGTACTGGTTTACCTAATACATGTTTAACAAGATATAGTTAGGTAATAACAAAATAGCTGGTGGTGCTAGGTCATTAAAAAATAGCTGATACTTAAAATAATGAGCTTTTATTACATGCCAGGTGCTGAGCAATTTACCTCTTCACTCCCTTCAAAACTCACAACAATCTTATAAGAAAGGAATTATTATCATCTCCACTTTGCAAGTATGGAAATGAAACCTCAGCCGGTTTAATTAACTCATGTGAGGAGACAGAGCTAGAAAAAGGCAGTACCTGGCTCAGATGCATCTCTGCATCAAAGTGCATGCTCTTCATCTTCTATAAGCACATTTCACTGAGATTTCAGGATGTCCTAGTTAAAGAACTCAGCCTGAGGGAAGATGTCCTGGTTATGAGCTACCTTGCTGGCCCCATCCCATAAGTCCCACAGAGAAGCACTATGATCTGAGAATGAAGGAAGACCACATCCGGGTTTCCCAAAGGGCTGTTTCACCCCTGTAAGTTCAGTATCCCCTCTGCATCCAGTGAAGAGGCTCATCAGACAGTATTGATTCTGCTAACCTTGGGCATGTTACTTAACTTCATCTGTGATTTTACATCTTTGAAAAAATAATAACAACACCTATGTCATAGGTTGTTGTGAGAATTAAATGTGTTACTGTATATATGCTTCTAATGCCTGGCACACTGTAGAAAGTAATATATGTTGACTATTATCATTATCATTGAGCCAGCATCTCCAGATTTGCACCCCTTTTTCTAATCACAGCCTCTTTACCTGCGTCCTCCCTCCACACATGACTACTGGTCTACCATGAAAGCATCTGCACTTCCAGGTCCAAGCTCTCCAAAGAATCTTGCAGTTGGCTGACAGATTAGTGTCACTAAATGCCACCCAGTTTATGACACTTTCCATATTAAAAAAAAAAATTATGACGCTCTATTGTCTAGAAACTAATGTTTTCTATTCTTAGTCCAAAATCCAATGCTTTTCCACAATCTGCTCCCAACCAATCTTTCCAAGCTTCTCTCCCCGGTTCTTGCTTCATTCCGGTCATGTCTCTTGACCATACCATGCCTTTGTTCACACTATTCTGTTAGAGTGGGCAGTTAGAAAGATCTGAGCTGGGGAAGGCAACTGGGGCTTAGAGGGAATACGTGTGAGACACGACAAACTGAAAGTAGACAATGGAGGTGAAAGACCCCTATGTGAGGAGGAAAGATTTAGACACCCCCCCCCCCCAGGATGTGGTCTAACTGGTGGCATAACACCTGGGTGTAGGAGCCTTATAGCTTAAAGATGCTTTTTTTTTTTTAAGAAACAGGAATGGGGATAGTTATTAAGGGGCACTCCAACCCTGGCTGGTATTGCTCAGCGGTTAGAGCCCCGGCCTGCAGTCCAGAGAGACCCGGGTTCGGTTCCCGCTAAGGGCACATACCTCAGTTGCAGTTTGTCCCCGGCCCTGGTTGGGTCGTGTGGGTAGCAACCACTAGATGTGTCCCTTTCACGTCGATGTTTCTCTCTCTCTCTCCCTCCCACTCTATCTGAACAAAAAATGGAAAAATGTCCTCGGGTGAGGATAAAAGAAAAAAAGGGGGGGCACTCCAGTCTAGCAGTGTAAGTATCCCAGACCCCACCTAAGCAAGGTACTTGGTTTGGTTTTGGCTGGCTGAGGTGCCCACTCAGGTTCTATCTGAGTGTGTTTCTTTCCTACAATTAAATCCTTGCCTGTTTGCTGCTATTTGTTGTCTCTTGCTTGAACTGATTCCTACAAGCAAGGCAAGAACCGGGGGTGTAGAGAATTGTCTCTGGCCACAGACTATCTCCAGACAGAGACCACCTTGACCTCCTTGACCTACGATGACAATTCCACATGCTTTTTCACCCATCCCCATCTGTCAAAAGGTGACATCATGTAAGACATAGGTTAAACTCTACTTTCCCCCATCCTGAAGTAATTTTTTTTAAGTAGGAATTCCCACGGGTTGGAGGTTGGGTGGGGTGTGTGCCACTCATGTATTTCTCTGCGTTGCACATATTCACTTGTTTTATTGTTATTTTACTCTTGTTTTGTGGCAGTTTATAAGCAGATTGAGGGCAAGGACTGTTGAAATTGTATATATCAATTTCTGCAGCTAAAGATCCTGAGCTGGTATTGAGAAGCACTGAGAGAAGGTTTCCCCAGAACAGAGCTGAGAGAATTCCTCCTCCACGTTCACAGGGGTCTGTCATGGTCCTGAGAGACTGAAAACTTCAATGGAAGTGTCTGAGGAGGTGTGTGTGAGGGACTCAGTCCTGGCTTTCCTGAGGTAATAAAGTATGCTTGGCACCAAGCACTGAACAGATCAAATTTTTCCTGCCAGCTCTAGCTAACAAAACACTGCAGCAACCTCTAAGGTTGTAATGGAGACTGCTAGTACCGAGAAATACTAGAAATGATCAAGAAAGGACATAACGTATATTTTTAAATAGTTTTAATATTCTTGAATAAGGGGCTA
The DNA here is from genome assembly GCF_014108415.1 of Molossus molossus. NCBI lineage: Eukaryota > Metazoa > Chordata > Mammalia > Chiroptera > Molossidae > Molossus > Molossus molossus. The sequence goes on along the minus strand of NW_023425402.1, from coordinate 65,267,802 downwards.
TTCTCTTAGTAAGTATCAGAGTCCTCTGGCCAAAACTGAAATATGTACTTGCTTTAATTTGCATGCCTTCCCAGAGGTTTGATTTTGATCTTCTAAATATTCATTACTCTGAAGCAAACATGGCAAGGGAGCACGTGTCCTGAAGTGTTCTTTGATACTTCATAGTGTCCATGTTGGTCAAGTCTGGGTAGTCAACACTACATTGACCAATCCTCAAATCTCAGAAGTTCAATAGAACAAAGTTCATTTTTCACTAATGCTACATTTCCATCGCAGGGAGGGAACCCTGCTACACATAGTGTATAAAGGCTCCATCATCTGAAACATCACCCTGAAACTGTCCCTGTGGGAGGCAGAGAATTCACACCAGCCCAGAAGTGACAAGTCACGTTCACTCATAGCTCATGGCCAGGAGTTGTCACATGACTCTACCTACCTGTGAGGGGAGAATGTACATGACCTCTTAGTGAGCATTCCTGAGTTTATCCAAAATGTCTCAGACACACTGCCCTGCATTTCTCCTCTATTTGATATCAGTGTCTATTGCTTCTGGAAAAGGTGTAGGAAACTCAATAATACTTAAATAAGTCACACAGCAAGAATAAAGAATCCGCCCTGGCCGGTTTGGCTCAGCGGTTAGAGCATCCACCTGCGGTTCGGAGAGACCCGGGTTCAGTTCCCGCTAAGGGCATGTACCTCGGTTGCAGTTTGTCCCCAGCCCTGGTTGGTCGTGCGGGTGGCAGCCACTCGATGTGTCCCTTTCACATCGATGTTTCCCTCTCTCTCTCTTCCTCTCTCTCCCTCCCACTCTGTCTGTACAAAAAATGGAAAAATGTCCTCGGATGAGGATAAAAAAAAAAAAAGAATAAAGAATCCAAGCAGATGACTTCAGTGTATTTAATTTCTGGATCAGGAAATTAAATTTTTTCTGATCCCCATTAATATCTGTCTCTTTGAGTTAAATAATCATCTAGGCCTTCTTTGATATTTTGACTAATAGAATGATTCTAAAATGGGACTAAGTGAAACATTTTCTCTTTGCCTTCTCAGTAGAGAAAAGTCAGATAATAAACACTTGAATTTGTTGGGTCAAGAATAAAGTTAAAAGCTTACCATTTCCATGTGTGCTGTGACTTCATTAAGTTGTTATTTGTGGTGGTGAGTTTTTATTACCTGTGTCCTAAGAGAAAGAACATGCATGAATAAGAGCCTTATAACCAGTTTTCTTTGCATAAATATGTGAAATGACATGACAAATGAAATCTGTCAGGAAATTCCTCTAATTTGAGTGAAGCTAAAACTCCAGGGACTAAAGGCAATCATTATTGCTGCGTTCTCTTGCTGATGCTCAAGGTATTTAATCAAGACAGGAAGAAGAAATGCAAAATATAGGATTTTCAAGCAGTGCTTTAATATTAAGAATGTTTTAAATTTTCAGTCTGGTAGTCATCAGTACAGTAATCACAATACCAGATTTCTTCTTATCTTTGCAAACAGTGGTTTGGGACACAATGCTGCGTTAGGCCCAGTTCAAAGGTTATTTTGCCCTGTTTTAGCATTGTAAAGATGTGCACAGCAGTTCCTACAGGATAGCAACTCAGACTTCATTTTAAAGTGGTTCCATTTATATTATTTTTGTACAGGAAGAATAGGCCAAGAGTGTGAGAGACAAAAAAAAAATAGAATTTGGCAAATAAACAGGTCAGTAGCGAACAGAAACTCAATAACTGGAGTAGGAGACGCATAAATCAGATGATGAAGGAGATTTTTGTTAACTTTTATTTTGAAATAATTTTAGACTTGCAGAAAAGTAGCAAAAATAGAACAGAGAGTTCCTGTATATCCTTCACTCAGCTCTCCCTAATGTTAACATCTTGCAAAACCATACTACAATTATAAAAACCAAGAAATTAACATGGGTACAATATTACCAACTAAAGTACAGATTTTATTTGGATTTCTCCAGCTTTTCCACTAATGTTCTTTTTCTGCTCCAGGATCCAATCCAAGAATCACACTTTGCATTAGCTGTTGCGCCTCTTTTGTTTCCTTCCATCTGTGACAGCTCCTCACCTTTCCTTGTCTTTCATGACTGACACTTTGTTTTTTTTTTATTCCTCAATTAGCTGTTTATTTTTTGATACTTAGGGACCTAAGTGCTGTACAGAATACATTTAAAGGCTAAAATTAAAACAAAATTTTAGTTTTTTATTAAATTCATTGGGGTGACATTGGTTAATAAAATTACATACGTTTCAAGTGCACAATTCTATCATACATCATCTGTACACTGCATTGTGTGCCCACCACCCAAAGTCAGATCTTCTTCCATCATCATATATTTGACTCTGTTTACCCTTACTACCCTCTCTACCCCCCTTCCCTCTGATAACCACCATATTGTTATGGTATCTATGAGTTTTTGTCTTATTTGTTGCTTTCCGTTTTTTATCCCACATGAGTGAAATCATATGGTTCTTGACTTTGTCTGACTTATTTCACTTAGTGCAATACTCTCAAGGTCCATCCATGTTGTCGCAAATGGTGGTATTTCATCTTTTCTGATGGCTGAGTAGTGTTCCATCGTATATACGTACCACATCTTCTTTATTCAATCATCTATTAAAGATCACTTCAGTTGTTTCTATGTCTTGGTCCCTATGAATAATGCTACAATGAACACAGGGATGCATATATCTTTGCAAATAAGCATTTTCAAATTTCAACTGACACTTTAAAAGAGTACCGGCCAGTTTTTTTGTAGATTGTCCCTCCGTTTAGGTATGTCTGATGCTTTCGCATACTTGTATTGAGGTCATGCATTTTTGGTCCTTTTTAGATCATCATAACGGGGAGCTTATAATGTTAATAGCACCTTAGTACTTGATCACTTGGTTAAGACAGTGCCTGCCAGCTTTCTCCACTGTAAAGCTACTCATTTCCCCTTTGTAATAAATATCTTGGAGAAGATACTTTTTGACTGCAAATATCTTGTTTCGCCTCAAATTGCTGCCCACTTTTAATTTTAACATCCAACAGTGGACCTGCCTACAACAATTATTATTCTGGTGGTGGTTTTCCTCCTTCCACATGAATTAATTGGAATTTTTCTGTAAGACAGAGCTGCCTCTTCTTGTTACATATAGAGTTAGATACTTATATCAGTATGGATTCATGGATATTTATCTTATGGGTAATAATTCATTATCATTGTTATTTATTTATTTTTATTTATTTATTTATTATTTTTAATCCTCACCCAAGGATATTTTTCTATTGATTTTTTTTTTTTTTAGATAAAGTAGAATGGAGGGAGAGAGAGAGAGAAACATCTATACATTGATATGAGAGAGACACGTAGATTGGTTGCCTTCCACATGACCCTGATTAATGCCGGGGATCAAACCTGCAACCCAGGTATGTGCCTATGATGGGGCATCAAACCTGAGACCCTTCGGTTCTCAGGCAGATGCTCTAAGTACTGAGCCAAACCAGCCAGGACTTGTTATTTATTTTGTTGCTCAGATTGTTTTAGATTTGGCCATTGGGAGTTCTTTTAGGTTGGTTCCTGTGCTTTTCAACATGGCTCTCAGCAATGCTCTATTCTGATAAAAAGATTCACCCATTTCCTTCTCAAACCTTAAAACAGACTGATTGGAAGCCTGGGGTGATGTCAAATGCTGCTGTAAAGTGGACAGTATAGTTTTAAATTATCTACTGCCATCTTACAAGTGGAAATGAGGGCAGGTGAGAGAGCAAGCAAAGAGGCCACCTGGAGCAACAGGGGGTCTGTCTGGGTAGCAAGGAGAGTTTCAGAGGTTTTACTATCCCTGGTTTGGGGTAAGCATCAGCCTTTAGGAAGGTCTTCCTCACCCCCAGCTTTCACCACAAATTGCTGCTCCTCATTTTTGTGTTGAAATTGGCCATGCTAAAAGGTAAAAGTATATTATTTCTATTCTAAAATATAAACAAAGATTTACTGACCTGCTGATATCTGGAATAAAAGAGCCTAAAAACTTCAGATGTTGATGTGACTGGCTGGTGTCCATAGGAAAGTTGTGGAAGTGATAACTGAATTTCTTCCAAATACATCATATTGGGGGCAAGTTACATGTGCTGAAATGTTATCTCTCTTTGAGAGATAATTTCATGGAGAATCCAGTAAAAGATCTGCCCAGCTTCCATCTCTCTCTCAACCACCCCTTCGCCTTCTTTTTGTCTTCGCCTTCCCTTCGTGCTTCTGAGGGGTTAGGGAGAGCTATCTAGAGCAGGAAAGGGGTCCAGCTGCTAACCCCCTCATGTAAATTACCAAAATAATGCATAGATAGATGGAGGCAAACGATTTCTTTCAAAGGTCAAGAGTCACTGGTCTTGCTTCAGTTTTCCTCTCTAGTACACAAGGCCCACAACTCTCTGAAACCTTAAAAGCAAATAATTTTTACCATCCTATCCAAATTCAGCTCTCAAATTCAGGTAAAGTGACACATGAGTAAATAAGCCCATAGATATGAAAAAAAATAAACAACACTTAGTGGCCCTTCTCTCAACCACAGGAGAAAAAATAGACTTGGCAGAATCAACTATGGAAAGTGTTTACAAATATTTATAAATATGTGTATGTTCACTGTGTACAGCAATGAAGACAGCAAGCTGAATGAAAGTAATGTTAACGGCTTTCACACATTTTAGACTAGTAATAAAAGGTTACTATATAATTAATTCTACTTTTCATCCTTACCTTGCTAAACATTTTTTTAGGCTCTCCCTTTTCTGATGTTCAGTAGAGGCTTTAATGAATGCTGTGCTTTGTTAGCCATGGCAACCAAACAGCTGGGGGGGGTTTTAAACCTAGTTTTCTATCCCACCATTTCCCAACCTTTCATGTCATGGCACACAGGAAAAAAATGGGGTGAACTGGTGGGTACTTGGGGATGTCCTTGTGAGGCTTGGTTTAAAAAAAAGAATAGTTATGAGAGAAATAAAAAGTATTAGATTTATGTTAAACTTTCAAATAAAACATTTTCCAATATTTTAGTGAGAAATTTGAACTTCTTGTCAGGTTTTATGATGGAAATGACAACGTATTCATCATCAAGACTTTTTAATGACAGTGACTTCAAATTCTTGATAGGTATAACCAGCAAACAGAAAAAAAAAAATACTATGTGCAGTAGGTAATAAAAAATTCTTAAAACAATTATTTTACAACCATTCAGACTTTATAAAAGTTTAAATTATATTTAAAGAACCTAATGGCTTTTCCTTTTATTTCACTGACAAATGTCATGTTGAAATTTGTATAATAATGTGAATGGATTTTGAGCTTCAACTTTAGCTTATGAAATACTTCTAAGTGATGTTGAAGCTGTAATTTGCTGAATGTCCATGCATTAGGGCTGTCACCCTGAAGTTAGCTGGTTGCCACTCAAAGGGCACATCAGAGGCAAATGAATGGAAGGATCTCATCAATATGAGGACAAATGTCTTCAGTCAGGTAGACCCATCATGCCCGGCATCCCTGGAAAAGCACACATGCTCCCCAATCTCATCCACTAACTCTTCTGAAGGCTCCGTGTGACACTGTCCACTAGGGGCAGCAGTGTCTCTGCAGCCAACTAATGGAATAGAGGACTTGGCATTTCGGAGGGTCTATGGGGCCTCCTTCAAGCTTCTCAGTGCCATGGTGAGCACAGGTGTCTTCAGCCCAAGAACAACAGGATGCACCTCAGAGCCCACTCTGCCCATGCAAACTGTGACTACATTCCTGATGTTATATGACTCTCTTCCATGGCAGAGAATGGTGCCAGAGAGACAGATTAATCAAATAACCATAATTTAGATAGCTAATAAATTCTCGCCCTCATACCCAAGGTTAAGGCTTTAGTTCCTCCCACCATAACTTCAACCCAAGTATCTGCTAACAACCCTTTATACACACGCCCATCCCACTTCCTTCATCTTCTCAAAGCTGCAGTGCATTTCTAGGTCAAACCCAGGTTTTCTTTCTTCCTCTTCCTGCATCCCTCTGAAGCCGTCTTGGGCAAACCACTACTTCTGCTCTGCTTCCCAGTTCCCCTCCAGTTCCCAGGCGAGCCCTAATACGTACTGGCTTTTTGAAAAATCTCCCCAACATGAGTTGCAATTGAGAAAAGGATGTGTAGAGGGAAATTTGCACAGGTTGAAATTCTACTTACTGTCAATTTACAAACAATTTACAACTGAGTGACTATAATCCAAACATACTTTCTGATCAAGAGCATTTGGAGAAAATCGATAGTTTTCTGGGCTTTCCACTCTCCTAGCCTACTTTCTGCAAATATTCCATTAGTGAAAATGGCTTTTTTTTTTTTAAATTTATTTATTTTTGTTACAGCTGTTTTTCCTTTTCCCCCCACTGATTCCCTCCTTCCCCTCCCTCTCCTCCCTGTCCCCAACTTTGTTGTCCATGTCCATTGTTCATGCATACATGCATATAAATTCTGTGGTTTATGTCTCCCCCACCACCCCCTATTCTGGGGATTGTCCATCTGTACCCCACTTGCACGTCTCTGGGACTACCCCATTCCTCAGACTGTCATGTTCATTATATTCCACAAATAAATGAGATCACTTGTCTTTCTGTGTTTGGCTTGTTTTGCTTAGGACAATACTTTCCAGGTCCCTTCATGTCGTCTCAAAGGGTAGGAAATCTTTCTTTCTTACAGCTGCATAGCACTCCATTGTGTATATGTACCACTACTCTTTTATTCATTCATCTACTGATGGACACTTGGGCTGTTTTCAGATCTTAGCTATTGTAAATAGTTCTTCTACAAACATAGGGGTACATATATTCTTTCTGATTGGTGTTTCAGGCTTCTTAGGGTATATTCCTAGAAGCAGGATCACTGGGTCAAATGGCAGTTCAATTTTTAATTTTTTGAGGTAACACCATATTGTTTTCCATAGTGGCTGCGCCAGTCTGCATTCCCACAAGCAGTGCACTAGAGTCCCCTTTTATCCACACCCTCGCCAACACCTGTTTGATGATTTGTTGATGGTGGTCATTCTGACAGGCTAACACCATTTATTAAAGATGTCTTGACTCCACTGTATCCTCTTGCCACCTTTGTCAAATATTAATTGAGCATATTGCCTTGGGTCCATTTCTGGGTTCTCTGTGCATTTCCACTGCTCTATATGCCTGTTCTTGTGCCAGTACCAGGCTGTTTTGAGTACAGTGGTTTTGTAGTATAACCTGAAATCTGGTAATGTGATCCCTCCAACTTTGTTCTTCTTTTTCAAGATCGCTGTGGCTATTCGAGGTCTTTTTTGGTTCCATATGAACTTTTGAAGTATTTGTTCTAGTTCTGTGAAATATGTCATTGGTATTTTATGGGGATTGCATTGAATCTATAGATTGCTTTGGGTAGTATGGACATTTTAATGATGTTAATTCTTCCAATCCATAAACAAAGTATGTGCTTCCACTTTTTTATATCTTGCTCTATTTCATTTTTCAATGACCTGTAGTTTTCTACTAATAGGTCCTTCATTTATTTGGTGAAGTTTATTCCAAAGTATCTTAATTTTTTGTCGTGATGGTAAATGGGATTGTTTCTTTAGTTTCTCTTTCTGTGAGTTCATCATTGGTGTATAAGAATGCTATCAATTTCTTGACATTAATTTTGTATCCTGCTACTTTGCCAAATTCATTTATTAAGTCTAGTAAATTTTCGATGGAGTCTTTGGAGTTTTTTAAGTATAGTATCATGTCATCTGCGAATAATGACAATTTCACTACCTCCTTTTCAATTTGGATCCCTTTTATTTTTTCTTCATGTCTGATTGCTGTGGCTAAGACTTCCAGTACTGTGTTAAATAAGAGTGGAGAAAGTGGACATCCTTCTCTTGTTCCTGTTCTTAAGGGAAATGCTTTTAATTTTTGCCCACTAAGTATGATGTTGGCGGTAGATCTTTCATAAATGGCCTTTATTATGTCAAGACATGATCCCTCTATTTCCACATTGCTGAGCTTTTTTATCAGAAATGGGTGCTGGATTTTGTTAAATGCTTTTTCAGCATCTATTGATATGATTATATGATTTTTATCTTTCATTTTGTTATCTGGTGTATCACATTTATTTATTAGTGAATATTGTACCAGCCTTGCATCCCTGGGATGAGTTCCACTTGGTCATGGTGAATAATTTTTTTTGAAAACAAAAGTTTTGTATTGCTGGATTTGATTTGCAGTATTTTGTTCAGGATTTTGGCATCTATGTTAATCAGGGATATTGGTCTGTAGTTTTCCTTCTTTGTAGTGTCTTTTTCTGGTTTTGGAATTAGAATTATGCTGGCCTCATAAAACGAGTTTGGAAGTCTTCCTTCTTCTTGAATTTTTTGAAATAGTTTGAGGAGGATGGGTATTAGTTCTTCTTTGAATGTTCAGTAAAATTCCCTCGTGAAGTCGTCCGGGCCTGGGCTTTTGTTTTCTGGGAGAGTCTTGATTACATCTTCAATCTCTTTTGTTATTATCGGTCTGTTCAAGTTTTTTATCTCTTCCCGATCCAGTTTTGTGAGGTTGTGTGTTTCTAGAAATTTGTCCAGTTCGCTTAGATCCTCAAGTTTGTTGCCGTATAATTGTTCATAATATTTGTTCACAATTCTTTGTATTTCTGTGGTGTCAGTTATTATTTCTCCATTTTCATTTCTGATTTTATGTATTTGGGTTCTCTTTGTTTCTTGGTGAGTCTAGCTAAGGGTCCATCAATCTTGTTTATCTTTTCAAAGAACCAGCTCTTTGTTTCATTGATCCTTTGAATTGTTTTTTTGGTCTCCATGTCATTTATTTCTGCTCTGATCTTTACTATTTCCTTCTTTCTACTTGCTCTGGGGTTTTCTTTTTGTTCGCTGTCTAGTTCTTTAAGTTGTGAGGTTAGATAGTCTATTAGAAATTTTCCTTGCTTCTTGAGGTAGCCTGTAGTGCTATGAACTTCCCTCTCAGAACTGCTTTCACTGCATCCCATAGATTTTGTGTTGTTGTGTGTTCATTTTCATTGGTTTCCAGGAAGTGTTTAATTTCTTCCTTGATCTCCATGGTAACCCATTCATGGTTCAATAACACACTATTTAGCTTCCATGTTTTTAAATGTCTTTGAATGTTCTTGTTACAACTGATTTCTAGTTGCATGCCATTGTGATCTGAGAAGATGCTTGATATGATTTCAATCTTCTTGAACTTGTAGAGACTTAGTTTGTGTTGTAACATGAGGTCTATCTTTGAGAATGTCCCATGTGCACTTGAGAAGAATGTTATTTCTGCAGTTTTGGGGTATGATTCTCTGTAGATATCTATTAAATCCATTTGGTCTAGTGCTTCATTTAGAGTCTCTGTTTCCTTGTTAATTTTTTGTTTAGAAGATCTATCCAGTGATGTCAGTGGGGTGTTAAAGTCCCTGTTATGATTGTATTGCTATTGATTTCTCCTTTGAAGTCCTCCAAAAATTTTTTAATATATGTTGGTGCTCCTATATTGGGTGCATATATGTTTACCAAGATTACATCTTCCTGTTGGATAGATCCTTTCAATATTATGTAGTGGCCTTCTTTGTCTCTAGTTATGGCCTTCATTTTGAAATCTACTCTATCAGAGATGAGTATTTACGCTAGCCTTTTTTTTTTTTTTTTTGCTTTCTGTTTGTTCGAAAGATTTTTTTCTATCCCTTCACTTTTGACCTATGTGAGTCTTTGTTGTGAGGTGGGTCTCTTGTAAATCACATATATGTGAGTCATGCTTTCTTATCCAGTCAGCTACTCTGTGTCTTTTTATCAGAGCATTCAAACCATTCACATTTAAGGTGATAATTGATATGTACTTATTTATTGCCATTTTAGTTTAGTGTGGTTCTATTTTTCTTCCTATTTCTTCTACTAATTACAGCAGTTCTTTTAAAATTTCTTGCCATGCTGGTTTGGTGCTATTGTATTCCCTTAGCCTTTTTTTGCCTGGAAAGCTCTTTATTTTACCTTCTATTTTGAATGATAGCCTTGGTGGGTAGAGTAGTCTTGGATTCAGATTCTTGTTTTTCATGACCTTGATTACCTCATGCCATTCCCTTCTGGCCTGTAGTGTTTCTGTTGAGAAATCAGCTGAGAGCCTTATGGGGTTTCCTTTGTAGGTAACCTGTTGCTTATCTATTGCTGCTTTTAGGATTCTCTCTTTGACTTTAATTTTTGGCATTTTGATTACTATGTGTCTTGGTGTGGGCCTGTTTGGGTTCTTCTTACTTGGTGCTCTCTGTGCTTCTTGAACTTGAATACCTTCTTCCTTTACCAAGTTAGGAACGTTTTCTGTCACTATTTCTTCAAATATTTTCTCTAACCCTTGCTCATTTTTTTCCTTTTCGAGGACTCCTATGATGCAAATGTTATTACATTTCCAGTTGTCCCACAGTTCTCTTAAGCTTTCTTTCTGCTTTTTAATTGTTTTTTTTTCCTTTGGTTTTCTGATTGGTTGATTTTTCTACCCTGTCTTCAAATTCACTGATCCTGTCCTCAGCTTCCTCTATTCCGTTGGTCAGTCCTTTCAATGTGTTCTGAATTTCTGCTATGTTATTCTTCATTTCCACTTGGTTGGTTTTCAATGTTTCTATATCTTTACTCATGGTACTGATGTCCTTACTCATGCTGTTGAGCTTTTTCAAGATCAGGGCTCTGAACTCTACCTCTGATAATTTGCTTAACTGCATTTCATTGATCTCATCTTCGATAGAGTTCTCTTCTTCTTTTATTTGGGATTTGTTTCTTTGTTTCACCATTTTGGCTATCTCAGTGGGTTTTGGAGCCTTCCAAATTTTCCCTGTGGGTGTTGGTGTTCTGCTATCTGTGGCTCCCTCTACTGGGTTTGGATGAGCCTGGGTGGGCCCACATTAAACACCACTGTCAAGTCTTACTTTCCTGGGTAGATTTGCAAGCCCAGGAAAGGTTCAGTTATCTTCTAGCTTTTTCCTGGTGGCTAGTAGTCTCAGTTACTCAGTGCCTTGGAATGTAGCCCTGGTGTTCTGCATAAGAGGATTTCAAGAGGGTGAGATAGATGCTGGTTATTAATGAGCCTCAATTTGCATTTCTTTGTCTCACCTAGGAAAGGCTGAATCTCTGAGGGGGTGGGGGGCTGCTGCTTTTCCCCACAGGTCAGGAAAGGAGCACACTGGCCACCTTCTTTAGTGGCCACAACTCAGCAAAAACTCTGAGTGCCCTCCAAATTCTGGGTGTTCCCACAGAGCTCCAGCCCAGTCTGCCCTCCCTCTGTCGTAGCCCCCAGGTGAGTGGCTGTGGTTATTTTAGCACTCTGTCCAGGCTCTCTGTGCTGTGGAGCGGGCTTGGTCTTTATTTCCCAAGGGCGCTGCTCACAGCTAAAACCTGCTGTCCATGGGCTCCCAGCCCGCCACCCTCTCACACTTTTGCAGATCCTACTAATGTCCCTGGTTATATGGTCCTGTCCTGCTGCTTTTCTGTTGTTTTTTTTAGAGGATTTGTCTTTATTTTAGTTCTAATTCCTTTTTGGTCCTGGGAGATCGTCTGTGTAACTTCTATTCACTCCGCCTCCATTTTCACATCCGCTATGCCTATCTTGTGTGCAGCTGGGTCACACAGGCCTTTCTGGTGCCCCCGCACCCTGCTGGTCCCCCAGGTTACTGGATGGCACAGTCCCTTTGGGTACCCGGCTCTATGCCTATGTTATGGGCTGCTGTGTCACACAGGCCTCTCTGGTGCTTCAGTACCCCACAGGTCTCATGGGTAACTGGATCACACAGTCCCTGCTAGGTCGCACATGCTTCTCTAGTGCCCCTGCACCCAGCAGTTACCGTGGGCGGGCAGCTGGATAGCACCAGTCTCTATAGGGCTCTGGCTTCCCACTGCTCTTGTGAGCTACTGAAAGGCACAGGCCTCTGTGGAGCCTCAGGTCCCGCCACTGGCGGCTGGGGAGTGCTGCTGCCTGGTAGGGCTCAACTCCTGCTCAGCTTTTGCTGTAGTTTTGGGGGATGGGTCTCAGCTGCTGGTCTGTGCTTCTGTTGCCTGGGGATAAATGTCTGCTCCCCAGCCTCTGTTGCTGGGGGTATATCCAGACTCTGATCGGGCTTCTACAAGGGGGGATGGTGGTGGGCTCCCGGCTGTTTGTGGCTTTCATGACCAGCACCTTGGGAACTCCACTACTGTGCACAGGTCTGTGTTGACACAGAGTCTGGTGGTGCCATCTGCCCTGACCCATGGTACACAGGGGGCTGATTGAGACTTGAAACATTAGGCATAAAAAGTTCTAAAAAAGTAAAAGTGCTGGACTTATGTTAGGTGATTTGGCATCGATTAATTTTTTGCCAAATAAGCAGACCTGTCTAAATTAGTTGAGGTTCATGGCCCTAACCAATTTCTTCATGCCAGCTTCATGGTCATTTGCCCATGTACTCTTTGGTTTTACCTTCCTGTTGGAGCAGATTATGGGCAGATCTTCCAGTTTTCCCATATATGGCAAAAGCAACACAAAACTGTTTGGGGCAATACTTTCTCCAGAAGCCTCACAGCTGTATAAGGATACATAAGACCAGTATTTGGAATCTTCAACATCAACTAGGATTCTTGCCAATTTAGGACATGACCTCTTCAAAATGCAGCAACGATGGTATTAGGATGATGAGATTATGAGAGGGCTGTCATTTAATTGCAGTGTGTGTGCTACACAAAGGTGCCCTCCCAAAGGATAAGAACTGACTGATACCCACTTTTCTGTGCCATTTAATTTATTTTTCTTTATTGATTTTAGGGAGAGAGAGGAAGGGAGAGGGAGAGAGAGAGAGAAATATCAATGAGAGAGAACATCTATTGGCTGCCTCCTACATGCCCCACACTGGAGATCAGGCCCACAAACAGGGCATGTCCCCTGACCGGAAATCAAACTGGCGACCTCTTTGTGCATGGGTCAATGCTCAACCACCGAGCCACACCGGCCGGGCCTGTGCCATTTAATTATGAAGCGTTTACTCCAGGTACTCTGCATATCCAGAGAGGGCATCTTCTTCTGTTTGCACAAAAGCTCCATATAGGCTAGAAGTCCTGACTATGGGTGATCACGTTGACTCTGACAGTAGGGTGGGGGAGGTGGAAGCAAAGAGCAAGGCTTTTTCTTTTTTTATTATTATTAATTAATTTTTGTTACAGATGTTTCTCCTTTTTCCCCCACTGATTTCCCCCTACCCCTCCCTCCCTGCTCTGTCCCCAGTTTGTTGTCCATGTCCACTGTTCATGCATATATGCATATAAGTTCTGTGGTTTATCTCTTCCCCACCACCCCACTTGGGGATTGTCGGTCTGTACCCCACTTCCACGTCTCTGGGACTACCTCATTCCTCTGACTGTTATGTTCATTATATTCCACAAATAAGTGAGATTATATGATACTTTCATCCAGTTCCGCCACCTCAGAGGCTACAGACTCCTCCAGCAGCCCTTCTAACCTCTCCATCTTCCCTCTCGTGCATTTTCCTCCCACTACTTTTTATACCCTCCTCATTCTTCTTTCTCTTCCCTTTCCTCTCACTCCCAGCACACAGGAGCCGTCCCTGTCTCATCGACCTCCTCCTTGAGCCCTAGTCATCAGTGACAGCCCTGTGATGGGCTTAGAGGTTTCTTCTCATGGTCAGTTCTTGACACAACTACAAAGTAGCAGAAATCTTGCTTCTGTTCTTTTTATCATTCTGCCAGACACCCTCTCTCTCTGGTGAGCAGAATCCAGGACCCCCAGTGCAGACAGACTTGATGATCTGTTTACTTGCCTTGTGGTAGTAACAATCAAGTGTGTTGCCTCGGGCAGATTGGTGCTGTTTAAAAGGAAGGTGCCTGAAATACTGTGTTTTAGCCATAAGGAAGGAATCGCAAATGGAAGAATTTGAGGCAGCTTTCTGGCTAAGGTGAATGATAGAACTTTTTTTTTTAAAGAAGCACCCCTTAAACATGTGCTTACTCTACCTCTATTACTTCATTTAGGCATTTTTCACAGATAGGCTCGAAGCAAAGTTTCCAGCCTCCATGGTTGCCCCTTTTCCTCTTCGCTGCTTATATATCTGAGATTATAATCTTTTCTCTAGAGAAGGCTCCTATCAGAGTTTTCTAATTGACTTTCCCAAAAGACCTAGCACCCATTTTCTCAGCCAGGCTGGTCCAGAATCTATCCTTGGTGGCCCAGCATCTTCTCTTCCTCGCACCCTCACACACTCCTGAGAAATCCTAGCCACTCCTGCGGTTTTGATACCACGACCACTGGTGTTCCTCAAGCCCATACCTCCAGGCTGGAATCCTTTCCCAAGCTCTGAATCACTGAACACGCTGCCTGTCAGACAGACTCAACTGCTCCTTAGAACTTCAACTCTGCAGGTCCCCAATTGAACCTGTCATCTCCCTTCTGCTGCCGAACTTTGCCATTTCCCAGTTATTGGCATAGTCATCCACCAGCCACCCAAAATCCAGAAGCCACATCCACAATCATCTCTTTATTTTTTCCAATGTTCCCCCAAATCTATCCCTTCCTCTTACCCTCACCCTCACTGCCAATATCCCATCTCCATTTCTTACCAAGACAATTGCAAAGGCCCTGATTCATGATCCTGTGTCCAGTATCTCACCTTCTCAAATCACCTTCAACTTGCTGTCACAGTGATTTTTCTAAAGTACAAAGCTGAGCATATTATTCCTTTAATAGAACTTTTCAAATTCCTCCACTTAAGTACTCCTAATGTGAGAAGATTGAACAACCTCTCAGAAGTTTTGGGAGGGGCAGAAGAGAAGGATCCAGAAGGCCTCACTTGCAATATGAAATTCCTTTTTTTTTTTATCCTCACCCAAGGAATTTTTTTTTTTTTTTTTTTTTTTTTTTTTTGCATTTCTCTTCAGATAGAGCAGGAGGGAGAGAGGGGGGAAGAGAGAGAAAGAAAAACATTGATGTGAGAGAGACACATCGACTGGTTGCCACTCACATGACCCCAACCGGGGTTGGGGACAAATTGCAACCAAAGTGCATGCCCTTAGCGGAAGGAACCCAGGTCTCTCTGGTCCACAGGGGGACACTCTAACCGCTGAGCAAAATCAGCCAGGGCTGAACTTTCTTCTTTTTAAGTCACAATTTTAATCCCATTTTTGCAATTTTGCATTCTACTTTATAATAGATCAGTTTTTGTTTTCAAATTAAAATAAAATTCCCCCAAATCCTCAAGCAAAATTGATCTTACAAGAAGGTACACATTTATCCTGTGGCTTCCAGAAACCCTCAGGCCTTCTAGTTTGAGAGCCTAAGGTCTTCCATTAAATGCACATTTTTTTTTTTTTTTTTGGTATGTTATACAAGGACCTTCTTGATAGGTGTCTATTTATTTCTGCAGCTCCAAACTTCCAACCAGCTACCTACAGTCTAGTCACACTGGGCTTCTTGCAATCTGTGACTATCATACTGGTTCTCATCTCAGGACATTTACTTATGCTGTTTCCTCAAATCAAAATGAACCCCTCCCCCATCTACCTACTTATCTTCTAGACCCAACTCAAATATCACCTGCCCTGTGAAGCTCTTTCTCTGTGAAGAACCACCCCAGATATAAGAGTCAACCATCCCTTTCTTTATGCCACCAAATACCACACCTCTCCCAAGGCAGATCTCACTAGATTGTAATATTTTGTTTATGTCTCTCTTCCCCACTAGACTGTGATTGCTTCAGGGCAGGTCTGGGTTTTGTTCATCTTGGCCTTGCCAGGACCAGCAACACGCCTGGCACATGGTCCGATGGGAGGCAAATATGACCAAGACATTTCACCTTGGTGCTCACCGGGGTTAATTTTGCTGATCTGAATGGCCATGAGGATGTCTTCTTCCTCTCTCATCACTCCCCCATCTCCTCTGTCAGCGAGATTATCCCAGATGGACAAGGGCACTCCCATCAAGGGTGTATCAGTAGATTTATTCCCCTGCTGAGTCATTCCAAACAAGCTCACAAGACCTGAGACATGGTAGATTCTCAATGAATGTCTATTAAATACTTGAACCAACGATCAGCACCATTATTCTTTCGAGTTAAGCTGCATTATATTGTCTCAATCTTATCTTCCAGAGAATCCTGAATCTCTGAGTGTCCATGATCTAACAATCTGCCAGCACTTACTAGACAGTAAATAAATGATAATAAGCAAATGGATTAACAAGTGAAGTAATATGTTCCTGTGGATTTCAGTGTTTCTAAAAAAGTACATGCACTCATTCTAATTTGTTATCCTGACACCTGGTGTTTATCAACCTTTAAAGAAGGGGCTTTTCACTCAGAAATGGAATCTTAACAAATCGGTGATGACTGGAAATTTTTTTTTGAAAAGCTTATCTGTAACTAGTGATTTCTCCCTCTAATTTCAGGCTCCTTTAGAAGTAGAACTTCTGTGTGGCTTTGCTCTCTACCATAGCCGATATAATTTAATGAGCAAAAGCCATGGTCCTCAACGTAAGGACAATCTCTGTTTTTCAGTATGAATGCTCAATAAGTGTGACTTTGAAGCATGGCAGCATTTGGATGGACAAAGTGAAAGTGTTTGGTTCTCCATTTAGCCTTCAGTGAACCCTTCATTAATCATATATTCATTCCCATTCAGACCCGAATGTGGAATCTAAGAGCTGATGCCTCTGGGATTTCGGATCAATGCCTACTTTTAGTTGAGAACAGTGTGATATGCTTTCCTGAGCCACCCCATTCGATTACAACCTGGCTGCCAGGGACTAATAAGATACACTTCCTTTCTGTTTTGCTAGGTATAACCCAAGTGGATAGAAACTTCAGGCTGGGAAGAATTTTGTCTTTCCCAAACCCTAAGGCAGTGTTCTCTCTATTTTTTTTTTTTCTGATTGAAAACTTCTACCAGTAAAAAGTTGGTACATCCCCAAATATGCATAACTATTTATAAATTTTATATATGCATTATCATACCAATGTATCTGTACTTTTACAAAACTCATCAACCATTGAAAGGGATGCTATAAAAACACAAGTTATATTTTATTTCCTCACCCCAATGGAATGTCTTATAAGTAGCCCATTGGCTGAAGGATTCACAACTTTCCCTGGAAGGCTTGGTGGGAACAAGGTTCTCCAGGGTCAGGTCACTCAGTGAAGGTGGCTGCAGCTCTCCCATGGGCTCACTCCCTTCAATTAATTCTATAAAAATCAATTGGCTTTAAATTTGAAGAAAAAAAAATTAAAAGTCAGTAATAGAATGATGATTTAAAAGACTTTATTTCCAGCAGAACCATTTTTTATAGTCATGCTAAATGCTGTATTTCATTCCTAATGAAAAGGACTAACTGCTGATCACTCTGTAGAATAGAGAAATGCAATAAAGCATCAGTATATCCTTGAAGCATGTCAAAAGTAGTATGGTAATGAAAAGGAGGGTTTTATCTCGCAAGGCCAGAAACACTGAACAAATTAATTCTCCATTCCAAGGAATCAGTAGTCATCAACACAGCACTTTGCAAAATATTTACGATTTGTGATAATAACAAGTACTGCAGTGGCACTCTGTGTGGTTCTCCACTTTGACATTTCCCATTACTGTGGCCTAAAGGGGAAGAAAAAAAGATACAGAATTAGATAGATAGATAGATAGATAGATAGATAGATAGATAGATAGATAGATAGATAGATAGATAAATAGGCAAAATTGAAAACTGTTAAATAAAATTATCTGTAGCCAGCTGAGCTAAACAGATGCTTGCTAGATTTTCATTTTCTCCCTTTCTGATATTTGACTCTAAAAGGTGAGGCATGCATTGTGTAAGCATGCTATACTCTCTCCCAATCTGCCCCTCACCACCTCTGCCCCTATTCTCTTCCTTCTAAATTAAACCAGCCTACACACACAAGATTGCTGACTCTTTGGATTAAAGGGGGCAAATACCACCCCTCCCTGTATAAATGCCCAGCAAGGATGTGTCATTAGATGCCTCTGACATTAAACCCTGTGGATTTTCTCTGGAGACATTTCTTTGGTTGGACTCTTTGAAAGCTCCTGGGGTCTTTAGGTTCTCACCTTGGTAAATGCTTTGGCCACACAGCACGTGGCTTCTGAGGTGATGTTCTTTGGGACCAACATTGTCTTCTTGGACCTCGCTGGAGTGGGATATGCTCTAGAAAAGCAGCAGCCCATGCATTGATAAATTGGGGCACCCAGCTTGGAGAAGTATTTGTTTTCCTTTAGCTTGCATTCTGGGCAAACTATCAAACACACAAAAAAAATTTTAAGGCAAAGGATAAAATAATCCAAGCATTTCTTTTTAAAACTATAAAGTTGTCCTTATTGTGGAATGGTGGTTAGTCTTTTTTCCATTGAAAATAATATCAATAAATATTTTTGACTACTGTATATGTTAATCTTAATACATAATAGCTACTTATATTAATTAGAATTATTTTCATGGGAAAACATTTTTACAGACATGCATGGAAAATTTCAATAGTAGCAGTCTCTCTCTCCAAGCATGACATCTCTATCCCAATCCTAATAATATGTCTATAGGGAAACACAACTTGGCAGATGAAAACATCATGCTCATCTAAAAGGAGAATTTTGCTCAAAGGCAAAAATTTCCCCCTTTAAAATCTGCTATTGTTCTTTCCTACAGAAACTCCAAATATTGACAGAGAAAAATATGTCAGATTTAAGAAAGCTTGGTGAGAGCAGAAAGCCTGATATTAGAGGGAGCATCTGCATGTGGGATTGGGATTAAAATATTACCACTTGTCTAGAGAAAAACCAGACCCAACAATAACTCACAATTTCATAGCAGATGAAATTATATCAGCTACTCTATGAAATTTTTTAAACAATACAGCAAAATTCATTTACTGCATAAAAAATGATTTTTTTTTTTTTACTCACTAACTTATCTACAAAGGCAATGTTAAAATTCTCTCAAATCTTCCAGGAAAAAAATGTTTTTAAAAACTGAGCTAAACCCTGGCAGATTTTGCTTAGTGGTTAGAGCGTCAGCCTGTGGTCCAGAGAGACCCGGGTTCAGTTCCCGCTAAGGGCATGTACCTCGGTTGCAGTTTGTCTCCGGCCCTGGTTGGGTCGTGCGGGTGGCAGCCACGCTATGTGTCCCTTTGACGTCGATGTTTCTCTCTCTCTTCCTCTCTCTCCTTCCTGCTCTATCTGAACAAAAAATGGAAAAATGTCCTCAGGTGAGGATAAAAAAAAAAAAAAACTGAGCTAAACTGAATAAGGAATATTTTCTGCTTATAAAACTCAGATAAATAATCAGAAATCTATTTCAGATTAATATATACAAGCTGCTAGTTAAACAGATATGTAAGATAATTTTCGTTATACATTTTTGGAACTTAATTTTATGTTCACAATCTACATGTGCCTAGATATGTATCCAGCAGCAAGGATTTGCCACATTTGAAAAGGAGGTGGGTATATAATTAATGGCATTATTGATGTTCATCTAGAAAGATGTATTTTTCTTATTACTGCAAACCCAAGTTGGGTCACACACCCTGCATGGTAAACTCTCCATCAGGAAAGGCATGGAGCATATATAGAAACACAGACAATGTGGCCAGAATGACAGCTGCATGCTTTCTGTAGTAATCCATGGCTCTCCTGCAAAACAGAATGGGGAGAAAAAGGTTACGGTAAAATTGGCTTATTAGTCATAACAACAACCAGTAAGGTTTTTTTTCCCAATTTTTATTAATTTATTTTTGTTACAGATGTTTCTCTTTTTTCCTTCCTAGACATCCTCTTCTTCATCTTGCCCCACCCCTCTGCACCCAGTATTATTGTCTATGTCCATTGGTTATGCATAGCATATAAATTCTTTGGTTCATCTCATCCATTCCCCTGCCATCCTACTCTGAGGTTTGTCAGTCTGCACCATATTCCTTTCTATGTCTCTGGGTCTATTTTGTTCAGCAGCCCACCTTGTTCATTATATTCCACAAATAAGTGAGATCATGTGGTATTTGTCTTTCTTTGATTGGCTTATTTCGCTTAGCATGATACTCCCGAGGTCCCTCCATGTTGTCTCAAAGGATAAGAGATCTGTCTTTCTTACAGCTGCATAGTACTCCATTGTGCATATGTACCACAGCTTTTTTTATCCACTCATCTATTGATGGACATTTGGGCTGTTGCCAGATCTTAGTGATTGTAAATAGTGCTGCTATGAACATAGGGGTACATATATTCTTTCTGATGGCGTTTTCAGGCTTCTTAGGATATATTCCTAGAAGTGGGATCACTGGGTCAAATGGCAGCTCAATTTTTAATTTTTTGAGGAAACACCATACTGTTTTCCATAGTGGCTGCACCAGTCTGCATTCCCACCAGCAGTGTACTAGAGTCCCCTTTTCTCCACACCCTCACCAACACTTGTTGTTTGATGATTTGTTGATGGCGGCCATTCTAGCAGGTATGAGGTGATACCTCATTGTTGTTTTAATTTGCATCTCTCTGATGATTAGTGATGTTGAGCATTTTTTCATATGTCTCTTGGCCATTTGTATGTCCTTTTTTGGGGAGGTATCTATTTAGGTCCTCTGCCCATTTTTTTTTTTTAATCCTCACCCGAGGACATTTTTTCATTTTTTGTTCAGATAGAGTGGGAGGGAGAGAGAGAGAGAGGGAGAGAAACATTGATGTGAAATGTACACATCGAGCGGCTGCCACCCGCACAACCCTACCAGGGCCGGGGACAAACTGCAACCGAGATATGTGCCCTTAGTGGGAACCAAAACAGGGTCTCTCTGGATTGCAGGCTGACGCTCTAACTGCTGAGCCAAACCGGCCAGGGCCCTCTGCCCATTTTTTAATTGGGATTTTTGTCTTCCTTTTGTTGAGTTGTATGAGCACTCCATATATTTTAGAAATTAACCCCTTATCTGATGTATCATTGGCAATTATGGTCTCCCATATAGTGGGTTACCTTTCCAATTTGATGGTTGTTTCTTTTGATGTGCAGAAGCTTTTGAATTTGATGTAGTCCCATGTTCATTTTTTTTCCTTTGTTTCTGCTGCCTTAGGTGATGTTTCAGTGAATAACCCGTTGTTTTAACACTGCTACTAATAATAGTCATCAGTGTCTTGATCCTTCTGCTTACAGCTCCCAATATACTCTAAAGCCAAGTATAATACAACAATTTGTCTTTAGGAAAGAGGTGGGAAATTGAATCTCCTCATTTCTTACATCAACCATTTGGGCTTAATGATAACAACAACAAATTTTCTTTTTTTAAACATATCATCCTGCAAACAAGCCTCAGTGTCTTTATTTGTAGTTAATGTTGGGTAGGGGATTGAGAGAGAGAGAGCGCAAGGGAACCTTGTGGTGATGGAACAGTTCTGTATCTTGATGTGGTAGTGGTCACACTAATCTGTATGTGGATAAAACTGTATAGAACTACACATACACACACGCATGCGCACACATGCACACACAATGTTAGTGAAATCTGGATAAGCTCTGTGGGTTGTACCAATGTCAGTTTCTTGGTTTTTCTCATTGTGCTATATAGTTATGCAAGATATTATCATTGAGGGAACTGGCTAAAGGGTACCCAGGACTTCCCTGTACATTTTTTGCAACTTCCTCTAAATCTATACTTATTCAAAACAAACAAAAAAAAGGACATTTCAGAATGAGATTTAAAATTACATGTGAGTCCAAACTTGTCATTCATTTTCATGCAGACTGATATAATAAGATCATGGTTTTGCTAGATGTTTATATCAACCCAGATATCTCATAAGAATGACTTGTCAAACAGTAGAACTAATGTTTATAATACAGTAAAATAGTAGAGGTACTATACAGAGGCTAAAGCATATGTATGTCATTATTTCTACCTGATATATATACTTATACACAAGTAATTTTCAGTTTCATCTTCATCCATAATCAACACTGAATATTCTAAGTCAGTGCTTCTCAAAGTGTGATCGGGGGTCCCTGAACACTTTCAGTGGGTCTAAGAGATTAAAATGATTTTCATAATAATACTAGGATGCTATTTGCCTTTTTCACTCTCATCCTCTCGTGAGTATTCAAAGAAATATTCTACATGACATGTGATATCACAATAGACTAAATAAACACATGAGAATGTAACTATGTTCTATTAGGCCAGTGTTTTTAAGTTTTTGCAAAAAGGTAGAACTTCCACTCTTCTCACTGACATTTTTTGTTCTGGAAATTGTCGTTTTTATAAATATATGTTGTGTTAACATGTGATGGGTTTAATATTCTTGTTTGTAAAAGAATAAATATTTTGAAACCTTTTCTGACATAATTTCTAAATCAGTAAAGATTGATGAATATAACTTGATTTTAAAAAATTATTTGGCTTCTTCAATAATTTTTAAGAGCACAAACAGGTTTTGAGACCATAAAGTTTGAGAACCTCTGTTTAAGTGATACACAAAGCCTTAAGGAAAATTTCAGCGTTAAAAGTGGTTTCCTTTTAAAACTAGCATCATTTTTGTGCTTTGATATTGCAGCTCATATATTATGAAAATTCAGCATTATGCAGTGAACATACATTAGAATTAATTCAGAGGGAAACATTTATAACAAGATTGCTGAATGTGAGAGCATAAAGTCAGTCCACATTTTAGAATTTGCTTAATGATCAAGAGAAGATTGAAAAAACATAACCCAAGTCCCCATTGCTGAAGTTTTCTATAACAGAAGCAGCTTTGTCTTTTTTTTCTCTTTCTAATAAGATTAACCAAACAGAAAGGGATTAACCCTCAAATTCTAGGTGTTTTTGAAAACATGTTAATAAATGTTTTTATCATGCTAATCACCTTTAGTTCTTTCTGTTTGGGAATTTGGAAGAAAAACATTACAAACCAGGGCAGGAAAAATCATGTTCAGCTGATATTTATGCTATTGTGCAAAATACATTCAATCTAAATCAGATTTGCTAATCTCAGCCTCTTGGTATTCTGAGTACCTCGCAGATACCACAGACTCCCTACATTCAACCCCTCAGTCAATTTCTAACATCCACTCAGCATGCCCTTAGCCCCTGCCGCCTGCCAAATAAGAATAATGTGAGTCCAAGAAAAGGTGAGTAGAGCCTTTCTTCCCCTTCTCAGCCCATCTACCTCAGAGTCCTTTAAGGAGATGCTCATGTATATATACACATACACATACACAAATGGGTACGAAGATAGACACACTGTTTTTTGATGTGGGAGTGGCAAGGTCATACTACAGAGGGAATGTAAGCTGAGGGATATTTTTCGGCCATCTTTGGGGAATACCCCTGCCACAGCATTGGAAACTTAGGGGCAATGAATAACAAGAAGGCTTCTCTTTGCAGCAACTCTGCTCTGTTTTCACAGGAAAAAGTCCTTATAAAGTTTTGAGATTGAGAAATCTATAATCCTGGCCTGTCTAGCCCATTATTGAAAGACCTCAAGGCAAATTAAATGGTCCTTTTTATATTAAATAGACATATGTGTGTGTGTGTATGTATATATGTGTGTACACATATGTAAATATGCACACTCACACACATTATGTACATACACCTATATATAAAAGATTGATCCAAGAAGACTACAAGCACTTGGTACAATGTGACATCATGTCCTTCACTTACAAGATGCGCCATCGCTCCCCACTGCCAGAGAGTGAGGTTTTCCGTTCTCCTAATGGTGTGATAGATGGGGTGACTCATTTATGCTCACCACACCAGGAAGCCCAGTTGACTCATAACACATTTTTGAGATGACTAAAATAAGAGGCATCGTTCTTTGTTAACAAAACAGATTAAATCTAACTGACTTCTAGAGGATTAACCTAAAACTTTACCTCATTAGCTCATCTATCCCAGCTAACTACCAAGGAGAGAGGAAAAGTAGGCTGCCTTCAGAGAAAGGCAATTCATGAAAGGGAGCCTTGAAAGTGCAACCTTTACTCCCCAGCCCACTGTCTGGCATGAGAGGTATTCAATAGGTGTCTGTTAAGCAGAGTAGGCCTGTAGGCTTTAGCATCTTGCCTGGTCCAGAGAAGATAGCACTAGTTCAGCCTTGATGAAATACTTGAAGATGGAAAGTCACAAGGGAAAGTAGAATGTTTGTAATCCTTCATTCCGCCACCTCCCACAGAGCAGGCCCCTGAGCAGGCTCCCACCAAGTGATCACCTGTGTCTCCAGAAGCAAAAATTTAGAGTTTGGGGTCAGTGGTCAGAAAATTCAGTTGGGGTGGCCTTGGCTACTAGGTTTTATTTTTCCTCATGTGCTCTAGCTGTAGTAAGTGGGTTTTTACCTTGTTTTTGTACCATGTTTTCAATCCCCAGTCTAGCAGTATCTCCATAATCCTATGCTCCATCCCCCAAATGCAATAATCCCCCAGGTTCCCAATTTTTCCAAGTAGACATTCAGACATTGTTTCCAAGCACTAGAGTGACCCTGAGACCCGCTAACACATGCTTTGACAGTTTTCTCCAAAAGTAAACAAGGAATATCTGAGAGATTGGGGAGGTGGAGAGGAGAGCTTCGTTAAATTCCCACAATCCATCTCAAATTCATTCTTTCATATAGAGAATTAGTTTGCTCTTTCTTGTTAAAAGATGAATTTGGGATAATTTGACAAGAGTTCAACATTGTTAAGTGCCAAATTCAAAGTCCAAATTGAACAGTTGGAACATTTAAAGACTTTTAATAACTACCTGCTACATGTCAGATACGGTGCCAAGTATAACACAAACATGAATGCTTCCTGCTATCTGACCCAGATACAAAGGCAAATAACTATGAGTTAAAGTGATCAATGCTGTAATAAATTCATCTGTAGACATTGAGACCCAGAGTAGGCTGGGCACATGAAAATGGAGAGATGAAAAACCATTGAGAATGAAGAACACATATTTGACGGAAAAAGAAACACAACACTAATAAATATATATTTTATTGTTTTGACATTTGTGCAGGAGCTTCATGTACGCAATAGTCCTCATAATTTCCCCAGAAAGAAGAGATCGCAAGTAGTTTGTCCCCAAAGTGTCCTGGTATCCAGAGGAAAATAAGGCCAAGTGAAATCACACAGTTCAGCAACAGTATTTGGGCGGGATTTCTGTTTATCAATCACTTAATAGTGTTTTGTGCCTTCACAAAATTTTTCAAGGGAGCCAACTTGCTTTCCAGATGTAATGGAGAGAAAAGAAGTGAAAAAGGAGTCCCTTGACAAAGGAAGTACACAGTATAGCTTATACAACTATGCATTTCAAAACAGGGGCTTTCCATAAAGTAGAACAGAACAAAAGATGACCTTAAACTATTTACTTTTAAAAATAAATTAAGCCCTGGCCGGTTTGGCTCAGCAGTTGGAGCGTCGGCCTGCGGTCCAGAGAGACCTGGGTTCTGTTCCCGCTAAGGGCGCGTACTTTGGCTGCAGTTTGTCCCCGCCCTGGTTGGTCATGTGGGTGGCAGCCACTCGATGTGTTTGTTTCACGTGGATGTTTCTCTCTCCCTCCCACTCTATCTGTACAAAAAATGGAAAAATGTCCTCGGGTGAGGATAAAAAAAATTAATTAATTCATTAATTAAAATAAATTAAAACATCAGGCAGTATCAAGAAGTAAATTAAAAGGCTCATAGAATTATAAAAATTATTTCAATTTCTTTATGACCATTCTTACAATAATCACATTTTGAGGAGTTTATTTTCTTAATTAACTAAATTTAAGGAGCTTATAGTAAGATGTACACTCTCTACCTTAATTGTTACTTAAAGGCACGTTACAGTGTTAACATAATTATGTAATTCAAGTCTTGGTTTTTCCATTACCTTTCTGGTTTTCCTAGCACAACAGCATTTTTTAAAAATTGTCTACACACTAAATCAATAAAAAATGTTGATAAGACAAACTCTCTGCAACATGAAATATTGTTTTAAATGAGAAATTTAAAGGTTTGTTGTTTTAAACTACCCAATTTTTAAAATTAACATTATTTCAATAATAAATGCTTATCAGGAATAAAACATTGAATAGTGTCAATTTATCACCTAGAAAAAAAAACCTCCATAGCCTGGGGGGGGGGGGGAGAGAAACATCCGTAACAAAAATTAATTAATTAATTAAAACTAAATAAATAAGTAAATAAAAATTAGCCATACAACTCTTAAAAAAAAAATCCAAAGCCCAGCAAAGTTTTATGGGGAGCATTACTACAATAATGTAAGACTTTTTCTTATAACTTCTCAAACTTGTACATCGTACTTTGTTGTGTTTATTTGAGCTATTTTCATGCAATCTTTTGACACACCAAGTATCATTCTTACTTAAAAGCACTAAAGCATAAAAACATATTTAATTTTCCTTGAAGTCTTTCAGCAATAGGATAGACTAACTGAGAGTATAGATTTTTCAATCCTGGAATGTTACTTTACAAGGATTTTTGTTTGTGATAAAATCAGAGCAGAGGAGCTGCAAAGAGAAGCCTCCTTGTTCATTGCCCTTAAGTGTTCATTGTTTTGGCAGGTTGTACAAAAACGGCCACAAAAATATCTCTCAGCTTTTGTTTCCTCTGCCATATGACCATGCCACTCCCACATCAAAAAGTGGAGTGTCTATATTTGTAACCCTACTTAATCTAGGTGAGCCCTTTGACTACTTAGGCCAACAGACTATGGCAGGAGCAACACCGGGTCAGTATCCCTGCACATACCTGGCAGCTCCTGCTTCAGTCTCTTAGAAGCCAGTTACCATGTAGAAAGTGTTACTACTCTGAGACCATCATAGGATAAAAAAGCCAAACCATGTGGAGAGGCCCTGAAGAATGAGGTGCCACATGGAAAGGGAGAAAGAAGCCAAGAAGTAGTGAAAGGAGAAGCCATCCAGGATGGCCAGTCCAGCTTAGCTTTCAGATGACTCTAGCCCCAGCCACTCTCTGATCACTAATGCACGAGAAACCCATGTTAAGAACTGCCCAGATGAGCCTAGTCCACCTATAGCACCTTGAGAGATAATAATGACTTGTTTTACCCACTAAGTTTTGGGGTAATTTGTTAGACAACAATAGATAACAGGAACAACTTCTCTCTCTTACAACAAAAATTTATCCTCCAGGGTCTGAGATATGGGACTCCAATCTTGCTTCTTTACTTTCTCCTGATACTTTTCCTCTGAAGTGTTATTTATATAATACATGTTCAACTAACCTATTAGGGGAAATGTAAAAAAAAAAATTTAGACAGCAGCCCTGCTGGTTTGGCTCAGCGGTTAGAGTGTCAGGTTCGGACCAATGAGTCCCGGGTTCGATTCCGGCCAAGGGCATGTACCTCGGTTGCAGTTAGTCCCCAGCCCTGGTTGGGTCATGCGGGAGGCAACCAGTCGATATGTCCCTCTCACATCAATGTTTCTCTCTCTCCCCCTCCCACTCTATCTGAAGATATTTGAAAAAATATCCTCAGGTGAGGATATTAAAAAAAAAATTTAGACAGCATTTTACACAGTATCTGCAATATCAGATTTGGTAATAATAATAACTTATACCTTGAAAATTCTCGCAGAAAGTAACAATCATTTGAGATGATTTCTGATGACAGTTAAAGAAGAAAGTGCCAAAGAAGGACTGCATTTGAATATCAAGAAGATAAAAATCATGACCACAGCAAAAATGCACAACTTTAACATAGACAATAAAAATAATGAACTTGTTAAAGCTTTTGTTTGCCTTGGTTCAGTCATCAATTCTAATGGAAACTGCTGCCAAGAAATCAAGAGAAGGCTGAGACTCGGAAGGGCAGCAATGGAAGACTAGGAAAGATCACCAAGAACAAAGATGTGTCATTAGAGACCAAGGCCAAGATCATCCACACCCTCGTATTCCCAATTACTATGTACAGATGTAAAAGTTGAATGGCAAAGAGAGCTGATAGGAAAAAATGATTTATTTGAAATATTGTATTGGAGGAGAGCTCTACAGATACCCTGGACTGCCAGAAAGATGAACAAGTGGGTGAGTCCCAGAGCAAATTAAGCCTGAAACATCACTGGAGGCAAAAATGACAAAACCAAAGCTGTCTTACTCCAGGTACATCATGAGAAGGCAGGGTTATTTGCAAAAGACAACAGTGTTGGGAAAAAATAAAAGGCAGTAGGAAAAGAGGAAGACCAAATTTGAAGTGGATGGATTTCATAAAAGAAGCCATAGGCATGAGTCTGCAGGAGCTGAGCAGGGCTGTAGAGGACAGGACATTGTGGGCATCACTCATTTATAGGGTTGCCAGGTATCAGAGTTGACTCAATAGCACATAACACTCACATAACATACTTTAAAAATAATACCTACCATTAGTTGAGCTTTTTGTGTGTATTGCATATTCTTTTAAGCACTTTGAACACACAAACATATTCAAAACTCATGACAATCCTATGAGGTATTATTCTCATTTTGGCAGATAAAGAAATTCTAGAGGTAGAGTAACCTAGACAAACTCACAACATTTGTCACTGGCAGAGCCAAGATTCTAGAATGTTTCTTTACAACTTCAAACGTTCAGGTCTGAAGCACACTTTACTATACAGCTTTCAAATCTCTATATTTTACAATGAACTTCTTAAATAATTTTTTTCAGATGGCATATCCCTACATAAGATGCTGACATGTGTTTTTAGAGCAACATTAATCAAGTCAGCTTAAATATAATTTGCCATGTGATTTTTGTTATACATATTTATCTGACTTTATTCAGAACAGCCTTTAGAAAGCCGTTTCATTTGAATAAAGAGGTATTCTATAACTGATCAACTTATGAGAGCCAGTGTCTGATTCGTAGGGAGTGGGGGGGAAGAGGAGAATAATTGTCTTTTACATCTAATCTCTTGTTTGATCCTCTTTACACTTTTCTGCCAAAGTCACCTGGAAAGTGATCTGATCTTAGATGATGCCCTCCTACCTATACTACCTCTACAGCCTCAAAGAACACAGTTCATCTATTTCCTTCTTCAGGACATTTATTAGCACATAGCTCATGCTATTACTATTGTCTTTTCAATTTCATTCCTAATGTTGACCTTGATTTCACTCCCTGTCCAACATAACTGTCTCTCTCTCTCTCTTCCCCCACCCCTCCCCTCACTCAATGCAGTGTATTAAGGATGCGAGAGCATTTCTATAATGTTATCTCTGTCCGATGAACCAAGGATTACTGAATTAATTTTTGCAACATTACAGTGGGTAATGCTGAAATGTTACATACCAAAACCAGAATTTTTAAGGATAATAAGTTGATAACAAACTACTCTTGGACTCACAATCTATAAAAATGAGAGTTTGGTGCTATGGGTTTCTCAATAGAACTATTAATTGATCCCTGTACATTTTTTTGTTGTCATTGTTAGTCCTCATATGAGGATATTTTTTTTCCCATGATTTTTAGAGAGTGTAGAAGGGAGAGGAGGAAGGAGGAAAAAGAGAGAGAGATGAACATTGATGTGAGAGAGACACATCAAATGGTTGCCTCCCACAAGTGCCCCGACTGGGTCAGGGATCAAACCTGCAACCCAGGTATGTACCCTTCACTGGGAATTGAACCTGTGACCCTTAGGATCTCAGGCCAAAACTCTAACTACTGAGCAACACTGGCCAGGGCTGTCCATTTTCTCTTTATGAAAGCAGATTACCTTTATCTACTTTTGAACAAGACACACGGTACCTTTTAGTTGCACTATTTCTTTTTCCCAGCTCTCACTTTGACTTTTCATGTAAATTTCAGCCCCACATTACAAAAGAATGTACAATGAAACTGAGAATCTGTTCTAGAACATAATCAATTGCTTTGCTAACATTGTTCACTTGCTACCCTGGAAATGGTAAGAAATACGACTCAAAATTTCAACAACACTATTACTGAATAAAAAAAAATTAAAACCAAAGTTGAAATGAAAACACATAAACTTTTTATAAATTGTGGTTGTTCTTTTCTTTTTAAAGTAATTCAAAACTACAGCAAAGTATTACAAGTAATTTAGGTGACAAATATTTTGAATAATTGAATTGTTGCTAAGTCCAGTAAATATTTGAAAGACATCTTCACCCTGGTCGGTTTTCTCAGTGGTTAGAGTGTTGGCCTGCGGACCAGAGAGTCCCAGGTTTGGTTTCAGCTAAGGGCATGTACCTCGGTGGCAGTTTGTCCCCAGCCCTGGTTGGGGTCGTGTGGGTGGCAACCAGTTGATGTGTCTCTCTCGCGTCAATGTTTCCCTCTCTCTCTTCCCCCTTCTCTTTCCCCCACTCTATCTGAAGATAAATGCAGAAATGTCCTCGGGTGAGGATCAATAATAAAAATTTTTTAAATTAAAAATAAAAGACATCTTCAGGAACTTAAAAATAGTTCTCGATGTAAAATATCTTGCTTTTGAGTGGTGCAAGAATTAAAGAGTTTAGAAAGCAAGAGTTCCTATGAAGACAAAATGGAGCTTTTGTATTCCAAGGGCTGAATTATGTCAGCCCATAATTCTTCCATGTGCTCAATTCCTGTTCCTCACCACTAATAGAGAGGGACAAAAGAGCCATTTCAACTAACACTGATGCAAATATAACTACCTCTGATACAAATATAAGTAAGGTTAGTAAGGTTTTCAGAAACTCTCTTTAAAACAAACCAATTAGACTTGAGCAAGTGATTTAGAACTGCAAGGTCATTAGTAATAGTTGGAGAAATACTACTGACTCTTATTTTTGTAGCATTTTTATGACAGATGAAAACGGAAATGATGTTGTTCAAGAGATTTCAGTGTTATTATTCAAGTCTAGACAAGAACATCTATTCAAAAGTTATCAGGAGCTATGGTCATTCAGCTGAACAGGTGAGCTGCTTTATCAGTGGGCAGCCTTATCAGGCATGCATTATTTAAAAACGGGCATAAAACAATGTCAGCAACTTACATAATGTCTACTCACCCTCTGCCTGACCCCTGGAACCCACTCAAAAGAATGCCTTTCAAATGACATCCAATATTTCTTGAGAAAAAAATTTTAGACACTGACAGGCACTCAGGCATCTCAGAAGGAGACTTTTGGTTTCTGG
This sequence comes from Molossus molossus, assembly GCF_014108415.1. Taxonomy (NCBI): domain Eukaryota; kingdom Metazoa; phylum Chordata; class Mammalia; order Chiroptera; family Molossidae; genus Molossus; species Molossus molossus. The sequence continues at coordinate 65,236,691 of NW_023425402.1, read as the reverse complement.
CTTCTGTTTGATAACATCTTAAGCTGTGATCATAGACCACAATATTACAGACTTCCTCCCAATTAAATCATGAGTGCTGAAAAGAAAGTGGGTAAATACCTGTCCCTCTTTTTACTAAGGTTTATGCACAGGTTTATCCCTCTTTTTGCTAAGGTTTATCCCCTATATTCTCAAATATCTTACTCCTCACTCAATTAAAATCCCCAAACTTGTTTTATTTTATATTACCTTCCTCTGGACTTTTTGCAGGATGTGTTCAGGGCAGTTGGTTGTGGATCTGAAGAGGGATTTTAGCTTCGTTTTGTGATTTCTCAGTAACTGCAGTTACACAAAGTCTTCACCTGCTTTTATACCAGCAGAGTAATAAAAATTACACATTTCCCACCTGCATCTAAGCCCGGGGATAAACAGTAAATTCCATCTAATGACTGAATAGTACTTCATGTAATTACCATGACATCAGTTTGATCTTATCTTGTTTCAACCCTTAGATTATTTTTTTAGTTCTGAGCCATTTTCAGGCGGTGATGATCACAAGGTCATCCTATGAAATGAGAGCACACTGTCATTTTCTACGTAATTTTATCGTGAGTTAACACACAACATCCTGAAAGTTGACACTTTCCTATAAACAAGACCCTATGAGTATGACATTTAATTAGCTAAGTACTTGATGTTTACTTAAAATAGGAGAAGAGCTGCAAATTTCAGATCACAGATAGAGAACATTGCCAGGTGTACAACACTATTCCAGTAGGAACCAGAAAAATAAAACACATGCCTGTTTAGACTTTTCTAAAATTAAATGTACATCTGGATTTAATAAGGACGCATGGAGAAGGTCGGAGGTAGTTCTGACAAGGACTAATTGGGTCTCAACATTTGTGCCTTTTTCCCCCATCTTATTTTATTTTTGTAAAGCTCAGTTTCTTCCTAAGCAGAAAATATACCTGTTGTGGCTTGTCAGCTGTGGGACATTTAACTCCAATATTCCCGGTACAGTGTCTCTCTAAAACCTACCCAGCCTCTCAGGCTGAGGCTGTGGCTGCTTTTATCCACACAGAGATTATGGTCCTAAAAATGTTCCTGTCTCTATCTCAGCTCAGGGCCATTTCTGTAGAAACTGGCTTAGAGACATACTACCAGCAACTTCCCCAAGGGAGAGCTTAGAAGATTCTTGTAATAGAAAACCAACTCTTGTTTAAAAAACAAACGAACAAAAACTGGCTAAAGAAAGCAAAGTTGTCTTGTGATCTATAATCTGTGGTAAATTGATTTGTTTACATTCTTACACCATTTTTAGATTTCCATTATCTCCTTCCTATGTTTTCTCCCAGTATCTACATTATCCATTCACCTTTTCCTGGTAACAGTTTGTGTCACTATTATTCACGAATTTTCATCATTTAAATCTCAACCTTGCCCTGGCCAGTTTGGCTCAGCGGTTAGAGCGTCCGCCTGCGGTCCGGGGAGACCCGGGTTCGGTTCCCGCTAAGGGCATGTGCCTCCGTTGCAGTTTGTCCCCGGCCCTGGTTGGTCGTGCGGGTGGCAGCCACTCGATGTGTCCCTTTCACATCGATGTTTCCCTCTCTCTCTCTTCCTCTCTCTCCCTCCCACTCTGTCTGTACAAAAAATGGAAAAATGTCCTCGGATGAGGATTAAAAATAAAAAATAAATAAATAAATAAATCTCAACCACTTTGGCTGAGTGGCTCAGTTGGCTGGAGTGTGGTCCAGACATCAAAAAGGTTACGGGTTCTATCCAAGTCAGGGTGCATAAGGGAGGCAACCTATCTATGTTTCTCTCTCACATCATAGATGTTTCTCCCCTCCAACCCCTATCATCTCTCTTTCAAATCAATAAACATATCCTCAGGTGAGGATTTTTAAAATAAATAAATCTCAGAGGATTGACAGCCTATTTTCAAAGTAGCAGACTTATTTTGGAAATCTGGAGCCTTCATAGTTTCAGGGAAGGACACCTTTCAAGTCATGAAAAACTTTTCCTTCCCTCCTTTCCATTAAGGTATTTCATTAAGGTATTTCACTCTCCTTTATTCTACTATCTCCCCTCCATTTGTCCTTATTTCAATACATTTTTTTTTGTTTTGTTTGATTGTTTAATATTTTTTTCTTTATTGATTCGAGAGAGAAAGGGAGACAGAGAGAGAAAGAGAAACATCGATGAAAGAGAACATCGATTGGTCGCCTCCTCCATGCCCCTCGCTGGGGACCAGGTCCACAACCCCAGCAAGTGCCCTGAGCAGGAATTGAACTGGCAACCTCTTGGTGCATGGGTTGACGCTCAACAAGTGAGTCACACCAGCTGGGCTATTTTTTGTTTTTATTTGGATGATTAAGAAGAAATGTTGTTTCTTATGTGCTCTTATTAAATTATTTTCATTTTGTTTATGATTTAGTAATGGGCTTTATTTTTATTTCATATGTTTTTATATAAGAATTAGGAGTATTAGGGAGTTCATATGAATATTATTATAAAATTTTTTAATGTTTACAGTGCTTTAGTATTAAAAAAAAAAAACATGATGTAGCAAAATAAATTATACAAAAAAATTTTCAAAAGAGTGCCTTCCAAACATGACCTTTCTCCACCCCAGATTCCTGATTTCCCTACTTCAGGAGTGATGTTTCCAGTTCCTTATATACGTTTCTGCACATATTCTATGAATACATAAGTAAATTATACATAACTACCTATCCCTATCCAAATTCTTCTTAAAATGATGAGCAGAATACAAAAATTGGAGGAAACTTTGCATTTGTGCTTGTAGGTTAGAGAAATTTCTTTCTATTAATATAACATAAATTATATTTCTCTATGCTCTCTAAAATATCATATATTACTTTTAATTATAATTGAGGAACTTATCTTTAGTTAATTGGGAAGATGATTTTTTATTATAATTGGATAAAGTAGTTATCAAAAATGTGTTTAAGTTTCAATGTTTTATGTAGCTGCTTTCATGTATTTTTTATAGTTTTTATTCCATTCCTAACAGCTCTATTTTCCTCATCTTGAGTAACTGGAAGAGCCAGTGGATGAGAGATTCAAACCACTCCCCATTCATTTACAATTACCTCCCTGATGCTGAAATCTGGAATGCCAAATCCAAGAAGGTAGCCTGGCTGAAGACACTGAACAACATGGCAAATATCACCTTTACTAGACCAAGTCCTAAAAGCATGTTATGCTGCAGAGGGTGTGTCAGGAACATCTTTGTGTAGCAGTATGACAAAGTGAAATACATACAGACTGCATGAATTTTCAAAAAATTGCATGAATTTTTTCTGGTAAAGTTTTGTCATTTACACACTGAGTTTTTAAAAATAACCACCTTTAGCCCTGGCCAGTTTTGCTCAGTGGTTAGAGCATCAGCCCATGGACCAAAGAGATGCAGGTTTGATACCAGTCAAGGGCACATACCTTGGTTACAGTTCAGTCCCTGGCTTTGGTCAGGGTCATGCAGGAGGTAACCAATCAATGTGTCTCTCTCACATTGATGTTTCTTTCTCTCTCTCTCTTTCTCTCCCTCCCACTCTATCTGAAGAGAAATGGAAAAATATCCCTGGGTGAGGATTTTTAAAAAGTAATACATAAATAAAAAATAGCCACCTTTGTAAATGTTTCACATGCTTACTTGATTTGTTTTATTAAACATAATTTGTTCTTTCGCATAGCATAGTATGATTATCACAAACTTTATGCTGTAACCAGAAGAATAGCTAATGTATGTAAAGTCGTTGCTTCTTCGAGTAGCTTTTTCTTCAGTAACATGAATTAAAATTTTCAAGGAATACAAGAGTATATATCATGAGAAATAAGTCTTCTTCCTACCCCAAAATCTTTACTTCCATTCCCAAAGGTACCCATTTTTAACAGTTTCTTAGTGTTTCCAGAAATTTTCTATGTACATACACACATTTTGTGGAGTTTTGCTGTATACAATCAGAAACAGTATACACATTAGTGTCCTGTCTTCTTTCTTCTTTTTAACTCTGACAATGCATCTTGGTGGCTTTTACATGTCAAATATGAAAATCTAATAATCGGACTTTAAAAATAGTACAAAGTATTATGGATTATTAATTATTTAACCAGCCTCTATTAATGATCATTGACATCATTTCCATTTTGTTTACTATTACAAAAAAATACTATAATTATCAACCTTGTTCGGATTGCATGTACATTATAGATCTAGGATACATTTTAAAAGAGGAATTGCTGGATCAAAGAATATATTTTAAACTTGTATAGAGACTGTTCAAGTGCTCTTCTCCACCCTTCCTCAAAGCTGAAATATGTTAATATGCCATGAAATATGTTAATTTTTGTGAAATGAATTTGAAAGTATCTTATTTTCATTTGCATTTACAAAATGTTGAACAGGGTTGACTGAACATTATTTCATAATTATAGGTCATTTATGGGTTATTTTTCTGTGAACTGTTCAAAAATATTTCTCTTATTACTTTTATCTTTAATGTTAAGCTTGATATTTTTACTCTTTTATGACATTTTTACCATACACTAGTTTTCATATAGTCAAATATGTCTATCCTTAATTTTTAAACTTGTTGGTTTTGTGCAATGCCAAGATACTAAAAATAAATATCTGTATTTTATTTTAGAATGAATACAGTTTTATTTATTTTTAGTTTAGATCTATAATTCATTTGTGATTTATTTGGGGGTGAGGAGTGAAGTAAAAATTCAGCTTCTTTTTTAAATCTAAAAGGTAAGCCAGTTGTTATAACACCATGTAGAGAATTATGAAGGCTTTTTTCTTGACTAATTTGAACTGCTACTAAATTCCCAAATATATTTTGGGTTCTAGTTGTGGGTTCTCTATTGTGATTCATAATAATAAAAATGTTCAATACATGTTTTACATTAGTTAAGATCAGTATTAGATTTAATTATTTAGTACCTGTCTACCAGTGTATCAACCAAAGAGCATGACCAAAGAAAAATTAGACATAAATCATATCCTTAACAATCTGGCTGCTATAAATGAGAAGTATTGGGATTTTCCCTCAATGTTATCTTTGTCTTGTCATGAAGCTAAGACAGAACCGGAGTTTTTTACCCTCCACTCGACTCTATAATGCTGTATTAGCTAATGTTTCATCTAAATCAGAATTACCAGGCTGTTTGTTTAAAATACAGATTTCCTGGTTCCCATCTGGGACAAACTGGATCAAAATCTCTGTCAGTTTAGCTGAGAAATTTGCATTTTTTGTACAAAAGCTTGAGAAGCATGACTGTACAGCATTGTTTAGTAAGCCAGACATGTAGTTAAGGGGCACTATGGTTTGTTTTCATCTTCCGCTGCCCCTGTAGCACAACTAAATTGAAAATGGTAAAGCCATTTGTTCAGCTATGTAAGCCTCCACTCCACATCAACAGGTGAAACTCCCAGCAATGGGAACCTTCCATAGGGATAGCCCAGAGCTCCGAACAGCTATCCGTGGTCACAGACACAAGAACAAGCAGCACACAGTCTCTTGGTTGAGATAAGGTTTGTAATCAGCAGCAGCAGGTAAGGTGACTGACAGTCTGAAAGAATATCCTGAGACGTGATGTCTAACACACACGACAGCCACAAAATCTTTCCAGAATTGATGGACAAGAAGCAGGCCAACTTAACACATGCAAATCAACCAAGAATATTCAGTGCTATTTTAGTCAAAACAGTGTGGCCTAATCAATAATGCAAACATCCTGTTTCTCAGAGTAACGACCTCTGTCACTTGAACCCTCAAAGAGAGACAGAAACTGCTGGTACAATTATGCATAATCTTCCTCTATTCTGAAAGGTCAATAGATTGGGCAAATAATGTTTGGAAGAAAGGGAGGAAAATCTTGCAGGTAAAAGTAATTTGTTTAACATTTTCCCATTTCTTCTTGCTTTGCAGGTATCTCCTCCCACTTCCACTGCAGAAAGCTTTCAGCAATGAGCTATCAATGAAAGACTTAAGAGGAGAAATGGGCTTTGTCAAGAATCAAAAAAGAAGCAATTGCATTGATAGACTGGGTTTAGTTATATTTATAGTGCAGTATGGGAGGGAGGTAGAGATAAAGCCCAAACGACCTTCCTACCCTAATTTTGCAGAGGAAGTATAGCAGACATTAGATATCATATGGGTTTGCTTAAAGCATCTCTATCTTAAGGGCTTGGCTATTTTGTTATGAGAGATAAGGGTGCCCCATTCAGAAAACTCTGTGTAGTTTCCTTCTCATTTGTATGAATGGCCATGTGCCACTTTAGAGTCAGTGAAGAACTTGGAAGAAGGGAATCAGACCCAGTTTTATTAAGTAAAGGAGCTTTCCTTTGGATGATGCGTTTGGTGTAGGTCACAGGAATCCCATAGTTCCTAGAAGGAGGGGCCAACAGTGCCAGTTTTCCCTCCTAAAATCTTGGCCGCTATTCAGTGAAACATATGTTTAAGAGGAATGAGGGAGACTTTGTCAGAAACATTATCCCGACACCCTCTCCCCACATACCCAGCCACCCCTACTGACCCCGAGCTCTAGCTGAATTGGAGAGTGGAAGGATTCTGTTTAATCTCAGCCTCTAAATTCTACCCAAGTCTCATCTTAGCTGATCAAGTTCCAGCCATTGTTCAGACAGTGAGACACTCAGTTGCTCACAAAGGTGCCTCCATATTTCTCCAGTATGTTCGAGGCAGTAAGAATCAGCCATTATCCACCACGCCTTCTCTACACCCATATATTTCCCACACTCACATCTCTAGGATAAATGTACTCTCTGGGATTTGGGGGGGTCGGCAAATGGGAATAGGGAGTAAAGGTTTCCCCCACTTCATTTATCTCTGTGCCTAATCAGATTCCATGGGAGCTGTTTTAACTCAGGTCATTCTATGAAACATTTAAGCTGGGTTCTGGGGTTGGGGTTGGGGAGTAAGATAAAGAATGTGATATAAAGAATATTTATATATCTGAAAATATAGCATAAGACAAAGAGACAGAGAGAAACCAGTGTGGAAGCTGACTACTAAAGCTCAGAGAACTGAGATAACACAATCATTGAGTATGTGGCCCTCTCTCTCTATGCCCCAAATACTGTGTGTGTGTGTGTGTGTGTGTGTGTGTGTGTGTGTGTGTGTGTGTTTAATTAATTTTTGCTGTTATTTATATACTTTGAGATAGAGACATTCTGCATTTTGTCCCAGAAATAGGGTTGAAAGCTCTGGTCTCAAACACAAAGTGTGCAAAACTCATCCTCTCTCCTAGTTTTATATGAAATTTGTACCAGACCTGACAGCTCCCTTGAGTTTCACAAAAGTGTCTTAGTTCAGTGTCTATTGCTGTGTAATCAATTACCCCAAACTTAGCAGCTAAAACAACAAACATTATCTCACAGTTTCAGAGGGCAGAAATCTGGAAGCATCTTAGCTCAGTGGTTCTGAATCAAGATCTCTCATGAGATTGCAGCCAAGTTATCATCAGTTGGGGCTGGTATCATCTTAAGGCTCAGTTAGGACAGAAAATTCACTTCTGAACTCATTCACATGATTGCTGGCAAACCTCAGTTCTTCACTGGCTGTTGGGCAGAGATAAGCTGGTTACCTCTGGGCTTCTCTATAGGACTGTTGGCTTCCCCCCGAGAGACAGAAGGCACCCAAAACAGTCACTGCTGGTGAGGATACAGAGTAACTGGAACTCTCATACTTTATTGGTAGGAATAGAAATAAAATTGTTATTTGAGTAACAGTTTGGCAGTGTCTTATAACAGTGAATATATATTTACATTATGATCCATAAATCTCTCTCCTAGGTATTTATCCAAGAGAAATTAAAACATATGCTCATGCAAAGGCCTATATGTAAAATTTTATACTAGCTTTAAGCATAATGGCCAAAAACTAAAAATAAGTCAGTTGTTCTTCAACTGGTGAATGTACATGCTGTTAAAGAGAACCACAAGCCCAAGGTGATGTCACCTGTGCTAAAGCCCCTGCTACCAACCTAGATTTAATACCTAACTTAAGTACTGTTTCAACCTCTCCCAAAAACATAATCTTTTTTTTTAATACTCACCCGAGGATATTTTTCTATTGATTTTCAGATAGAGTGGGAGGGAGGGAGAGAGAGAGAAACATCGATGTGAGAGAGTCACACCAATTGGTTGCCTCCCACATGACCCCAACCAGGGCCAGGTGTCAAACCACAACTTAAGTACATGCCCTTGACTGGAATCGAACCAGCGACTCTTTGGTCCATGGGCTGTCACTCTAACTGGTGAGCCAAACCAGCCAGGGCCCAAAAACATAATCTTAATTAGCAGTCTGGAATGTTCTGGTCAACACCAATGACAGTCTGTTACATGGGCCCTCTCCATCTCCCTGTTCCCAACAGAAAGGAGACAATCCGTATGATAAAAAGCCTTGTTGTTCCTTTCCTCCAAAAGAGAAGATGCCCTGGTCTAAAAATAACCTTTTTTTTAATTTTGTTAATAGCTCCCTTGCCCCACCCTTCTTCCTATAAAAACTTCTCATTTTGTACAACCCCTCAGTACTCCCTTGCAGTTGTTAGCTGGGTTACTGCACAATTCATGAATCGCTCAATAAAGCCCATTAAATCTTCAAATGTACTCAGTTGAATTTTGTTCCTTAACAATACAAAGTATAGCATATCCATACAAAGGAATGCTGTTCAGCAATAAAAAGAAACAAACTACTGATAGATGCAACACATGAATGAATCTCAAAATCATTATGCTAAGTAAGAAAACCAGACACAAAATGCTATATATGGTATGATTCCATTTATATGACTTAAGGAAAAGGCAAAACTAGCAGGGCAGAGATTATATTAGTGTTTGAGGGATAAGGTGATGGGACTAACTCAAAACCACACAAAAGAAATTTCTATATATTTCTATATACATGACTGTATATTTTTGTTGACACTTAAACCATACATCTAGAAAGGATGAATTTTACTGTATGTAGACTATACATCACTAAACCTGACTTTAAAAAATAATAAAATAGCCTGGGCTTGTGTGGCTCAGTGGATTGTGCATCATCCCATGGAATCAGAGGTCCCGATTCAATTCACAATCAGAACACGTGCCTGGTTGCAGGCTTGATCTCCTGTGGAGGGCATGCAGGAGGCAGCTGATCAATGTATCTCTCTCACATTGATGTTTCTATCTCTCTCTCCTTCCTCTCTCTCTAAAAATAAAATAATAATAACAATAATTAATAATTAAAATAATAATAATAAAATAAAGATGAGAAGGGCATTACGATTGGAGATAAAAGCAAGAGAAAAGGCACGGAAGTATGACAGTATGGTGCATGCAAGAAAAAGCCTACAACTGTTCAATATTACAAGGACATAACATTCAAAACAAGGAGTGACAAGCAATGGAACCCTGAGCTTTTTACCTGCATCTCCAGCTTACACTTCAAACTCAATATATCCAACACTAAAGGTTGTATCCTTCTCTCCTCGAAAAGTACCATCTTGCCTGTTGACGATGTCATTTTCCTAGTCACAGAAACTGTAAAGCTAGACAGAGCCATTCTTGACTGCTCCTCTTATCTATCCTGCCAAATCCATGCAACTTTTTTGCAAGATAAAGTGCAAAAAAAAATGTCCCTGGGTGAGGATAAAAAAAAAAAGAGCTGAGGCTCTATAATGGACAGTGACTTGCCTAAGATCACACAGCCAAGTAGAAGATTTTTGATACTCTACATTTTTTTAAATAAACAAATAAAGACTGAGCCAGAATACTGGTTTGCATTCAAGAGGAAGACCTGGGACTATTTTTAATGAAGAAGAAACTAAAGTCAGAAAAAGACCATGTAAAGTCAGAATTGAACCACAATGACATTCTTACAGACCACACTGTCTGCTTGGCTTTTGTGAGTCTGGTAAGCTACTGTAAAGGGCAGAATTTAATCTCAACTGTTCAACAGGTGAATTTTTTAAAAGCTTGAAACTGGGAAACTGTACCTTCAGCAAGCACTTATTTCTGCTTTTGCGACTGTTGGAGCTGACTGTGTGGGAGAGTTAACAGCTGCATAAAAATGTGGAATTAAATTGAAAAAGCTCTGATGTATATTTTTAGAGAACAGAAAGAATTAAAATTAAATATAACTCAAAATCCAGTTAGCAGAGTTGGCATTTAAATTGGCTGTTTAATTAGCAAAATTTCTATATGATTAAAGTAGTCACTTGAACATGACTTTCAAAGTAAAGCATTTTAATATGTTCCAGTTCTTAGAGGATCTACATGACTTTATCTTTTTGTTCCCCTCTGGAATTGATTCATTCTGCAGTTTGAGTTAAGAAGCTCCTGGACTAATGCTTTAGAAAGGAGCTTATCAGAATGAAAGCAGAAAGTGAATCTTATTTGACAATAAAATATACTAGGCCTTGAAAGCGTTAGCTATTTTTAGTATAGAAAGGAGTATAAGGCCCTGGCCAGTTTGGCTCAGCAGTTTGAGCATCGGCCCACAGACCAGAGAGTCTCGGTTTTGATTCTGATCAAGGGCATGGACCTCGGTTGTGGTTCAGTCCCCGGCCCTGGTTGGGGTCATGCAGGAGGCAACCAATTGATGTGTCCCTCTCACACTGATGTTTCTCTCTCCCCCCCTCTCTCTCCCTCCCTCCCTTCTTCCCTCCCATTCTACCTGAAGATAAATAGAAAAACATCATTGGGTGAGGATTTAAAAAAATAAATAAAGGAGTATAAGAAGAAATCTTTTTCTTCAAAGAGAAGTCTTAGACCTCTATCTTACATTCCATCTGTGTGATTAAGTGGGTGATTACCTCTGAGGATGAATCAGAATTCTTGAGGTTGTACTCCTGACCTAAAACATTTCTTAAACAAAGGACACATTTCTTTTTTCTTTATTGATTTTTTAAGAGTGAGAGGAAAAGAGAGAGAGAAACATCGATGAGAGAGAACATCGATTGGCTGCCTCCTCCATGCCCCGCACTGGGGACCAGGTCCACGACCAGGGCATGTGTCCTGACTGGGAATCAAACCAGCAACCTCTTGGTGCATGGGTCAATGCTCAACCACTGAGCCACACTGGCCGGACCAAAGGACACATTTTTTAAAACTTCTTACACACACAGAAATGTCTTGGAGAAAGGATATCTAGCTCATTCCATCTTTTTCAATTAGAACTAGACCAAAATCGTGACCCATGGCAAAGATTAGCTAGGTACTCACCAAATACATTTCATCTTCCTGTGCACCCAGATATTCCCCAATTACTTTGCACTTAGAAATGGAACCACACGATCAGTTCTGGTGAATGAGACATGAGAAGAGATGTTCCAATGACCAATCAAGGTAGGTAAGAGGGATATGCCTTCCCTATGTGCTCTCTCTTTTTCCCTGAGTGTTACCTTGATGATGCCAGAATATCTTTGAGCGGATATGTTGAAGATGGCTAAGCCACAGCATGGAAGGAGCCTGCTCATTAAAGGACTGTGTATGGAAGACCCTCCTTCACTGGCTGCATGGATCTTGAAGGTGAGCAAGAAATAAGGTGTTATTATAATAAGGCACTGGGTTTAGGGGATTGTTTATTAGACTATTGGGTGTTGGACTACCTGCTAACTCTATGCTCCACCCAAAAGAATTTTTTTGCAACTATAATCTAATATGCAATATCTAAACAAAGTTGCCTTGTTCAGGTTATCCTTTTGTTCTAGCTCCCTATGCCAGAAGCCAGTGGATCTTAAACATTTTTATATCTGATGAAAACTCATAACCCTTATTGCTAAGAAAATAAACAAATGCACATATGCTCAAAATTTTGCTGAAAATTTGAAGATGTTTTCAGAACCCCAAAAACTGCATCAACAGACTCCAGGGTAAAATTCCTGTTATTAGTAATTAGTGTATTAAGAATGTAGAGGAGCCCTGGCCAGTTTGGCTCAGCAGTTAGAGCGTTGGCCTGTGGTCCGGAGGGACCCGGGTTCGGTTCTCGCTAAGGGCGCGTACCTCGGTTGCAGTTTGTCCCCGGGCCTGGTTGGGTCGTGTGGGTAGCAACCACTTGATGTGTCCCTTTCACATTGATGTTTCTCTCTCTCTCTCTCCCTCCCACCCTATCTGAACAAAATATCTAAAAAATGTCCTCGGGTGAAGATTAAAAAAAAAAAAAAAGAATGTAGAGGAGCCCTAAGTATTAAGTGTACATAATTTCCATGCTTTCCAGTTATACTCATCCCCTTCATTTACAGTTGCCCAGTCATATTTGTGTCTTTGATTTTTAAAATGCAGAAAAATCTACTTCTTCAACATTGATTTTTCTCCCCCAAAGCAAAGATGTCAGTGTAATAGCTGCAATTTCAAATGTCAATTCTGTGACCATGTCTTTTGATTTTTGTATTGATTGTGAGCAGTCTCTGAGTCAGAACCATCAGTGATGTGATGGTCAATATTCTATGCCAGACACTGTGCAATTGCTTTTGGAAATAGAATCTTAACTCCCTAGCATGGCCCTTGAGACCTTTTTAATTTTGCCCTTGTCAGCTCCCTAACCTCATTTCTCATCACTCCCCTACACAAACTTTTTATTCTTATAGTATCACACTATGATGGTGCACTGAATCTGCCATGTTCTTTCATGCCTCTGTGATTTTGCCTGGAATGTCCTTTCTCCTGACTGTCCAGAAATTCCTATTATCCTCTAAAATTCAGCCCAAATATCATCTTTCTAGTAATCATCCCTGGCCCACACACTCCTGAGTAAAGCATCCCCAAAACTGCTCTCACAATATTGTCAATGCCCTTGCCATAGTACTCGTCACATACAATGAGAATTTTACTGCTCTGCCTCCCATTAGTCTGTTAGCTCTCTTGGGCTAAAGACTGTCTTTTATTGCATATTTTCTCCATAGCATAGTACCTAACATACATTGAAACATACCATGTTCTCTAGGAGCTCACTTTCAAGGCAGGTAATTAGGAATACATGAAAAAGAAAAAGAAAAAATGTAACATACTATGTATTAAAGACACCAGCAGAAGAAGGCTCAAAATAGCATGGGAACACATAGGATAGAACAATCAGTTTTGAAAGAATGGGATATGGGACCAACGAAGAGAGGGGGTGAAAGAGACATCCAGGGAAGGCTTCACTGGAGAAGGGACTTTTAAGTTGGGTCTTAAGAATTGACTAGAGCTTGCCAGAGAGAAGAAATAAGTATTTGTCCAGGGACCCCCTTAAGGGGAAGAGGTCTACCCCATTATTGGATAACCAGACAGAAGCTTCAGATCTTTTCTAGGCTTTCCTGGCTGAGAGACCTGCTCTCAGTCACTTTACTCCTTGTCAGCTCCATTCTCCCCGGGGCTTGATCTTGAGTATCTTCCTGGTTTATCTCAATCATTGACCACTCTGGCCCCGGAATGTGGCTCAGGAGGTCTGTCTTGTCTATCAACTAGTCAGACGTGGGAAAATTTTATTTTCGTGACCTTGGTTTGGAATAACCAGAGCGAATTATCCCACTTGTAATTCGGAAGTTAACTGAATTAGTTGTCAGTGTTAGAAACCTCTCTCAAATTAGTTTAGGCAAAAGGTGGACATTTTGGGAGACTTCAGTGACTCATGAGGTAAAAGTATACCTGGGCCTCAGAGGCTCCGTTTTCCATTTTTGTCTGTCTTCCAGGGGACTCCTTTCTTTTTCTTTTATGACAGCATTTTCTGTACCTCAAGAAATATGACTGCTGATGGATTCTATACCTCTTATGTTAGAGCTTCCATCACTGGGGGGGGGGGGCATTTTTCTCATGTGCCAGGGCAAAAAAAATCCAGGGACTGGTCTGACTTTCATCAGACTATACCCCTAAATCAATTGTGGCAAGTTGAATAATGTCCCTCCCCCAAAGATATGTGCATCTTATTCCCTGGAGCCTGTGACTATGTTACCTTACATGGTAAAAGAGACTTTTCATCTTGATTAAATTAAGAATTCTGAAATAGAGAGATTATCCTGGGTTATATGAATGGGCACAATATAATCACAAGGGTTCTTATAATAGGGAGGCAAGAGGATCAGAGAGAGAGAGACAGAGAGAAATGTAAGGATAGAAACAGAGGAGATAATATGCTATGGGGCTGGTTTTGATGATGGAGGAAGAGGCCATAAACCAAGAAGTGTAAGCAGCCTCTAGAAGCTAGGAAAGGCGAGAAAATGCATTTTCCCCTAGAGCCTCCAGAAGGAATGCAAGCCTGCCTTCACCAGTTTTAACCCAATGAAACTCATTTCAGACTTCAGACCTCCAGAACCATAAGATAATAAATCTATGTTGTTTTAGGTCAGTAAGTTTGTGGCACTATGTTACAGCAGCAAGAGGAAATTAATACACCAATCAAATATGCCCGGAGACCCAGATAAGATTTATCCAACTTGAGTCAGAGTCTGCCTTAGACTGATTTCCTATGATTAACACCGCCTATAGACAGTGTCTATATTCCAGGCTAATGAGAGGATCAGTAGTTGTGGAATTATTTTGTTTATTTAAGCTATTAAAATTCCTTGAGTATCCTCAAAATCTAACATTTCTTTACTATAATATGACTATAATATCATGTATAACATATGTATAATATGTATAATAATTTTGTATAATAACAAAAATTATAAGACATAAGTTTTTATTCAATTACTTTCATTGAATGTCTTCCATGTACCAGACACTGTTACCTATACACTGGTGATGGGTAAACAAAATTTATGTGTGGACAAAATATATAAACTCCTTGCTTTCACAGTGCTTATGATTGAGTAGGACTCATAAATAATAAATAAACCCAAATAAATATATAATTATAAATTGTAATAATGTCCTGATGGAAAAGAGGAAACAAAATATGAAAAAAAAAACTTAGAATAAAATTTAACTGGGAAACAGGATACAGAACATTTAGAGTTTTTATCTCCAGTTTTCAAGGTAAAAAAGAACTTAATTAGAAATAAAGATGAATTAGCCACGCTTACCTCTTTTATCCTTAGATAATTTAACACTTATATTTCTCTAATAATGCCCCAGTCTCAATTTTGGATATGTAGCTTCTTTTTTATGCTCTTCAATTTTTTAATATGTTTTTATTGATTTTTTTTTTTTTTTTTTTTTTAGAAAGAGAGAAATATCCATGAGAGAAACATGGATCTCTACTGCCTCCTGCACACTCCCTACTGGGGATGGAGCCCACAACCCAGGCACATGCCTTGACTAACCAGAACTGGGACCTCTCAGTTGATGGACGACGCTCAATACACTGAGCCACATTGGTCGGGTTATGCTCTTCTATATTTTATTTATTCTAAATAGTCCATGAAGGATTGGTGGTGATTTCCTGTGGAGCCCTATCATAAGCTTTCCAGTGAGCCAGACTTTAAGATAGAAACATATTTCTCTAAAAGGAAAAAATCTTCCTAAATGTATTTAAGCACAGAATCTGGATATTCTGAAAAGTAGTAAATAAGGTCAATCTAGAACAAGCTTTGGCTGTATTTCTACATTAGATATAGTTACAGAAAATATCATGTTTATTTTCTCCCTGATTTCTCAAAAACTGAGTATTTGGACTAGGATAAAGTAATCCCCACCCCCTCCTTTTTTTTATTTCTTTACATAGTTTACCCAGAAGCAATTTATGTTTTGGACTGAAAGTTAAAAATTAAGGCCCTGGCCCAGCGGTGGCTCAGTGGATTGAGTCATCCCATGGACTTAGAGATCCTGGTTCCATTCCTGCATCAGGACACATGCCCAGGTTGTGGGCTCTATCCCCAGTAGGAGATGTGCAGGAGGCAGCCCATTGATATGTCTCTCTCACATCGGTGTTTCTTTCTCTCTCTCTCAAAAATCTATTTCCCTATTAACATTATTAAACTCTCCTATTAGCTCATGAAGAAATCTACTACAAAAACATATTAGTTGAGATATGCTTGGTTATACTACAGTAACATTAATCCTGAATTCTTGGTGGTTTAACATAATTTAGGTTTATTTCTTGTTTATACCACATGCCCATCTCACGTCAGCAAGACTTTCTGTTCCACTGGGAAACTCAGGCTGCTCTATATTGAACACACAGCTTCCTCAATCAGAAAAAAGAAAAAGAAAAAGAAAAAAGAAACCAGAAAGTTATACCTAGGATTTTTACTGCCTCTGTCTGAAGATCAGTTTTGCTCCCATTTCATTGGTCAAAACTAGTCACGTGGGCTTGCAAAATACAAAGAGGATAAAAAATGTGGGAGATCAAATGGAGTATTTGGTAAGTATTACTGTCTCTGCCACAAGTAATATCATATTCTTCTTGTCTTTTATTCATCTTTCTTGTCCTTTGAAAACAAAATGAATTGTCAAGCTTTATGAACTCAAAGAGAAATCTCTTCTATATATATATTTTTTTGTTTTTTAGTGTTCTATAGTAGAGTTCTGATAAATAAACTAAATGTTTTTCTTTTTTCTTTTTTTTTTTTCCAAATCTTTATTGTTGGATGTAAAATGTATTACAGATGTTCCACATTTTTCCCCCATTGACCCCCTCCTCCCCACTCCCGCCCCCCTCCCACCTTTTCCCACACTATTGTCTGTGTCCATTGGTTATGCATATAAGTTCTTTGGTTTATTTCTTCCCACCCCCCCAACCCCTTTCCCTTTGAGGTTTGTCAGTCTAACAATGAGTTTGTGCTTCTTAATCCCTTCACCTTTTTCACCCATTCCCCCAACCCCCTTCCCAACTGGCAACCAATAAAATGTTCTCTGTATCTATGAGAATGTTTCTGTTCTTCCTGTTCATTTTGTTTGTAGATTCCATTGTTGATAGATATGTATTCATTGCCATTTTGTTTGTTCATACATTTTATCTTTTTCTTCAAAAAGACCCTTCATCATTTCATATAATAACGGTTTGGTGGTGATGAACTCCTTTAACTTTTTCTTGTCTGGGAAAGTTTTTGTATGTCCATCGATTCTAAATGACAGCTTTGCAGGATAGAGTAATTTTGGTTGTAGGTTCTTGGTTTTCATCACTCTGAATATTTCTTGCCACTCCCTTCTGGCCTGCAAAGTTTCTTTTGAGAAATCAGCTGACAGCCTAATGGGTACTCCCTTGTAGGTAACTAGCTGCCTTTCTCTTGCTGCTTTTAAGATTCTCTCTTTGTCTTGAACCTTTTGCATTTTGATGATGATGTGTCTTGGTGTGGGCCTCTTGGGGTTCATCTTGTTTGGGACTCTCTGTGCTTCCTGGACTTGTATGTCTGTTTCCTTCACCAAGTTAGGAAAGTTTTCTGCCATTATTGTTTCAAACAGGTTTTCGAGTTCTTGTTCTCTCTCTTCTCCTTCGGGCACCCCCAAGATGCGAATGTTGGCACGCTTGAAGTTATCCCAGAGGCTCCTTACTCTATCCTCATTTTTTTGGATTCTTTTTTCTTTTTGCTCTTCTGATTGGGGATTTTTTGCTTCCTTATATTCCAAATCGATGGTTTGCTCCTTGGATCTACATACTCTATTATTGAAGCTGTGTAAATTATTCTTTATTTCAGTTAATGCCTCCTTTAATTCTAACTGTGTATCCATGATTTCTAACTGGTACTTTTTTATGCTCTTGATGCCCTCCCTAAGTTCACTGAGGTTCTCACTAAGTTCATTGAGCATCCTTATAAGCAGTATTTTGAACTCAGTATCTGTTAGGTTGCTTATCTCCCTTTCGCTTAGTTCTTTTATTGGGGTTTTGTTCTGTTCTTTCATTTGGGACCTGTTTCTTTGTATCCTCATTTTGGCTGCCTCCCTGTGTTTGTTTCTGTGTATTACTTAATGAGAGGTATGGGGCTCCCTGAGACCCGGTGCTGCTCGTTTGAAAGAATTTAGGAAAAACCTGAAGCAGGATCCAAGACAGGCCAATCCTATGGTTAAGCAAGTGGCAACAGCTTGAAAGTTGTGTGGGGCGGGGCGGGGCCTCAGGGAGTCAGCAGGGCGGGGCTACGAGTGTGAGCCAGGTTGCTGGAGTCCCAGATATGGCTTCTGTCTGCCGCCCCCGGGAAGGGCTCACCAAAGGAACAAAGGCCTCTGACAGCACGTTTGTCCCCGAGGAAGCCCCCTCTCCAGCTCTCGCTCCAGTGCCAAACAGCTCAGTTCTTCCCTGTGTGTCTCTGGTGCCCTTCGAGCTGCCTCCCCTCCGAGCTTAGAGGGAGAGAGTCCGATAAGTCCGTGCGCGGGCCCTTTAAGGAGCTGCCTGGGGCTCCAGCCGCTTCAGCTTCCCTGAGCCTCAGTTTCCACTGGTTTTTCCAGCCAGAAGTTATGGGGACTTCTCTTCCTGGCACTGGAACCCTGAACGGGACACCTGGTGTGGGACGGGGACCCCTCAGTCCTCAGGAAGGACCTTCCCAGCCGCGGGATCCTCCTGATTTTTATCCACCACGCTTGGGTGTGAGACCAGCCCGTCTCGCCGCTGCGCGCTCCGCCGCCGCCGCTGCTGCGCCGCCGCCCCCCCTCGCGCCGCCGCCCCTCCTACCGGTCTGGATGTAGCTGCTTTTTTTTTTTCCTTAGTTCCGTAGTTGTACGACTTCCATTCAGCTTGATTTCAGGCGGTTTTGAGTGATGGTTGTTCTGTAGTTTAGTTGTAACTTTGATGTGGTTGTGGGAGGACTTGATACCACGTTTACCTACGCCACCATCTTGACCGGAAGTCGAGAAATCTCTTTTAAACTTTTGTTTTGTTTTATATGCTCATTTAAAATCTGTATATATTGCACTAGCTCAAGAATTAGTCTTGGGGGTTTCTTGTTGTGTCAGCTAACAATTTCCATTGAGGCAAAAAAGGAATCTGCAATACCCCTTTCCCCTCTTATATTTTTACCCTTGTGATTTGATGCCACCTTTTCTTGATCTGAATGCATAACTCCACTATAAAGAAAAGAAAGATAAGCACTCTCTTATGAAGAAATAGCATGTCTCTATTCAAACATTCCAAGATTGTCCTTGACAGAAAATCATCTTCCTATCACTTTACTTCACCCAAAAAGGCTAGATACAAAGCATTCTAGAACTAGTCATTATATTCTTTCAATATTACCCAATATTAAATGAGTTCATAATTGAAAACTCCATAAATCCATTTAAAAATATTTTACAATTAGTTTAATTTAATATGTTCATCAGAAAATTATATTTCTTCAAGGTATATATCCTGTGGGTCCTTTACTGAAATAGTTTTATGGTCAAAGAAAATGTTTAGTTATAGCTACTTTAAGTTTTTTTCAGGATAAAATAATTGTGTATGTGATCAGAGTGAAGAACTTTAACCTTCTGAAAGCTCATTGGTCTGTGTTTTAGAGATAACCAAATATTACTTTGAGAAGAATTGTGCCCTGCCTACAAATGCTACCACAGCCATCTCTGTGCAGAGGTGAGGTAGCTGCCTTGTTGGACTCCTAAATTGCCATCCCATCCAGTTTACTGTTAAAAGCTAAGGCCTGTGGCACTACACAATGAATAACTGCTGCTTTCAAGATACATGTCAGGCATTATAACCTCACACTTACCCTTCTTCCATTCCTATCAAAATTCCCAGAAAGAAAAACAATACTTATGAATAATTGCCCATACAATGTGCAGACTATCCTTTCTCTCATCACTCAAAGTGTGATCCATAGACCAGAAACAGCTGCATCACCTAAGAGCTTCTTAGATTTGCAGAAACTGAGACCCTAACTCAGACCTAGTATATCAGAATCTTCATTTTAACAAGATTCATATGTTCAGTAAAACTTAAGAAACATTACTCAAAAGCACATTGCTAATCTTGAAAGATAAAGAAGCAGGAAATACTCAATCTGAACAGGAAAAAAAAGAATCTTTAAAAATAAGGATTGTTTAAGGAAATTCTGGGACAACATCAGGCATAACAACATTTGCATCATAGGGGTGCCAGAAAGAAGAGAGAGGGCAAGGGATTAAGAACTTATTTGAAGAAATAATGACTGAAAACTTCCCGAATCTGGTGAAGGAAAATGATACACAAGTCCAGGGAGCATAGAGAGTCCCAAATAAGATGAACTCAAAGAGGCCCACACCAAGACACATTACAATTAAAATGGAAAAGGTTAAAGGCAAAGAGAGAATCTTAAAAGCAGCAAGAGAAAAGCAGTTAGTTACCTGTAAGTGAGCTCCCATAAGACTGTCAGCTGGTTTCTCAATAGAAATTTTGTAGGCTAGAAGGGAGCCACAAGAAATATTCAAAGTGATGCAAAGCAAGGATATACAACCAAGACTATTCTATTCAGAAAAGTTATCATTTAGAATTAAAGGTCAGATAAATAGCTTCCCAGACAATAAAAAACTAAAGGTGTTCATCACCACCAAACCAGTATTACAAGAAATGTTAAAGGGTCTTCTTTAAGAAGGAAAGAAAAAGGTAAAAAAAAAATATGAATTACTTTAAATGCAAATGGATTAAATGCTCCCATCAAAAGACAGAGTGGCTGAATGAATAAGAAAACAGGACCCTTACAGATGCTGTCTACAAGAGACTCCCTTCAGATTAAAAGACACACACAGACTAACGTAAAGAAATGGAAAAAGATATTTTGCAAAAAATGGAAATAAAACAAAACAAAATAAAGCTGAGGTAGCAATACTTATACCAGACAAAATAGACTTTAATACAAAGGCTCTCTCTCTCTCTCTCTCTCTCTCTCTCCCCCCCCTTCCCCCCCTTCCTCCATCCCACTCTATCTGAAGATAAATAGAAAAATATCCTCAGGTGAGGATTAAAAAAAAAAGAAAAAAACAAAGGCTATGTAATAAGAGGCAAAGAAGTACCCAGTAATTCCACTCTGGGTAGTTACCCAAAGAAACCCAAAACATTAATTCAAAAAGACATATACATTTATATGTTCATTTCAGCATTATTTACAATATTCACTATATGGGAACAACTTAAGTGTCGACAAACAGATTAATGGATAAAGATGAAGTAATGCATATATACAATGGAATATGATTCAGCCATAAAAATAGAATGAAATCTTGCCATCTGCAACAACATGGATGGACCTAGAGGGTATTGTGTTGAGTGAAATAAATCAGATAGAGAAAGACAAATGCCATATGATTTTATTTATATGTGAAATCTAAACAAACAAACAAGTAGAATAGAAACAGACTCATAGATACAGAGAACATTTTGATGGCTACCAGCTGGGAAGGGGGTTAGAGAAAAGGGTGAAGGGGGTGAAAGGATTAAGGAGTACACATAGTCATGAGGATGTAAAATAGAGCATAGGGAATATAATCAATAATATTGTAGCAACTATATAAGGTATCAGATGGGTACTAGATTTATCAGGATGATCACTTCATAAGTTATATAAATGTCTAATCACTGGGTTGTACACCTGAAACTAATATAATAACATTGTGCATCAACTAATTGAAAAATAAAAAAATATTTTAAAAAGTAAATCATGGCCCTGGCCGGTTTGGCTCAGCGGTTAGAGCGTCGGCCTGCGGTGCTGAGAGACCCGGGTTCAGTTCCCGCTAAGGGCACGTACCTCGGTTGCAGTTTGTCCCCGGCCCTGGTTGGGTCGTGTGGGTGGCAACCACTCGACGTGTCCCTTTCACGTCGATGTTTCTCTCTCTCTCTCCCTCCCACACTCTATCTGAACAAAAAATAGAAAAAATGTCCTCGGGTCAGGATAAAAAATAAAATAAATAAATAAAAAGTAAATCATGTAAGATAAAATATTATATTCACAAAGGTGAATTGGCATTGTTTTTCCATTTTCCCAACCCTTTCTGCGTATATCAAGATGCCTCTAAGTGAATGAGCAAGAGTAACTAAAGCTTATTTGATAACTCTTAATAAAGCTTCTTAGGGAGATTTCCCCGAAATTAAAGACTCTAATGATTGAGTAACAAATACTATGCAAGTTAGGTGGTTTCTAATTCTGTGCTTTCAACAAAATTGAAGAAGCACATAATTGAGTTGTCAGCTGCAATATTTTTTAGAACATAACTTGAAAGAAGCTTTAAACATTGAGTAATATTGCCACAATAAAACTTCTTCCATTCCCATTACTTATGGTAATAAAGTTTTCTCAGAGCTCACATAGTTAAAATAAAAAAATATAAAGAATTGAGGCTAAAAATCTCATCTAATGATAAATAATAGTTACCTATAGATGCATGTAAAAGGTCAAAGTCGCCACATTATAGGATTACCTTGAAAAGTAAACTAAAACAAAAAGGATGTAGACAACCCTGGCCAGTTTGGCCTGTGGTCCCAAGAGACCCGGGTTCGGTTCCCACTAAGAGCACATGCCTCGGTTGCAGTTTGTCCCCAGCCCTGGTTGGATTGTGCGGGTGGCAGCCACTCGATGTGTCCTTTTCACTCGATGTTTCTCTCTCTCTCCCCCTCCCACTCTATCTGAACAAAATATCAAAAAATGTCCTCGGGTGAGGATAAAACAAACAAAAAGAACATAGACAATGAGTGGCACAGAATGGATGGCAATACACATAAACAATGATTATTATGTAAAAATTCATGATAGAGACCTAACCTAGACAGGAATCTGGAGGGCCTAGAGGAGGGGCTCTCTAGTGGTGCAACTGGCATCTCTAGAGAGAATACATATCCTAAAATATCCTTTTTGTGGCCTGATTCTTCACCTGAATGTTAAAGCTTTTTCCTTTTTGCCATAGTCTCTTCATGCATAAAGTGTGGACTTTTATTGTTGTTTCTGGAATCCCACTGTAGGTCTGAAGGGCTCCCTGATTCACCTTCCCTTTAGAGACATCTCAGGGTCCTCTATTCTAATAAACATAGCAGGCTGGTTCCAACATTTGGATTGTTTTATAAATCCTCACCCAAAGATATTTTTCCATTTATCTTCAAACAGAGTGGAAGGGGGGTGGGAAGAGAGACAGAGAAAGAGAGAGAGAGAGAGAGAGAGAGAGAGAGAGAGAGAGATCAATGTGAGAGGGATACATCGACTGGTTGCCTCTGGCACGACCCTGACCAGGGCTGGGGACTGAACCATGACAGAAGTACGTGCCCTTGACCAGAATTGAACCTGACTCTGGCCCACAGGCCAATGCTCTCACTGCTGAGCCAAACCAGCCAGGGCCAACATTTGGATTTATTTTTTCATCTTTGTTTCTACAGCTCAAGATTTCTAAAATCCTGTTATCTTAATCTGCTATCAATACTTCTGTCATTTTCTTCCTTTATGCTTCCAATTCTCTTTCCTTAATTGCTTCTCAAAATAATCATTCACCTATTTTGGAAATAAATTTTTCACACTTACTAAGATGTATACAAAAGTAAAATTAAGTATTCTAGAATTTCATATAAAGGGAACTCCCACTTGGGGAAGGATTGCTGACCTTACAATCCTTTAAATATAATTTCTAGTCACTAGTTTCATGCAGGCAGCCCCAGATTCTATATGTGCAACACAGTCACCATATTTGATGGGATAATGTGATTTTCCCCAAAAGATGAGACTGATCATTCATGGTCCTGGCTTATGAAAGGCTTAAATAACTCAAGCAGTTTCTCTCTTGCACATGCCTCACACTTAGTTCAAGCCTTTAACCAATCTGGAATTAGTTGATTCACTCAGTCTGACCCTCCTGAAGACTCTTGACACCACACTTTCCATCCCGAAAGCATTACTACAGAGTCTAGCATTTGCTGAGGGAGGTGGTTCCAATCATAAGCAGTCGACTGCTTTTTTAGGTTCATACTTGTTCAACCAGATATACCCATTAAGCAAAAGATCTTGAGCTCTTTGTATATGTAATAGTTGGAGGTACAGGATTATTTTTCCATAAGAATCTCAGAGAAAAATTGTGATCTGTACAAATTGTAAAAATAGAGCCCTAATAGAGGAAAACATGGGACTTCCTAATTCCTGAGATAATAACAGTAAGGACTTCTCTGTCGTTTGTGCATTTGTGCATAGTTCTGTTCTCTAAGTGATACTCTCTTAAGTAACAATTGGTGTCTCTCTGCTACTGGCATTTTATAACCAGACTCAGCTTCAGCACTGGCCGGATGATTTACAAGTGGTAAGAAGCAGTAGTGTGCGTTTGTCACAGTGCATTTCTGGAGACTAAAAGTCAATAACCACTTGACATTGAGAAAATATCCTCATGCTGGCACGTCCAATGCGTCTGTCTTAGTTTGTTCAGGCTGTCATAACAAAACACTATAGACTCTGGGGCTTAAATAAAAGAAATTTATTTTTCACAGTTCTGGAGGCTGGGCATTTGGATCAGTGTGCCAGCATGATCAGGTTCTGGTGAGGACCCTCTTTCTGCCTTGCAGGTGGCTGTCCTCTGGATGAGTCCTCACGTGGTGGAGAAAAAGAGCAACTTCTATCACCTCTTCTTAAATTGGCACTAAACCCATCATGAGAGCCCCACCATGATGATCTCATCTCAACCTAATTACCTCTCAAGGGCCCCATCTTTAAACACCATGACATTGGGGATTAGAGCTTAAACATTAATGGAGGAGAGGACACTATTTGGTCCAAAGCAGCTTTATAATACCTTTTCCAAATAAGCAGTGAAATAGTTATGCAGAGATTACGCTTTGTGAGAAAAGCACTTGGAGGGAGTGATGTAGCAATAGAAATACAGGTATAAGGATTTCATCATGAACTACACACACACACACACACACACACACACACACACACACACACAAAACCATGATGTCACAAGTTGACATCTGAAAAATTCCCACAAACCGCAGCACTTGAACTTTAACATAAACAATGCACTTTCTAGTTTGTTGATCCTATTAAGGAAATTTACATTGCAGAATAATTTGGGTGGGCTGTTTTTTGTTTTTGTTGTTTTGTTTTGTTTTGTTTTGTTTTGTTTTACAATTCCACCTGAAGACCAGCAGGAGAAACAAAAATAAGGAGCAGTAGTTCTCCCCTGCTGAAGGAAGTCACCTTGTATATCTAGGGTTTTGCCTAGAGGGGATTCCAGGAGTAAAAAATTATCCTTTTCAGGACCTATTCTTTCTTAACCTGGCTGTGTGTTTTTGGTTTGTCTTATTTTTACTAATAACCAGTATGTCTCCACCTCCCACCCAGGAATCTGATTTTTCCTTTCTCTGGCTCTTAAAACGTGCATTGTATGGCCTGTACAATAACTTTCTAAAGAGTTCTCTAAAGTGGTAACACAGCATTCAATTAATATTTGATTGATTAATTGATATGCTTTATAAATAGCTATTGTCCATTAATTATGTATCTGTTATATTCCGTTTTTAAAAAGAGAGATAGGGAGCAGAAAAGAGAGCAAGTTGTATGCAATTGGACTTTTTTCTGGAAGCCTCTTTATTGTTCATGCTACCCAAAGCATATCATCTGATCCATATCACCAACCTGCAGAAAGCAGAACACCAGACACAACCACTCTTGGATACCCTGATTTATCTGGAGAGTCTGTCACCATCATCCCGCTCCCAATCCAGAGTTCTGTTTGGGCAGGTGCAGACCTCCTTTTAAGGAATCACCACTCGCTAATATCAAACTCTTATTTTCTCTCCCTTTCTTTCTTTCTTTCTTTCTTTCTTTCTTTCTTTCTTTCTTTCTTTCTTTCTTCTCTTCTTCCTTCCTTTCTTTCCTTCTTCTTTCTTTCCTTCCTTCCTTCCTTCCTTCCTTTCTTTCTTTCTTTCTTTCTTTCTTTCTTTCTTTCTTTCTTTCTTTCTTTCTTTCTTTCTTTCTTTCTTTCTTTCTTGTTAATCTTCACCTGAGAATATGTTTCCATTGATTTTTAGATAGAGTTGGAGGGAGGGAGAGAGAGAGACAGAGAGGAACATAAATGTGAGAGAGACACATCAACTGGTTCACTCCCTCATTACCCTGTCCAGGACCTGGGATTGAACCTGTAACCCGGTACGTGCCCTTGACTGGGAATCAAACCCGAGACTCTTTGGTTCATGTGCTGACACTCTAACTGCTGAGCCAAACTGGCCAGGGCTAACTCTTTTTTCTTTTCAATGCTCTCTTTCTATCCCAGTGCAGGATGAGTTGTGTATGTGTTTGTGTGTATGTGTGTTTTGTTTTTAATTTGCTCTCAGGTAAAAACAAAGGGAGGTAGGGGCAAAGCAGAATTGACTTGCTAAGTATTCCTTTTAATTTTTCTGCCTTATACTTAGTCATAAAGATTTGTACTTAAAAAGCAAGCAAACAAAGAAACAAAAACAGGAGGTTGCTGGCTTGCTTCTCTGGATCTATCACCCTTGGCACAATAGTGGCCTAACACCCAGTAGCACTACCGGAGAAAGGATGGAGGGGGAACACATCCCTTCATATTTTGAGACATCATCCAGTTGCAGACTCTGGTAATTAGGTTCAATATCAAAGGTAGTCTAATAATTATTGGAGGACTTATTAAAATAATACTTTTAAGAAACAGGATTTAGGGCACCCAAGTACACAGCTGGTGGAAATGCAAACTGGTGTAGCCACTGTAGAAAACAGTATGGAGTTTCCTCAAAAAATTCAAAATGGAACTTCCATTTAACCCAGCAATCCCACTTCTGGGACTATATCCTAAGAATCCCAAAATACCAAGCAGAAAGAATATATAGACCCTATGTTCATAGCAGCACTATTCACAATAGCTAAGATCTGGAAACAGCCCAAGTGCCCATCAGTAGATGAGTGGATAAAAAAGCTATAGTACATTTACACAATGGAATACTATGAAGCTGCAAAAAGAGGGATGTCTTATCCTTTGGGACAGCATGAATGGACCTGAAGATTATTATGCTAAGCAAATTAAGCCAGTCAGAAAAAGACAAGTATCACATGATCTACTTACATGTGGAATCTAATGAACAAAATAAACTGATGAACAAGATAGGTCCAGAGGCACGGATACATGGAACAGACTGACAGATGGCACAGGGGAGGGAGTGAGGGGGACAGGAAGAGATTAACCAAAGAACATATATGCATAACCCATGGACACAGACAATAATGTGGTGAAGGACTGGGGTGGGGTGGGGGTTGCGTGGAGGTGGGTAAAAGCGGGGGAATAATGAGACACATCTTAATACTGTCAACAACAACAACAACAAAAAGTGATACCTGGCATGAACCTAATAAATATTAGCTATATTACCTTTTTAAGGAAGGATTTAGTAATAAATTTAAATAATATTTTAGCCCTGGCCAGTTTGGCTCAGCGGTTAAAGCGTCGGCCTGCGGTCCAGAGAGACCCGGGTTCGGTTCCCACTAAGGGCACGTACTTCAGTTGCAGTTTGTCCCCGGCCCTGGTTGGTCGTGCGGGTGGCAGCCACTCGATGTGTCCCTTCACGTCGATGTTTCTCTCTCTCTCCCTTCCTCTCTCTCCCTCCCACTCTATCTGTACAAAAAATGGAAAAATGTCCCTGGCCGGTTTGGCTCAGCAGTTAGAGCGTCGGTCTGCGGTCCGGAGAGACCCCGGTTCGGTTCCCGCTAAGGGCATGTACCTCGGTTGCAGTTTGTCCCCGGCCCTGGTTGGTCGTGCGGGTGGCAGCCACTCGATGTGTCCCTTCACATCGATGTTTCCCTCTCTCTCTCCCTTCCTCTCTCTCCCTCCCACTCTGTCTGTGCAAAAAAATGGAAAAATGTCCTCGGATGAGGATTAAAAAAAAAAAAGGAAAAATGTCCTCGGGTGAGGATAGATAAAAAATAAATAAATAAATAAATAAATAATATTTTAAATGAATCATAAAGTTAAGTTTGTCTTAGATTCCTTCAGGTTTCCCAAATTCTTAGCTCAGGCAACAGCATTTTTTCTATGAAAATTCCTTAACAATTTTTATCTGTAAAATGAAATTGTAATCATTTGATGGCTGTGAAAAGCAGTGGTTCACTTTTAGTAAAGGTGACATTTTGTCCCTAATCAAGTAAGAAAAGCTGTGTAAAAAGCTGTCATCTTGACGTTTAAAAAAATGGAGACTATACATCCCTAATAAAAAATGTATTTGCAAGTTGTTGATCTCAGGGGAGTTATCGAGGAGGAAGTTAATATTTTCTGGATAAGTTTTCACTCACCATAATATTATGAATTAATTGTAAATAGTGCAAATGTGTGTATGGGTGAAAATTATTTATATACAAAGAGCTGCAGGAAGATATATATAGCTGTAAAGATATGTACAAGGCTTTTTATTAAGAAGTGGTTAATATTACATTCTTCTCTCAATGTTTTCTACATTCTTTTAGCCAACTATCTTATAAAAAGAATTTATTAAACACATTGTGTTCCCATTAATGTTTTAAAAATATTATATTGCTTTTTATTTTATCATTTTACAGCTATTGTTTTTCCACTAGGCAATGATTTTTACCATAAGGCTGAAATCAATAGATATTTAACAAGTCATATGCATAAATTTATCATAAATCAAAAACCCCAAGGGCCTAACACAGCAGTTACTAAAGTTGAGTTTGAATTCATCCTTGCTGCTATATTTTGTGCAACCTCTTTTAGAGGCTCTGGTTTGTTTTACTGAGAAAATAAGGCAATTCTAAATACTAACTGACAAAAGATTTAAAGAAATATAATTCAAAAAAGTTATTTGCTGCACATAGCTGGAATGTGAACATGTGGAACCTTCTTCTTTATCCTCACCCAAGGACATTTTTCCATTTTTTGTTCAGATAGAGTGGGAGGGAGAGAGAGGAAGAGAAAGAGAGAGAGAAACATCGACATAAAAGAGACACATCGAGTGGCTGCTACCCGCACGACCCAACCAGGGCTGGGGACAAAGTGCAACCGAGGTACCTGCCCTTAGCGGGAACTGAACCCAGGTCTCTCTGGACCGCAGGCTGACACTTTAACCGCTGAGCCAAACCTGCCAGGGCTGGAACCTTTTTTCCACACTTGTTCTGCCTCTGGCAATATAGGAGAGCAGAATATTTTTAGACTACTTTGATTTTGTGTAATTTTTACATAGAAAACCTTCACTTAGAGAAAGGGTTGGAGATAGAATGTTTGCTTTCCAGGAAGGCAAAATGAAACTATCTTTAGAAAAAGCTACTTGAAAACTTGAAAAATGAAGTTACCTTTCGTTATCTGATTATACTACCTGGCCCCAAGTCAAGAAATTAAAATGAGACAAGCTAAAAACTTAAAGGTCAAATTATTAAAGTGATTGTAGTATCTAAATTAGAATATGACACTAATTAAATTAGGGACTAGAAGGGAAAATATATAGTTAAAAATAAGGAAAGTTGAAAATATGCCCATACATGACCCCACAGATCAAAAGAATCTAGCCAGTATTTAGAAGTCCTGGTAATGAATTCCAGACAATTCCAGATATGGAATATACAGAGATGTAGAAATGAGCTGCTATGTCAGGACCTCACACTTTGCATACATCAGTATCTTTGTCTAATCCCCCTTGATATGAGAACCTATTCCTTTATCACAGCCCATCATAGTTCAACCTGCACTACTTCCTTGGGTTCTGGAAGCCACCTGCATGTTTCTCCCACCTGCCAGGAGGAAGCTTATGTTGAGTGTTTACCAAAGAATAATTCTTGCTTATACTAATATGGCACAGCATCAACAGTGCTAGATTCACTCTTCCTAGACTTAAAAAAATTTGCAGCGATTATTTCTGCACATTACCTTCATTAAATTGAACTTGGTATATTGTTTGAAATGCAATGCTGCATTTTATGCATGTATATAAGGGTATAGAGGAAACGTCTCAGGGAATGTTTTGATAGTATAGGAAAAGAAAAGAAGGGAGCGAACACTTTGTACAGAATAAAGTTTAACAATTGGAAATAAATCTCTGCAAGAAATTGGGAATTTTATAATACCAACCATAACATCTCTGGGTTCATAAACCCTTCTGTCGTTATTCTGGCCTCTCCATAAAAGCTCTCAGAGAGCTAGCCTTTCCCCTTCTCCTGCCTTTTGCTTTATAAATTAGAGTCAGAGATATTTTATTGAAAAGGACCAACAAACCAAAAGGGAATAAGGCCCATTTAAAATTTGAGGTTTATGAAAAGTCAGGGCCTCCAGTCCAGGCCAAAGAGTTCTTGACTTCACTATGGATAATATTATTTTTCAGAATATGATACAGTTTGAATATACAGTAATCTGTAAAATATTAGATGCAAAATGAGGGTAACAAGCATTGCTCCAAACTTTAGTTAGTATTCCTTTAGAATAGAATGATTTTTCAGAGTCTTAAATGCTTGCAACCAAAAACAGCTTTTATGAATAATAATAAGGTAGATTCTTACCAGATCAATACCTTGTTTTCAAGGGGCCAGGTTCTCATTCTATGTAACTAGGGAAATTAGATTATACAGGAAGGCAATCTTCCCAGAGGAAGCTGGTTACAAGTGAACTTTCTGATACTGCTAGTGAAATTAAAATTTTAAACCCAGCTATGTTGATTGAATTCAACACACTTTAATGGGCACACACATTATTTTAGTAAGTTTTATTTTGGCAAAGGGAAACAAAGCACAAATAATGTGATTGAAAGTCTTCTCTGGCTTCTAAATATGTGCTACTGAACAGATGTGGAAACGTTTATTCTCTGCATCAAGAATCTCTTGTCAACTTAATGTAGCATCTTTTAATTACCTCCAGTAGTAATGCATTAGCCATTTATTTTGATAAATTATTATATGGGCCAAATTACTATTGTTTTTCAAATGTCTTAAATATGTCCATTTTAAAGTTTTAAGTGGTTATTCTTAATTATACTCAAATTAACCAATTTCAGACTATCTTCCTTTTTTAAAAAATGACCTTCACATTTGCATTAGGTTCTTATGGCTGCTGTTATAAATTACCACAAACTTAATGACTTAGAACAACACAAATGTGTTAATGTCAGAAGTCCTAAGTGGGTCTTAAAGTGCTAAAATCAAGGTTTTGGCAGGGCTGCATTCCTTCTGGGGGCTCTGGGAGAGAATCCGTTTTCTTGCCTTTTCCAGTTTCTAGAGGCTGCTGGTGTTCCCCTTTCGTCTGCAAAGCCAGAAAGGGCTGTTCAAGTCTTTCTCACATCAGATCATTCTGACCTCCTCTTCTGCATCAACCTTCTGCATTTCAAGGACACCTGTGATTTCACTGGACCTACTTTGAGAGTGATCACCTTATCTTAAAGTCAGATTAGTAACTGTAGTTCTATCTGCAACCTTCATTCTCCCTGGCCAGCTAGCCGAATATATTCACAGGTTCTAGGGACGAGGACATAGACATCTACTGGGGGACAGGAGACATTGTCCTAACTATCACAGCACTCTAGTATTTATTGTGATTTATCATGTCCTCACAGACTCATTTTTGTACTAAAATATATTTGAACTTTAAAAGATCTTTGTAGGTCATAAGCTATCACAGGTTATCCCTTAAAAATATATGTTGAAGTTCCAACCCTGTGAGTGTGACCTTATATGGAAATAGAGTCTTTGCATATGTAATTGAGTTAGGATGAAGGGTGGGCCCTAATCCAATATGACTGGTGTCCTTAAAAGAAGAGGAAAACACCATGTGACACACAGATAGATAAAGCACCACACAGACACACAGGGAAATGTGATAGAGGAAGAGATTGGAGAGATGTAGCTGCCAACCAAAAAATGTCAAGGACTGACAGTCACTACCACCAGAAGCTAGGAAGAGACCAGGAAGGATTTTCCCTCTGCAGGTTTCAGAGTAAATGTGGCTCTGCCAACATCTTGATTTTGGACCTCCAGCCTCCGGAACTGTGAAACAATGCATTTCTGTTGTTTTAAGTCATACAGTTTGTGCTACTTTGTTCCAGCGGTCTCAAGAAACTAATACATACCCTCTGTTCTTATCATGTTATTGATCCTGTATGGATACTTTCTCATCTATTAGTGTTTTTCTTTTAATGTGCTTCAAAGTACACAATGCTTTACATAAAATGGAGTTTTACCAAAGGTGAGTTGAGATGACATCCCACAGCCCTTCAAAGTTCCCTCGTATAGACATGTGCAAGTATTTCCTTCATTTTTTTAGCAAAAATTTCCATTGCATTGGGAATTCTTGTAACTTCCACTCAAACCAATATCATTTTCTGCAGGCAAAGTAAATTATAAATTTAACTGCACTTTAAATATCAGTATCATTTTTAGCAACTTCACAATAGAAAATATACTGTATGTGTATATTTTTAAGGCACAGTTGCAAGAACAATGAGAAAATATAAAGATGATAAAACACTACAGATGCTCTAATGAACTTATTTTCTGATACATTAAACATCTTTAGAGCATCTTATTCGGAATGGACTTTCTCTGAGAACTGCCCGGCACACATAGGGTGAGCCCTGACAGACATTTGTCTGAGACGACCTGCCCTGCTGGTCTAACTGATTGGATTGGAATGGACACTGATTTGATTCTCTTTCCCGGATATTTGGATTGGGATGCAGGGTCATTTGAGTGAATGGAAACAACAAGGTGTAAGTCTGAGAGGTGTGTTGCTGCTTGGTACAAGAAAAAGCAGAGAAAGTCAACATGCAGGGGCACAAAATGAAGCTGATGTACAGAAAGAAGTGGAGCCCATGTGGCCTCCAAAGGAGAGTGATGAGGGAATGCCTTCTATGGTTCCTGATAACTTTCTAGACCCTGGCTAGCCCACATGTGTGAATTAAAAGTTCCTTTTTTAAAAAACTAAGGCTGGAAAATAAATAATGATAAGTTAAACCTGAAAGTAAGCAACATCTTAGGTAGACAAACAACTGCGTATAGAGAACAGTTCAATATGCATGTCTGCAAAAAAAAAAAAAAAGAAAAGATTTTTGAAGGTCAGTAAGTGGAAATCAACACCAGAGAGGTAAATTAGAACTGCACCATTTGTTGAGCATTATGGCACCACTGAGAGTTTTGAACAATAAATCAATATGACAATAATAATTGTTAATATTTATTGAGTGTTAATTAAGTGCTCAGGATAAGCATTTTATGTGCATTATTTTCATTCAATTGCAACAGTTATCGTGTACAACTTATTATTATCCACAATAGAGGTGAAGAAATAGGGGGTGAAAAATAAAGTGGCTTAACCAATCCCCCCATTTAGCTCACTCCATATTAGGCGTTTAACTTCTCTAGACTGAGTTGCCTTAAAATCACAGTTGTCCTTTAGAAGGATGGCTCTAGCTGGAAATCCTTAGCACAAAATAGAAGAAGAGGCAGAAGGTAAAAAGGCAAGTTAAGCCCTGGCCAGTTTGGCTCAACGGTTAGAGCGTGGGTCTGCGGACCAGAGAGTCTGGGGTTTGGTTCCCGCTAAGGGCACGTACCTCGGTTGCAGTTTGTCCCCGGTCCCAGGTGGGGTCATGTGGATGGCAACCAGTCAATGTGTCTCTCTCACATCAATGTTTCTCTCTCTTCCCTTCTCTCTCCCTCCTGCTCTATCTGAGGATAAATGCAAAAATGTCCTCGGGTGAGGATAAAAATAAAATAAAATAAATTTAAAAAGGCAAGTTAAGAAACCTTTCCTTAAGAGAGATTTATGAGAGCCCCCAGCAGACAGCATTGGGAATGAAGAAGAGACGTGATACAAAGACTCCTCTGATAAGTCCGCATAGCTGATATAACCACATTATATCACCGAAGGCAAAAGCAAAGGAAACGAAAAGCAAAGAGTCAAAGCTGAACTAAAAGCTTGGGCTCTAAAACCTGGAAAAACGGTAATATCCTGGACAGAAATAAGAAATAAGAGAAAGCTTAGCCTGGGCGAGAGCACCCTGACCAGTGTATTTGGGATTGAGACTCTAGCAAAACATCTGGTGGAGCTGTCCAGCAGGGAGATGGGTGTGTGAAGCTGAAGCTCAGGGAAAAGTTCAGATTGGAGATATTGATTTGGGAGTCACGTTCATAAAAATAAAAATTAAAGCCACAAAGATGGATGAGATTGCCAAAGGAGAGGATATAATGAGAGGGTTGATGGCAGAAACTTAGAAAAACATCGAGCAGCCTGAAGGAGTTTCTAGTGAGATCAAAGATCCAATGTAATAGAACGACATTATATCACCGCAGGCAAAAACAAAGAAAATAATTAATCACTGAACATCTTGAGTAACTAAGACAGAAGTTCAGGTCTTAAGAATCTTAGATGATATGCCCCCAAAATAGAAACTGAACAGTGTAAAGGTGTCACAACAAAGTTCTTTTCCAAAATAATTGTGCAGAAAATGGCTTTATGAGATCAAAGGTGAAAGTAAGGAGCTTCAATTCATAAAGGTCTTCACTGCAGGTTTTCAGGGCATCCTGCACTATACACTGTAAGGCACGTGTATTAACCTGCAGTTCTTTTTGTCAGAACAAGGTGCTTTACTTTCAGGCTTTGAGGGAAAAGTATTTGAAGTAACTGAAAATTCTTCATGCAAAAAACTTATACAGGGAAACAATGATAATCAGTTTCCTTTTAAAAAAACAGTCTTTTGCTCCCCATATAAATAGCTCAAGTATATGAAAGACACAAAATACTCCAAAAGATTACATTTCTCATAAAATTAGTTTTCATAACTATAGCCTTACAACCTCAAACAAATATGTACAAAGCAGTTTTTATTGATTCTGTGAGGAGCAACACTTACTGATCATTTGAGAGTTAAAAAATAATGTTTTGACTTTAATTTTGAAAGTTCATTTGAAGCATATTTGGTTTGTTTTTAAGTCCTGGTCTTGTGCATTTGACAGGAAACCCAAGCAGAAAGAAAACATACATTTCTCATGGTTTCTTCTCTCAGCTTTACTCCCTGCTGTGTTGTGCCAGTGAGTGCGTGGTGAGAAATGAGTCTTGCTTTCTAAATGATGCACCAAAACTGCAGACTGTTGAGTGTTTGTGTTTTGTTACTTTTCTACACTTGAAATAGGGCTGAGCACCAAAGAAGAAAATCCTACAGTGGCATGGAAATGAGAGCAAGACTCAGTATCCTGAGGCAAAGGTAAAGAAAGTTGCCTCCTTGATTCACTGAATATTTCATGCCCCAAATAAGTAAGTCTTCTTGGAATCAAGTCATTTACCTTTTGTCACTAATTCAAAAGGGGAATAATATACCAGAAAGCTATTCTATTGGAAGAAATATTAAATAAGAAATAAACATTAGCTCCATCTTTTAAAAAATGTTTTGTTTTTTTTAATTGATTTTTAGAGAGAGAAGAAGAGAGAGGGAAAGAGAGGAAGAAACATCAATTGGCTGTCTTCTGTGTGCCCCCTACCCGGGCATGTGGCCAGACTGGGAACTGAACCAGCAACCTTTCTGTGCACAGGACAATGCCCAACCAGTGCCATTAGCTCCATCTTAATATTGCTCTATTATTTTTATTTTTAAATATGTTTTTATTGATTTTTAGAGACAGAGGAAGGGAGAGGGAGAGAGAGATGGAAACATCAATGAGAGAAAAACATTGATCGGATGCCTCCTGCACGCCTCCTATTGGGGATCAAACGCAACGCAAGCATGTGCCTTGACCGGTAATCAAACAGGTGACCTCTTGGTGCATGGGATGATATTCAACCAATTACGCCATATCCGTCAGGCTTTATTTATTTATTTTTAATATGAATATCCTCTATTGACTTAAGAGAATAAGTTACTATCCCTTTAAGGGTATATTTTGACATCTAAGTTAATAAACAATCTCAAGCACAGTATATAATGAAATTTCACATTAATGTTACACAGAGTTACATTTGATTAAAGTAATGTTTTATTTCAATTGATTATGTCAATTAATAGCAATCAAGAAGTCAAAAGATGTTCAAGTTGACCCCAAATTTAAGAAATGCTTATCAAAATTAAATATTTTTTAAACTATAAAATTGTTTTAAAAGATTAAACCGTGCACTTGGCAAAACACAGTACTGCCAAGAATTTCTGAAAAACAGGCTCCTACTACACTGTTGATGGGATTATAACATGGTCTAACATTTTGGAAAGAGTTTGGCAACAATTAAACTTACATATTGCTTTGATTTAACAATTCCTCATTGAGAGATTTACCCCATGGATATTTACATACTTAAATTATCTTAAATATGAACAAGGAAGGTCACTGCAGCATTTTTATAGTGGAAGAAAAAGGAAGTAAACTAATTGTTCATCAGTTAAATAATTAATTAATTTACCTCATTTAAACTGTGGAATACCATGTGTTTATTAGAAATAATGCTGATATGCTTAGTCCTGAGCAATCCATCATCTGCAACTTTTAAAAATTATTAAGGATAAAAAGCAAAGTGGAAAGCTGCCTAGATGAGTGGTATGAGTTAATTTGCTTGAGAAGCTGGAGTGGTGATGTACACACAAATGCCTGTACATACAGAAGAAAAATTTCTTAAGAATAAATAAACTGTTACTGAGTCTAGTGACAGGTTGGGACTAGAGGTTAACAATAGAGGATTTTTATTTTTTATTTCACGTCTTTCCTCACTTCTTGAAAATTTTACCCAGACATGAATTATGTTTATAATTTTAAAATTAATGGAACCCATTAACAATTAGAGGAACAGTTGGAACCATGGAATTCAGAGATCAAATTTTAAATTAGGTCTTTCTTTCCTCTGCACTTACCCTACACATATAAAAATGAATTTTTTAAAGGCAGATAAATGCAAAAAATGTTTTGAAGTCTCTTCCTCTTATTTCTGCACACACTTTCTGATAGAGCTGTTAAGAAGCAATCAAGTTCTTCTGCTTAACAAGGAGCATCCCTAGAGAAGGCATGAGCAAGCGGTTAAAAAATGCACATCTGTTGAGAACCCACCTACTAAATGATTCACAAAACAAAAGCTTTGAATAATTAGGATGATTAGAACAAATTATGAAGAGCTGGCTATAACTTTTTATAAAAGTGGTCTGTGCCCAATGGTGGATGAAGCAAGAAGGAGAGAGTTCAGGCATTTGTCACAAAAACGGCGCCAGGGCATTGAGTTGGAGGAAAGGAATGAAAGGCAGAATTAGGCAATTACAGGTCTAGAGCAGTATGATCTGATGCATCCTGAAGTGATGGTTGGAAATGCAGTTTTCCAGAACCCAGTCTAGTGAATCAGACTTTCGAGAGGTGCAGCCTGAGATTCTGCTTTTCTGTCAAATTGTCTAAGTGACCTCAAGTTTAAGAGGTTCTCCTCTAAGACAAGTGAGATCCTGAAGAATAAGTCCTACCTGGAGTCAGAGATAATCTTCTTACATTTATTTTCTCCTTAGATTTTTATGAAGGTAGTAGGTCACATATTAAGCTGTGCAGTATACATTAGTGGGTAAACTCGTGGTGAAGAAATTGATAAACAATTCAATCATGTTAAGAAAATAATTGGCTTGGAGATTTAGAATCTTTTGAGAAGATAATTTTTAAAATCAATATTGTGCCCGGCTGGTGTTGCTCTGTGGTTGAGCATCGACCCATGCACTAAGAGGTTGCCGGTTCAATTCCTGGTCAAGGCACATGTCCAGATTGTGGGCCAAATCCCCAGTGGGGGGCATGCAGGAAGCAGCCAATCAATGTTCTCTCATCGATGTTTCTATCTCTCTCTTTCTCTCACTTCCTCTCTCTCTAAAAATCAATAAAGGAAAAAAATTTTAAATCAATATTGTGACAAAACTTAAAAGCAACCACAAAGTTAAATTAGACCTAAAGCACAGATTATGTATGTGAAAAGAAAGCTAGAGACCATAGTTTTACAGTTCATCCATTATAGTGAAACAACTCAGCGTATCTCTTGTCTCTTTTCAATTATACTATTAGCACTTCTTATTACAGAAGATTTTATTAATAAAACATAGATCCTTGAAATATTTAAAAGACAGTTGTAAATAAGCTCCAAAAGTTTGGAGAGCATTTGATCTCCCTGTGTGGTCTAGGATATTTCAGATAATGAGGATAGGTATGAATATATATCTATGACTGCCAAATGTAAACTGAATTGAATTTAGTTCAATGGACATTTGCTGACTACCTATCATTACCTTGCAGTGTTCGAAAGGGTATTAGAGAAGGGAGGCTGGATATAAGACAGTCTCTACCCTCAAAGGGCTTATTGGATTGTGACTGAGGCTTATCTATAGAACACGATAAAAGACATGATAACAGATTCCAAATCAAAATACAGTAAGTGGTAAACCAAAGATACCAGAGTTTTAAAGAGTGATTACTTCTGTATGGAAAGGCAGGGGCAGCTAAGGAAAAGCAGAACAAATCAGTAAAATCTACTCTGGTGATAGATGTTGTATCCAGACTTCACTCCAATCAAACAAAGGAAAGCTTGACAGAGGAGCTCTGGTTAGAGAGGAACTAAAGAGGATAAGACTGAACTAAAGAGGGAGAGGAATAGTGAGTAAGAACATTTCTGTAAAGGTATAATAGAGGGTAAGTGCTTGTTGGGATAGGTCCTGCTCCAGTATATGAATATAATATTAAATACTCAAATTGATATTAATTGAATTATTATCATCATCATTATTATTATTGTTATATTGAAGAATATGCCTGTATAAATCACTGAAATCAGCAAAACTCCTAAGTTGATGTCCTAAAGTGTAAAGAAAGACCAGTGCATTTCCAAATTCATCACACTTTGACAGTTCTATTTTTTGAAATCCATATGCCACAAAAGTAATATTTTCTGATGAACCAACTCACAGATTTTCTACAGAGACAGTATTTTCCACATTTATGCTTACAAGATTTTTTTTTCATTTCTCAATTATTTTCACATTGGTTAATTTATACATTTGAGTGATTGAGACTCTCTTAAAAGCATTTTCTTTAAAATGTTATTACTCTTGCCCTGGCTGGGTGGTTCAGTTGGAGCTTTGTCCTGTATACCAAAAGGCTGATGGTTTGATTCCAGTCAAAGCACATACCCAGATTGCTGGTTTGATCCCTGGTCCGGGCAAGTTTGGGAGGCAAGTCCTCTCTCTCTCTCTCTCTCTCTCTCTCTCTCTCTCTCTCTAAACATATCCTTCCTGATGATTAAAAAATAATTTAAAAATATTATTACTCTTTCTCATTCGCACTGGCTTTTCCTCATATGGAAAGAAAATAAAATATCCAAATAGGCAATACAAATATCCCTCCTCATTCAATTATCTGTTCATTTAAATGTATATGCTATCATCTTTCTGCGAAGAATTTAAGGACTAAAATTAATCCTCTTAAACGTGAGTCCAATGCTTCCGGTGCCTTTGGAATCATTTCAAGTCTGTAGCATAGCACCTGTCTCGTGTTCTCAACATTTTATTTGACTCCGCTTCACTGTTCCTCTCAAGGAGAATGCGTTCATTGGGAAAGCGTGATGTTTTTAAGCCGGTATCACTAGAGTTTTAACCCGTGCTCCCTCCTTTAGTCTGTGAGCACAGCACTGCTTCCCAGACTCCGGGAGGACTTTCTACTGGACCGAGCCCCAGACAGACTCCAGCCCTTACTTCTGGGATCTAGGAGGCGGCCTGTCTGGGGCCGGACGCCCAGCCCTTTGGAAGTGAGCAGATTGAATCTGTGAGCCCAGGCAGCAGTACCTGCGACCCGGCCTCCTCCGGACAGGCTCGAGCATCCCCGCCGGGTCGATTTCAGAGGCCCCGCGCCCCACTGCGCCCTGGAGAGGCTCCGGTATCTCTCGGCCTGGAGACCCCTGGGGGGCCGCTGCACCCGGGCCAGGAGCCACAGCCGTTCTGCGGGTTTGATTGGCAGCTCTGGGTGGAAAAGCCGCGGCTGCAAATGCGGGGGCTGAGGCTGCTCAACGCCCGCGGCCGAAGACCAACAATTCGAGCACCCATGCAGCTGCTGGGCGAGCGAGCGCCGGGCCGCGGCCCGGGGAGCCCAGTCAGGCCTCGGGCAAGTAGGAATCTGCAGACAGGGTTAGCGGAGTAGAGCGGAGAAACCTTTAGCCCGGCCACAGTCCTACGGACCTTCTCGGTCGCCAGGGCCCACCTAGGGAGAGAGCCGGGGAAAGATTAACAGCAGCTCGAGGGCGGCGCGCGCTCCGCCACCTCCTGGCCTCACACTGTCTCCCCGCGTGCAGGGACCGGGCCCCCGGCCGGGTTGCGGGGTTTCTCTG
Source organism: Molossus molossus (assembly GCF_014108415.1). Taxonomy (NCBI): domain Eukaryota; kingdom Metazoa; phylum Chordata; class Mammalia; order Chiroptera; family Molossidae; genus Molossus; species Molossus molossus. Next base: position 65,196,583 of record NW_023425402.1, on the reverse strand, counting down.
GGCCCGGGGTCGGAAGGACCTGCAGGGCCTTAGTCCTGAGCAATCAGTCATCTGCAAACGCCGCTCTGGCTGCATCACTGGTGCGATCCCCTGGCTCTATCAGCAGGCACCAACCAGCTACCTTCCTGCCCCTAGGCCATGCTATTTCAAGAATTCTAAGGGGAAAGTGTGCAACGGCGCGGTACCGGTCTGTGCAGTCTAGGGAAATCGTGAAGCAAGGAGGCACGCGCGGCCTGCAAGCAGACACATTTGTCCCCTCTGGGTCTTCCCAGCTTTACTGATCGCAGGGGTGGAGTAGAAGTCTGTTTTTCATTCCCAGATTTACTCTGAAATCAAGTCTCTGTGAAGGTCCATATTGTTATAGTAGGTCTGTAACAATCGTACGTTGTCCAAAATGGGCACCGGCACTAGCCGCACAGAGTTCCCCAGAGACGCGGAGTCTCTTGGCCCTGGAGTTTATTCTTGTTTTCTCGACGGAATGGGCCTCCGAATTCCCCCAGGAACGTCTCAGTAAGTACATATATAATGATTAGTAGTAAGTGACAGCTTGGGGCTTAGGTACAATAAATCACGTGCACTTGTTGATACACTTTTTCTATGAATAAGAATATTTCTGAGATCTCCAAGACTAGGTCGACTTGTCAGGGGATAGTATATCCACCCTTCTTATTTAATTAAAAACCTGCACTTCTATAGAGATTCGGTGAATGTTCTAGTTAGCACCTCAGACCACTTTGATGTTCTGGGTTAAATCTACATGCATTTTCATGATACAACACTTATATTGTATGTATTGCCATTGCAGGTCACTATTCCACAAAACTGTGTATTTCCTTAAGGAAGAGACAGACAGTTTTTGCTCACCTTTGATTTTCCCACCAAGTAATGCCTGCACATAAGTACTCAACAAATAATAATTAAATAATTACACAACTCACTTTTAGTCCTTACATTTCTACATTATGAAACAGAGGAAAGAAGGAACTGGAAGACAGGTCTTAAAGACACCAAATAAAAATGAAGGACTTAGTCGTTCTTGCGGAGTGATATTTGCAAGACAGTACTAGTATTCAGAATCAATTTGCTAACCCAAACTCCCTGGTTTTAGAAATACTATGGGCAGGAGGTGGGAATGACCTATATTCTCAGGCAATTTTTAAAAATTGATATTTGAATTACTTTTATTTCTTTTTTCTCTTTCTATAAATTAGGTGTGGTATAAGTCATTATACTTGAAGTGAAAATGTATTTTGCTAATCTTTGATAGCTTATCTGTCCTCAGATTTACTGGTACATTTGGTTAATCCCATATTTCTTACTTTTTATATTTTCACTGGTATCCTAAGATAACATAAATTGTAGAAACCTGATTTGGATATTTAAAATATTTAACTTGGGGAAGTGAGCTGCAAATAGTAAAATCCATTAGCTGCCTTAATTGTTGCTTTTTCAATTCTCGGTGATACTTTTATATACTTGTGCCTTAGCCTTTGAATGTACTCCCCAGCTTCTTCCATGAGTACATATGTGAAGAACCTGTCTTAATATGTATCAGCACACATTATACGAATATTTTAGCTGATACTGTTTTCCATAAAGAGTTCAATTGTGCCCACTTACATTATATAATGGCACTTCAAAAACATCACCATCACTGATGCATTACAAAACATTCATCCTGGACAACATACTATCTAGAACACTTTATAATAATACTAGAAATCGCTTAAAGAGGATGCTACACACAATAGGATTTTTAAAAATGCTTGTACTAGAAAAACATACTCTACTTGGAATATGACAATGAAAAGACTCGTTTCTTAATTTCTGCAGACCATTCAGTTGCAAGAAAGATAAGCCTCTTATTTTGTGCTACTAACAAAATATTTTTTATTCTGAACTTAGGGTTAGCCACTTGAATTTATGTAGTACCTCTTCTACTGTTTTGTTCAAGTTCCAAGTATTCATTCTTTCCAGATTGTAAATAAAATATGGTTCAGAATGCTATCTCTATTTGCAGCACCAGGAAAAAAATGCTGTTGAATTTATAATTCTTGATAAACATATTGTTTTAGTTTAGCATCAATTTCTCCTTCTCCATTGTGATTTTTAATGGAGTCCTTATTGCTATTTTTTTCTTGACCCACTTTCTTTTTAAGTACTTTCATATATAGTGTGTTTTCAGTGATGTTGATCTGTGTAGTGTGTAGGAGAAAGAATCTTAAATCACAGTGAAACATTAGTTGGCTATCACTTATTCTAGAAATACTTTGGTGGTTTAAAAATTATCTTGTTGTAGTGTACACAATTTTATAGTCTGAAATCTTTCAAGCTATGTTTTTTACGAGTTTGCTCCGTTCTCCCGATGAGAATTTAAACTCCATTCTGTTCGTTCTGGTCCAATTGCTATCTTTCTTTGTTGCCTCCACCTTCTAGAGATTGTGTTTCCAGGGGAGAGGTGTTCTTGGGGCTGAAGAGGAGAGTGGAGCGAGAGCTGGTACCTGGGGCACTAGACGCCTCCTCCCGAGCCTGGTGAGAAGTCAGACAATTTTGACAGTTCATAGTCACGCTTTGGCTCTCACGCTTGTGGTCCACGGGTAGGTCTTATCTCCTCTCTTTCCCTGCCTCTGGCCTGCCTATAGGCAAACCGCCAATGCAGCCATTGCCCCAGCCCACCCGGAGCTCTTCCACACCCGTCCTCTTGGGGAACTGGGGTGTACGTCCGTAGAAGACTCCGGGAAAAGCCAAGCCGGGATAGGGACGCTCTGGAGGGCAGCCCCTCCCCAGGATTTTCCTTCGGTCGGGGCGCCCACGTGACCGAGAACAGGCCTGAACCGGCCCGCCCCTTTCGGCCGCTGCTGCCCACTTCCCGCCAGGGGAAAGTAGACCGCGGTTTTCCGCACCGCCCCAACCCCGCCCTCCTCCTTTCCCCTTCCCTTCCCCTCCCCCCAGCTCCCTCGCGCCTTCCTCCCCGCCCCGCCATCCTCCCCACCGGGCCCTTTGTACGTGCTCGGCGGCGTGCGAGCGCGCTCGGCACGTGACCCCTCCGAACGTGGCATTGTGTTATCACGTGACCCAGGTGCGTACGCGACGGAGCGGGGTGTGAAGATGGCGGACGAAGAGGCCGAGCAGGAGAGGTTGAGTCGCGGCGGAGGCGGTTGCGTCGCGGAGCTGCAGCGCCTGGGCGAGCGGCTCCAGGAGCTGGAGCGACAACTGCGGGAGAGCCGGGTGCCGGCCGTGGAAGCGGCCACGGAATACTGTCAGCAGCTGTGCCAGGTGAGGGCGCCTGGGGGTCCCCTCCCCCTTTCCCCCAGTTAGAAGGGGAAGAGGGCGAGCGAGCGCCTGGTGGCCGAGCGGTGGTGGTCCCTGCCTTGGCGCCGTTGGAGCCGCCGCCCGGCGGGAGCGGGGAGTACGAGGAAGCGCCTTTGTGCGGCTGCCGTTGTGGCGGCTGTTGTCGGCGGCCCCCGGCTGGGGGAAGGGAGTTGTGGTCTGGGCGGAAAATCCCCCTCCCCTTTCCTTCCCCGAACTCGGGCTGCGCGGTCCCAGAGGCTGAGGAGATGCCGACGGCGAGAGTGGGAGCCCTTTCTGCCGCAGGGAGAGGGTAAGGGGGGATTGGAGGCCAGGTCCCCTTCTTCCTCCTCTTCTTATTGTGCACTGGGGATTACCGCGCCCCCCGCCTCTGCGCTTCTGTTTCCCACTCCGACGGGCCTCCGCCCCCTCTGGTCTGATTCCTTTGCCTCCCTTGCTTTCATCCGTCCCGCCCCCGGCCCCGTCCTCGCTGTCTGCGGGCCTTTGTTGTTCGAGTTTCGCCCTGGGATTGAAGGGGCCTTTGTTGATGTTCGGAGAAGCAGTCCCTGCCGACCCCTTCAGCCTGGGCGAGAGGTTGGGGTGGGGGGCGCAGAGATTGTCCCTTTCTGCCTTTGCTTGCTTGGTGCACCACTTCCATGGCAAAGGCTGCTCTCTTCGGTACTGAGGAGCTGACTCTGTGTGTGTATCCTCGGCTCGAATGTCTCTGTGGAGCGGCTTTTCTAGAGTCCGCTTCTCTTTTGCTCGCACCCTTCGAGGAGTGCAGTTGCCTCTGCCCTTTCCTCGTCCATCTCTCCATCGCCTGTTACTTAGAGCCTCCTCAGTGTGGCCTCCTGGTGAAACCGAGAGGACTGAGGTTCTTAGGGACCTGTGCTCTGGTCAGTTTCAGACCTTCCATTCCTTTCCTTGCACAAGGACACTGCTTTCCAGTAATTGCTTTCTAACCACGATTTGGAATCTTCATAGCACTTTGATGTAAATCGGAGGTTGGGTTCTACGTTTGGACTTAATAACAAAACCTCCAGTTATGTCTGAAATTTCAAGGAGCTACTACTGCTGGCTGTGGTAAAGATTTGGTTAGATTGTCTTCTTGAGGAGGGAAAAGACATGATTTATACAAGTCACATTTAGAGTTAGCTTGTGAATGTATCACAGATAAGTTGTTTTGGAAAGATACTGAATTTAAGATAGAACAATAGTGGACCACTTTAACATTTCAGAGTAGACTGCATTTTCACTCAATTCCTAGTCTCCAAGTTCTGAAATCTTTCCTTTATAATTTATAAGATAAGGGTACTTGATACTATACAAAAATAATCTCCATTGCTGTATGTACATTTTTGTCACTAATTATTTGGGTGTTGTTCATTACCTTTAAAAACAAAAAACTCTGTGAGATCAAGTGATGACTTGTCTAGGAGGATGTATGGGCAATGTGAAAGTTCCCTAAGGTATCATAGGGCTGGTGAATACCTATGGCAGAATTAGAGATTCTGTCATTCTTGGTTCCTAGTTTTAAGAATTGTTGGGATCTGCCAATTTCACTACCCTGGTAGTATCCACTCATTCTTAATTGGTCTTTCAGAATGAACTTACTTGAGATATAAAAATATACTTCAGTAAGATGCCCATAAAAGGAAGTCTTTAATTTATAAGTTAGGTCAGCTTTTTAATCAGTGAAAAGACTTAATTTAAAGTCTTGCTTTGCTGAAAGACCCCCCCCCCCCCATAACAGTGTCCTGATGGGTTTAAGACTAATTACTATAAATACTGTTGGCCAGCAATATTTATAAGCAGGATTAATAATTCTGGGAAAATGAAATCTCATGAAAGTTGAACTTTTTGAGGGTGTGCAATATCATGAAGTTATCACTTTAAAAATATTTTAAATGAATGAGACAGCATTTTTTTTATCAGTATGAAAATGATTTCCTGTATTAGTTTTAAGTGATTAAGTCTTACAACACAAATTGTTTTTACTGACAAGTGCTACATGAAACAGTAATAAAACAAATGCTGGGTTTGTGATTTCAAAAATAATGACAGATTTCATGCACTAAAATCCCACAATAATTTAAATGCATTTGAAAGCGATCTCCATTATTTGAATAGGTGCAGAGTGCATCTAATGTTTGATCCCCTCTAGAACATTTTCTATAGTTCTTTTTTTTTTTTTTTTTTTTTCCAGTAACCTATTTGTGTTAGTGATCTTGTAAAGTGAGAGTAACTTGAAGTTTTGTTTCTTTAAAACTGTTTCCTAGCCATTATTACTTAACCCTTTGATGTGAGTTGAGCAAAGCAGTGGTTAACAATTATAGAATTTATTGAAGCAATCTAAAAGCAGTGCTAGAAATACTAGGAGCTAGAAATTGTCTTTGTTTCTAACTTAAGATGATCATTTAATTTTTTTTCTATCTAATCCTTTTCTGTAAAACCGAGATATTCACAATACTTTAAGAAGGCAAAGATGAATGAATACACATATGTCAGAGTTAGTGGGCTTCAGAGTTAATATTCTGTAAGTGTTGATGCTAGTGCTTGTGTAATCCTCATTTGTTACATTTATTTTGAAATGTATTAGTTTATATTCTGAATTTTTACCTTAGCAAAAGATGAGTTTCTGGAGAATATAGTGAAACCTACAAAAATAGAAGTTACACTTTCCAGTTTATTGATTTTCTTTTTGAATGAGGCAGGATAATAACAGATTTCTTGACATCTGAAAAATAAAATAGCAATAAAAGACAGTAAGTTTTTCTTACTGTTATCAGTATTGTTTTGCTCTTTATATTGGGTTGCTTCCTGAAAGCATGCCCCACTTATTTACATCAACATTTGCTTAAAGCTTAATCGGGAGGAGGGAAAGATGATAGAGGATGAGCATGTTGGAAGTGGCAGTAAAAATCTTAAATTTTCTTATATCTTTACAAGGTAGCTCTAATCTGTGTAATGTAGTTGACTTACTAGTTTTCTTAAAATAATTTCTTATATTTATTCCAGGATTATTACTATGTATAAAAATCGATGATAGTTGGAACTTGTTGAACTATTTATTGTATTAGACTGGGCCAGTATTCACTCACTCGTTCAGCCTTGTTATTGAATACATGCACTATGGGCCAGGCAGGCATGATCAGTGGTGTCCCTGGCTTCATCCTACACTCTCAGGAGGAAGGTAGACAAATAATGATAGCAAACTGATTTATACCTTTTATTTCTGAGATGAGTGCAGTACAATGGATGGAAGGTTATTGGAGGGGGGCGTTTAAACAGAAGCATTCCAACAGAATTGTTCTAAAATGATTTTTTTTGGTACATGCCTATAGCGGGAACCAAACCCAGGAATCTGGTCCACAGGCCGTTGCTCCAACCACTGAACCAAACCGTCCAGGGCCTAAAATGATTTTAAAATGAATACTTATTTTAAAAGTTCAGCCATTGTAAGAGTTGAAGAATTTTTTGGGAGGCATGATGTTTGTTGATAGTATTATATACTGGGCTGAATGGTTGATTAATACATGAGTTATGACTTTTACTGGTCATTTATCTTCATTGTTTTAAAAGGTTGAATTGCAGTTGTGAAAATATGTGTGTGTGTCGTACACATACACACTTTTTATACCTTAGTTCATATAAGCAGTGTTTCTCAACTGGACATAGTACTTTCCCCCCAGCATTTCTCTCTTCGAGGGCATTTGGAAGTATGTGGGGGTCAGGTGTTTGATCATTGCAGTAACTGGGGATATGATACTGGCATTTAGTGCCTGTGAGCTATGGATGCTTAAATTTTCTGAAGTGAACAGGACAGTCCCACCCCAGTCCCTCTCCCTAAATACCCACAGGACCCTTTTGAGAAGCATTCACTTAACAGAAGGAAAAATAACATATTAAGATTTTTTTAAAAATCATTATGCTCTTTTCATGTTAAGATAGTATAGTTATATTAAGAAATGTAGTTAATCTGGAACAGGTCCAGGTAAATGCTCTTCAACCATATTTAAATTCACACTGAGCTTGCAAGGTCAAGAAAATTTCTACTTCCTTTGCAGGAATTAAAAGCAATTACTAAAACAATTCACTTTTACTGTGTTAAAAAGGGTAGCAAATTCAACATACTTAGTTGTCCTGATTGAAACAGAGATTTCACCTTTTGATATAATTTAATTCTGCACTTTTAAAAAGCATTTCATGAAAGGACTAGGTTTCAATGTTAGCAGGGCATAGAAGATACAAGAGAAATTAGTAGGATATAAACTAATAAGGAAAGAGTTAAATATCACTTCAGGTTTATAGTTTAAGAGATGTCAAAAAATAGTGTATCATTAACTAACAAATTTGGTTTATTTTCTGTTCTTTATTTTTAAAATCGAAAAGGTAGTACATTGAAATGGTTTTTAAAAATTCAAACACCAAGAAAGGGCATACAACAGAAACTTGATCTCCTTCCCATGCTAGATCTCTAGTCATCTTCATCAAAGACAGTCCCAGTAGTTTTTTCTTTTTGTTTTTTTTAATCCTCACCTGAAGATATTTTTTCATTTATTTTCAGACAGAGAGAGAGAGAGAGAGAGAGAGGGAGAGGGAGGCGGTGGGGAGAGAGAGAAACATCGATGTGAGAGAGACACATAGACTGGTTGCCTCCCTCAGGACCCTGATCAGGGTTGGGGAAAAACCTCAACCGAGATATGTTCCCTTGGCTGGAATCGAACCTGCAGACCAACGCTCTAACCGCTGCGCTAAACCCCGCCAGGGCCCACTAGTTTTTAATGCATATTTCCAGAAATAGTTTGCTCTTTTCAAAGAGAAAAAATTAAAAATGAGGACATACTATACACTACATCTTGTGCAAAAAGTGTCATTGAGATCATTCCATTCCTGCCCATGTAAACTCTATGGCTTTCTGTTTCAAATTGTATGATTCCAGCCTGTGCTTGTGTCTAATTAATTAGTTAATTACTGGTGACTATTTAGAGCAGTAAGTTAATTTTATGTCTAGTAATTTCAATAAAGAGTTCAAGGTAGGTAGCAAGCACTTCAGAGTAGGGTATGAGAAAACTGAAGGAAATAGGATTTTTGCGAGGCCTTTGTACCTTATTAACTATTCTTAGTGCCTTATTGGTATAGGAAACAAAAATCAAAACTATTAGGGAGCCACTGAATATTTAAATTATGTAGTAAAAATATTTCTTTGTATATTTTTGTTTCATTTATTTGATGCATGTTGATTTCTTTATCTGCATATTTTACTTAGCTTTAATTATAGTGGCAAGAATTTTGAAAATGCTTGAACATTTTCCCTAAAAAACTAGACATTTTTCTTTTGATTATCAGTGGATATCTTAAGTAACTTTGTAGGACACTTCAAATCACAAGAAAAGATAAGCTTGTTAATTAGTGATAATTACTTTAGGTATTAAGGGAGTAATAAGTCATTTAAATTTTAAAAGTTTAGGTATTGCCCAGGGGAAATAATTTTTAAGTGTTCATAATTAGTATGACAGCATGCTGGAGATAGAGAATTTCACATTTCTACCAATTTTAGCAAAGGCAATTTTTTACCAAATTTTGCTTTCCTCTCCTTGATACTTTTTGGTTCTAAATTAAAATAGGGACAGAGAAGACGTATTCTGCAATTACCCTTCATAATATTTTATATGACTGACCTGCAAAGCAAAGAATTTTTAAAAATATGTTCTTAATACTATATGACACTGCTGCTGTACTTCTTGAGATTCTGTCAAAGTTGAGAAATTACCTTATTTTCCCCAACTCCCACACATAAATCTAGTTCTTAAAATTAATCAGTATGTGAGTGGCCTCATTTATAAAATGGAAAGTTTGCTTTTCATTAATGTTTGTCACATACCCCATGTAACTTTTAACAATATATTGTTTTCCAGGATAGCCTCTTGATTCATTGTTTCTCTTTTGATATTGAGAGTTGTAAAGTGCACCTGGGGGGTAGAGGGGAATGATATCTTCTCCACTCTTAACTTCACATTACATAAATATAATGGTCTCTACATATATTTCATCAAGAAGATTTGTTAAAATTAAGTCAATTACGTATCTTAATTTATTTTAACCAGATATTTAAATTCCACATAACTAAGAGAGTTATGGAGAATTATGGAGTGAATCTCTGCCTTCAAAGAATTTACAAAATCTGGTGCACATATTAATAGGTAAGCAACAGTATTAGGTAGTAAATTGTCTAGTAATAAGTGTAATGAGTATGATTTAAGAAAACTAGAACATTTTGAAATTACTTAATTTAGCTAAAAATTGAGCAGGAAAGGAAAACACTACATTGAGTCTTGAATGAATTTGTATAACCAAAGAGAAGTGGGAAGGATAAGAACAAACACCCAGAGAAATGAAACAACTGTTCAACTGGCATCTTGCAGAAAAATGTCTGGACTTAGGATGAAAAATTATTTAATAAAACCAGACAAAGGGTTTAGGATCCAAACCAAGGACTTTTAATTAATCTTGTAAGTGTAAATAATTCATGGTCACGTTGCCTAAAAGACTTACCCTTACAAGTTTGGGATATTGAAGTAAAATTAAATTCAGAATGTTAGAAGCTTTGTTTCGTTTGTTTGTTTTGAAGTATCTTGTATCAATTATTGCCATGTAACAAACTATCCCAGAACTTAGTGGCTTTAAAAAACGGATATTTGTATTACTATTTTCAACATTGTGGGTCTATTGGGTGATTCTGTAGTCAACTGGTAGGTTGTTTGGGGCTCAGTGGTCTCAGAAGGTCTAGCTTATATGTCTTATGATTGTCAAGTGGGTTGGTAGAAGGGCCTCAGTTAGGTTGGCTCATCTTTGCTCCACTCTTAACCCTCTAGTAAGGTAGGCTGGGTTTCTTTACATGGCAGCAAGAGAGCAAGTTATAGGGCACAAGTGCTTTTCAAGGCTCTGCTTGTGTTATGTTTGTCATTGTACCATTTACATCAAGTGGTCAAACTGTAGGTACAGGGAGCTGTGATTCTTTAGGGACCATTGCTATTACAGTCTCCTGCATATCCCTTTTCCCTTTATTCTCCAGTGCAATTCCAGGCACCTTTATAGACCAACTTAAATTTTTTTTCTCTCTATAGCCTCTTTTCTTTTTAGATACCCACATTCTATCATCAGAGGGCATGTAACTCTCCCTTTTCCCTTAAGTGGGCAAAAGGCAATTCCGTTCCTACTTTCTACTCTCAATCTAAATAGAAGGGCATCCTACTCCATCACTGTAACTTTGGAAATTTTGTGCAACATCTTTATTTACTTGGTTCTTTACCTTAATTTAAATCTAGTCTGAATTTGGTGTTTTTCTGTTGTCTTTACCTTGTACAATCTAATAATAGGATCCTAGTTCTTGTCCTAATCTTTGGCGTTCTTTTTTCTTAACTGATAAATTTGCTTTTAGCTTTCCTTTCCATTTGTGGAATTCTCCAACATCCTGCTTTTATCCTTCTACCTCATTGGGGGTCCAATACTTGTAATAGTGGTTCTCAAATTTGAATTTTCAGAAATCCACGAAAGTGAATCTCTAAATCTTAGATTTACAAGTTTTTGACCTCAGCTCATAGTAAGATGTAACTTTTTGCACTTCACTATTTGTCATACTAAAACAGAATTATCACCAAACATTACTTATCCTTATTATGTGTGATACACTTTATTTTTATTTATTTATTATTTTTAAAAGCTGCTCTTGATTTTATGGTTGTTACCAACAGTTTGAAAAACACTACTTTTAGGAGATTACTGGGTTTAATTTAGTAGTAAGCACAGAGGCAAGCAGTCTAAGTTATAAGGTGGCCTCCTAAGACTAGTTGATTCAGAACATTATTACATTTTATTTAGGAAGAGCATCAAAATTAACATACAAAATGAACTATTTAAAATTTCTTACGGTAAATGCTAGAAACCCAGCATTAGGTCCATGGAACCCAATTTGAGAAATACTGGTGCAGAGGATAAATTTAAGCCTGATTCCAGGGCAAACATTTTGCCTTAATGACACCTTTAAGGCAGATACTATTAGTACCTCCATTTGATAGATGAGGACAGAGGCACAAAGCCAAGCCTGAAGTCCCACAGAAAGTGATATAGTTGGAATTAAAATCATAGTCCAGATATCTGTACTTTTAGTTACTATGTAATACTCGCTTCTCTCATCCCCAGACTCTCAAATCCCAGGTTTAAAATTTTGGAAAAAATGATGTGTTCTAGGAAAATAATTAAAGATGTGCACAAAATCGAAAGATAAATAAAATTTTGGAAAAAGAAAAGGTTTCTGTTGTAAAGCCAATATTCTGACACATTCATGCACACCAGGTAATCTGTCCTCCATCCCCAAAACAAAGAGATCTTTTATAATAAAATCTAACTCTGCCTTCTGTAAAATGTAGGCTTCAAACAAGTTGGTAAATAAGTGATCTATGTTATTTTTCAAAGTAATGGCAATAGATGACTTGAAAATTACAGAATTATGAATGCTTTAAGATTATACTAGGCCATTATCACCAAACGTGTTTCTAAAGTAGTCTGTAGGTGTAAATGAAAATGTCATTTTATATTACAGCAGTCATTTTAAGTAAGTATGTCTTTGATCAATTCTTATAACAACAACAAAGGTTTTTGTCATCTCAATTTCAAGGGTAAAGAAACAAAAGTTTCTTTATAAGGAGCATGCCATGGGTCACACTAAACAGTTTTATTAAAATTAAAACCAGTGTCAGAATCCCAAGCCTTTAATTCACAGTATCTAATGGACTGTCCAGATAAGTATATGAAAGAATATACAGTGTAGGTTTTTTTTCCCATCAAGTAAAGCTAGATCTATAAAACAGATTCTTGGTGGGGGGTGGGGGAGGGGTCAAACACCACAAAGTTCTGAGCACTTTGCATATTATGATGCTGGGAGTACACAGTAAATGTTAGCTGTTAATGCATTTAAGCACTGGCCGGTTAGAGCGTCGGCCCATGGACCAGTGAGTTGCGGGTTCGATTCCGGCCAAGGGCACGTACCTTGATTGCAGTTTGTTCCCAGCCCTGGTCGGGGTCATGAGGGAGGCAACCAGTCAATGTGTCTCTTTCACGTTGATGTTTCTCTCTCTCCTTCCCACTCTATCTGAAGATAAATAGAAAAATATCCTCAGGTGTGGATTAAAAAAAATAATAAGAGGACTAGATCTAAAATTTTTCCTCATAAAAGAACATTAATCTTACTGTTAGTAAAATACTCTTTAGTTTCTTGTTACCTAGGTAGTAGTTTTCAAACTTAAAAAAAAAAAATCTGGAAACTCCCTTTCCCCCAGAATCTTACTTGATAGCTTAATGTATACAACAGAAAAGTTTCCTCTGCAGAACAGTTTGACAGTCCTAATCTCAAATGTAACAGCATAATTGCTAGAGAATAATAAGAGAGTTCAAGCATACTTCTCTTCTGACATTTTCTTCTTAAACAAGGGTTTTTCTTATTTTTTCCTCTTTCTACTGCTTCCTTCTATTCTTTTTCAGAAATAATGAATGTTTTTGTTTTAGAGATATAATAAAGCCATCACTGAAGACTTTCATATATTTTATTTAATTTTGAAATATTTTCCTTTTTTTTTTTTAATCCTCACCCAAGAACATTTTTTCATTTTTTGTTCAGATAGAGTGGGAGGGAGAGAGAGGAAGAGAGAGAAACATCAATGTGAAAGGGATACATCGAGTAGCTGCCACCTACACGTCCCAACCAGGGCTGGGGACAAACTGCAACCGAGGTACATGTCCTTAGCGGGAACCGAACCTGGGTCTCTCTGGAATGCAGGCCGATGCTCTAACCGCTAAGCAAAACCGGCCAGGGCTAATTTTGAAATACTTACAATTGTGCTGCTTATTCTTGTCTTGCGTACTAAGGCACATTAAATAAACTTATTTTATTGTACCTAAGATTTAAAACAAATTTATTTCTCTGGAAGCATGGCACTTGATGGGCATATAGTATGAATAGAGAAATTGTATCTGATGAGAGGAACAATAAACATTAAGTACAAGTAAAACTTATGTATACACAGTTCTACAGATATATACCCAGTGCTAATAATGTTTATTCTTTCTGAAAATTTATTAAGAAAACCTAGGCATATGCATTCCTCCAAATCATCTTCATCTTATATTTTCTCTAGATTGTTCATTTTCTTCCTTGGGTTTCCAAAGAAGTGGCGGCGTCTGGATCTTTTTCTCTGTGCACTTGATCCTCACCCCCTCAGAGAACCGAGAACCTTTTTATTTTCCTTTGTCTTCCTCAGTTTTCTTTCCATTACTTCTGTCCGTTAGCCTCTAGATATGTGTTTCTCTCTCTCCTTTTTTTTTTTTTTTGCTTTGTTTGGTTCATCTATCTTCAGATTTCTTCCTTTTCTCTAACCCCTTCCCTCCACATATGAGACTTTTCTTATCCTAAAAGAAATTTTCTTTTGACTCTTGTTTTCTAATCTTTATTGACAGATTTTTTGGAAAGGTATCATATTCATTGCCTTCATTTTTTACCATCCATTGCAGAGTAGCAATCCAGCAGCTCCAACTATTTCATGTGCCTGCATAATATTTTTAAGAAAATTTAATTGTCAGCATTTAAAAAATTATGTTTTCATGTTGAAATGAGGATGTTTGGCCTTTCTTAGAAAATCAGAAGATCCAGCAATATTGAACTCATGGCTACAGGCTGAAGTTGCTGCCAGCTCACACCCTGTTAGCATTTTAAAATGCTTGTGACCCCATCTTGTTTGTCTCCCTTCGATTTATTTATACTGCTTTCCTGATTCTATTACCTTTGTGACTGCTCCATAGTTGTCTTCTGTGAAGGAAAAACTCAAGTTTCTTCTTTCCTATGAAGGGAAAACCCAGTGCTTTCTTAGTGTGAGTTGCTTCCCTGTTAGTCTCCTCTACAACTCACAAAACAAATATATGAGGGCTTTTTGCTGCTCTGACACCAGCTGGGTATGCAACTATTTAATTAAATTCTGACACTGTCACCCAAAGTGTCAGACAGATCTTACTAGTTAGGGGCTCAGTCCCATATTACTGTTCCTCCCCACCCCATTTCAGAGGCCAGTGACAAGCCCAGGTAATTACCAGTGCTTCTGACCAGATCGGCTATAAATCTGAAGTTCCTACAACTGCCTCAGTTTGATTAATTTGCTAAAGTGGCTCACAGAACTTGAGGAAAGATTAACTGTGTTTATGTTTACCAGTTTATGAAAGGATGTGATAAAGAGCCCTGGCCCATGTGACTCAGTTGGTTGGAACATCATCCAGTACACCAAAAGGTTGCTGGTTCAATTCCTAGTCAGTGCACATACCTAGGTTGCAGGTTCGATTCCTGGTAGGGGGCGTGTAGAAGGCAGCCTATCAATGTTCCACTCTCACATCTCTCTCTCTCTCTTTCTTCCTCCCTCCCTCCCTCCCTTTCTAAAATCAATAAAAACATATTCTCAGATGAAGATTTAAAAAAAGGAAAAGGAGCCCTGGCCGGTTTGGCTCAGCGGCTAGAGCATCGGCCTGTGGTCCGGAGAGACCCCGGTTCGGTTCCCGCTAAGGGCATGTACCTCGATTGCAGTTTGTCCCCGGCCCTGGTTGGTCGTGCGGGTGGCAGCCACTCGATGTGTCCCTTTCATGTCGATATTTCTCTCTCTCTCTCTCTCTCTTCCTCTCTCTCCCTCCCACTCTTATCTGTGCAAAAAATGGAAAAATGTCCTCGGGTGAGGATAAAAAAAATAAAAAATAAAAAAAGGAAAAGGATGTGATAATACAGATGGCCCTGGCCCATGTGGCTCAGTTGGTTGGGCATCTTCCAGTGCACCACGAGGTTTCTGGTTTGATTCCAGGTCAAGGGCACATGCCAGGTTTGAGGGCTCCGTCTCTCGTAGGGAGCATGCAGGAGATAACCAATTGATGTTGCACACTCATATTGGTGTTTCTCTCTGTCTCCTCCTTTCCACCTCTCCCCCAAAGTCAATAAACTAAATTTAACAACAACAAAAAACAGATGAACAATCATTTAAAGAGATACATAGGGTGAGGCGAGATATGGGAGAGTACCAAGAGTGGCAGCTTCTCTGTCCCTGTGGAGTTGAGGCACATCACCCTCTGTGTGGATGGGTTCACCCACCTGGAAGCTCTGTGAACGCCACACTATTGGTATTTCCATGGAGGCTTCCTCATGTAGGCATGATTAATTATTAACTCCATTTCTAGCCCTTCTCCCCTCTCTGGAGGATTAGGGGTGGGGTTGAAACTTCCAAGCTTTTAATGATGACTAGGTCTTCTGGTGACTAGCACTCCCTCTCCAGGAGCCTTCCAGGCTCACAATAGAACAAAAATGCTTTTATCTCTTATCACTTAGAAATTACAAGGGTTTTAGAAACTCTGTGCCAGGAACCAAGTGCAGAGACCTATATATATTTTCTATTATCTCATGTCTTCACTAACTTCCTTTTATCTATTGGAAGCACATAGTAATTATTAGCTAGTATTAATATACAGTGATACCTCGGTTCTCGAACGCCTCGGATTTCGACCAAATCGGTATTCGACCAGGAGATTCGAGAAACTCTTGTCTTGGAATCCGAACAAATATTTGGAACTCGAACTTCCGAGATGAGCCGAGTTGAGCCGAATGGCGTTCATTCGGCCCAGCGCGCCTTGCTTGCGTCATCAGTGTGAGTGCAGAGAGAGAGTCACGCTTTGTGGAGAGAGTCACGCTTTGTGGAGAGAGTCACGCTTTACACTGAATTTAACCCTTAGACACACTGTACACTTTTATTTCTTGTTGAGACTTATGTTTTTCTACATATTATATACAAATTAGGCCAGTAAATAGGCATTTTCTGGGGCGTGGAACGAATTAATCCAGTTTCCATTATTTCCTATTGGGTTTCATTGCTTCGGTTCTCGAACAATTTGGTTCTCGACCGTCCTCCTGGAACGAATTATGTTCGAGAACCGAGGTATCACTGTACTTAAGAGGACTAAATTCAAAATTTCAGAGTTTGTGTGTGTGATTTCCTTAATGTTTTTTCCTTCTTTTCACTCTTCATTAGAGATACATAGGGTGAGGCTTTTATCATGAGTTATCTGTAACATGATTGTGCTTGTCTCTTTACCCCTAACCCCCCCCAAATTGGAGCTCCTTAAAAGAAGGGATCACGCCTGAACCTGAACAATTTTCCTCAACTCATGGTATCTGACATTGGACTCCCTCAAGTGGTTTATAATGCCCTGGTTGATAATCCATGCTTTACATACTTAATCTTCAGCGTCATCTACTCTGACAGCATCCTGTCACTCACTCTGGATAGGGTTTCCAGGTGTCCATTGATTTAGACATAACCACTTTTCTTAGCTCTTGGTTCCTATTTGCAACCACTTTTGAAACTCTTCCACTCAGATGTTCTGTAGGTACTTCTAATTAAACAAGACTGAAATTGAACTCATCCACTCTTCTTTCCATTCCCCTTGCCCTCCACCAAAAAGAAATCCTGTTGATATTGGTGACAGCCCCCCCTCTCCCAAATTTGGGTTTTGAAATCTTGAGTCATTTTTTGCTTCCCCTTTTACCTTCACAACCCAGTCACCAAGTTCTGTCAATTTTATTTGTGCACTGTTTACTGTATCCTTCTCTGGTTAGATCTGATATGTTGTTAATGGCCACTTAGTTTCTTTCAACAAGAAAACTCAACAAAACTTTTTATCATTGAAGGCTCTTTTCAGTCCTCATTCTCTTCTCCAGTCTATCTTCTTCTGTGTTGTCACTAAGATTATCAGTTATCTTTTCAAAAAACAGATACCATATTCTGGCCTTAAAGACTTAAGGCAGCACAATGTTGAAGAGTGCAGATTCTGGGTTGTACACCATGAGTTGAAATTCCAGCGCTTCCATTTGCTAGCTATGGATGGGCTCAGATTCTTAACCACGATAATACCTACTTAATAGGGTTGTGGAGATTAAATGAGACACCAGCATTGGTACTCATCTCACAAATGTAAACACCACATAAAATACTATTCCATGAAATACAAAATTTAAGCTCACTAGTAGCCTTACATTCAAGGACTTCAGTGCACCAGCATGGCTCATTGGCGGCCATATCTCTTATTTTCTTTGTAGCCTTTGGCCTTTATAGTTTGTTTTTACAGTATAGTTTACATATCCTCCCACACCTCTGCTTTGGCTTTAGCTTTCTCCTTTAGTGTTTCCTTCTTTTATCAACCCCATTTCTTTCCCTCAATCTGTGATAAAATTATTAAGTATTATTACATTTTTCATGAGGCTTTCTTATAGTAACCCTAAATTTATTTAATGACATATTCCTCATCCCTTTTTATTGGAATGTGTTTTTCTGGCTTTTATTATGATTTTTCTGTATTATGATTGTGCTTGTCCTTACCTCTTGCCCCCCAAATTGGAGCTCCTTAAAAGAAGGGGTCAGGCCTTATTTTACTAAAAGATAAGTAATTAAATTTTGTTGAATGGTCATCTTTTCTTTTTTCCTTGAATAGGTGGTTTTTAATTGTCTGGAGGAAGGAGTGAATTTTCTGGTTGTAAGAGGCCATTACTTACTGAAATAAGGTTTCTATGACTACTCTTGTTTCATCTCAATTCTGACATTGGGTACTTGTGTTCAGGGCAGGCAAGGAATCAGTTTGATCAAATATGTATAGTTCTTATAAAGCAAACATGAGTGTATGAGAGAAGTGGAGAGAGAGAAACTCATTTAATCTTCAACAACCCTCTTCAGTAGGTAGTTACTACCCCTGTTTATAGAGAGAGACTGTCGAGACACAAAGAAGTAAAATTATCGTCCAAGTCAAGTAACTACAATTTAATTTTCAAAAAACAAGCAAAAGAAAACCCAAACTAAGTAAAACATTGTTTTTCATAGGTCATTGATTGTTGAAATTTGTTTTATAGAATACAAAGGGTATTTACAATAATAAATTTTAATCATTTGAAACTAAACTTCAGAAAGCAAAACAATGAATATGAGCATTGTAGTGGAGTTTGAGTAATAGCCTTACTAAAGAATTAGTTAAAGTTCTTTGTTTAGCAGTAGTGGGAATTAGTTTTGGATTTTTTTGAGTAATAGGTGGGTCTTTTAAGGATAATCAATACATGTTTATGAACTACAATGAGAGCACTTTGAAGAAGTCAGTTTCTAATCACCAAATATAACTAAATACAATTCTTTACTTTATTGGACTACTTTTTAAAAATCTGTATTAAGTGTTTATCTTCTCTGTATGGTGCAAAAATGTACCTAAAAATCCATGGGGAAAAGTAGGGTCATTGTTTACATCAGTGGTTTTTAAGCTGTTTTTAATTGGGTATCCTACTAGTAAACATTTGAATATGAAACCTCAATATCAGAATGTTTAACAGTAAATCATATTTACATGCATACATGCATACAATGTACTGTTTCAGCTTACACAGTTATTTTAGTCTGTTTATTAAATAATAGTTTGTTTTACGGGAAAGGGCTGTAGGGGGGAAGTAGAAGAGAGAAAAGGGTAGATAAATAGTGATAGAAGGAGTCTTGACTTGGGTTGGTAAACATACAATACGATATACAGATGATATAGAACTGTATACCTGAAACCTATATAATTTTATTAACCAATGTCACCCCAATAAATTCAATAAAAAAGTATGTTTTAGATAAATTTAATAGAAAAAGACATCCTCCCATCCGGCCAGTGTGGCTCAGTGACTGAGCATTGACCCGTGCTCCAAGAGGTCACCGGATCAATTCCTGGTCAGGGCACATGCCCAGGTTGTGGGTCAAATGTCCAGTAGGGAGCATGCAGGAGGTGGCCAATCGATGTTCTCTCATCGATGTTTTTCTCTCCCTCTCCCTTCCTCTCTCTCTAAAATTAATGAAGAAAAAAAATTAAAAAGAAAAAGTTCCCCCTCCCCCATCTGTACTTCATTGTATACTCTCTCTTTGGAAACCACATTTTATAGTGCTGTTAATAGCTGAAGTTTCTGAAATATATTGTTAAATAACTGCCTGAGCAAATTTCCCCATTTTAAGAGTGTGCTAGAGAAGTGACAGCAGTGACCAAATCAGATTTTTTGAAACTGTCTTTTAGTCAAATTTAATATAATAATATATCTATAGTCTGTTGCTTCTGTTATGCTTTATTCTTTATGAAGATCCCTGAGTATTGAATGTGGCAGTTATCCCTCCCAGCTGTAAATCAACTCTTTATCACTTGCTCTGTGATACTAGCTTGACCCTTTAGGCATCTCTGTTGCATGATGTTAAGCTTTGTCAGTAGAGGATGCCTAAGGAACTTTATGAAAGGTAGGGCTTCTGTTTTTGTTACTGTATGACTGCAAGTGGTATGGATAGGTGGCTGTCTAGTGGTCCTTTGCCCCAGATGAGTGCAGAATGGGTAGACTTTGTGAACTCACAGCCCCAACTTAATGACCACATCGTGACAGTTGTCCTGACATATACATTGCATACCCCAGACCTCATGTCTCCTTGATGGACAGCCACCAGTCAACATCCCAACTCTTCATGCATGTCTGTGGTATCACAGATGGTTGTTTCCTTGACCCTTCCTATCCAGGTGCTGCTGGCAGTCAGGTTCTCAGTTTCCCAACTCCCATTGTGTGCTCACCCACCAGCCTCCTTGGCCCAGCCTAACCTGGAGAACAACTTTGCATTACTGTAGGTAGCAACCACACATTCTCCAACAAGATCCAAACCCTAGCTTTGGGGAAGAGCACTCTTTCAAGTCTGTTTGTTCCTTGGGTGCTATCACTCAACCCTTGAATATTATTTAGAGTTCTCTTTACATGTTTATATATGTTACTCCCCTATTGCAGTGATTTTCAATCTTTTCATCTTGTATATAAACTAATTAGTAAAATTCTGTGACACACCAAAAAATATATTTTGTGCCAATCTGACAAAAAAAATAGGTGTAATTTTGATTTATTCACACTGGACGGCTATTTTTGTGTTGGCTGTTGTCATTTTTTAACTTGGCAATGTAAGGGCAAAGAGGTCATTGCCCCTGACTAGTCAAGTATTGCATGTTTTAAAACTTCTTGTGGCACACCCATTGAAAATTGCTGCCCCATTGTAACTATTCTTTATCTGAAACTTTTCCTGATCAAATTACTGTGTGATTCCATTACTCGGTTGGGCCCCTATCTGATGCTGTGGGGCCAAAACAAGATAAATTACATACTATAATTATGCATAAAAACTGTAGATTTGTACCAGTACTTTCCCCCTCATACATATGGTATATTTGTATATACCATGGTATATACCATATGTATGAGGGTGAAAGTTATGGTATATTTGGGTGCATGGAAACTAGCTTTGGTATTTAAAAAATATATACAGGGATTGTAAATTTAGTTGTTTTTTTTTTCTAGTGGGATTATAACTGTTCAGGAGTGGTCCTTAAAAGCCATTGTTCCCAAGAATGATTGAGATGAGGAAATGGAATAATTGTGTACGTGTGTTTTCATAATTAAAGATCTATCATATGTTAATTTAAACAGGAAATATCAAGTGAGAACATTTCAATCCTGTTACGTTATTAGCATATTTGATAGCTCAAAAAATTTCCACCTGGTCATTTCTTTTTGAATAAATTAGCAAATGATAGTCATGTGAATTATCTTTTCAAAATTTCCCCCAAATAGGAGGTTGGGTTAAAAGAAAAGCACACCCACACTCCCAGAGGATATGGGGCTGGTGAGGCAAGATGACAGAGAAGTGCTATTGTGACTAATTCATTAGTAGTGCTAAGTTGTTAAATGATTTATTTGTAGAAATCTGAATTTGATTCTGTTTATAATTTTCATATTTGAATTTTTTGTGGATATTTAAAATCAATAGCTTTGTTAATTTTAAGATTCCTCTCATGTTTAGTAATAATAACCACAGATCTGCAGTTATTTATATACAGTATAAGTTGTTCTAATATTGCCTCATTCCTAGGAATTTCTCTCAATTCAGTGATTAATGGATTTCTGACTTCTTTGGCTTTTGTGCACCCTTGTTCTAGCTTTTTCTTTGAAACTATGATATACTGTATTTAAAGTGGATAATGATGTTTCCAGAAATTGCAGAAAGAAAGATTAAAAGTAAATTAATCAGATTATTGATACTATAGCAAAATTTGTTTAATTTTCTATATTTCTAGTAGGCTATACACTGGTACAAAATGAATATGCATATTATATTGAATAAATTGTATTATTATTTAAAATCGTAAAACAGTAGGGCACCAGAATCTTATTTGGGGGGTTTCCTACCTCCTGGACCCACAGCTTTAACTTCATTATTTGTGACAACTTTGGATAGAGATATTGTTGAAGTTAATACTGATAACCCTGGCTCTGTAGATGACCATCTTCCCAATGGAACATTTATCCAGTTAGTATTTAAAATAAAAATTTTAAAGCAAATGATGTTTTCTGTAGAGAAGCTAGTTGTATTTTTATTTAGATTATAATTACTGTGTATACAGAAAAATATGCTTTTCAATAAAGTTACGAATAGGATTTTTTGCAGTAGTAAAAATTGTACTTTATTGAAGTCTTTGACATGTGAGATTCAGTAAGAATGTGATGTACTGGAGAAAGATTATAGTTACAAGGAGATGAATCTAATCATTATTCATCTTAAAGGAAAATAGAATTATTTTAGACAGTAAAAATAATAGGGAGGAAAATATTTATAATATATTTTGCTATCAAATACATTTTTTTTTTGCAGGCTGGCCCATAGAAGAAAATATAATATGAAATTGAAGTATATTGTATATATTGTATCTTACTAAAAAGTTACTGATTTGCTTTTAAGGCTCCTTTAGCTGACATAGTGTGGCAGTTTAACACAGTAATAATTTTTATTTTGTTGGTGTTCTGTTTGTTTTCTTTCAGAACTTCAGGTACACTTTTTCTGTGTTATTAATGGAAGTATAATTTCCAGGCTGATAGCAAAAGCCTTTTGTCATTCACAGTGTATACTTTAATGTTATTTTGTATTCTAGGAACAGTGTGCCATGCAGAAAAGAAGGGTTTTCCACCATTTCTTAGTATTAGAAAAACTTGCTGTCCAATTTAGAAATAATGTGTTCTTTTGGGGGGACATTTATTATCACTTTGTTTTTATTCCCTGTTCCTTCCCTTGCCTTCTTTCCCCAGGTAGCCACTGAATTCTCATATTTCTGTGAGTACCACTTTGCATCCTCCCTCAAAACTCCTGTTTCATCTGTACAGGAGAATTCAGCTCGCTGTTAAGGAACATCTAATTTATGATAATGTGTGTCAATGTGTAATAAGTAGATAAGATTTCAGGTTTATAATCAAATTGGAAAAGTACAGGTAATTTGAGGAAAGTTAATTTGGAATAGAAGGGTTTTAAAAAAGACAAGCCACCCTGTTGCTGCCGCCTGAGTCCAGTCTTTTTAAAGAGTTCCCATACTACTCATAGTTTCTCTGAAAACTTGAACTCAACACTCTTTTTTTAGCTATCCCCATTACAATACCAGCAGGGGCTCATGGGGCCGATGAGTAGGGTAAGACTGAAGTCTTTGGTATGTATAGTTTTGTAAATTCAGAATTCCAATTATGTCATCATCACTTGATCTTTTTTGGTAGTGAGTGAATAAATTACTTTCTGTTTTATTTTAAGTGATAATTGTGTTGAATTTCTAATCCTAATAAACTAATCCAAAAATTGGGGGATGGGAAGAATTACTTAAGAAAATAGCCCTGGCTGGTCTGCCTGCGGTCTGGAGAGACCCGGGTTCAGTTCCCGCTAAGGGCACGTACCTCGGTTGCAGTTTGTCCCCGGCCCTGGTTGGTCGTGCGGGTGACAGCCACTCGATGTGTCCCTTTTGCATCTATGTTTCCCCCTCTCTCTCTTTCTCTCTCTCCCTCCCACTCCCACTCTATCTGTACAAAAAATGGAAAAATGTCCTCGGGTGAGGATAAAAAAAAAAAAAGAAAATATAACAAGTTGTCAGCCCTCTTTGTCTTAAATACATAAAAACTACTGTTATTTATGGGTCTAGAACAATCATGATAAATATCCATGAATTTCTGTCATCTTGTCCAGTATCTCACTTGACTAAATCTCTGGATTCCAGTGCCTGGCCACTTAGTACTGAAAAATAGACATATCCACAGCCAGATCTTTAGCTGAAGGGCTGATGGATGAACCTGTTATTACTGATAAATTAACGTAGTTTGGTTCTCCTGGATTAAAAACTGATTTCACTACTTAATTGTTTGCTTGTGCCAGCAGTATAATATATAAGCCGTAAACCCCAGGAATGTAAAGTAACAAAAAAAGTGAATATGAAAAGACAAATGAGGAACTAAAAAGCTCCCACCCCATTCACCCCAAGTGCTACCTACCTGCTTATTGCTGCTATGTGGGATGGGATTTAACTGGCCCAGTGTTGCTAGGTTTTCTGATTTTTTTTTTTTTAAGAAAAAACTAGAAATCCAGATTCTTAGGTATAATGTCCCAATTTTGAAATATTGGCAACTAATTCAAAGTGTCTGGGGGGAAAACCCCAAAACACTGTGTGAGCCAAATAAAACATGTCTAGGGAATTTATTCCTGGATATTTTGAGCAGTCTATAGTTTGCCAGAAACAGTACATGAAAAACAACAACTCCCCTAGAGTGAGTTTTGGTTCTTTATGATAATATCACAGTCTTTGTGCTTCCCTCCTTCTTTTGCATCTCTGGGAATTGTAGTCTTCTGAATGCATCTGGAAAGAGGGGTGTGTGTACAAATGACCAATATGGTAAGGGGAGGGAAACAACTCAGGTTGTTTTGACACTTTCTTTAGAGAGCTCTTTAAGGTAAAGATACCCATTGGCAAATATGTAATAATCTCTTACCATTTTCCTGGTCTTCTGTTCCTCCATAGAACTCTGTGCTTTAATTTATCCTGAGGCCTGAAATATTTTTGTGTGTGTGTAGGCTTCAAAAAATTATCTCACAATTAAGGTTTTATTGATTGTTCTGAGAGAAGTACACAGACGTTTCAATTTGTACATGATTCTTAACTTGCACACCAAAAACCTAAAAAGTCATGTAGTTGTTCTTTTCTAAACAGTTATTCTAGTGACTTTCCAGCTTAAAATATGGAGGTACATTTTTCCTTAATAGAATATTAAAAATCAGTATCTTTAAGTGTTGCTATACTGTTATATCCAAGTCCCACCAATTCACAATTTAATATCATATACATTACATAATCAAATTTTCAACTTTTCACAGCACATTAACAGAGTTAACTAGGAAAATTAGATTGCCACACCAAAGATGTTAGAGTGCACAAAATTCTGACAGGGAGAGCCAAAATCAAGGAGTGTGATTTTCTTTAGGAAGCAGTTCTACCAGAAACATGGGAATAGAAGTTATTTAAAATGTTTAAGACGTATTAAATGCATGAGTGACTCCATCTTGCCATTTAATATGTTCTGTATTAGAGGATATAAAACTACCCCCATCTGTGGATGTTAAGCTAACACCCAAGACAATTCCTGTTTTCTGTTTGCACCAACAACTAACATCCAGCAAATGCTTTCACAAACTCTTTTAAAAAAATAAAAGCATTTACACTTTAACAATGGGATGAGGTGGAATTTCCTCTTTCTAAAAAAGGTTTCTAGAGCTACTAAAATTTTGCATTTATGAAATAGTTGATAAACATATTTCTCTGGATTGCACAAAAGGGAGACAGGGACCACTGATAAGAAAGACATGGTATATGATATTAATCACACTTGGCTTTCCTGTGTCATCAGAGGCTGGGCTGTCCTCGTTTTTAGTTTCTCCCTTTACTGCAGGCAAAACTTTCTTAGTTTGTTGGTTACCACTTTGATCCACTTTCCTTTTGCTCCCCTTTTCCCTTTTGTTTACACCTTTTTTGTCAGCAGATTTATCCTCTCCTGCCGCCTTCTTTGGCTTTGTTTCCATTTTTGCGGGATCAGGGTTAGTTAACAGCCTCACAGATCTCTTGGATTCCTTTGCCAGTCCCTGGGCAGAGCTGACTTTGCTCTAGGGAATCCTGGCCAGTGGAGCAGCACATGCTGGGCTCCTGCCCGCTGCAGCTCCTCCCGTCTCCCCAGCTGCTGGGACCTGCTGGCTGACAGATTTTAAACCAATATTTTAAGTTTCCAGAAATATTTAAATGTATATATCCCAGGGTTATTTTATTAGTATTTAGTGGAAGAATGGAGTGCAAATTAGGTAACACTAGCTTGCAACCATGTTAACTTGAAACTTAGGTGATTAAAGTTTAAAAAATATGCTTATGTTTAAATTAGTTTTTAGAATATCATTATTCTTGCTTAACTTTTTTGCATTATGTAAGAAAAATTCTTAAATTTAGATTAACACGTAGCCATCTGTATTGTCTTTTGATTATTTTAGAAAGTTTAGTTCACTTGTCTTTCAGGTAAAAATAACCAAATATCACGTTTGAAAATGAACAAAATAATGAGGGATTAAAAAAACTACAAATAACTTTTAAAATAAATTTTTATTAGAATAGATTTAGATTTACAGAAACATTGTGAAGACAGTACAGTGAATTCCCATAAACCCCATAGCCAGTTTCCCACATTAGTCACATCTTGCTTTCATATGGTACATTTGTCACGATTAATTAGCCAATATTGAAACATTACAGTTAACTAAAAAGTCCATACTTTGTTTAAATTTTCTTAGTAGTTTTCTTTATTTTATTTTAAATGACCATGTCCTTGGTTCCTTAGTAGTTTTTTGTGGGGTTTTTTTTCTGTTACAGGATTCCATCTAGGATACCACATTGCATTTAGTTATCTTATATCTCCTTAGGCTCCTCTGAACTATGATGATTTCTAAGACTTTTTTGTTTTTTAGTTTTGAGGAGTACTGGTCAGGTATTATGTAGAATATCCTTTGGTTGGAATTTGTATAATGTTTTTCTCTTGATTAGACTGGGGCTATTGTTTTTTGGCAGGAAGACCATACAGGTAAAGTGCCATTGTCATAACAGTCATATTAAGGGTACATATTAACATGACCTAACACTGTTGTTGTTAAAACCTGGATCACCTGGCTTAGTAGTAGTGTTTCTCCGATGTTAAGTTATTCTTTTTTCACCATTGCTTACTGTACTCTTTGGAAGGAAGTACTATGTACAGGTAGGAAGTTATGCTTTACCTCCTTTAGGGTGGATCAAGATAAATTATTTGGAATTCTTGTAAAAGGGTGGTTTGCCTCTTTTCCTGAATTCATTTATTCAATCATTTATCTACATCATTTCGGACTTGTGGATATTTATTTTATATTTTGGGTTATAATCTAATACTTTTATATTTTGTTGCTCAAATTGTTCCAGCTTTGACCATTGGGAGCTCTTTCAGTTGCCTTGTGTTCGTTTGACATGTCCCCTACCCCCACCCTAAATCTTTGTGTGTGCATGCGTGTGCATGCGCACATGTTGTGTATTTTAGCACAATATATCTTTTGATTTAGAAGAAAAAATTTTAAATGGAGGTTAAGTTTTATACATAGATAATCCTTCCAGTTTTAACTAACCTTAAAACTCCATAGTAAATAACAAAACTCAACTATTATGGTTATGCCCTACTCTCAGCCTTCTTATTCAAATACATTCAGAGATATTGGTGAACATTATCTAGGAAGTGAATGTTGTCAACATAGAAGACCTTAACAGCGGTTTTCAACCTGTGGGTTGCAAACCCTTTGGGGTTCTAATGACACTTTCACAGTGGTCGCCTAAGACCATCAGAAAACACATATTTCCGATGGTCTTAGGAACCAAGACATCGCTCCTCTATCCGTGTCCAGGCAGGTCCACCCACATGCAGGTACCCCCACGTACAGCATGAGGAACTGTTTTTAAGGGTTGTGGCATTAGGAAGGTTGAAAACCACTGCCTTAGAAAAATTTAAAGTTCTTGAATCAGTGAAAAATGCCCCTGCTTGCTATAGGGAAATTTACCAAGTAATAGAGTTCTTAGGCCAGTGGATATATATTTTTAAGAAGACTGCAGAAAAGTTTCTTTAAAGAAATATTTACACAGTCAGTAAACATCTATGAAACATATGGTGGTTTTACTTTGGATCAACTCTAGTTTTTTTGGTGATATAAATTCCTTTCCAGAAATTGAACTCTAATATATAATCTGCCTGGAGAATTTGATTTACCAGGAGTCAGTGAGGTAATTGGTTGGGTTGGGTGGGGTGGTGGTAATATATCCAATGAAATGTCATTTAGTCATTAGGATCTTTTGAAAGTCAATGTTTTTTAACAGTTTTCTAGATAGTTGAAATATCCTTTAAGTCAGATAGATAAAACATTTTTGTGTGATTAGCTTTTCTTAACTCTCCAGTGCATAGTATTAAAAGTCTCTTAACATTTTTTTTTTACTATTTCCATTTTTTTGTGATAAAAATGACATTTTTGTTATTTAAAAATCCAAGCAATACAAAGGTGTTATCCTCTCCATCTTGTTCTGTTCTTCACTTCAGAGGTAACTAGTTACAAAACAGTGTCTTTCTAGACATGCACCTATGGATTCACATAAATATAATTCATTTATATGTTCATACAGTATGGGATCATATAATACATATTGTTCTGTACTGTACATTTTTCACCTGACACTATATCCTGGTCATCATTCCATATCAGTAAATTCAAAACTATACATACTTGTTTTTCTCTATTGATTTTAGACAGAGAGGAAGTGAGAGGGAGGGAGAAATAGAAACATCAAAAGAACATTATTGATTGGCTGCCTGCTTCCCACTGGGGGTCTGGCCCACAACCTGGGCATGTGTCCTGACTGGGAATCAAACTGGCAACCTCTTGGTGCATGGGTTGATGCTCAACCACTGAGCCACACTGGCCGGACTATACATATTTTTAAAATAAAACATTTCATAGTATGGACATACCATAATTTATTAAATAATCTATTAGTGGCATCTAGGTTGTTTCCAATATTTTAGATTACAGAAAGTGTCAAAATACTCTTTCTCAATATCTTTGCAAGTATGTGGCAGTATTTGGTTAGGATTATTTTGTGGAACTAGAAGTTTTGGTTCAGCAGTATGCCCACTTTAAAATGTTTGTATTGCCCCGGCCGGTTTGGTTCAGCGGTAGAGCGTCGGCCTGTAGTCCAGAGAGACCCGGGTTAGGTTCCCGCTAAGGGTACGTACCTCAGTTGCGGTTTATCCCCGGCCCTGGTTGTGTTGTGCAGGTGGCAGCCACTCGATGTGTCCCTCTCGAGTCGATGTTTCTCTCTCTCTCCCCCCCCCCACTCTATCTGAACAACAACAAAAAAGAAAATGTTTGTATTGACCTACAAAAGACTCTACTGATAAACATTCTAAAACAGTGGTTATTTTAAATTTTTCATATTTTTTTCCACTTTAGTGAAGTGGTGTCTCTCTGCTGCTTTTAATCTTTATTTTTTTATGTTTCTAACTGGGGAGGTTTGAAATTTCTTTTTCATAAACATATGCTTTGTGATGGAGAAGCCTTTAAGACCTTTTTGTTTTTCATTTCTGATTCTGGGTTATGAGGATACTATAGTTCGAATGATTTTTACATAATTTCTATTTTAGGAATATTTTTAAATTTTTTATATTAGTACCTCTGAGTTGTTAATGTCTGAAAAAATATTTTGAACATTAAAATTTTAAGCGTTTCATATATATTGATTGATATTTTCTTTTTCATTAGTTTCAAATTGTTTCTATAAATTCCATTAATTAAATCAGTAGAAAGTTCACATAACCAGAGACCTATGATTTAAATGACACTAATTTGCTTAAAATTTAAATCATATAATAACCAGGTCTCTACTACATACTACATATTAACTGTGTGATTCATATTCAGTCATTTTTAAAATATTAAAACAAGAACAAATTTGTAGTTGGGAAATGAATTTTGGTTAATATAGGTTATTGTATGATATACAATACTTAAATGTGTTAGATGGGCTTGGTAAAGTTATTAATTCTCCATAAATTCCATGGTCCTTAACTGAAACCTTTGAGGCCAGATGTGATTCGGAATTCCTAAATTTATAGCTTTCAGAAAAGTAATATGATACATATACTGTATGTTACACAATACCTTCCGAGGAACTTTGGGGTACATCCCATAAACACATAGCAAAGCTGTGAATGAAGTTCTCACTAAATGGGATAAAAGCTATGAAGTATTTCATTCTACTTTATTTTAATTGTTGAATAATATTCAACTATATGTGTAACAAAACTTTTTATTTATCCATCTACACCATTTGGTTTGTTCCCAGTTAGTGTTCTGTGAACATGCATGCACATTTCTTTCTCTTTTTTTTTAAATCCTCACCTGAAGATATGCTTAGAGAGGAAAGAAGAGAGAGAGGTAAACATTGATGTGAGAGAGAAACTCCCATCAGTTGCCCCCCTGTATGTGCCCCGACTGGGGATCCAGTGAACTCCCAACCTAGGTAAGTGCCCTGACCAGGAGTCCAACTGGCAACCTTTCCGTGCATAGAACCAGTGACCAACCAGCTAAGCCACTCCAGCGTGGCTCATATACATTACTTTTTTTTGTTTTTTTATCCTTACCTAAGGACATTTTTCCCTTTGTCTTCAGATAAAGTGGGAAGGAGGGGAAGAGAGAGAGAGAGAGACATCAATGTGAGAAGGACACACTGATTCGTTGCCTCCTTCAGGACCCTGACTAAGGCCAGGGACAAACCACAACCGAGGTACGTGCCCTTCACCAGAATCAAACCCGTGACTTATTGGTTTGTGGGTTGACGCTCTAAACACTAAGCCAAACTGGCCAGGACTCATGTACATTTCTTTTTGTCAACATATTTATATTTGTTTTGGATGCATTGCTAGTTGATTGCTGATTTCGATAGTGAATTTATGTTTAACTTTTTAAGAAACTGCCTGATTGTTTTACCAAAGTGGCTGTATAAATCATTTTATATTCCTCCTAGCAATTCATGAGGGTTCTAGTTTTTCTATATCCTCACCAAAACTTGATACTGTCTTTATTTTTATTTGTTTATTTATGATTATTTTTGTTAATCCTCACTCAGGGATATTTTTTTCCCATTAATTTTAATAGTGGACGGGAGGGAGGGGGGGGGAAGAGAGAAACATTGATGTGAGAGAGAGACATCAATTGGTTGCCTCCAGGACTACCCCAGCCTGGGCTAGGATTGAACCTGCAACCCAGGTACATGCCCTTGACAGGGAATGGAACCTGCAACCCTTCCATCCAAGGGCTGATGCTCTAACCACTGACCCAAACTGTCCAGGGCTGATAGTGTCTTTCTAAATTACAGCCTTTCTAGTGGGTGTGTATTGGTTTGATGTATTTTACTTTGCATTTGACTGATAATTGAATATCTTTTCATGTATTTTTAACCATTTGTTGTATTTGGAGAACTGTTCATTTAAAACTTTTGCTAATTTTTAGGGGGAGGTATTATCTTTTTATTGTAGAGTTGTAATAGTTCTTTATGTATTCTGGATACAAGACCTTTATCACATATCATATGCAAACATTTTCTCCCAGCTTATGCCTTGTCTTTTCATTTTCTTATCTTTTGTTAAATGAAAAATGTTCTTTTCCCCAGCTTTATTGAGATAAAATTGATGAATAAAATTGTATATATTTGAGGTGTACAAGGTGATTTTATAAGCATTATGAAATGATTACAATCAAGTTAATTACATCCACCACCTCATATAGTTCCCATTTGTCTGTGCATGTGTGTGTTGAGGACGCTTAAGATTTACTCTCTTGGTAAATTTGAAATATATAATACAGTGTTATCTCTAGTCACAGTATGCTTCCCATAACCTATTCACCTCATAACTGAAAGTTTGTACCCTTTGACCAACATCTTTTCAAATCTCCCAATCCCCACTCCCTGGCAACTACCATCTACTCTGTTTCTAAGAGTTTGACTTTTTTTCTTTTTAAGGTTACATATATGAGTGAAATCATATAGTATCTGTATTTGTCTTTGTCTGGCTTTTTTTCACTTAGTATAATGTCCTCCAGGTTCATCCATGTTATAGCAAATAGCAGGATTTGCTTCTTGTATTACTGAAAAGTATTCTATTGTGTATATATACCGTATTTTCCTTATTTATTCATTCATCAATTAACAGGTTGTTTCTTTATCTCAGCTATTATGAATAATGCTGCAGTGAACATAGGAGTATAGCTATCTCTTTAAGATACTGATTTCATTTCCTTCAAATGTATATCTAGAAGTGGGATTGCTGAATCATATGGTACTTTCATTTTTAATTTTTTGAGGAACCTCCATACTGTTTTCCATAATGGCTGTATCAGTGTACATTCTCACCAACAGTGTACATGGGTTCCCTTTTTTCCATACCCACACCAACACTTTTTTGTAGTAGTCATCTTAACAGGTGTGAGGTGCTATCTCGTTAATTTTTTTTTTTTTTTTTTTTAGATAAGGACTTCTTTATTTTTTAATCCTCATCCAAGTATATGGTTTTTATAAATATTGATTTGAGAGAGAGAGAGGAGAGAAAACAAAACATCAATTGATTGCCTCCCCTGACGCACCTCCCACCGGGGATTGAACCTGAAACCTAGGTATGTGCCCTGACTGGGAATTGAGTCTGTAACCTTTTGGTGTACGGAATGATGCTCCAACCAACTGAGCCACCTGGACAGGGCTCATTAATTTTTTTATTTTCAGTTCTCTGATGATTAGTTATCTTGAGTGCCTTCTCATATACCCGTTGGCCATTTGTATATCTCCTTTGGAAAAATATCTGTCTAGGTCCATTGCCCATTTTTTAATTAGATTCTTTTTGCTATTATAAATATGACTGTTTCTTAATTTCTTTCATGTAGTTTATTGTTAGTGCATAGAAATGCAACTGGTTTTTGTATGTTGATTTTGCATCTTGCAACTTTACTGAATTTGTCTTTCTTCGTTTTTTTAATGGAGTCTTTGAAATACAAAATTTTTTTATTTTGATGAAGTCTAGTTTATCAACTGTTTCTTTTTATAGACCATAGGTTCAGCATTATATCTAAAAACTCTTTCCCTAACTCAGCATCCCCAAGATTTTCCTCTTATGTTTTCTTCTAGAAGTTTTATAGGTTTAGGTCTTTATTTAAGTATGGTCCATTTTGAGTTGAATTTTGTGTATGATGTTAAGTGTCTCATTTCATTTTTATGCATGTGGATATCCAGTTGTCCTAATACCATCTGTTGTGTTGACAATGGATCACAGTCTCTCATAGTTCAGCCTACATAGATTAACATTTCTCTGAGGAAAAGGAAGTAATTTTTTCATTTGTTTTTAATCAAAAAGTTCTTTGTAGATCACTGAGTATAAGAACTAAGTAAAAACTGGTTTATGCCCTGGCTGGTTTGGCTCAGCAGCTAGAGTGTTGGCCCATGGACTCAAGAGTCATGGGTTTGATTCCACTCAAAGGCATGTACCTCTATTGCGATTTTGTCCCCAGCCCTGGTCAGGGTCGTGCAGGAGGCATCCAATCGATGTGTCTCTCTCACATCGATATTTCTCTCTCCCTCTCTACCCTCCCCCTCCCACTCTGAAAATAAGTGGAAAAGTGTCCTCGGGTGAAGACTTAAAAAAATAAAAATAAAAGACTGGTTTCTGCTGAATTTTATTACCACAAGGATAGTTATAAATTATAGAAATAAAGGGAATTGAGCACCTTTTAAGCTGGGCTTTCTGCCATTGTATTTCATGTTTTAAAGTATGTGTACATATTAGTCCCTTTGAGCTACTATAAAAAACAAAAGCTACTTGGCTTATAAACAACAAAAAGTCATTTCTAACAGTTCTGGAGGTTGAGAAGTCAGGATCAAGGCACAGCAGATTCAATATCTGGTGACAGCCCACCTCCTGGTTGACAGTGCCTTTTTACTGTGGCTCACATAGTGGAAGAGGCAAGGGAGCTTTCTTGGGCATCTTGTATAAGGACCATCATCCCATTCAAGGGGGCTTCACCCTTAAGACCTGATCACTGCTCAAAAGTCCTGCCTCTTGATGTCATCACTGTTGGGGTTAGTATGCAAACATACTCAGTTCATAGTAGTAGGGATGTCGTATGTGTGGCAATTGGCTCATGATAGACATAGCCAGTAGACTGTGGTACCTGTTCTGGCTGAGCCCTAGCAAATTGAGATTGAAACTCTTGCTGTTATTATTTATGGCAGTTTGACTCTGCTTCTTTGAATGTGATAATGTACATATTTGGGCTTGTAGGTCCCTGGAGATAGGATTACGCTCTGGGTAGGGGATTTTCTCTGTAAGATGTTGCTTCTGTGATATGGTGTTTAGCTGTATAATGGAATGAAATTATCCCTCTAGACTTGTGCCATGTGTTTACCTACCCTGTGACTACTTGACTGTTGGAGTGATGATAAAATGGTACAGGTCAGCTAGACATGTAGTCTTGTTTTTGGAATATATGTACAAAGTCAGAAATACCGTGGAGACTAACATAAAATCAGAACTGTCATTTTTAGAGTGTGCTATATGGAGAAACAGTTATTTAGCACTGTGAAAATTAATTTACTGGATGGAATCCAAAAACCTTTTCTCTCTGGGTTATGTACTAGACATATTTTTTAAATCTCTACTTCCATTACGTCATGTTTCTTAGGGAATTAGAGTCACGTGTGGGCATTACAAACAGGTTAGTGTCAAGCATGCTCATATTAGTCCAAGTTTGAGACCCTCTATGCCAAGAGACCAGTTTGGTTGCTTCTGAAAACTTTGCTTATAGCAAAGAATATACTCTACAAAAACTAGAGAAATTAATGAACCACACACCATGTTAGGGTTGAGAATGGGAAATTTTGGGGTTATGATGTTCATGCCACCAGAATGCTGCAAAGAAAGTAGGCCTTGGAGTCTGTTAAATTTTCTCTCAGCTTATTCAGGCTCATTAAGTAGTCTTTAAGTTCATCTTGAAATTTCTCCTAGTGCCATTTGTCTGATATAGTTATTCTTCAGGCTCAGTCCACAGCTGTTTTCAGGGGATCTTTTTTTATTAGCTCTCTCATGTGAATTTCCCTTTTTCCTAGATACCATTCTCATTCCTTTCCTGGTTTATTCCCTCATTTTGGTGAAATTTCCCCTTCAGTAGCATCCTAAATAATGTGCCTAGAAGGTGAATTTTTTGAGAACGTGCGTATCTGAAAATGACTTTTCTGTCTTAATACTTATGGTAGTTAGATGGAAATAATTTTCTCTGTTTTCTTTTAAGCCTCACCCGAGGATATTTTTCTGTTTATCCTCAGACAGAGCGGGAGGGAGAGAGAGAGAAACATTGATGTGAGAGGGACACACCAACTGGTTGCCTCCCGTACGACCCCTGTCAGGGCTGGGGACAAACAGCAACCGAGGAGCGTGCCCTTGGCCGGAATTTAACCTGCGACTCATTGGTCCATGGGTCAACACTCTACTGCTGAGCCAAACTGGCCAGGGCTCCTCTGTTTTTAATGCAGTGTTTCATGTTCCTTTGACCTCCAGTGTCGCTGTTTTCCACTTCCCCCAACCTTACTTTGATCCTCTCTTTGCCCTGGAGGTCTGAAATTTTATGAAAAGGTATTTTGGTATATAGGTCTACTTTCAGTAATTGTGCTGGACACTCAGTGGGTCTTTATAGTCTTAAAATGTATGTCCTTAGGTTCTAGGACATTAACTTGAATTAGTTCTTTGATTTCTTCCCTCCATTTCTCTGTTCGGACTTACTGGAATTCCTATTAGTTGTAGGACCTCTGGCACTGTTTTCAAAATATTCTTTTCTTTCCTATCCCTTTTACTTTATTTTCCTCAGTTTCTCTTCCAACTCTTTAATTGAGGTTTTCGTATCTGCTGTTATATTTTTAATTTAAATATTTTTTTCTATAAATATTCCTTTGTGATGAGATGTTTTTGTTCATAGGTCTAATACATTCTGTCACCTCTGAGAGTATTAATAATAGTTTCTTGGAATTTTGTCTTCTCCTTGCATAGTCTCTGCTCATTTCAACTTTCTTTTCTTTTTATTTTTTTTTACTGTTTGTTTTGCTCTCTCACCTGCTAGATGCTTTCCTCATATGCCTAGCAGTCCTTAGCCATTCACATTTAAAGGTATATGTACTGAAAACTGATTGAGAATTCCAAGCCCACGGGTTATTATAGTCTTCACAATAAGAGGACTTAGCTAGTTTCTTTCTTGGGGAAGATCTGGTGTCAGAATCTTTGAGTCTTTTCTCTTGAGTTCCCAGAGGACTCCTCAGCTAAGGACTCTGGAGGATCTGGCTATGATTTGAGGAAAAGGACTTGAGAAGGGAGCTGTCTCTTTGTAGTCAGTATGTAAAGCTTACTTACTGCCCTGTTAAAGGTAAGATACCTCCCCTCAATTGTGTATAGACACCCTTTTTTTTTTTTTTTTTTTTTTTAAACTTCTCTACAGAATAAACTTCTGCTGAGGATAGAGAGGAGTAGTGGCTAGTTTAGGTCACCAAGCTGTGGAGAGGGACGAGGAATCAGGTAGGCTTAACTGCTTAAATAGATTTTCAGCCAGTTCTCTTATCTCCACCTTTACCCCATTTTCACAGGCACTTGGTGCTCGCAATTCTTGAGCCCTTTGGTGATTTCTGCAGTTAGTGTCCTTATGTAGAACCTACTTAGAGTGCCAGTCTTCATATGCTTTCTGGTGTTTAAAATTTTGTATCTTTTTTTCTCCATTACTATTTTCTTAGTGTAGTTTATGCTGCTTTTAAAATAATTACTGTTTTAGCGAGGTTTGAAAAGCACAAGATGCAAAATATATGTGTCTCATTTTTCCACAAAAGCCTTCAAATAAATTGTAATAACTTCAAAATTTTAAAGAGTATTGCACATTCACCAAAAGTTTAGGGGGTCCAAAAATTTGAAACTACATTTTCCTTCTTTAACTCGTGTACAGTAGGATGTTTCAGAGATTACACGACGTGTGATACAGCAACAGATTAAAGGCAGAAAAGATATGACTCCTGCTCTTTTCTATTAAATCAAACACTGAAGAGATCTGAAAAATGTAAAACAATGCCACTCTTCTAATTTTTTTGAAATATTGAATTTAAAATGCCTTGTTTATAATAATGTGATGGGTTTATTGTTATTTTAATTCCATTCATAAATACTTTGAAAATCTTAATTTTCAGTTCTAATATGGTGAATATCAATAGTTGTAACCCATATAAACAAAAACTCTGTGAGTCCTAGCAATTCTTAAGAGAATAAAGGGTCATGAGACCAAAACTTTTGAGAACTTCTAGAGAATCCTAGATATAAATTGGAACTGAAATATGAGTATAACAGTATAAACTTATTCAGCAGTCCACTATTTTTATCTTTACGTGGGACAATAATGTAATTAGCCCTCATGTTCATTAAATTTAACACTCCTGTAGTTTTATTCCTCTTTTGTTTTCTCTCCTAACAATCCTTAGAGGAACTAAAGGAAGATGCTGGAAGTTAATCTGTACTGTCTTTTGCCCTAGAGTATGTATGTTCTACTGATTTAGATAATGAGAAATCACCTTAAGAGCCAAATGTTAAAACGTACATTTTCATTCCTAAGGGGACAAAATGGCCTCTGGGGGAGGAAAAATGAACAGACAAACAAATATTAGATATTACAATACTCTATGGCCTATAAACAGATATACTACAATATATCTAGTATTAAATGTCATTGGGGATGGGGGACAGTTAGGATAAAAAGTCGAAAAGCTCCTTGAAAGGGGTTGATAATGAAGAGGTTGAGAAACACTGTGTTGATCTCCTTAGAGCATGAACCTTTAACCTTTCTTTTGTTCGTATTTCTTTCTCTTATCTCAGGCTTGTCCATAATACACACTATAAAATAGAAGTTGTCACCACAGCTAGGGGTCCAATAGGTACCTTAAAGAAAGAGGTGGCTAGGTGAGACATTTAGCAGCTAGAGAGCCCCTGCCTGGTCTCAGTCAGGGAGCTTGACTCATTCATCACTCAACTCCAGTCATTTGTTGCCATGCAGTAATATAGATGGCCTAATTTTCCAAAATGTTTAAAAAAGAAAAGTAAGAAATCTAAGTTTTAATGTATTATTTTTAAATATTACAAAATAAATTTAAATTATTTTAAAGCAATATATACATTATCAAAACCTGTATGAGCCCTGCACACTCGCATTACTGTGTCTCCAAAATGTGACTCCTCTACAGCTTTCTGAACTCAGAGTCATCTTGCTCCTGCTTGAATAACTTCAATGCTAGGTCCTCCTGTCCCAAGAGGTTAACCTGTTCTATTTTTGTTTAACTCTAATTGATGTTTCTGCCTCATGGGAAGTAGAAATATATCTTCTTCAAGCTTTAATGTAGAGCTCCTGGTTTGCCCTGAGAGACCATGCGGAATAAGACTAATGGTGTGGCTCAGTGGTTGAGCATCAACCTATGTACCAAGAGGTCACTGGTTCTATTTTTTATCTTTATGTAGGACAATAATGTAATTAATCATCATGTTCATTAAATTTAACACTCCTGTGATTTTATTCCTCTTTTGTTTCCTGGTTCAATTCCTGTTCAGGGCACATGTCCAGGTTGTGAGCCAAATCCCCAGTAGGGGGCATGCAGGAGGCAGCCAGTTGATGTTCTTTCTCATTGGTGTTTCTATCTCCCTCCCTCTCCCTTCTCTCTCTAAAAATCAATAAAGAAAAAAAGTTTTTAAAAAAAGGACTAACTCTTCTCTTATGTGACAAGTTTTCAGATTTTGGCTGTGAATCAAATTTTCATTTGTCCAGAAATGTAGAGCATATTAGTTAAGAATTTTTTTAACTCTGAAGTCAGACTACTAGGGTTTCAATCTTCTCTCTGCCTCTTAACTAGCTCTGTGATCTTGGGGCTTGTTACTTTAGCCTATTTATGCCTCAGTTTGCCCATTTTTAAAAGAAGCATATTACTGCCCTGTCCTGGTGGCTCAGTTGGTTGGAGCATTGTTGCATACCTAGGTTGCAGGTTCAGTCCCTGGTCGGAGCACATATGGGAGGCAACTGATCGATGTTTCTCTCTCTCCCCCTTCTTCTCTCTCTAAAATCAGTAGAAACATATCCTTGGGTGAGGATTTCTTTTTTAAATATGTTACATAATTACTAATGGTAATACATGTGAAGCTCTCAGAACAATGCCTAGCATATAGGAAATATTCAGTAAATGTTATTTGTTATCCAGATTAAGCATCCTTAGTTCCATCAGTCTTTCTCTGTATAACACAGTTAAAAAATTTTTTTTTTACCATATTTGGTTTATAGTTTGCTCATGAATGGAAGTAATGTGGTGCCTTGTAGGAAGACTTGAGTTTCTTTCTCTATCTCTTATTCTCTATGTACCATACCCCAAACTGGATCACAAGGACTTTTATCTTTATATGTGTATGTGTATATAAATGTAAACATATGTATATACACATTTATTTATTCTTGAGGGTATGTGGGAATAAAAACCATTGGTGAGACAACTGTTGTGAGACTGCCCCTCCCCCATTTTCCTAATAAAATCCTGATTTTATTAACACATTTTCCTTCCCCTACATAGCTTGTGCTTCAGAGTAGGCCTGATCTCTAGGCTTGGAAAGAGGGAACTCATTGGTTTAAAAGTCAGCTGTAGGGCCCCAGCCAGGTGGCTCAGTTGGTTGGATCATGGTCATATAGACCAAAAGGTTTCTTGTTTGGTTCCCAGTCAGGGCATATGCTTAAATTTGGGGTTCAGTCCCTGGTTTGAACATGTAAACTGACTGATGTTTCTCACATCGATGCCCCTCTTCCCCCCCCAAAAAAGAAAGGCAGCCATGGGATTCCAGTATAACGGTGTGATTTTTGACATTGGTATGTGATGCAGTTTGGCCATGGAGACCTGATGAGAAATCTGATGGAAATTGGGTTGGGAGTTTCTGGGAGAGGTTCTTTGTTCCTAAAAGAGATGCACATGAAGAGATGGCTTCATTTTTCTTCTGATTATTGCTGAGTCTGGGTAAGAAGCTTGTTTGACTCTCTTGAGACCTGGGTATTGAGTAGGGGCATCATCTGACGTTGGCAGAGTGAAGACATAAGTGGGTCCTTGAAGACATTGTTGAGCTGCTGAACTAACCAATCCTGGAACTGGCCTTTCCTCCTAATTTCCTATTATGTGGTAAACCTTTCTTATTTATGATGCTTTGAGTTGATTTTCTTACTTTTAGCTAAAGTAATCAACAGATAAAGAAGTCATTTAAATCTTTATTTAAAATACGTTTTTATTGCCCTGGCTGGTTTGGCTCAGCGATTAGAGCGTCCACGTGAGGGCCAATGAGTCGCGGGTTTGATTCCGGTCAAGGGCACATACCTCAGTTGCAGTTTGTCCCCAGTTCTGGTCGGGGTCATGTGGGAGGCAGCCATTCAGTGTGTCCCTCTCACATTGATGTTTCTTTCTCTTTCTCTCTCTCTCTCTCTCTCTCTCTCTCTCTCTCTCTCTTTTCCCCTCCCTCCCTCCCTCTCTATCTGAAGAAAAATGGAAAAATATCCTCCGGTGAGGATTTCAAAAATGTTTTTATTGATTTTTTAGAGAGAGAAATAGAAACATCTATGTGAGAGAAACATGGATTGGCTGTCTCCTGCATGCCCCCTACTGCGATTGTGCCTGCAACCCAGACATGTGCCCTGACCAGGAATCAGACTGGGACCTCTCAGAATAAGGGACAATGCTCATTCCTCTGAACCAAACTGGCTGGGCAAGAAGTCATTCGATTCTATTGTGATTGGCAAATTGGGTAAATGGTATTTAACTTCATGGAGTTATGAGGAATAATTGAAATAATATAGGTAAAAGCATTTTGTAATTATAAAGTAATTCCACAGATTTATAGTTCTTTTACATTACCACAATCGTTGTTTGTAGTGGACAGAACATTTCACAGAGAGTAAGGCTGCCTAGTTTTGCTAATTACCATTTGTATTAATATTGTGCAGGTCATTGGATCCTTTAATGCACGGGTGGGGAATGTCCAGCCTGAGGGCTGTATAAGGCCTGTAAAATCATTACCAGCTAACATCACATGCCTCACCAAATTAGCCTGACCAAATACAGCAGGCTAACTTTTAAGTTGACAATTTTGTATGGCCCTCGAATGATGTTATAAAGTATTTTTAGAGAGGAAGGGAGAGGGAGAGAGAGATAGAAACATTGATGAGAGAGAACATAGATTGGCTGCTTCCTGTATGCTCCCCACTGAGGATCTGGCCCACAACTTGGGCATGTGCCCTGACCAGGAATCGCACCAGTGACTTCCTGGTACATGGATAAATGCTCAACCACTGAGCCACACCGGCCAGGCTTGAATGATGTTATAAATATCCAAGTGGCCCCTGGCAGAAGAAAGGTTCCTCTGTAAAACAGAATTAAATGATCTTTATAATTCTGTGAAAGGAATGAGTCTGATCATTGTAGGATTCCCACCTGAAATTTCTTGTATAGATTAAGGCAGTAGGTACAGATGAGTAACTTTTTTTGTTTCATTTTTTATTTCTTTTTTTTTTTGGTTTTTTAATCCTCATCCGAGGATATGCTTTCTTATTGATTTGGGAGGGAGGGAGGGAGAGAGAGAAAGAGAAAGCGAGAGAAAGAGAAACAGAAACATTGTTTCCAGAGAGAAACATTGATTGGTAACCTTTCATATGTGGCCCAACTGGGGATTGAACCCATCACCCTTTGGTGTACATGGCAGTCCAGCCCACTGAGCCACACTGGCCAGGGCAATAAGTAACTCTTTTAATTGAAGAAAGCATAATTTATTAACCAATTGTTTTGGGCATGCTTCCAATTTCACAATGATTCTATTGACTTAGTGTCTTAAGAAACTAGAGAATATCTACTGCCATCAGTATACCTTTTACTTACTGGCTAGCAACTCTCATAGCTTTATACAGATATTTGCTTTTTAACCAAGCTTTTAAACTTATTCTCCTATATAGGTAATCAGTATGAACATGTCATCAGTTTTCTTTTTGGTATCATCTCATAATCTGCTGTCATCCATTTCTTCTACCCTCTCCTGACTGTTCAATAGCCACATAAATGGTCTCCTTTTCACCAGAATCTGCTTCCTCTCCCTCTTTACTCATCTGTAAAATAAAGTCAAAGGAGATCATTTTTAAGGTGCTTTCTGGGCCTAACATTTTGTGATTTGTCAATTACTATTTTCATTAATTCAAACTCTATTATACCCTAAGGAACTCGTGTTTGATTACATATTAGAATTAAGTTTAAAAACTTATTTGAGGACAGTGGAACTCAAATTACATAAAGCAGAGAAGTAATGTCTGAGTCCCCTTTGCAGAGAGCTAGATGTATCAATAAATGTAAGGATTAGGCAAAATGTAGATATATGTAGCTGTATATGTTTTTTTTTTTTTAAGTTTTTCTTAGGTTTGGGAAATAAGAAAGAATCTTATAATTTTAAAGATGTTGGAAAATTTGTTTGATGCGTTTTCTTTTCCGGCAAAAGTTAAAATTACAGGGTGGGACAAAAGTAGGTTTACAGATATTTGTATGGAAAAATAATACAATAATTAATAAAGAATATTACAAGAATACTTTTGCCCCACCCTGTATTATAGAAATTGATCTATTACTATAAGAAAACTAATAGTAAAATCTAAGTGTTCAATTTAATCCATATTAGGTTGGGAACATTTGCCAGTCATGAAGTTCCCTAGACACCTAAACTTGTTTTTCCAGAAAAGAAAAATATTATTTAATAACTTTGTGTAGAAAGATGGGTGAAAGCTAAAGTAATAATTGTGTGCATAGTTGATATTAATTCTGAAGTCTTTGAAGATGTCTGTCCATCATAAAATGCCTAAGGAAAATATTAAATCCAGTTGTGCCAACATTTGCCCATGTAACATTTTTTAAACATGAAACGTCATACTCGGTTTTATTCCTAGAAGTAGAGGGATAATCATAGAAGAATCTAGAATGCAGATTTTTTGCATTCATTTGGCAAGTTTTGTTTATATGTTCTATATCCTGTTGAGAGATTGTTTTTATTGCTGACACCAAATAGGTGTCCTATAATTTAGTCCAATTCTGACACTAGCTGGAGTTAGTGTCAGATTCCACAGGTTGAAGGACTCAGTCCCACAAGGTGGCCCTAACTTAAGATGCCTGAACTTCTGTCCAAGTGGAGGGGGTCAGGGTCTATGAATATATGATTACTCAGAAAGTGAGTTATTATTATATTGCTCTTTGATTTGCCATATTACCTTTTCTGTTCTTCCTTTCTTCCTTATTTTCTGTGATCATTTACTATTTCTGCTAGTTAGAGGTTAGTAACAAAGACAAGGCAGTAAGTGCTTTCTTTTGAGTGTTTGGGGTAGAATATAATTCATGTCCTCTTTCCTTCCGTCCCACTATCTTTTCTTCTTTCCTAGCTACCCATACTTTTTAAATTTTTTATTTATTTATTTTTAAAAAATTTTTATCCTCACCTGAGAACATTTTTTGTCCTCACCTGAATATTTTTGTTCAGACAGAGTGGGAGGGAGAGGGAGAGAGAAACATCAACATGAAAGGGACACATCGAGTGGCCGCCTCCCGCACAACCCCAGCCAGAGCCGGGGACGAATCACAACTGAGGCATGTGCCCATGACCGGAATTGAACCCACGATTCATTGGTCCCTGGACCGATGCTCTAAGCGCTGAGCCAAACTGGCCAGGGCACTTTTTAAGTTTTTTTAAAATATATATATATATGTATATATATATTTTGTTCAGATAGAGTGGGAGGGAGAGAGAGAGAGAAACATTGATGTGAAAGGGATACATCGAGTGGTCACCACCCACACGACCCAACCAGGGCCAGGTCCAAACTACAACCGAGGTACGTGCCCTTAGCAGCAACCGAACACAGGTCTCTCCAGACCCTCAGGCCAATGCTCTAACCGCTGAGCCAAACCGGCCAGGGCACCTTTTAAGTTTTTTAAAGCTGCTTCTGTATGCCAGAGGATACAAGCCCTCATGGAGTTTTCCTTCAAATTAACCTCTTTTCTAGGAAATGACATCTGAATTTTCATATGAGATGAGTCTTAAACGTTGAAGTGTGAAGAGGACCAAGTGTGGCCGTCTTATATTATTAAAAAAAAAATTTAATTAGAGCCCTATTTTATTTAGCATAATTTTATAATCTTTTAGATAGT
This sequence comes from Molossus molossus, assembly GCF_014108415.1. Classification (NCBI taxonomy): domain Eukaryota; kingdom Metazoa; phylum Chordata; class Mammalia; order Chiroptera; family Molossidae; genus Molossus; species Molossus molossus. The sequence goes on along the minus strand of NW_023425402.1, from coordinate 65,152,924 downwards.
TTTTAGTAACTCACTATTTTAGTAGTTATAGTCTTAACATGGAGGTGTTTAACTATTGTAACCAATTTCTTTCATCTCTTCTGTAGATAAACAGCATTTTTTTCTTTTTGGTTCTGCTAAAGTGAACTTGGAATATGTACTTCATTAAGGAATGATGAGTGTTTTCAATTAATAAGCACTTTATTACAAAAATTACTTGACCTAATTATCAATCTTTAATATTGATTACACAGCCCTGGCTGGTTTTGCTCAGCGGTTAGAACGTTGGCCCGCGGACCAGAGAGGCCCAGGTTCGGTTGCCTCTAAGGGCATGTACCTCCGTTGCACTTTGTTCCCAGCCCCATTTGGGTCATGGGGGTGGCAAGCCACTTGATGTCTCTCTCTCACATTGATGTTTCTCTCTTCCTTCCTGACTCCCTCCCGCTCTATCTCAAGATAAATGCAAAAATGTCCTCAGATGAGGATAAAAAAATAAAAAAATGTATTGATTACATATATTGAAGATCTTTAGATGAGTTTTAAAATGATAAAACTTGTCCTAAAAGACAGTAATGTGTTATGCACTATTATTTTTTATTAACTGAAAAATTATGTCCTTTCTGACCATATTTGATTCATTTTTTTATATGTTGAATTTTATGCTCCTTATACAAAAACATAGAAAACAAATATTCTATGAAATTCTTTACTGCATGTCAGGTCCAATACTACTTGCCCTGGTGTCTTCTATTTAAAATAACTTAAATCTTAGAAATTTTGAGTGAAAGATGCCATTTTGACGAGGGTAGAGAAGAGATAATGCTTACGCTATTTAAAACCAGCCTTTATGAAATGATGCTATCATTGGATGAATTAACACCTTTTTTTTCCTATAGAGAGCTGGAAATAAGACAATGGCTTTATAACTTTGACTATTTTAATCAGTATAAACTGGTTTTTGTTTTTATAAATAAATGTATTTTTAAAATTTCTCAGAGAGGAAAGAAAAACACTTGATTAGTCAATGTGTATTTTGATTTACATTGAATACTTTTTATGATTTCTTCCAAAACAGACACTCCTTGAATATGCAGAGAAATGGAAAACTTCAGAAGATCCCTTACCTTTATTGGAGGTATACACAGTGGCTATCCAAAGTTATGTTAAAGCCCGACCTTATCTTACCTCTGAATGTGAAAATGTAGCATTGGTTCTGGAACGCTTGGCATTGTGAGTAAACCTTTGAGTAAATAAAAAATTAGATTTAGCTTTTTTGTTTTAACTTTGTATCTTAGCTCTTATGATAGTTTAATCTTAAATAGATTGGTTATGGGACATCTACTGATAATGTTAGAATTATTCATTTTATTTTACTTCAAACTTTAATAATTATTTGTATGTTTACCAATTTTTTGTTTTTTAGAAGCTGTGTTGAACTTCTACTGTGTCTGCCTGGTGAGTTACCAGACAAACAGTGGAAACAATTTCAGACACTGGTGCAGGTGAGAATATTTACCTATTAGTTTTAATATAGGTACATTTTAAGTTAGTTTTCTTTATTCTTAAATTATTGGGTTAAACTTTAAAACTAAGTAATGATAAACTTTAATTGCTGTTGTTAACTAGTGTCTTGCATGTAGTAAATGTTCAATAACTGATTAATAAGTGAATATATATATTTAGATAGTTTGGTTTAATGTACTGTTCTTTAAGATCAGATAATTAAAGACTTTGCCAGAGCAGTAAGGGAACATAAAAGAAAATGTCCTCTTTAAAATGTCCTCTTTTGTATTTAGAAATAGTTTAAATAATGTTGAAAATCTTCAATATGCTTTATAAGAATTTAATATATCTCATTTAATTTTTATGAAAACTTTGTGGGGGTAGGTATGTTTTTCCCATTTTAAAGGTGAGGAAACTGAGGCTCATACTCTAAAATATTTATTTGCCCTTACTTATAATGCAGCTAATGTCACAGAGTAGTTATTTGAATCCAGGTTCCTCATTTCAAAGCATAAGCTTTTTTTTTCCTAGAGCTGAAAAAATAGGCTTTATCTTTTTTATTTAGTAATTTTATTCTACTTAGATGAGTACTACACAATTTTGCACTTAGTTATTTTGGAGCATTTTCAAGAGCTTTAAATTTTGTTTCAGGCACTAGATTGTGCTGGATATATTATAGCTTCAAGTAAATTTCGATTAATTGGTTAAAAAGAATGTTTCTGCTAGCTAGTTTTAATGTGCATAGTTGTCTCTTTCTCTAGCCAGAGTTCTTAAAATATCCTTTGGCCTTATATTTTTGTGTAGGAGACATAATAAAGAGGGTTAGTCTCAAATTTAGAGCATGTGAAATAAATTATAGTTAGAGAAATCAATTTTCCTATTTAATATTAAACATTAAACTATATCATGCAAAATTCTTGAAGGTAGGATTCATATCTTAATACCATAGGATTGTATTATGTCTTACACATAATAGACACTTACAAACTGTTTGTTGAAATGAGAGAGAGTCTTGTCCTGTTTGTCACATTGCAGCTGACTTTTTGATCATGCTGTTTCTACTTCAGCATATCATTCTTTGTGTCTTATATTTTTTCCTACTGTGTTTGTTTTTAGGTAAATGATTCAGAACTTTTCATTGTTTGGCATTCAGATGCACTCTACCAGAGAATTAAATAAGTTTATATACAACTATAATACTGAATCCCTCATGCTACTTAATTTTTTTTTTGTTTGTCAGCATAAGATAAAACTTCTAAACTTTCCTCTTTGAAACAGTAGCACTATATGAGTTAATGAGAAGGAAATAACTCTTTAAAGCCTTCTATGGTATTTAGAGATTGCTCAAAAAATTTTTCTTAAAGCACTTGAAATTGTTACAATGGGAAAGTTTTTATGGTGTTGAGGAAGAGACGTTTTGTATAAACATAGCATGTAGTTTTATGAGTTGCCATGACACTTTTCTATTGTTTTAGTGCTTCCTCATGGTTATTTTATATCTGATTAACAGCATTTGTTTCATTTGTATATTAACTGTTTAAGCATTTCTTTACCCTACTAGAGGATAAGCCCAATAAACTCAGGGACTAGTTGTTTTCTTCCTAGTACTTTGTCCATAGAAATTCTTAGTACATATTTTCTGATTTGAATAAAAAATTTTGGTCTTTTGTGGCCTAAAGAATATGCCTATTGCATGAACACTTGGAAAAAACTAATAATCAAGATTTGTGTCAGCTGTAATAGGATTTTGCCATGGGTATGTAGTGAATAAATGAAAAATCATGCATTTAGTTGTTTCCTTTTCATAAGTCTCTTATTGGAATATGTGTAAGTTGTCACTTAGGCCTTGATGCAGATCTGTCATTTATTAATGGTAGAAGTTTGGGGGGAAATTTTTTTATTAACAGAGTATGTAAAATGTGTAAGGTCCTTTATGCTATGAATATTTTGATAGCTTCCTTGAGAAATAACTTTGCTCTTGGTTTAGATTTTTGTGAATAAGTAATATGAACTTATTTACTTTAAAAATACATTGTTTTTATTTAAAATTTATCATTGATATGCTTATCCTTGAGATTTGACTATAAAAATTAGAAGTAAAGGAATTTAGCACTTTGTAATGTGACGTGAAAATATTAAGATGAAAGTCTTATTTTTCAAAAGTTTAGTATTATATTTAAAGCCTGATAAGCTTGCTTTAAAAAATCTGTTGTAATTCTTTGGATGTTTATTTAATATTTATAGGTAGCTCATGAAAAGCTGATGGAGAATGGCAGCTGTGAATTGCATTTTTTAGCTACTCTAGCTCAAGAGACTGGGGTGTGGAAAAACCCGGTACTGTGCACTATTCTTTCCCAGGAACCATTGGATAAGGATAAAGGTAAATTTTCTAGAGAGAGAGAGAAAAAAAAAATTATTAGTCAAGAAAAATAATAAGTACTTAAAATTGTTTTGATACAATTCATCTCAAAATATCCCAAACAAGGACCATTTAATTAAATTTTATCTGAGGTGCTTGAGGCCCTTCATTTTTTTATTTATTTGGGGGAAAGATGTATTTATAAGACTTTACAATCTTACCATTACAGAAAAACTTAAGTTTTTTTCCCCAACATCTTTTTAACAGAGGAATTCCCTTTACAACATCCTTACAGGTGGCAGTCCGGCTTACATTTGATAACTAAGTTACTTGACAGATGGAGATGCAGAAATAGGGTAGTTAAATTATTTTCTTCTAAATAAAATATACAATTAATGCTAAAGCACTCAAGTTTTCTGTCTCTAAGATAAGTACTATTTCTCAAGCAGCTTTTTGCTCAGTCTTATTTTATCCAACTTTGTTATTGTATGAGCTAGGCAGTAAAGATCCCAGTTAAACTCAAACTGGCTGGTATCCTGTTGGCTAAATAACTAATATGTATAACAATATTCAGAGTTCAAAAACGTGCGTATACCAAAAGAAGGTCACAGTTGTCATTTTTAATACTTTCCTTGAGATTATTTTGGAAAGTGCCCAGCTTTCACTCTAAACCTTTTCCAAGGTATTTAATCAGAGAATTAAATAAGCTGCTTCCATTGTTTGTTGCAGCTTTTCCTGTTGATTGATCACAAAGTCTATTTTGCAATGTGATAGCAAATTTTGAAGGCTCTGAGAAGGGAGTATGAAGCCCACTGCTTGTGAACTCTTCTGGTATTTTGATATTTGCTGAAAGGCTTCCCAACTAATCTCCAAACTTCCCTTCAAGCTGGTTGTTCCTTCATGATCTCCCTTCTTACCATTTTCCCATTGCTTTTCTGTTGGTTCATAGCAATGTTGTCTGTTTTCTTAATTTTCACAAGAAGTGTATTTATAGTACCCCCTTCTTCCGTGGATATCCACAGATTAGCTACAGTGTTCTCAAGACCTTAGAGAAATGGAGAGTAGATACTCACTATTTAAAATAGAACATTTCAAAGTTGAGAATCTTAGATTTTTTTTTTGCCTTTGGCATATTAGTTTTCTTTTTACTATATTAATACAAATTATACTTTCAAATGTTCTCAGCTTTTAAAAATATTGGATATAACATATTGATAATAATATCAAATTACATTGTATAGTTTCTAACTATTTGAAATGTGCTTTTATATGCATGATTTCATTTAACCTTCACAATGATCCTATGAAAAAGGTAGGCTCTTTATTGTTCAGTTTTATACATCAGAAAATGGAACTCAGAAAGGTTACTTGTCCTTTCTGCATCACATTGCCAGTGATGTGAGGCAGAGGCAGGAATTGAAATCAGATCCTTAAGTATTCTGTTTTGTAATATGCCCTGTTGCACCTCACCTATTAAAATAAAATTACCTCGCCCTGGCCAGTTTGGCTCAGCGGTTAGAGCGTCGGCCTGCGGTCCTGAGAGACCCGGGTTCGGTTCCCGCCAAGGGCACGTACTTCGGTTGCAGTTTGTCCCCGGCCCTGGTTGGTCGTGCGGGTGGCAGCCACTCGATGTGTCCCTTCACGTCGATGTTTCGCACTCTCTCTCCCTTCCTCTCTCTCCCTCCCACTCTATCTGTACAAAAAAATGGAAAAATATCCTCGGGTGAGGATAAAAAAAAATAAATAAATAAAAAAAATAAAAAATAAAATAAAATTACCTCTAGGTTAAATACAGAATTAACTCCTTGCCTTGGCCAGGTGGCTCAGTTGGTTGGAGCGTCATCCCATGCACCAAAAGTTTACAGGTTCGATTCCCTGTTGGGTCACATGCCTACAATGCAGGTTCCATCCCTGGTCAAGGCATGTACAGGAGGCAGCCAGTTGATGTTTCTCTCTCTCTTTCTCTCTTCCTCTGTCTCTAAAAAAGTAAATAAAACCATATCCTCAGTTGAGGATTTTTTTTTTAAATGAAACTAACACCTTTATTCTGTTGTCAATTTCTGAAGAGTGTTTTTGCCAAACACACATTATACTAAAGTAGGAAAATAAAACTTTTACCTTTAGCAGAGATTTAAAAGTTATTTTAAAAGGTAGGTAGTGTGCTCTATTTCCTTACTTGTTTAAATGTGCCTAACATTGTTTCTGTTAATAAATGTCTGCCCATCTCTGTGCTGCTTTATTTCATGGTCTTCACCTGACATAACCACTGAAAATAATTTTCAGCTATGCAACCAAGAGAGTTTCTGCAATAGCAGATGGATTGTAGGTAGCCAAACTTTAATATAACTCATAAAGCAACCAAAGAGATATTATATGATTAAGAGATTTTGTAGCCATAATCTTTACTTTGTTCTCTGTTATTTAGAATGCTTCTTTGATGGAATTTATTTTATGCATAATCACACAACTATTCATTTCCTTCTTTGAAAAAGTTGAAGGAATTAGCATTTTACACATGCATGCTAATTTATTTACATTTTCAAATTTGATGGTTCAAAATGAATAATAGCTTCTTATATTATATATTCAGCCCCTTGGTTTAACTTAATCGAACCTACAGCAATTTTGAAGAGAAGAGCTAGAGCTCAGAGAACAATGAGTACACATCAATCAGTAAGGCATTGCTCACTAATTTGTTTACAGTGAAGCCTTTAAGTTTTGATGTAGTATTTCAGTGATTTTCAATTGATGTGCCGCAAGAACTTTTAAAACATGCAATACCTGTTTAGTCAGGGACACTGACTTTTGCCCTTAGAATTTCAAATTTAAAAAATGACCACAGCCACCACAACAATAGCCATCTGGTGTGAATGAATCAAATTTATACCTTTTTTTTGGAGGGGGGGTCGGATTGGCAAAAAGTATATGTCTTGGTGTGCCGCAGAATTTCAGTAATTAAATTATGTGTGTCATGAGATAAAAAAAGGTTAAAAATTGCTGTAGTATTTCAACAGTAGATAATCCATTTACTCCCAAATTGTTTTCAGGTTTTTGTTTGTTTGTTTTGTCTTGACTAGTTTTGGGCCTACTAAAACCCAGCTAAACCAAGAAATGTTCTTTGGATTTAGAGGATTGAGAGTGGGCTTGACTCAAAATTTAAAATGCTGGTATTACTTTAAGATGTTAGCCTCCCAGAATAAGGTAACTCTAATAACTAAACCAACATAATCCAAATAGATAGTCTTTGAATATCACAGGAACTTTAGGCTTATATATTACTTGTGCCTTTGTTTAGTCTTAATCTCAGGATTGGAAAGGCACTGAATGCTCATTTATCTTTTACTCACTCTCTACTCCCTTCTAAAACAGCACTGATAAATAAGTCAGTCTTTGCTTGAACACTTCTAGAGAATGGTAACAATGTAGTTCAGTCCATTCTTAGCCCTCTACTAGAAAATAGTCATTGTGAAAACTATATTCTTAGAGTTTACATCTTTCAGATCTAGTATTACCCATAAAGCCATACTGAACAAGAGTATAAATCCCTCTTTCGTGCCATATAAATTGAGATACTCAAAGATTGCCATTATGTCATCACTTGGTCATCTTTTCTTCTGTTGACTAAAAGCTTTGGTATAGCATGCTTTTAAGTCTACAATCATGCTACCTAATTATTTTGTTGTTGTTAATCCTCACCTGAGGATATTTTTTTCCATTGATTTTTAGAGAAAGTGAAAAGGAGGGAAGGAGGAGAGCAGAGATAGAGAGAAACCTTGATGTGAGAGAAACACATCAATTGGTTGCCTCCCGCATGTGTCCCAACCAGAGTCAGGGATCAAACCCACAACTCAGGTACACACCCTTGACTGGGAATCGAACCCATGACCCTTTGGTATGTAGGCCAACTCTAACCACTGTGCCACACAGGCCAGGGCATGATACCTAATTTTGGGTGCATTTTGTTGGTGATGGTTCTCTTCAACGTGTAATTCTCAGAACTTAATGTGTACCCTATATATGAGCTGTCCAGCTTTGAGGTTATTAGTACTCTCTCCCTTTCATACTGACAGTTTATTCTTAACTTAGTATGACTTAATACAGCATTGCCTTTTGGGGTAGCCGTATCTTTCTTACACTCAATGAGGTCATTAAAACCACACAAAAAATTTTTTTAAATGCTACTGTTAAATTATATTTTTATACTTTGTCTTTTGGCACATAGGATATTTTTTTCTCTCTTTAATTTCACTCTTTAATAAGATTTAATCTGTCTCTATAATTTGTCAAAATCCTTTTAAATCTTGATTTTATTCAAGATTTAATACTTTGTTATTCAAGGTATTTTCCTTTGTTTCCTCTAATTATTAGACTTATTAGTGTACATTCTGTTAGCATCCAGGTCCTTGATAATAATCATGAAAAGATAGATCATGTCCAGAAAACCTAGCCCCTGGGATACTTACAGAAATCTTCCTGCTTGCTTTCAGTCCTTTAACCAACTTTTTGTTGATGTTGTTATTGTTTTATCAAACACAACTATTTTTCCTTATGTGTTCTCATTTTTGTAAGGATTTGGTGAAAAACGATATTTGGCTAGAGATCTATTAAGTTAAACTGTTTATATTGAGGTTAGTCTGACCTAATTTATTTTCAAATGAACTTTTTATTTTAGACTTATAAAAAAAATTATGAAGAGTTCACACAACCAGTTTCCCTACTATTAATGTCTTACATTATTATGATATGCTTGTCAGAATTAAACCAATATTGATACTTTGTTATTAATTAAAGTCCATACTTTATTCAGATTTTCTTAGTTTTTACCTGTTGTCCCTTTTCTGTTCCAGGATCCCGTCCAGGATTCTACATTACATTTAGTCATCATGTCTTGTTAGGCTCCTCTTGGCTGTGACAATTTTTCAGACTTTCCTTGTTTTTGATGGCACTGACAGTTTTGAGGAATACTGGTCAGGTATTTTGTAGAATGTCCCTCAACTGGGATTTGTCTGATGTTGCTCTCATGATTAGAACTGGGCTTGTGGGGTTGTGGGAGGAAGATCACAGAGTTAAGTGCCATTGTTACCATATTACATCAAGGACACCTACTGTCCACATTACTTTTGGCTGTTAATGCTAACCTTGATCACCTGGTTTAGATAGTGTGTTAGTCAGGTTTCTACTCTGTAAAGTTACTCTTTGCCCCCCCCCCCCAATGCTGTACTCTTTGGAAGGAGGTTGCTATATGCACCCTACATTTAAAAGATGGAGAATTAAGCTCCACCTCCTTGAGGGGGGTAGTATTTACATAGATTATTTGGAATTCTACACAGGAGATTTGTCTTTTGATCCCCATTTATTTATTTATTTTGCCATTTATATTAGTGTGGACTCATTGGATACCTATTTTATACTTGGTCATAATCCAATAGTACTTTATTTTGTTGCTCAGATTGTTCCAGCTTTGGCCATTGGGAACTCTGAGTTAACTTCTCTGTCCCTTTGACATAAATACATCATTGTGAGTTATATTTTTTGTTTGCATATGTCTTTGCTTTCTGGCGCTTCAAGATGCTTCAGCTTATCTTACGTAGTTCCTGCCACAGTCCTAAAATCAGCTGTTGCTCCAGGGAACCCTGATTTCTTTTATTGAGAATAGTATTAGAAACCAAGACCTCGTAGCTGGGTGTGCTCGTTGATACTGTGAGGACATTACTTCTAAGACCTCTCAGTGGACAAGGCAAGAAAATAATATATTGGAATACTAATCTGTGTATATACACATATCTATAAATATTTCTGTATTGTAAGTAGCTGTATCTATATTAAATTAAATATGAGTGTTTGTACTGATGTCTCTAACTCTAATCTATACTACATTGATCATTCTAGCATCCTCCTCTTACCTATATATAACCTTCACTTCAACAAAGTATCATATAATTGGAATCATACAGTATGGAGTCTTTTCAGATTGTCGTCTTCTACCATTGACTATTCATATACTTAATCAGTCCTAGTATACATGTATAATGTTCTCAGAATTGAGAACCTGTACCCCTGTGGAAAACATTTATCAATTAGAGTACAGTTCTATGTATACTTGCTTTTGCCATTATTCTTATAGACGTCACCTATTTAAAGTTAGTTAGGTAAGTACCTTTCTTTCCCCACCTCTTTCAGTGAAGTTCTTTCATAACATTTGTAATACAGTTAGATTCTTTTGCTATGTTTTGCATTCCATCCTGGACTCCCCAAACCTCCTAAACAGTTTCTTTAAACATACCCATTCTCTCTATGCTATAAAGTTCTATGGGTTTTGACAAACACATGGTGTCATGTACCCACCATTACAGTATCATACAGAATAGTTTCACTGCCCTAAGAAAATCAACTGCTACACTTACTCGACTCTCTCCTGAGCACCTGACAGCTCCTGACCTGTTTGCCATCTTTTCTTTCAAGGTTGTCATAATTGTAGCCTTTTTGGTATAGCTTCTTTCACTTAACAACATGCATTTAACATTCATCAGTGTCTTTGACTTAATAGCTTATTCCTTTTTATTGCTGAGTAATGTTCCATTGTAGAAATGTACCACAGTTTGTTTATCAGTTCACCTAGTAAAAGACATCTTGTTTACTACCAGTTTTTGGTATTTATGAGTAAAGCTTCTCTAAACAGTTGCATGCTGGTTTTTGTGTGGACATAAGTTTTCACATCAGTTGGGTAAATACCTAGGAGTACGATTGCTAGATTATATGTTAAGACTATGTTTTGTTTTGTAATAAACTTAAACTCTCTTCAAAGTGACTACCGTTGTGCATTCTCATCAGCAATGAATGAGAGTTTCTGTTCTGGAGAGTAGACCCTCACCCGCAGTTGGTATTGTCTGTTTTTAGAATTTTAGTCATTCTAATAGGTGTGTAGTGGTATCACATTGTTCTTTTAATTTGCATTTCTATAATGACAAATGATATTGGATATCTTTTCATATGCATATTTTCTATCTGTATATCTTCCGTGAGGCATATGTTTAGTTTTATGTCTATTTTTTAATTGGTTCATTTTCTTATTGTTGGTTTTTAACAGTTCTTTGTATATTTTAGATACAAGTATTTTATCAGATATGAGCTTTGCAAATAAGTTCTGTTACTCTGTGGCTTGTCCTTTTTCTTAACAATGTGTTAAACAGAGTAGAAGTTTTAAATTTTAATGAAGTCCAACTCACCAATGTTTTCCTTTATGGATCATGTTTTGGGCATTTTATTTAAAAACTTATTACCAAGTTTAAGGTCATATAGATTTTTCTCCTAGAAGTTTTATAGTTTTGCATTTTACATTTGGATCTGTGATACATTTTGAGATAATTTTTGTGAAGTGTAACCTAGTTTATGTTTAGTTACTGTCTTGGCTCTTGACAGTCACACTTCTTTTTCTGAACAGTCATCACTAGCTATATTTGTAGTATAATTAGTTTGAAGACTCTTAGGATTATATCTGTTCCTCTAGTCTACAGTTTGCAAAATGTACCTTTAGCTCCATATTGAAAATTCTGTTTTTCTATCTGTTTTCATTTGCTCAGTGGTGGTTCTACCCTTTTCAGTATAAAGCTTCTTACCCAGAACCACCATAAGAATAGAGGATTTTTTTCTTTTCTCTGTCATCATAAATAGTACATAATCAAACCCAAGCAGCAGGCCTTTTTTTCCTCAAGAAGTTACTCACCTCCACCAATTTGATTGTTCTCAACATTTTTGGTGAGCTAGGATTCATTCATCTTGGCTCTTAGCTTTAATAACATTTTACATATTCATGGCGTCCGTCCTTAGTCCTGAAGCTGCTTTTGTCTTTTCTATATGTCATCATTTGAAAATCTAAATTTTAAGCAAGCCTCCAATTATAGTCACACTGAATCCCTTTGGCCCTTTCCTTTCTACTTCTATATGGGAATAAATTGCAATTATGTAAAATTTATTTTTATCACTTGCCAGTCCTTTCTTGAATCTGAAACCCTGTAGTTTTCTTTCTTTCTTTTTTCTTTTCCTTTTCTGTTTTTGATCCCTTTGGTTTTCAAAGGAAATTTCTAAAGCTTAAGCCTTTCATATTGCTTATAAATCTACTTCAGAGCTTTATGAGAAAATAAGTCTTTATTTTAGTAATAAACTTTTCATTTTAAAGTGAACATGGAAATATTGCTGCCTGATTTACCAGATATTAACAGACATACAATGTAATATCTGAAAGGGGTAAGAGATGGGAAGATGGAGCAAGTGATAATTTAATACTTTTGAGACCAGATCTGATTATTGCACACACAGCTGCATTTGCTATGAGATAGTACTTTTCTCGCTCTTGGATGCTTTTTGGTACGTGTGTGTGTTTTGTCTGTCTGTCTTTACCTGAGTATATATAGAATTTCTAAAGGAGTGACTTTGAGATCTAGACTTAAATTTATTGACAATGTTTTTTGTGTTAGGACATTTCTTACACTAAAGCCACTAAAAGAGCACCTTTATTATTACTATATATTAATTACTCGTAGAAAAAACTTTTTCTAATCTCTCTTTGTCTTTTTTAAATTTCATTTTGCTTTATTTCCTCTTAGCTAAACTTGTCTTGTTATAAAAAAATAAGTAAATTGACCATTTTAGATTTTTTTTTAATTACTACTAAATTAGATTACCCCTTACTTCTGTAGAACCCTTAGATCCTTGAGGATCAGCTACTCTGAATAGAATTAAGGTAATAGAACTTGACTGCAGTGAACTTAACAAAAGTGTTCACTATCCCATTTCAGGCTGATGACATTTTGTATTTTGTTAACATTATATTCCACTATCATATAATTAAATACAAATATAGTGACCCCAAAATTTTCATTCCTATTAAAAATGATTTTAAAAAAACACTCTCATTGGCTTCTTAGAACATTCTAGAAAAATATATTTGTTTTAATGAGTATATTTTCTAATTTTATGTGGATAACTATATCAGAATTAAATTACTAATGATTAAATGTTATTTCACACAAATTTTAGTGTCACATACTGACTAGGTAGTTCTAAGACATGAAATAATTTAATCTTTAGAAATTCTGTTTTATATCAATCATGTCAAAAGATCATATATGCTCATGAAGCTTACTGTAATCCGTTATAACCATGAAGTTTCATACTTAATAAAAAAGCAAGCAACATGATTTAAGGAATTCTGAAATCTTTATGTGAAACTTCTGTTTTTTGTAAATATAATATGTTCCCTCAGGAAAGGGTGAGAGGTCGGTGAAGAGTAAGACTGTCTCTAATTGGTAATTTTGACAATGAAATATACTTACCTAGTGCAGTTGTTGCAATCCTGGCTGAGCTTAAATCACCTGGAGAGTTTTTAGATACTAGCTGGAGGCCTACGTTGGACCAGTTACATTAGAGTCTCTGCGTGTGAGCCTCAGGCATTAGTACTTTTAATTTTTTTCCTTTACTGATTTTTAGAAGGAGGTTGGGAGGGGGAGAGAGAGAGAGAGAGAAAAATTGGTTGCCTCCCGTGTGTGTCCTGACCAGATATCAAAACTGCATCCTAGTTGTGTACCCTGACCAGGAATTGAACCCAAAAACTTTTGGTGTATGGGATAAATCTCCAGCCAACTGAGCACACCAGCCAGGACTAGATCTTTTTGACTAACACTGTTGAACTGATTTTTTTTTTAAATGCATAAAAAACACATAACATAATGTGTACTGTTTAATCATTTTTAAGTGTCCAGTTCAGTAGTGTTATATATGTTCACATTGATGTGAAGTACATCTTCAGAACTTTTTAATATTCCAAAAGTAAAACTGTATAACAAAACAACTCCCCTTTTCCCTACTCTTCACTTCTAGCCCCTAGTTAACCAGCATTCTGTTTTTTATTTTATGACTTTGCCTTCTTTAGATACTTCATATAAGTGGACTTGTACTATATTTACTTTTTAGTGTGACTGGATTATTTTATTTAGGCAAATGTCCTCAGGGATCATCCATGTTGTAGCATGTGACAGGATTTCCTACCTTTTTAGGGGTGAGTAATATTCCATTGTATATAAATACCACATTTTGTTTATTCGTCCATGTGTTGATGAACATTTGAATTGCTTCCACCTCTTGGCTGTTGTGGGTAGTGTTGCTGTGAACATGGGCATGCAAATATCTCTTCAAGAGCCTCCTTTCAATTCTTTTTCGTACATACCCAGAGGTGGGATAGTTGGACCATTTGGTAGTTCTTTTTTAATTTTTTTTGAGGAACTTCCAGACTCCTCCATAGAGGTTGCACCATTTTAAGGTTCCAGTTTCTCCACATCCTCAAAGACACTTTTGTTTTGTTTTTTTATAGTAGCCATTCCGATGGGGGTGTCATTATATCTCATTATGGTTTTGGTTTGCATGTCTCTGATGATTAGTGATGTTGAGTATCTTTTTATATGCTTATTGGTCATTTGTATATCATCTTTGGAAAAATGCCTATTCAAGTCCTTTGCTCACTTTTTAATAGAATTTGATTTTTTTTCTTCTTGAGTTTTAGGAGTTCCTATATATTCTGGATATTAACCCCTTATCAGTTACATGGTTTGTAAATATTTTCTTCCATTCTATACATTGCCTTTTCACTCTGTTGATTCTGTCCTTTGGTGCACAAAAGTTAAGTTTAATGTAGTCTCATTTATCTACTTTTGGTTTTGTTGCCTGTGCTTTGATGTTACATCCAACAAATCATTGCCAAGTTTAGTGTCTTGAAACTTTTACCCTTTGTTTTCTTCTAGGAGCTTTATACTTTCTGGGTCTTACATTTAGGTATTTACGCCATTTTGAATACATTTTTTATATGGTATAAGTAAGATAAGAGTGCAACTTTATTCTTTTGTGTGTAGATATCCCATTTACCCAGCACCATTTGTTGAAAAGATGGTTCTTTTTCCATGGACTAGTCTTGGCACCCTTGTTGAACATCATTTGACCATATATGTAAGGGTTTATTTGTGAGCTTTCTTTTTTATTGCATTGCCTATCTGTCTACTTTTATGCCAGTACCACACTATCTTGATTACTATAGCTTTAAGTGTGAGACCTCAAACTTGTTCTTTTTCAAAACTGTTTTGACTCTTTGAGGTCCCTTGAGATTTCAGTTGTAGGATCAAGTTTTCCATCTCTGCAAAAAATGCCATTGTGATTTTGATAAGAGATTAAATTAAGTGTGTAGATTACATCTTAACATTGGGATCTTCCCATGTATTGTGTATTAAGTCTTTCATCTTCTTGGTTAGGTTTATTCCTGGTATTTTATTCTTTCTGTTGTGATCATAAATGGAATATTTTTCTTAATTTTCTTTTCAGATTATTTATTGCTAGTGTATTAAAAAGCAGCTTATGTTTGTGTTTTGCTTTTTGTGTTCTGCAACTTTGCTAAATTTGTTTGCTAGTTTTCATTGGTTTTTCTGTGGTTTCTTTAGAGTTTTCTGCATAGAAGATCATGTCATCTGCAGATTATTTTATTTCTTCTTTTCAAGTTTGGATGTATTTTATTTCTTGCCCGAATGCTGTAGATTTTTTTTAAGTGAAAATAAAAATTGTATTTTTTAAAAAGGAATTGATGATACAGGTTCATGTAGGCCTTGAGAATTTTGGAATTAACTCTTTATTGAATGCAAAGGGAAACCATTTGAGGGTTTAAAGTAGGAGACAATCAAGTATTGCTTTAAAAATAAAACCAAAAAAACCACCTTGGGTCCTAGTGGGGATATGATGGAGAGAGTAAGAGGGAATGCAGAAGACTAGTAGAGTGCTACACAGTGATCTGATCAATGACTTGGACTGGGAGGAGGGCGAATGGTAAGAGTAGAGATGGAGAAAAGTGAATGGGATTGGGTATTTAGGAGTTAGAAGTGACAGAATCAAATGGTGGTTTGGACATATGGCTGAGAAGGACACAGGAGAGCAGTTTTAAGGCCAGTTCATTACTGGCTTGAGCACAACTAAGTGAACTGAGATAACATAGTGTGGTATAGAGATTTTTATAGGCAGAGTTTGAGGTGCTTATAAAACAGAGATGCTGCAAAGGAAAGTATGTGTGAATCTGGGCTTGGAAATACACCCAGTAACTAACTTGACTCCATGTTGGGGGCAATCCAGGACCTAATCTAAATTTTGGTGCATAGTACATGTTCAATTAATAGTTATGTAATGATTTCTCACAAAAATCAATTGATATTTTAATACATTTAATTACCTTTAATGTAGGAACTAAGATTTTCCTTTTTAGTATTATGTAAGTAGCATTTTATGGAAAGAAGGCCATTAGTTCTTCATCGAAGTAGCTGTCATTTGTTTATATTGACATTTTATGTCATTGAGCTCTCTTTAAAGGCCCGAATGTAGTAAATTCTGCTGTTCATAAGTCTGGCAAGCTCTAAAAGAGAGTCTTTGATGTGATATTATAATTCTATAAGAAAAAACATGTTCTGGATTGGAGGGAAGTAGAGAACGACACAGAAGAAAGGCGGGGAGGGGAAAGGAGAGCAGTGAAAGAAGTGGACAAAGGGGATTGGAGGGGAGAGTGAGTTTTCCATATGTTCTCTGTCAAGTATTAGAATGCAATCTACTTTTTTGATCCATTTGAATCATGAGCTTCAGAATACATAGGTTTTTTTTTAAGCTAATGCTATACAGCTCTTTACTGCTATAAACTGTCATTCTAATTAGTAGACACAGTAGTCAAATGAGTTTGTTGTTTGTTTTCTCTCTCACCACTGGATAAAGCTGGATAACAGAATATTCCATTATTCTGGTCCTGGTTCTGTCATTAATTGGCTTTGTGAACCTAAGAAGTCACTTGCCTTCTGTGAGCCTCAGTTTACTCATCTGCCAAATGATATAGCTGGACAAAATGATCTATAAAATTCTCTCTGCTCTAATATTTTATATTTCTTTGAAATCAGTTTTGTCCTAAGTATGGCAATGATTTTCAGTGTTTAAAAAAAGAAAGTTTTTTTGTAATTTATGATATTAACATATATTCTAAATATCGAGTTAGCACAGAAAGTTTTTTGCATAATTTGTCATTCTAACTTTTACATGCTGCTATTTGAGATTTTAGGGACTATCTGAGATTCTCCTATTAAGATTGTCATCGGTTTTATTAAATACTTGCCACCTGTACATAATTGTTTTGCATGATCTTCAGTTTGTTGATATTAATTTTTGTGGGAGTATTTGAGATAATTCCCAGACTTTGTATCTTTAGAGTTTCCTTTTGAGAGAATTCTTGTATTAAGAAACTAAAGCTGTTTTTTTCAAGTCTATGATTTATTTGTAGCCAGAATAACTTTATTTTAACTTTATGTTTCTTAAAGTTTTTATTTAAAATCTTTACACATTTTGCTTTGACAATGAACTGAACTGTGAAGAGATATTTTCAGTGTGACCTAATAAGATCATGCGATATTAAAGAAAGAAAAGTAATGCCCTGTATATGTAAGACATATAGTCGGAGGTACCAGAAAGTTATGCATTTATAAACTTTATCTATCTTCAGTTTTTATACTTTTTGGTTTAGTTTAATGTAAAGATTAGAGAATAGCAGGTACAAAGGTCTAGATTTCAGGAAAAGGATGACATTTGAGATCCTACTTTCAATTGTTTATATGGTCATGGTTTTAATACTGAGGAGCATTGATCATACTATCTTATAGACACTAGAGGGTAGCAAAGGATATATAAAGAAGGGGAAAACATGTTTCATTTTTCATCTTCTAGTGTGTAAATGACATATTAGACATATCTTCCAGACTATTCTTAAGTAGTGAAATTGTGTGTTTTATTTAAAGGGATATAACATTTCATTACTAAAAGCCTTCCAAAGCTTTCAAGCTAGCCATCACCAGGTAAATTCTTCAACATGATTTTCATCCTGTTAAAGAAAACTTTAGGGAAAAGTTTAAATTTGCACTTGTTAAAATTTAAATTCTTCTTCACAAGTAGAAAAAAAAAAGAATTCCTATTTTTGGTGGATCAAATAAGCACTAGGAAATTAAAAGATTTGAAAAGAATAAAAATATATTATGCCTAAGTGGTACTTAAGCAAATGTTGAGGTTTATCGATTGATGTTTTCAAAACAATATCACAAATCCGCAGAAGTTTTAACAGACTCCCCCCACCTTTTAATTTTTTTTTTTTTTATCGTCATCCGAGGACATTTTTCCATTTTTTTGTTGTTGTTCAGATAGAGTGGGAGGGAAAGAGAGGAAGAGAGAGAGAAACATCGATATGAAAGGGACACATTGAGTGGCTGCCACCCGCATTACCCAACCAGGGCCGGGGACAAACTGCAGGAAACATGCCCTTATCAGGAACCGAACCCGGGTCTCTCGGGACCGCAGGCCGAAGCTCTAACCGCTGAGCCAAATCAGCCAGGGCTGTTTTTTGTATATTTTAATTTGTTCTGAAACACCTGTTAAAGCAAGATAGACTAGCATTGAAACACAATTTTAGTTTAATCTCATTTTCTAAAGTATCCAAACATTTTTTTGTGATTGTCTATATAAGTATGTAATGCCCTAGCGCTGCAAATTTCTAAGGATGCTAATCCCTGATATTCAAGAATAAATGCTGGGGGATGGGAGATTAGAATAATTTTAATAATAACATTGACTATTAAAATTTAATCTGAAATTATTTTTATCATCAAGAAGTTAATTCACATCATTCTAAATGGTACTCTCAGGGCAAAACTATTTAAATGCAATTTTAAAAAGTTAGCTATATAATTTCTTTTTGCTTAGCTTAACAGTAATAGATAATTGCAAAGAAAGGTGGGGAAAGGGGTGTAGTTCCTGTGCTTTTAAAAAATATATTTCTTGTAAGAATTTTATTGCAAATGAATTGTTACCAAATGTTAATAATCTATTATGTCTTGTTTTTTAAAGTGAATGAATTTTTAGCTTTTGAGGGTTCCATCTTGTTGGATATGAGAATTAAACATCTAATCAAAACAAATCAGTTAAGTCAAGCAACTGCTCTAGCAAAGCTGTGTTCTGACCATCCAGAGATTGGTACAAAAGGTAGTTTTAAGCAAACTTACCTTGTCTGTCTTTGTACATCATCACCAAATGAAAAGTTAATCGAAGAGGTGAGTATGTTTTCTTTTCATAGTAATTATTTTAAAAGTAAAGAAACTTCTCGATTAGATTAACTTCCCTTTCTCTTAGATAGTGAGGGAGACCATTGTTGTCAATCTTGTTTTTGGTATGCTCTTGGATAGTGATTCTAAACAACTTTCTGAATTATATGTAAAGTAATTTTATCTAGCTTCTGTTTGAAATAATTTGACCCTTTTAACTCCTTTGGCTAAATTATAGGAAAGATGGTGGTGACTTAACAATTTAGTAGGATGTTTATATTTATCAGCATTTGGGTCTTAAATTAGTTTTACCTGACTTCATGATACTTGCATATCTTTTTAACTGGCTAATTTAAGTAACTTTATAGAATTTATATTACTTCCCCCTAGGAATATTTTCTCTGCTTTTAATGTGCATAAAAAACCATTTACTATATTTAATATTTAAAATGTATCTCTTATGAGAGCTAGATATCTATATCTCTTTCTAATTATATGTAAAGATAAAGTTTATATTTGCATATGTAATCTAAAACTTAATTTTCTTAGACATGATTTTTTTACTTCTAATTTGACGTAAAGCATAGTATTTAAGTATTTTTATCTTTTATATTACAGAATTCTGAGAGTAGAATCATGGTCCAAATGGGAATTTTGCATTTTGGATGACTCATAATTTCAAAATAAAGTTAGAGACAGTTGTAGGAAAATTAAATGTTGTTAATCAAGAAACAGGGAATATGTATTTAAAGAATATGTATTTAAATGAAAACTATAATTTGTTAGTCAGTATTAATGTGTACAAGTATCTTGTATCTTTAATATAAATATCCTTCAACTCCAGAACAAGAGAGAGGAGAACAAAGGGGTTGTAGGACAGACTTAAAGATATATAAGTGGAAATACCGAGATGCAAGACAGAGAGGACATTTAACAGAGTATGTGTGATCACCTGAGTAGACAGAGATTGTAGTCAGGTTCCAGAAGGAAGATAGCCTTAGATAGAAAGCTGAATGTCCATATCAATTTAGAGTTTCTAATTATAATGATGATTGGGCCATTTTATTTTATTTTTTAATAGAAAGTGAAGAGGAAGATGGGAAGCTTAGACCAAGATTAGGAATAAGCCTGTTGTATATGACAAGGTTAATGAGGGTACTCGCGAAAATGTCAGGCAGTTTCTAGGCTGGATGGAGTAGAGCAAAGGGTTCTAGCTAAGGAAATTATGTCAGTAGTTTGAACATTGGCTCAGCTATAGACCTTTTTCTTTGCCATTTCTCTTTTATCTCAGATAATTGGCTTTTTAATCACTGTATAGCAGAGCAAAATTGAAGATTGAAGTTTTTCTGATTAGTTCAGAATAACTGTAGACAGTAGACAGATGTATAAAGTTTCTTGAGATAGTCTTTAATGTGTGTAACATTTTTTTAAAATTCTTAATTATTGTACTGTTACATCTTAGATGATTTTCAAATAAAGTTTTAATGATTGGTTTAGTCCCTGCCCTTAAGTTAGTCTGTCCATCTGTCCTTCCTTCCTGTAGCAATTTTTATTTAGTGAATTGTGCTTACCACTGGGTAAGTGCTTACCACTGGGGCAGGGGTGGGGGGTGTGGGGAGAGTTAAAAGTGAGTAAGGCATAGGCCCTGTCCTAAAGAAGCATCCCTTATATATAGTAGGAAACTATCTAAATATAGGGTGGTTGGGTTAGCATTGAAGTCCTATTTGAAGTTGAAGGCTATGAATTTGTAATCTTAAGAGAAAAAAAAAAATCTGTGTTTTTAACTGTTTTGAATAATCAAAAGATTATCTAATACTCAACCTAAGTTAAATTGCCTTTTGGTTTAATTATCCAGAGTTGAGCAGCAGCAACTCAGCCCACTCTGGGAGATCCTAAGGAAAATTTTCTTTGTGGACCCTGGGTAGTTCTGATGTCATGTGAAATGTTTTTATTTTCTTTCTCATGTGAAGCAGGAAGAATTAAGATATTCCATGTTCTTAAACAGAATTCACTAAAGTCTCTGAACCCTACCCCAGAAACAAAACTAGATTACAGAGTACAGGACAGAATATGTGTAAGTCTACACATTTTCTTGTTAAAGGTCCCTTTTTGCTTAGACATTGTTGGATTATTCTTTTATATTTCTGTTACAAATATAGAAACTTTTTCTTCATTGTTTTATGTGAGGTAAATTCTCTTATTATTTCTGCTCTAAGTAAAGATAGTCACTTTGGAACAATTGCCCAAAGACATTGCCCCCGTCAGAATAGATATGCTCACTCTCACATGACCCACTTCATTCATTTACTTTCTGGTTCTTGTAAACATTTGAGTTTTTTACCCATTCCTTAAGGTATGGTGGAAATAGATACTGGAAAAAGTCAACTATACCTTGGATCTGTGGTCCTTTTGCAGAAATTTGTATCCAAGTGAGCCAGTAGGCAAGGGATTGGCTATTTTCCAGGACACTTTCAATGTGATAAAAATAGCAGCTAGCCCTGGCAGAGGAATTGTTGCTGAGGGAAATTAGTGTGTATCTGGCTTCTCTGAAAGGAATGAGCTTTGATCTGGATTCTTGGTTTAGGTATAAAAACAAAATTTAGCAGTGTTTATTTTAGATCCAGTGTTTCTATTGGTTTTATCATTAAAATAAACATAGAAATGTCAATAGTAAAATCCTCTATCTTGTCTCTAGCCATCATTTTCTCACTTAATACTCCCCCAACTAATCATTAAGTTTGAAATATATAACCTTTATGACATTTTTCTCTTTACATATATGTTTATTATATACCTTATGTACTTAAAACATACATACATACACCTTGGGTGCTAGTCACTTTTCTTCTCTTATTATGGACATCTTTCCATATCATTCCATATAGATCAATTTCATTTTTTCCCATGGCTGCATAATTTTGTATTATGGATTTGTAATATCTTTAAGCCATTGGGGGACATTTAATTTGTTGGCTTGTACATAACATCTTTTTTTCTTGTTGAGGGTGCACTAGTAGGGTAGATTTCTAGAAGTAATGAATTGCTACGTCAAAGAATTTACACATTCTAAATACACAGAGCCATACTGTCATCCAAAAAAGATTATGCCAACTTATGCTCCCATGAATACTACATGAAATTTCTTCTTTTTTAATACTAGAGATTATCCATCTTTTAAATCTTTGCTAGCCTGAGAGTTAAAAAAAAAAAATAGTAGCTCATTATTTGATTTTATGTTTTCTTAGTATGACATGTTTACCATTTAACTTCTTTTCTAGATGGAAAACAGTTTTATTTTGATAAGCAAAAAACTATTCTTGAAATTTAATTAGAGCCAATATATTTTTAAAGTACATTTGGTTAAAAGTATGTTATAAAATATTAAGTGTTCTATATTTTTTGAATACCTGGCATAACGAGCTATATTAAAACATAAAAATGGTTCACACGTTTTAAATGATTCTTTTTGCTATACAATGATTTAGCATGATATTTCTTTAACAAACAGATCAGTCTAATTGGCTTTAACTATTTTATTCAGAGTTCAAAATTTTCTGATATTTAAATTTTTTGCTCGCTTTCAAAGCAATAGAAAATAGTTATGTGTAATATAATATAGACATAGACCCTATGTAGGTAATATATAGGTAATTCCTACTTTATGCTGTCTTGGACTTCAGAAATAATTCTTGGTCATTAAGGGATATATTTGGTATATTTTTCACTTTCCTAGTTTCGATTCAACTATTCATTAGTTTAAATATGGTTTTATTTTCCCTGCCATTCTCTTTAGTGCCACATTTTTTTCAAGAGGACTATCTAGTGGCAAATCAGGGATTTAATAAAGGCCATCAAGGGCACAGTAAAAATTATTTTTTTAGTATACCTATAAAAAATGAGATTTTTCTGTATTATTGAATATAGTAAATGTTTCAGTTGATAAATTATATGTATAAAAATAAATGTATAGAAGCTATCTTACATACATGCAAGTATAGTTTAAATTATTAAGTGTAAGATAATGTACATAATATCATTGAAAAATAAGTTTATTATATATAATGTACACTTTGAATCATTTGAGCATTTAGCAAGAATGGCTTAGGTATTAGAAGAACAAAAATAAATAATCAGAATCAAAATAAATCAAGCACTTCAAGATGTAAGAATTTTTGTTAAACCTGAACATGCAAAAATCAGTATTTAGCATTAATAAAGGGTCCCAATGTGCTTGTGCCTGTGGAATGCTGGCAAGTGCACAGACTTTGAAACTAGACCTGGGTTGAAATCTTGACTCTGCCACTAATTAATCATGTGCCTTTGAGCAAATAATTTTTCTTCTGAACCTTATCTCTAAAAAGAAGTTGTTGTATCTACCAGGCAAGTTACTGTGCTGACTAGCAATGCTATTTCAGAAGAAACTGGCACTAATAAATGAATAGTAGCTGCTATTGTTACTATTAACATCTTATGAAAAAACAAAAAAACTCATGGGTTGATTTCCTAACATTTGTCTGCATGGGTGTGCCAGGGTAACTATTTAAAGTTAATACAGCTTTTAATAAGAGATACTGTGATAAAATGGAAAGAGAGTAAGCCTTTGATGTCAGTCAGATATAACTTGATTTGTGGTCCTACCACTACATAACGGTGGAAATGGGAAAATTATGTAATTTCTTTGAACCTCACATTCATTATATATAAAATGTTAATGATAATACCAACCTAGTGGAAAGTTGTGATTAAATGTAACGTATATAGTGTCTGACAATGCATTTACTATTGTAGGTATTTGAAAATATTTGTTATATATATAGTTTATCCCTTTTTTTATTTGTTTCAATGGGGTAACTAGAAGAAATAGGCAGAGGAGCAGTTGTAAGAACGCTGCACCGAGGAGTTCTAGTACGTAGGTTTCAGTCTTAATTCTGCAATTAACTTCATACTTACTTTAAGAAATTATTGTTATTAAACACAGATTCAGAGTTGGGTCTTAGTGTTTTCTATCCCAATTTAATGTATAAAGTGGAATCTCTGAATCTATCCCCATGTAACCTTTATCCTCATTATCAAAGATCAACCTCAAGATATCCTCATCTCAGTTAGACACTTGTTCAACCTTAAACACATTACATTTTACACACACACAGGTATGTAAAAGTTGATGGGGAGAGAGAGAAGATCAACAAGGAGGGACATGGTTACCTCTATGGTACATGGGTGCTAACGGTCTGTATCGGCCTTCAATTCTTTTTGCCATTTGTCTGTTGTGCCATTTGGAAT
The DNA here is from genome assembly GCF_014108415.1 of Molossus molossus. Classification (NCBI taxonomy): domain Eukaryota; kingdom Metazoa; phylum Chordata; class Mammalia; order Chiroptera; family Molossidae; genus Molossus; species Molossus molossus. Next base: position 65,128,654 of record NW_023425402.1, on the reverse strand, counting down.
TAATCTTTTTATTCTGTGGAACACCAGTGATTTGTGATTGTAGGCTGTTTGTTACACCCTTGTCTTAGAGCAAATGCTTGTGGAAATCATAGGTAAATTTTGTTTGTTTTATGTAGTAAATTATGTAATGAGGTAGCAAATTCTAATTTTTTAAGAAGCAATAGATGTAAGTACATAATTAAATGAAGCAAGTTGCCATCATCTAGGTTATACCTTTGCATGCATGACTGTTGACAAGCTTTGAGATGGAACGATTGTATATTAAAAGAAAAATACTGGAGATTTATAGAAAACTGAGGTGAGCTTGATTTAAAAGTGTTACAGCTATATAAAATGTTTCCTGTTATACTTTATTCCCCTCAGATGAAGAAACACTGTTTATTAGTCTATATCCAGTAGACCTTTCTGTCTTTCTACTAATTCTAATGCTTTTTAAATTATTGGATAAGGGGGGGGCATACAGGTACTGCATCTTTTCTTTTTCAGTATCATAGATGTGATTTAATGGTTAAAGGGTACTTGTAATTAGCATTAGTTATTTACACATAAATGCATGCTTGTAAAGTTCTCTGGCTTATAGATTATTTCTTTAAACTGCAACCTAGTAATGACAAATTATGAACTAATAGTACTTCAGTTAATGAGGTTTTACTTGTGAAAAATGATCTGTAAATATCTAATGAAAATTTTCAAGTACATTACTATATATCTTAATATAAAATCATTTTATGGCATATTTCTATATCCTTCTTCTGTAGATTTCAGAAGTTGATTGCAAAGATGCGCTAGAAATGATCTGTAACTTAGAATCTGAGGGTGATGAAAAAAGTGCTCTTGTTTTATGTACTGCATTTTTGTCACGTCAGCTCCAACAAGGAGAAATGTACTGTGCTTGGTGAGTTATATTGTTTTAAGGACCGCACAACTCCTTAATATACCAGTAATGATCACATAATTACCAGTATTGATAAAGAAAATTTTAATGTCGGAAAATGAAAGAAATGTTTATTTTGTCTGATGCCACAATAAAAAATTATTCAAATATATATGCCACCTATTATTGAATGTGTCTATTTTTTTCCTCTGCATACTACATGTCTACGAAACTAGCTATTAGTGGTTTATGTATGGAAATATGGTTCTTTTTTTTTTTCTATGAGAGATCATTCTACTTCATTAACTTCTTCAGTGCACATTTTTTATATGGTACATTTCCAAGTGCGCAAAGCCTGTTATATTTAGTCTTTTGGAGAGATACAACCAACAGAGATGTTGACTTCAGTTAACTCTAAATCTTTAATATCAGCTGTGTTAAATTAGTGTTAGCTAAAACTGACCATTTATCTAGTCAGTCAACAGCATTATTAATCATTATTGTGGGAACAAAAAACAAAATTTAGTTTATAGTATTTTGACATTTAAGAATGTTTACCAAGTGATACATGGCATACAAATGAGTATAGAACAGGCAAGTTAAACAAATGATTGTGTAACTAAAGAATAGTAAAGTGTACCCTGGCCAGTTTGGCTCAGCCGTTAGAGCGTTGGCCTATGGTCCAGAGCGACCCAGGTTCGGTTCCTGCTAAGGGCGCGTACCTCGGTTGCATTTTGTCCCCGGCCCTGGTTGGTCGTGTGGGTGACAGCCACTCGATGCGTCCCTTTCATGTTAATGTTTCTCTCTCTCTCCCTCTCACTCTATCTGAACAAAAAATGGAAAAATGTCCTCAGGTGAGGATAAAAAAATAAATAAAAGAATAGTAAAGTGTATAATTATAAAGGTTTTCTGAGTAGTTAAGCTTTGTTATGAAAGAAGGATTATATGTGCAATAGAGAGAGAATTAATACAAATGGCCGGTAGAAAGATTCTGAAGGGAGAATAAATAACGTGTATTTATTGAGGATAAGTAGATTTCCTATATAATAAGTATCAGTGATGACTAAGAAATTAATATATTGGTTTTAAAAATCATTTAAGATTATATATGAAAAGGGAAAACAGTCTTATTATAAGACCAAAAGTAGAAAGAAGACAAAATGGAAGCTTATGTTTAGAAACACTGTTTAAGACAAGCAGTTGAGAATGGATTGGGAGCTGGATGGTGAAGGCAGAGTTGGAGGGAATGAAGTGGCAGTATAAGAAGTTGAGTTGAGACAGGAAAATCAACTCGAAAGCCAGTAAATAATCCAGCGGGGAGGCTATGAAGGCTTCCTTATGGATATAGGCTGTAGTGGAAGAAACAAGTTAACAGTCTTGAGGATAGTAAAAAGCTGGTAGGGTCAGTGATAATGATGCATTAAGTTAGAAAGATGGTGAACTGTAAAGAATGTTAGTGATCTTTTTCATATATTAAGTTTCAGGTTTCAGAAGAGATCAAAGTGAAGGAGTCTTATAAAGAACTAGAGATGTGAAAGTGGTAAAGACTGGAGAGAGAGATTTTGAAGTCCTCAATATAAGGTTAAAATCCACAAGTGAGCAAGTTATTCAAGTAGGTGGTGAAAAGACCAGACTTGCTAGGAGTGGAAACAGAGGAAATGCTAATAGGAAGGCCTGTATTGAGGAGAAAACTTGGTGAAAAATAATTGATGAAAGAACATTTTTGTAGAAGTTAACTATGGAGAACAGAAGAGAAGTAGGATGATAGGTAAAAGGGAGAAAAATTCACCACTTCAGTAAGATTATTTTCTATGAAAAATACCTTGTAATTGTATTTGAATACATTTCAAAGTTTATTTTTCAAAACTTCTGTTGTTTCACTGCTGTGACACAGATTAGTTACTTCTGGGTTCTGTGCCATCATTGATTCTTAACATTTACCTAATAATACTCTACTTGAAAATTTAAATTTAACTGACCAATTAAATGGGTCAATTTTAAATTTAAGTTAAAAGATAAAAATTAGCCCTGGCCAGTTTTTTCAGTGGTTAGAGCATTGGCCAGTGGACCAAAGAGTCGCAGGTTCGATTTCAGTCAAGTGCATGTACCTCGGTTGCAATTTGGTCCACAGCCCTAGTCGAGGTTATGTGGGAAGCAAACCAGTCCATGTGTCTCTCTCACGTAGATGATATTCTCTCCCCTCCCCCTCCCTCACACTCTATCTGAAGGTAAATGGAAAAATATCCTCAGGTGAGGATTTTAAAAAAAAAAAGATAAAAATTAAATGCTTTTAAAAACCATTATGCTACTTGAATATACACACACATTTTGCACTCTCTTATTAAAGTTCAGAAGTGGCTCAAAGTTACCATTTGTATAAATTGTTTAAATGTCAGGTGCTTTCCTAGTAAAAGGCAGTACTTTTCTCTCTGAGATTGAAAAATATTAATAATAAAATGGTAAATTATATTCTGATTTTATTTAGTCTCTAGATAACTTAGATGTTTTTCTTTTGCTTTTAAACTTAATTATACATACAGAATTCAAATCTAAAACCAGTTTTAATTTCAGATGTAATGACTGCACTGACATAGTCCATGTTTATTCCATTACTGCTCTAACTTATGTTTTATACTTTTTTAGGGAACTCACTCTGTTTTGGAGTAAATTACAGCAGAGGGTAGAACCATCTGTACATGTATACCTGGAAAGATGTCGTCAACTTTCTTTGTTAACCAAGACGGTATATCACATTTTCTTCCTGATTAAAGTTATTAATTCAGAGGTAAGAATAATTGAGATCTCTTTTCTTAATGTAAAATACATAAAATATCTTTAATAAAAGACATTTTGGCACCTTTCTCACTGATTTTTATTTAGTGCTTTAAACATCGATATTTTCTTAATTGGTCCTTTAAAACATTTGATGCAGAGAAACTAAAAAATGCAAATGAGAGCTAGGGGCTTGCTCTTAGCCTGGAGAAAAGTAATATACTTAATAATTGTAATTTACCATTCTGTAATTTTTACTCATAGTTATTACACTATTTTGATAATTTGCCTCTATAGAAATGTGGAGAGTGTAAAGGGAAATTTAAGAGTTAGCTTCCTTTGCCAGCCATCTAGCAGATCACACTATCTAAAAATTCTTCTTTTACGGAACACCCAGAAATACTTGATAAAATTAAACAAAATTTTTTTTTTTTTTATGTATAGCATCTGAGATTTCAAGAATTAGGGAAATCTCCAGGCTCAAAATGCAAAGAAACCTAAAAACAAGAAAAATTTGAGCTGATGCTAGACCTCTCCTTCTGGTGGAGATTGGGATATGTTAGTACTTGCAATTAAGAGGGTTGAATTGTAATGTTTACACAGGGATAGAAGGTAGCTATACGGGGATAGGAGATAATATCTTGGCTCTCTCAAGTTGGAGAGTTAGAACTGAGCTCTGTCTTCCCTCCTCCGCCAACCTGTGAAGTACTATAATTTCACTCTAGGGTAGATTAGAAAAATATTACTCAGACACGGGTGATAAGGAAACTTGTGTGTGTCCAACTGGCCTGTGAGTCAGAGGACAAAATGTTCCCTCTTAGGAGTTATAACCATTGGTCTTCCCCCACACAGATTTTGGCTCCACACTTACCTGTACAGTGATACCTCGGTTCTCGGACATAATTCGTTCCAGGAGGACGGTCGAGAACCAAATTGTTCGAGAACCGAAGCAATGAAACCCAATAGGAAATAATGGAAACTGGATTAATTCGTTCCACGCCCCAGAAAATGCCTATTTACTGGCCTAATTTGTATATAATATGTAGAAAAACATAAGTCTCAACAAGAAATAAAAGTGTACAGTATGTCTAAGGGTTAAATTCAGTGTAAAGCGTGACTCTCTCCACAAAGCGTGACTCTCTCTCTGCACTCGCACTGATGACGCAAGCAAGGCGCGCTGGGCCGAATGAACGCCATTCGGCTCAACTCGGCTCATCTCGGAAGTTCGAGTTCCAAATATTTGTTCGGATTCCAAGACAAGAGTTTCTCGAATCTCCTGGTCGAATACCGATTTGGTCGAAATCCGAGGCGTTCGAGAACCGAGGTATCACTGTATAGTCCAGGAATCCCTATGTCAAGTAAGAATGTTGAACAGGGTAAAGATGAAGTGAGTCTGGGCTGGTAATACTGGGATTCCTGGCAGAAGCAAATGTAGAACTGAAGAGATAAACCCTCAGAACAGGATTCTCAGATAAAGCCCTGCTTATGATGACTTCATGATCAAGATTTAAAAAACATGAAACAGTCTGCCAAGGAATTTTTAGCAAAGAGAAATAAAAGGATTAAACATTCCAGGATAAAAGCTATAAACTACATACATTTATTATTATTATTTTTTTTAATCCTCATCCGAGGACATTTTTCCATTTTTTGTACAGACAGAGTGGGAGGGAGAGAGAGGAAGAGAGAGAGAGGGAAACATCGATGTGAAAGGGACACATCAAGTGGCTGCCACCCGCACGACCAACCAGGGCCGGGGACAAACTGCAACCGAGGTACATGCCCTTAGCGGGAACCGAACCCGGGTCTCTCCGGACCGCAGGCGGACGCTCTAACCGCTGAGCCAAACCGGCCAGGGCAAACTACATACATTTAAAGACAAATTGTCAAGATTTATAAAACATGAAGCAATCAGACATGAATGAATTTCAGTACACAGAATAGGAGAATTATTTGCCTAATAGTTTACAATAAATAGAATTATGGATAAATCTATAACATACATATATTTAAAGACATAAAATAAGGAATTAAAACATGAGAAAGGAAAATAGTATCAAAATGACCAAGCAGTGCCCGGCCAGTGTGGCTCAGTGGTTGAGCACCAAGAGGTCACCAGTTCGATTCCCTGTCAGAGTACATGCCCAGGTTTTGGGCCAAATCCCCAGTGTGAGGGGCATGCAGGAGGCGGCCAATCGATGTTCTCTCTCATCGATGTTTCTATTTCTCCCTCCCTCCCTCTCTCAAATCAATAAAGAAAAAAATAAATAAATGACCAAGCAGATTTTGAGTCAAAAGAACTTTTACAAATAAAAGAACGTAGTCACTGAAATGAAAACACTTAACAGATGCATTAAACAGATTAGACACAACTGAAGAGGGAATTGGTAAGCAGAGGTTGCATGTGTTTCCATTTATTTATTAACTAAGTCAGAATCCAAGTTTTATAAAATTAATTTATTTTCTTGTAGGAATGCAGTTGGTTTCTATTTTAAATGTTCACAGAAAACACTTCATGGATGTGCTGCCTCACATATCATGGAATGCCAAACAGTTTTTAGGAATCCTTAAAAACAAATTCAGCATGACAAGAAGTAGTTTTAAATTCGTTTTTTGTTTTTTTTTTTAAAGAAGGGACCAAAAGACACTCCTATTCCTCCCCCCCTTTTTTTTTGTTAATTCTCACCTGAAGATATTTTTTCATTGATTTTTAGATAGAGTGGGAGGAAGGAAGGGGGAGAAAGAAAGAAACCAATGTGAGAGACATAGCACATCACTTGATTGCCTCCCACACGACCCTGACCAGGGTCAGGGATCAAATCTGAGACCCTCCACAGGCCAACGCTCTAACCACTGAGCAAAACTGACCAGGGCCCTCCTGTCCCCGCCTTTTTATTTGTTTTATTCACCCATGGATATTTTTCTACTTATTATCAGATAAAGTGGGAGGGAGGAAGGGAGAGAGAGAGAGAAAACATCGATGTGATAGAGCCACATCAACTGGTTGCCTCCTACACGACCCGATCAGGGCCAGGGACGAACTGAAACCGAGGTACATACCCTTGACTGAATCAAAGCCATGACTCATTGGTCCATGGGCCAATGCTCTAACCACTGAACCAAACTGGCCAGGGCCTCCTATTCCCTTTTTAAAGTACCTTTTAAAATCTGTAGTTAGTCAATATATCTTATATGTGTCTTCATTTTTCTCTCTCCTGAAATAATTTTATTTTGAGGAGGAAGGAGCAGGAATAAATTCTTATGCTTTTCTCTTTTGCTCTGTCATCCTTGTTAACTCATCTTGCTTTTTCATTTTATATAGTATAGTTCTACAGTTAAAAAATAAACTTAGAACAGTAAGTTTCTTAGGAAATTACTGCAGTTTTAAAATAGAAGTTATGCCACAGCTTTTGTCTAACTAAAAAACAACATGGTTAAGTAGAAGGAACTTGGAACCAGAAGTCAGACAAACTGGCTATAAATCTTGACTTGCTATTGACCAGTTGATAACTTGAACCACTTTGGATTTCATTTCTTAATCAAAAGAATTTAGAAGGTTAGGTAAAAGTGACTCTTCTCCCTCAACCTTACACTGCTCTCACAAGAATACCATATTGGAAAGGGGAAGAAAACTTGAACAAGAGCTGTGCATCATGGTAGCTGTTAGCCACTTGTGGCTATTTAAGTAAAATGTAAAATTATTTCTTCAGTCACAATAGCCACGTTATAGGTGTGCACTATCTCCTCCATGTGGCTAGTGACTACCATGTTGAACAGCACAGATAAACAACATTTCCATCATCTCGGCTCTGAGTAGTGCTTTTTTAGAGGGATGTAGAGTTCAGAAATAAAGCAGGTAAAGGAGCAGTTAAAAGCATGAATAGTCTGGCAGGGTGGTGGGCGAATTGGTTGGAGTATTCTCCAGTACACCAAAAGGTTGCAGGTTTGGTTCCTGGTCGAGACACCATTACTTGGTTTGCAGGTTTGATCCCCGGTCTCGGTGTTTGTGAGTCAACCAGTCTGTTTTTCTTTCATATCAGTGTTTCTCTCTCTCTCCTTCTCTCTCTAAAAATCAATAAAAATATATCCTCTAGTGAGGATTTTAAAAGAAAAAAAAAAGTATTTGTTCTTAGAACGGCGGATGAAGACCAAAATATATATTTCTCGTTATCACAGTATCACAAGTTAGTATCAAAACAAATGAGAGAATGGCACATTTGGGTAACTACGGTTACTTCAGTTTGCCTGGTTTTGTAGGCTATTTGGGTAGGGGGAAAGGTAAAAGATGTAGCTAGACAAAATGACACATAGGTTAGATAATGAAAGCTCTCTTTTATACCATGCTTAGTTACATTTGATTCTGAAATACATAGATAACCATTTAAGAATTTTAAAGCAGTATAAGACAATGATGTGTGTCCTTTCTTAACTGTCACTTTTAAAACTTCAGTTTTAGCCCAGCCAGTGTGGTTAAGTGTCAGCCCATGCACCAGGGGGTCACCGGTTCAATTCCTGGTCAGGACACATGCCCAGGTTGTGGGCTCAAGTCCCCCAGTGGGGGTGTGCAAGAGGTGGCCCATCGATGTTCTCTCTCATCAATGTTTCTGTCTCTCCCCCTCTCCCTTTCCCTTCCTTTCTCTCAAAAATTCAGTAAAGAAAAAAATTTTTTTATTGGGTTTTTTATCCTTGTTTAGTCCATTTTTTCCTTGGTTTTCTTCTTGGTCTTTGCACCCTTCCTTTTCCTGAAATCAAATCCGGTTCAGTGTGCCAGCCTCCTTCCTTCACTCTCTTTTTAGCTCACAAATTTAAGGTTCTGTTTAGTAAAATATTTTTGTTTCTTCTTAATCTGTGAAAATGCAGGCCCTATCAGCTTTTTTTTACTTCTTTTTTACATTTTGATCTTACACCACATATATTCATTCTCATAAATATGGCCAACATCTTTTGGTTGGCTTATTTTTCATATAAATAAATATATATGTTTATTTATTTATTTATATATTTTCCCCTTCTGGTTCCTTTTTAAAACCCATTTTATCTTCATATCTTTCAAATGACTTACATTCACTACTGCTGTCTTACAATAACAGTTCAAGATGCTAATTCAAAAGGAAAAATTTATGTTTCCTTCTACTCCTAATTCTTAAACTGCTTCATCCATGAGGTAGGGCATTTGACATTCAATTTTGTGATCAACTAGAATCTCTACTATTAAGGATGAAATAAGTTTATTTTGTTAAAGTAAAAATCTCATTTCATTACTCAGGAAATAACGGGAACATTCTCAGTTTTGTAATTGGGTTAAGAGGGTTTGGTTTCAGAAGGATTGCAAATGCAAACTTAGGAAATGAGATTTGTTAATGGCATTTATTAATCACTTACAATGTACCAGACATACCAGACTATTCCCGGTACTTTAGATACATAATATCTATTAATGCTCACAGCAGTTTCACAAAGTTTGTGCTCTTTTGATCTCTGTTTTATGAGTGGGATATGAAAGGTGAGAAGTAAATAACTTCCCAGTTTGCCTGGCTATTAGGTAATCTTGGCTGCCACTGCTTATGCTTTCTCTGATCTACTGTACAGTTCATTTTACACACAACACACCACCACCACCCCCAGACTAAGTTGCAGTGCTTTATAAGGAGCATTGTTTCATATATTGACTATTGCAAAATTTGAGAAAAGCAAACCTCAATTTTAAATTACTAAATTCACAAATCTGTATTGATTAGTGTAGATTAAGTTAACATTTCCTATTTGCTTTTTCACAGACTGAAGGGGCTGGACTTGCTACCTGTATAGAACTATGTGTTAAAGCTCTTCGCTTGGAATCTACAGAAAATAACGAAGTGAAAATATCTATTTGCAAGACCATTTCATGCTTGTTGCCTGATGATCTGGAAGTTAAACGTGCTTGTCAATTGAGTGAATTTCTTATTGAGCCTACGGTAGATGCATATTATGCTGTGGAAATGTTGTATAATCAGCCAGACCAGAAATATGATGAAGAGAATCTTCCAATACCAAATTCTCTACGCTGTGAGCTCTTACTTGTATTAAAAACTCAGTGGCCCTTTGATCCAGAATTCTGGGATTGGAAAACCTTAAAACGACAATGTCTTGCGTTAATGGGGGAAGAAGCATCTATTGTGTCTTCAATTGATGAACTAAATGACAGTGAAGTTTATGAGAAAGTAGTAGACTACCAGGAAGAGATCAAAGAAACTTCTGTGAACGGACTTTCTGGTGGAGTTGGTGCTAATTCTGGCCTTTGTGATGAAAAGCAGAAGAAGAGAGAAATAAAACAATTAAGGGAGAGGGGATTTATATCTGCTAGGTTTCGAAATTGGCAAGCCTACATGCAGTATTGTGTACTATGTGACAAGGAATTCCTTGGCCATAGAATAGTACGCCATGCTCAGAAACATTACAAAGATGGAATTTACAGTTGTCCTATATGTGCAAAGAACTTTAATTCTAAAGAAACTTTTGTTCCTCATGTCACGTTGCATGTTAAACAATCTAGTAAAGAGAGACTAGCAGCTATGAAACCATTAAGAAGATTGGGAAGGCCTCCTAAGATCACAACTACCAATGAAAATCAGAAGGCTAATGCTGTGGCCAAGCAGGAACAGCGGCCTATAAAAAAGAATAGTCTCTATTCAACAGACTTTATAGTATTTAATGACAATGATGGTTCAGATGATGAAAATGATGACAAAGATAAATCTTATGAGCCAGAAGTGGTCCCAGTACAGAAACCAGTACCTGTCAATGAATTTAATTGCCCTATAACTTTTTGTAAAAAGGGCTTTAAGTACTTTAAAAATCTAATTGCTCACGTAAAGGGGCATAAGGATAATGAAGATGCCAAGCGCTTTCTTGAAATGCAAAGCAAAAAAGTGATTTGCCAGTACTGTAGGCGGCATTTTGTAAGTGTTACTCATCTCAATGATCACTTACAAATGCACTGTGGCAGTAAACCATATATCTGTATACAGATGAAATGTAAGGCTGGTTTTAATAGTTACGCGGAGCTCTTAACCCACCGAAAGGAACATCAAGTTTTTAGAGCAAAGTGTATGTTTCCTAAATGTGGCAGGATTTTCTCAGAAGCTTATTTACTATATGATCATGAAGCACAGCATTATAATACCTACACTTGTAAGTTTACAGGTTGTGGTAAAGTATATCGTTCTCAGAGTGAGCTAGAGAAACATTTGGATGATCATAGCACTGAAAAAGCGCTGCCTCCAGAAGACCAACTTAGTTCATCTGGAGCTTCTGTTCAGCCTTCCAAAGTGAATCAGAACTCAGAAGGGAACACTGAGAAAGAGAGGTCTGTGCTACCTTCACAAAATAACATTGAAAATACCTTATCAGCAGATAGAAGTGATGCTTGGGTTAAAAGTAAGGCAGAATCTGCTGTGGCCAAACAAGACCAGATTTCTGCTTCCGAGCTCAGTCAGACTGATGAAACGTTGCCAAATGGTTTGGAAAACCCTGCTGCCACTACTCTGCTACAGACAGGTGAAGTAGCTGTGTCCCTTAAGGTGTCCCTCAACCAGGGGATTGAGGATAACTTTGGAAAGCAAGAAAACTCAACTGTGGTAGACACTGGTGAATCACTGGTTGCAAACTTACATACAGTAGTTGAAGATACATGTAATGATTTGTGTCATCCAGGTTTCCAGGAGAGAAAAGAGCAGAATTGCTTTAATGAAGTTCAGATTACCCAGAATTCTTTAGTAAATTCAGAAACCCTCAAAATAGGTGACCTTACCCCACAAAACTTAGAAAGACAAGTGAACAATTTGATGACCTTTTCTGTGCAAAATGAGACAGGATTTCAAAACAGTTTACCAACATCTAAGTTTGAATGTGGAGGTAATGTGAAAACATCGTCCAATCTTTATAATTTACCCCTTAAGACATTAGAAGGTACCACATTTGCTCCACCACAGCCCAACCTAAGTTCTTTAGGAACTCCATCAGTGCCTCCAAAAGCGCCAGTTCAGAAGTTCAGTTGCCAGGTTGAGGGTTGTACTCGAACGTATAATTCTTCACAGAGTATTGGGAAACACATGAAGACAGCACACCCTGACCAGTATGCTGCATTTAAAATGCAGTGCAAAAGTAAAAAAGGTCAGAAATCTAACAACTTAAATGCACCAAATAATGGAAAGTTTGTTTATTTTTTGCCATCACAAGTGAGCAGCTCTAACAATGCATTTTTTACGCCACAGACCAAAGCCAATGGGAATTCTTCTTGTTCAGATCAGTTGCAGTGTGTCTCATCTTCCATCTTTCCAGCTCATTTAACCAGTGTGTCAGCTCCACTGTTGCCTTCAGTGGAAAGTGTCATAAATCCAAATATATCTTCTCAGGATAAAAATGAACAAGGTGGTATGTTATGTTCCCAGATGGAAAATTTGTCTAATACTACCTTGCCAGCACAAATGGATGATTTAACCAAAACAGTTTTGCCTTTGAATATTGACAGTGGCTCAGATCCTTTTCTTCCTTTACCTGCAGAAAGTAGTTCAATGTCTCTCTTTCCTTCACCAGCAGATAGTGGGACTAATTCTGTTTTTTCCCAACTGGAAAACAGTACAAATCATTTTTCCTCACAGATTGAAGGAAACACTAGTTCCTCTTTTCTGAAAGGAGGTAATGTTGAAAATGCAGTTTTCCCCTCACAAGTAAATGTTGCAAATGACTTCAGTAGCACCAATGTGCAACAGTCTGCTCCTGAAAAAGTTAAAAAAGACCGTGGGCGAGGCCCAAATGGGAAGGACAGAAAACCCAAGCACAACAAAAGGGCTAAGTGGCCTGCAATTATCAGAGATGGGAAATTTATCTGTAGCAGGTGTTATAGGGCTTTTACCAATCCCAGATCTCTGGGTGGACACTTGTCTAAGCGATCTTACTGTAAACCACTGGATGGAGCAGAAATTGCTCAAGAACTTCTGCAGAGTAATGGGCAGCCTTCTCTTCTTGCCAGCATGATTCTCTCCACAAATGCAGTAAATTTGCAGCAGGCACAACCATCTACACCATCTACCTTCAATCCAGAAACATGTTTTAAAGATTCATCATTCCTACAACTTCTTGCTGCTGAAAATCGCTCATCAACATTTTTACCAAATACATTTTCCAGGGCTGGTGTAACTAACTTTAATACAACTGTTAGTCAAGAAGGAAGTGAAATTATTAAACAGGCTTTGGAAACTGCTGGCATTCCCAGTACATTTGAGGGTGCCGAAATGCTTTCTCATGTTCCAACAGGTTGTGTCTCAGATGCAACACAAGTAAATGCGACAGTGATACCAAATCCAACAGTGCCACCACCCCTGTTGCAGACTGTGTGCCATCCAAACACCCTGCTGACAAACCAGAATAGAACACCAAACTCTAAAACTCCCTCCATTGAGGAATGTAGCAGTTTGCCTGGTTTTCCAACAAATGACTTATTACTGAAGACTGTTGAAAATGGTTTGTGCTCTAGTACATTCCGTAATTCTAGTGGGCCATCACCAAATTTTACCAGTAATAGTTCACGTGTTTCAGTTATAAGTGGTCCTCAGAACACAAGGTCCAGTCATTTAAATAAAAAAGGAAACAGTGCTTCTAAGAGAAGAAAGAAAGTTACTCCATTAATTGCACCTAATGCATCCCAAAACTTGGTAACAAATGACTTAACAGCAATGGGACTTATAGCAAAGAGTATTGAGATACCAACTACTAACCTGCATTCAAATGTAATTCCAAATTGTGAACCTCGGGCTTTGGTGGAAAATCTAACACAGAAATTAAATAATGTTGACAATCAGTTATTTATGACTGATGTAAAAGAAAACTTTAAAACCAATCTTGAGTCTCATACAGTGTTAACTCCTTTACCATTAAAAACTGAAAATGGTGATTCCCAAATGATGGCTTTGAATTCATGCACAACTTCAATAAATTCTGATTTGCAGATTTCTGAAGACAATGTTATACAAAACTTTGAAAAGACTCTTGAAATTATTAAAAGTGCTATGAATTCTCAAATACTTGAGGTAAAAAGTGGATCTCAGGGTGTTGGTGAAACATCACAGAATGCTCAAATAAATTATAACATTCAGCTTTCTTCATTAAACACTGTACAAAATAACAAATTACCTGATTCCTCTCAGTTTTCCTCCTTCATAGGTGTGGTGCCAACAAAAAGTAACATTCCCCAATCTGAAGTATTGCATAAGGAGGATCAAATACAGGAAATTTTAGAAGGCTTACAGAAATTAAAATTAGAAAATGACCTATCCACCCCAGCATCCCAGTGTGTACTAATGAATACGTCAGTGACACTGACTCCTACTCCTGTTAAATCAATTCCAAACGTTACAGTTGTTCAGCCAGTTTCTGAAATGCTAAATAATATTCAGTTTAGTGACAAAGTTAATAAACCCTTTGTGTGTCAAAACCAAGGCTGTAATTACAGTGCTATGACAAAGGATGCACTATTTAAGCACTATGGGAAAATTCATCAGTACACTCCAGAGATGATTCTGGAAATTAAGAAGAATCAATTGAAATTTGCTCCATTTAAATGTGTAGTACCTACATGTACAAAGACATTTACAAGAAATTCTAACCTCCGGGCACACTGTCAGTTGGTACATCATTTTACAACAGAAGAAATGGTAAAGTTAAAAATAAAAAGGCCTTATGGGAGAAAGTCTCAGAGTGAAAATTTGTCAGCTCCCCGAATAACACAAGTAAAAAGACAGCTAGCTGTGACAGAAGAAAATAAAAGGGAATTACCGTCTGCTGTGGAATTGGGAGCAATGAAGGAAAATGCCTTCAGTAATACAGCAGTGATTCCAGAAAAACAACTTACAGAAAAAAAAAGTCCTGAAAAAACAGAAAGTTCTTCACAAGTGATCACAGTTATTTCAGAACAATGTAATACAAATTCTCTCACAAACATGCAAACCAAAGGACGGAAAATTAGGAGACATAAAAAAGAAAAGGAGGAGAAAAAACGCAAGAAGCCAGTTCCCCAATCCCTTGAGTTTCCAACAAGATACAGTCCCTACAGACCTTATCGATGTGTTCATCAGGGCTGCTTTGCTGCCTTTACAATACAGCAAAACTTAATTCTGCATTACCAAGCTGTACACAAATCAGATCTACCTGCATTTTCTGCAGAGGTTGAAGAAGAAAGCGAAGCTGGTAAAGAAAGTGAAGAAATTGAAACTAAACAAACTGTGAAAGAATTTCGATGTCAGGTTAGTGACTGTTCTCGAATTTTCCAAGCAATTACTGGCCTAATACAACACTATATGAAACTTCATGAAATGACTCCTGAGGAAATTGAAAGTATGACTGCTTCTGTTGACGTTGGGAAATTTCCATGTGACCAGTTAGAATGTAAATCTTCATTTACCACATATTTGAACTATGTTGTTCATCTTGAGACAGACCATGGAATTGGGATAAGGGGAAGCAAAACTGAAGAGGATGGCATATACAAGTGTGACTGTGAAGGCTGTGACCGTATATATGCAACTCGGTCTAACCTCCTTCGACACATTTTTAATAAGCATAATGACAAACATAAAGCTCATTTGATTCGGCCAAGAAGATTAACATCTGGTCAGGAAAATATATCAAGCAAAGCAAACCAAGAAAAGACAAAGTCCAAACATCGAGGGACAAAACACAGATCTGGAAAAGAAGGAACCAAAATGCCTAAGACCAAACGAAAGAAAAAAAATAATTTAGAAAACAAGAATGCAAAAATTGTACAGATTGAAGAAAATAAGCCTTATTCTCTGAAACGTGGAAAGCATGTATATTCTATTAAGGCTAGAAATGATGCCTTATCTGAATGTACAAGCAGATTTGTAACCCAGTATCCTTGTATGATAAAGGGGTGTACTTCAGTTGTTACAAGTGAAAGCAATATAATTAGACATTATAAATGTCATAAATTATCTAAGGCATTTACAGCACAACACCGCAATCTTCTTATTGTCTTCAAACAGTGTTGCAACTCACATTTAAAGGAAACATCTCATCAAGAAGTTGTTAAGAATGATGTGAAAGAATCTGATACGTGTGTATCAGAAAGCAATGATAACTCAACAACTACAGTTCCACAGAAGGAAGTTGAAAAAAATGAAAAAGACGAAATGGATGAACTAACAGAATTATTTATTACAAAATTAATAAATGAAGACAACGCAGGTGTGGAGACCCAAGCTCATACCTCTTCAAATGTAAGTAATGACTTTCAGGAAAATAACCTCTGCCAATCAGAAAAACAAAAAGCACCTAATTTGAAGAGAGTTAATAAAGAAAAAAATGTCTCCCAAAATAAAAAGAGGAAAATTGAAAAGGCTGAACCTGTACCAGTAGTTGAGTTGAGTAATATGCATAAGGAAGAAGAAACTGCTGTTGCAATTCAAACCACTGAAGAGCATCCTGCATCTTTTGACTGGAGCTCATTTAAACCAATGGGATTTGAAGTATCATTTCTGAAGTTTCTTGAGGAATCTGCAGTGAAACAGAAGAAAAGTACTGACAAAGACCATTCAAATAGTGGAAATAAGAAAGGATCCCATTCAAATTCAAGAAAAAATATAGACAAGACTGCTGTGAATAGTGGAAATCACATATGTTCTTATAAAGAAAGTGAAACCTTTGTACAGTTTGCCAATCCATCACAGCTTCAGTGCAGTGATAATGTAAAAATTGTTTTAGACAAGACTCTGAAAGATTGCACTGAGCTTGTCTTAAAGCAACTTCAGGAAATGAAACCTACCGTCAGTCTGAAAAAACTTGAAGTACATTCAAATGATCCAGATGTGTCTGTTATGAAAGAAATCAGTATGGGTAAAGCCACAGGGAGAGGGCAGTACTGATAACTAATGTGCTATAAATACATCATTTACACTTTTATTTTAAATAGAAAGCCATCAAGCATGCTAGAATTGTGAAACTTTTCATTATTTTTGGTTGTTGTTGACATGAATTAACCTGGCCAAAAAAAACAAAAAGGAAAAAAAAAAACATGACATTTGTCATGTAAAACTTTTTTTATCCCTATGGGACTTGAAGAACAGAATCAGAACTGCAGTTATTGTAAATACTGAGCTAAACCTCAAATTTCTATCAACCAGTTTCCCCTTTCATGAACTAAAATGAATTATCTGTGACTGATTTGTTTCACCAGGTCACTTCTCATGTATAACATTACTCTTTGTTTGTAGATATCTTTTTTGTATATATTTATTATTGTAAATCATTTGCTGCCACCAGCAGTGTGTAAGTCTAAACTATTAAATTACACATTTATATTTGGAATTTTAATTTTTAACTAAGTAATCAACTTTTTAAAACTCCTTTTATTGTTTTAAATTAAGAATTTTTTTAACTGAAACTAGAAACTCTGCCATAGTTCATTGATTTTTACAAAAGCGTTTATTTACAAGATATCAAAATTACTTTTCACAAAGTAGGCACATTATATCAACACCTTGCTCTGCTTTGTAAATTTACCATCCAGGATTTGGGGTGGTGTTCATGTGAAATTGAAGCAGATTCTTTACTAGTTTCCTGTAGCTACAGTCTCACCCCCCTCCCCCATGCTTCTAATTGGATATAGATTATATGATTCCATGAAATCTAATGGAAATGTGAATAAAGAATTTACATCAAGATTTTAAACATTTGGTATTTTAAAAAATCCTTTGTGAATGTGATAGAAACTAGTAGTGTGGAGCAGTGTAAATATTTGAGGTGGTGATTTGTGAAGTAGCCCAGTATTGCCTTAAATAAAATCACATTTCATTTCTTGTTTTATACATGTGATCTTATAAAGGGGTTTTTTTTTCTTTCATTTTCTGAGATTTATAGATTGGTGTATAGCTTTAAAATGTATAAACTTTTGTGGAAAAATTTTTTTAAGCATTTTTATAAATCTTAAAATTGGTATCATCAAAGTGAGCCCATCTTGTGTTTATAAAATACAAGAGTCCTTTGAAACACTTTCTATAAGGAAGTTGGATGTTTTGATTTTACTGTTTATAGATGTTAGATTGTACAGATTTGTCTGTATTTTCCCACCATATCTAATGATGCTTTTTTCATTAGATTGGTCTTTGAGAGCAGTATTAGTTGTTACAGATTATTTTGGTTATTTAGTATATAGTTAGCTCTTATAGTTTAGCTTTATTTACCATATTTATACTGTGGATTCACAGCTAGAGATAGAAGTTAATTTTAGAAGAGTTTAGTTGAAGCCCAACTAAATCAGCACTGGAAACAAAAGAAAACATCCTTTCAAATTGACTTTTGTTTTCTGAGTGCCATAAATAGTAGCATTGATTTTTGACTTTGTGTTTGTTATAAACCAGTTGCATTCACAATATTATTAGCCTGAGATATTGATGAGATTGTGATTATATGAAAATGTGTGTATTCCCTGTGTAACATCAGATTTGCAGGAAAATGAAGCACTTAACTGAAATTGTTGGTACTCTGAATAAATGAGCAAGTATTATAGTTTTATTTTTAGGGCCTAATGGGTTATATTGAATAGTTGGTTTTACCTCCTTAAGGTTTATTACCAATATGCATAAAACTTGACACATTAAAATCCCTACCCTTTGGTAAGTCCACTGTTATTTATTAAAATAAAAGTTCTTATGGGTGATTAATACATGTTTTTTTCCTAAATTAACAATAACTTAACTTTGAGTAATTTTAATATTAAATTTTTGTTAACAACTTATGTTTCCGTACACTTTTCTTTGAAGTTGATCTAGGTCTTAAAGGCAGGCATTTGGCAAAACTACCCTATATTGTGCAGAGGCAAGTAGGTTTATTTCTGATGAGTTTAGTGATGAGCCACTGTTAAGTGAAAATGCCAGTGTATTGGGGCTTTTCTTTTGCTCATTAACTTAAAAACATTGACCACTACATATTTCTGTAATGGTTCTCCTGTATGTTGGGGAAAGAGTTTGCCAACATTGAGTTAAATTTTTTATATGCCAAGTTCTGTATGCTAAAAGTTATTATGAAAGAGTGGGCTTTTTAGCATGGAACAGAAATAATCAAATTGTGGTATAAAATAAATATGAATTTATAGAATAGCATGTTGGTAAAATTTGATATGGAATGCAATGCCGAAGTATTAAAAAAAGAATCATAAAGTATATATTTTTCATGGTATACTTTTCCTCAGTCATTTGTCTTGAGATATATTTTTCCTATAGCCTAAATTTGCCTGAGATTTCATCATCATAAAATTGTTTTTTCCCTCTTCTAAACCCAAAGAATTTAAATCTTACAGATCAGAACTTGTTATGTATTCGAAATACATTGTTGTGTTAAGTGAAATATAATAGTTTGGGAAATTTTCATCAATGTTAAATTCTGCATAGTTTAATTATTTTAAAGGGCTAGACAGAGTTTTAACAAGGTAAATTTTTATTATTAGGCTAGCAAATACAGTTGCTAGCTATTAAGATAAAAGTACATAAATATTACAGCTTGAGATATCAAAGGAAGAATGCTCTTATTTTGGGAGAGGGGAAGGTTGGCAATTATGAAAGTCTTATAGAAAAGATAAGTCTTGAAAGATGAATGAGTAGACATCAGATGGTCAGAGAGGACAAAGGAATTCTAGGCATAGGAGTATGAAGGGGCACAGTGCCTCTACAGTATTGCAAGTGGTCCATGTGAAAAGGGAATTAGAGAAGCTGAAGCTGAAGCGGCAGATGGGCCAGGCCAGATTATGAAGGTTCTTGTATGCCATATTAGTCTTCATCTTGTGGGGTTTTTTTTTAAGTGGTTACTTAATGCATCTAGATTGAATAATTTGATTAGATACCAATTTTAGAAAGATCATTGGTACTATAGAGAGAATAAACTGGGTAAGTTGGAGATTAAAAAGCAGGGAGGTTTGAGATAGTCCAGGCAAAAAATGGGAACCAGACAACAGAATGTTGATGGAGTTGAGAAAAAAACTAATGGATATGAGAGTTGTTAAAAAGGTTGAACAGCCCTGGCTGGTGTTGCTTGGTGGTTAGAACATTGGCACTTGTACCAAAGGGTCAGAAGTTTGATTCCTGGTCAAGGGCATGTACCTGAGTTGCAGATTTGATCCCCACCCAGGTCGGGAGTGCTCCGGAAGGCAACCAATTGATCTGAGTCACATCCGTGTTTCTCTCTCCCTCTCCACCCCCCTTCCCTTTCTCCATTTTCTTAAAGTCAATGGAAAAATATTCTTCGGTGAGGATTAATAACAACAAATAGTAGAGCAGTAAAGCAGCCTTTTTCAAAATCTATTGTAGTGAGACACCAGAGGGTTGGAAGGTGAAGTCTGTGTCAGAGCTTTTTTAATATTTAAGTATATACCATTTAATTAGTGTTCTAAGGAGCACACTTTGGGGAAATGATCTAAAATGGCATTTATTCAGCCAGGACTGATAATCAGGTATGCATCAATGTGGCTTCAGTAGCTGTTTACAAATGATGGTGATTCTGACTGGTCAGTTTGTCCATTCCAATTGATTGAATGTATTGCTCATTGATGTTTTTAATATCCTACGTTTAAATATTTATTTAATGTCAACTAAGTGCACTTTGTTTAAAATCTAATCTTACTGAAAGTCCCTGCCAATCTCTCCAAACACATACTTCCCATTTTCCTGATGTTTCCATGTCTTTGAACACACATTGAACTTCTTCCACCATCTCAAGGCCTTGCTTGACTCATATTGTCTCATATGTCTAGAATGCTTATTTCTATATTTGTATGGCTTATTCCTTATCCATCAATTCTCGACTTAAATGCCACCTCATCAGAGAAGCATCCGAATCACTCAGTTTCACATACCTATTCTCTATAAATGTTTTTAATTTTTATATTTACTTGTTTATTATCTTTTCTCACAGCACTATCATTCAAGGAACAAAATGATTTGTTTTCTAATGGCCTTGCTCAAGCAAGGTGCCTTTCATTATGCTTCCCATAAATGGGAGCTCTATACCATGTTACTTTTAAAACCTGTTACTTCCAGATCTTGGATTCAAGATTCCTTTTCTCCAACCACAAATTTTTTCCAGCTCACCCTGAGTTACCTCCACTAAAAAGACTATCACAACTAATCATTGAAAGCTACCACTACCACGTGCTTATTTGTCAGCTTACTCCTGTCCTCTGCTTGTTTAGTTTAGAGACTAGATCCCAGTGTTATACATACTGCTTTGCAAATATTCTGTGACCATGCCATTCTGTCACGGTCTAGAAAAAAATTCAATCTTGAGCAGTTGAATGGGAGAGAATTATTACACCAAGCAGGTTTATCTAAAAACTGCCTGATGGTTTTTCTAGTTTTATTGTAACTAACTTCCACAAACTTAAATGATTTAAATACTCTTTCACTCAATATTCCCACTCTCTTCATCTGAATATCTTTAGTCACATTTTGCTGAGAAAATACAAAAATTTCTCAACTTTTTAACCAAATTTATGAACTCATCTATTTTTGTGCTATCTTATACTTACTAAAAACCAACCCCTCCCCAAGTGGTCTGGATTCCATCCACCCTCACCTTCTCAAAAACAATTAACTACTCATGTTTCATCAACCTTCTTTTACTAGATCCTTTCTAACAGATTATAAATATTCCCTAGCTACTATCCTTGAAAGAAGGGGCTGCCAATTATTTGGTTCCTGTCATAGAAGGTTGCCTAGTCAGACAACCCCAGTTCTTCACTTCTGATTTACTACGATTTTATATGCCCCTGCAACTCCTGAAATTGCTCTCATCAGAATCACCAATCTCTTCCATGGTGCCTATCTGTTGGTTGGTTTTTCTGCCCTCATTCACTGCCTGAGTTGCATTCAATAGAGTTGATGACTTCCTCTTTGAAATACTGTTTTCTTGATGTTTTCTCTTTACCCTTCCTGGCTGCTCCATCACTGACTCCAATCCTAGTACCTGACCTTTGGTTCATTGTGTATGTCTCTTTACTCTTTGGATGATTTGGTCTGTTCTGTGGAGTGTGGTATTACCAATGAATCTGTCGCTTAAATGTGTGTTCTAAGACCAAATTTTTCTTAATTCAGGTTTGTACTCATCAGTATTCCTCTCAGTATTCTTTATTTAGATAAGTGAAGTCACTACCTAAGTTTTTCAAGCTAGGTTCTTTAATGTCACGGTAATCAATTCATGCACTTTCCCTGTGTTTGGTTACAATTACAGTTATTTCTACCTCCTAAGTAAAAGGAGCCCTTTCACTTCTTGTCTCATCCAAATCACCATTATTTTTTATAATCGACCATTATAGCATTCTCCTTATGAACTTTTTATTTTAGAATATTCCCCACCAGGCAGCTGGGTTGTTTCTTTTTAAGTAATATTTTTGGGTGAAGGGGTGGGTGAGGGGAATTCCTTATCTTCACACTACCCTTTGAAGAAGATATGGTTTGTTTGTTTGCTTGTTTTTACTGTGACTCCTGCCTGTCGCCAAGCACATTGTGTTACTCCTTTGTCCATTGTGTTCTAGCCATATTGGCTTTTTTTGACATTTCTTAAACCAGCCTATTTCTTTCATTTCTGAAGGCCCTTGCAATAGCTATTCTGCTTGGCATTCTGTTTTCCTACTCATTCTTCAGGCCTTAGGCTTCTAACTCCATGACTGATTACTCCATTACAGCACTCAATTGACTTGATAGCATTTATCACAAGTTATAATTGCTTTCTTTTTTTTTTTTTTCTGCTTTCTTAACCACCCAGGTCATTGAACTGTACAGGTAGCATAAGGGCAGGACCCTCTGTGGTTAGGTCACCTACCATTCTATGCCAAGTGCCTAGTCCAGTACCTTGAATGTAGTAGGTACTTAGCAACAGTAAAAATTTATGGAATTCTTAAATGGGAGATTAAGTAAACACGACTCTGACTCATGGAGCTCAAAGTCTATGTAATCACTATAAGGGTATTATAAGACTATATAATATGGTAATAGCCTGTGATGAGGGAGAGCAACAACTTCCCCAAAGAAAGAGGTTGGAGCCTGACCAGTGTGGCTTAGTGGATTGAGCATCATCACATGGACAGAGAGGTCTCGGTTGGATCCCAGTCAGGTCACATTCCCAGATTGTGGGCTGGATCCCCAGTAGGGGATGTGCAGGAGGTGACTGATCGATGTTTCTCTCTCTCAAAAAAAAGTCAATAAAAATAAGATAAATATTTAAAAAGAAAGAGGTTGGGGAAGGAAGGCAGAGGAAACTTTAGGCCAGGGTAAGCTCTGATAGAAATAGTTTTTGAGGAAATGGTTAAAAGCTGGTAAAGAGTTTCAAGTGACTGAGGAAAGGTAAGCAAGGGCCAGATCACACAATATCTTAGACCTAATTCTGTTGGACTTCATCCTAAGCAGTAGGTTTACATTTGGGTTGTAAGCAAAAGAAGATTCTTAACATTTGCAGTTTAAAAGTGCACTGTGTTGAGGGGACATACTCATGGGGAATTCAAAACTGTTATCGTCAGGCTTGGAAGAGTGGTGGTGGGTAGGAGACAAGTGGACAGACTTGAGAGAGCTAGAATATTTGGCAAGACTTGATCATCATGGATTTGCGGTGAGAGAGGAAGAGGAGGGAAAGTCCAGAAAATGTCTCGGTTTTTGGTTTAAAGAAATGGTTGAAATACCATTTATTCATGTAGATGAGGCTGAGAGAGGAGCAGTATTGTGAATGGATGATTGCTTAGGGAAGGACGACACAAAGGGCCCAGAGTTTAACTCTGAGTAACTCAATATTTAAAAGTAGATTAAAAGAAATGGGAAAACGTTATGAGACTAGCTTGATGAAGGGTTTTTTTTATTTATTTTTATCCTCACTTGAGGACATTTTTTTGTTTTTTGTTCAGATCGAGTGGGGGGGGGGGGAGAAACATCAGTGTGAAAGGAACACATCGAGTGGCTGCCACCCACAGGACCCAACCAGGGCCGGTACAAACTGCAAGTGAGTTACATGCCCTTAGCGGAAACCGAACCTGGGTCTCTCTGGACTGCAGGCCAATGCTCTAACCACTGAGCAAAACTGGCCAGGGCTTGATGAAGGGTTTTAGAGGGGTGTGTTCAATTCCGTCACATTCTGCTGAGGTAAGGATAAGGACTGTAAAGTAACCTTTGGATTTAGTGGTCAGCAAGTGATCGGTGACCTTTGCACTTAGTTTAAATGGAAGTCAATTTTGGGAGTGTGGAGAGCAAGTGTAAACATCTATTTTTAGGATATTTGTGAAGGAGAAAAGATAGATTCTGGAGGGTATCATAATCAGTTTTTAAAATCAGTGTTATAGACCAGTAGAGCCTATTCAGGTTTCTGGCTTGGCTAATTGTGAATGGTGAGGCTGTTTACCAAGATAGTACAGAAGGAATAGCATTGAAGGAAAAGTTAATGTTGAGTATGAGGTACTTGTAGGTCATCAAGGCAGAGAGAGATAGTTGATCAGTTCTTTACAGGGGTCTGCAACTACAGTTCTGTAATTTAAACCCCCTGAGGACAAATACAGTCATCCCTTATTTATCATGGTTAATCTGTTCCAGACTCTAGTGGTTGCATCTGGCATTGAAGGATTCCTGGGGTGCCTGAGTACATAGGCCTACAGTTCATACATAATTGTAATTGTAATACAGGGGTGTATAATTGACTCAGACAACTGAGCGTGCGCTGTATCATTTTCACTGTCTCGATCAACTTTCTAATGAATATATTTGAAAAAAACCATGATAGAGTGAAGCCACAAAAGTCGAAGTGCAAAGTGGCGAGGAACAACTGTATTCTGTCTTTTTCTTATGCCTCCTGAGCATTTAGCCCAGAATCTGAGGTGTGCTAAGCACTTAATGCATTTTGTTGGAATTGAAGAAGCAAGCATGTAGGAGAAGATAGATCACAAGATGAGAACCCTGAGGAACACCAACACTTAGTGGGCAGGAAAAAAAGAAAAAGAAATTAGCAATGAAGACTTAGGAAGGAAGGAAGGGATAGGTGAGAAGCAGGAAAGGAGGTAAAGTTGTGGAGTATTATGGAAGCCAGAGAGAGAATGATGAAGGGTAGACAGTTTATATTAAATACCACTGGGAGAATAAGAGTAAGAATAAAAAGGCTACAGGACTTAACCATGGGAAGCCACTGACCTTTAGAAAAGTTTTAGTGGATGCTAAATAATGAATGTTTATTGTCCAGTTATGTTCAAAAGCGAATGGTGAGTCCTGGCCGGTTTGGCTCAGCGGTTAGAGCATCGGCCCGCGGTCCTGAGAGACCCGGGTTCGGTTCCCGCTAAGGGCGCGTACCTCGGTTGCAGTTTGTCCCCGGCCCTGGTTGGTCGTGCGGGTGGCAGCCACTCGATGTGTTCCTTTCACATCGATGTTTCTCTCTCTCTCTCTCTGTTCCTCTCTCTCCCTCCCACTCTACCTGAACAAAAAATGGAAAAATGTCCTCGGGTGAGGATTAAAAAAAAAAAAAATCGAATGGTGAATGAGCTAAGGAAGTGAATAATGTAAGTATTTTGCTCTAAAGAAAAGGAAATTGGTTAGTGCCTGACCCTATTTGAAGGCTTTTAAGATTAGTCTTGGCCCTGGCTGATATGGCTTGGTGGTTGGAACATTGGCCCACTCACTGAAGCACTGCAGGTTTGATTTCTGGTCAAGGATGCATACCTGGGTTGGGTTTGATCCTGGCCCAGTCAGGGCACATGCAGGAGGCAACCAATCCATGTGTCTCTAACACTGCCCACCCCCACCTTTCCTCTCCCTCTCCTTCCCTTCCACTCCCTCTTAGAAAGAGAGAGAAGAAAAAAAGAGAAAGAAAATATCCTCACGTGAATATTAACAAAAAACAAAAGATTAGTTGAGTATTTGTGGCTTCTAGAGAGGTACCCATTAAAGAGCTCAAAGTTGAAATAGATAGAATCTGGTCCCAAGAACATAGGTAGGTGGAAGTATTAGCATTACAAAATAGAAAGGACATCTCAGAGTAAGTCTGTTAAGTAGAAATATTGAGCTCCTTGTGGGGAGTGGTGGGGGGGATTCCTGCCCAACAGCAAGCCTTGGAAGAATAGAAAGTCAAAGTGTAAATAATGGTGAAGGTATGAGATGAGAGTGGGAGAAGGAGCTAAGTAGGAGATACACAGGAATTACTGACCAGCATTCACGGCTCAGCTGAGGTATGAGTCTAATCTTGTGGCACTGCATGATTATGTAATGTATCCTGTAGTGTTCCTCAGCTTGAATGGAGGGGAAAGAAGGAAGAGTGCATAGTCCTGGTATGGGTAATGCATCAATGAATTGGCTCTAGTTAGGGTTAGGAAACAAAGCCAAGAAGGAAAGGAAGTGGTCAAGGGACAGGAGGTCTTATGCTGTCAAAGAGGGGTTGTAGTGGAAATAAAGCCAAGAAATAGATGTGAAAGACTAGGGCATTTAAATTTTTTTTTTTTTTTTTTTTTTTAATCCTCACCCGAGGACATTTTTCCATTTTTTGTTCAGATAGAGTGGGAGGGGGAGAGAGAGAGAGAAACATCGACGTGAAAGGGACACATCGAGTGGTTGCCACCCGCACAACCCAACCAGGGCCGGGGACAAACTGCAACCAAGTTACATGCCCTTAGCGGGAACTGAACCCGGGTCTCTCCGGACCGCAGGCTAACACTCTAACCGCTGAGCAAAACCGGCCAGGGCTAAATTTTTTTTATAAGTATGCTTTAATATTTTCTTTTTCTTTTTTTTTTATTAATTATTATTACAGATGTTTCTCCTTTTTCCCCCACTGATTCCCCCCTCCCCCTCCCTTCCTGCCCTTTCCCTAGTTTGTTGTCCATGTCCACTGTTCATGCATACATGCATATAAGTTCTGTGGTTTATCTCTCCCCCACCACCCCCCTCTCTAGGGGATTGTCAGTCTGTACCCCACTTCCATGTCTCTGGGAGTACTCCATTCCTCAGACTGTTATGTTCATTATATTCCACAAATAAGTGAGATCATATGAAACTTGTCTTTCTGTTTGGCTTGTTTCACTTAGGATGATACTTTCCAGGTCCCTCCATGTAGTCTCAAAGGATAAGAGATCTTTCTTTCTTACAGCTGAGTAGTACTCCATTGTGTATATGTACCACAGCTATTTTATCCATTCATCTACTGATGGACAGTTGGGCTGTTTCCAGATCTTAGCTATTGTAAATAGTGCTGCTACAAACATGGGGGTACATATATTCTTTCTGATTGGTGTTTCAGGCTTCATAGGGTATATTCCTAGAACTGGGATCACTGGGTCAAATGGAAGTTCAATTTTTAATTTTTTGAAGTGACACCATAGTGTTTTCCATAGTGGCTGCACCAGTCTGCATTCCTACCAGCAGTGCACTAGAGTCCCCTTTTCTCCACACCCTCGCCAATGCTTGTTTGATGATTTGTTGATGGCGGCCATTCTGACAGGTGTGAGGTGATACCTCGTTGTTTTAATTTGCATCTCTCTGATGATTAGTGATGTTGAGCATTTCTTCATATGTTTCTTAGCCATTTGTATGTCCTGTTTGGAGAGGTGTCTATTTAGTTCCTCTGCCCATTTTTTAATTGGGTTCTTTGTCTTCCTTTTGTGGAGTTGTATGAGCACTCTATATGTATTGGAAATTAACCCCTTATCTGATACATCATTGGCAATCATGTTCTCCCATACAGTGGGTAGCCTTTCTGTTTTGATGATTGTATCTTTCACTGTGCAGAAGCTTTTGAGTTTGATGTAGTCCCATGTGTTCATTTTCTCCTTTGTTTCTATTGCCTTAGGTGATGTGTCAGTAAAAATTCTGCTACGTATGATGTCTGAAATTTTGTTGCCTACAGTCTCTTCTAGGATTTTTATGGATTCATGAGTTACATTTAAGTCTTTTATCCATTTTGAGTTTATTCTCGTGTAGGGTGTAAGTTGATGGTCTAGTTTCATTTTTCTGCAAGTAGCTGTCCAATTTTCCCAGCACCATTTATTAAAGAGGCTGTCCTTACTCCACTGTATGCTCTTGCCCCCTTTGTCAAATATTAATTGAGCATATTGCCTTGGGTCCATTTCTGGGTTCTCCATTCTGTTCAACTGGTCTATATGTAGGGCATTTAAATTTAAGATTTTAAGAGTAGCCCTGGCCAGTTTGGCTCAGCGGTTAGAGCGTCGGCCTGCGGTCTGGAGAGACCCGGGTTCGGTTCCCGCTAAGGGCACGTACTTCGGTTGCAGTTTGTCCCCGGCCCTGGTTGGTCGTGCGGGTGGCAGCCACTCGATGTGTCCCTTCACGTCGATGTTTCTCTCTCTCTCTCCCTTCCTCTCTCTCCCTCCCACTCTATCTGTACAAAAAGTGGAAAAATATCCTCGGGTGAGGATAACAAAAAAAAAATAAGAGTAATGCCGCTTGCAGTGTCTGGAAATGGCCGTAGAAGTAGATTACAGAATTAGAATGTAAATGAAAGTGGTTGAAGTTGAGAATTTAAAGAACTTTCAATCTAATTTATTAGACTGCACACACAACATGCGTCCGGTAGAAACTGGTTTAAGGAGAAGGGAGTGCCTCCAGGCTATGTGGCACCTTAGCAAGGCAGGGTTTAGCTGTGAACTGGCTCATACTTGCACATTCTCTCCTTTGTGGCCTGAGAGATGTATCAGCATGAAAGGGTTGTCAGGTCATGAAACAAAGTTAACAAAGACATTTTTTTTCCATAAACAGCTTGGTTGAGAACCGAATTATTCAAGATAGATGTTCGAGAACCAAGGTTTGACTGTGTAGGTAATGAAAAGTCATCTTTAGTGGCCAAGAGGAAAAGCTTTTGAATATTTTTTCAAGACCAAGGCTACACAGTTAAAAGTCTTGCTGTATCTAGCTTTCTCTGACTTAGGTCCCATGTATCAAATCTGCTAATGATAGTAACAGTTAACACTTACTGGCTGCTACTAAGTACTAGGCATTGTGCTAAGAACTTGCTTTATATTTCAATTCTTAACTCTAAGAGTTGGTGCTCTTATCCTCATTTTAAGATGAAATTGAGTAAGATGAGGATTTCAAGTGTCTTGCCTAAGGGATTACACAGCTATTATGTGACAGAGCTGAGAGTTGAGATCAGGTAGACCGAATTCACAGCCTGTGCGTGCCTTGATCTGGCGAGCACAGGCAGCCAAATGAGGCAACGGATGGCTCAGTGTCTCTCGCTGGAATGATTCTGTAAAAGTTGTCCTGGTAGCTGAAGAAAATTCTCCCCAAGTGATGAAATAATATTAGGAGATAATTTGTAGATGACTTTTAAGACCCACATTTATATTTTTTATTACAGTTTAATAATGTTTACAAAGGAAAAAAAAATGAAATTCTGGAGCCATGAAAGAGGTGACTGTTGATGAAGGTAGGGAACACAGAAGAACAAAGGGTTCTACACTAGAGATCTTCACTACAGTTGTATACTCTTAAACCAAAGAAGCTAAGAGAAAAGGAACTGAGACACGATTGTGGAAAGACTTGAATGGATTCTGACCAGCTCTTTACACACTCTACTCAGGTGTATTGGGAGCACTGTAATTGAAACTTGTCAGAGGTTTGTTTGCTGCCATCTTAGCTACCAGGTTCACTTTCCCCCAAATAGCTACAGGCATGGCAAAAGAATTTTCTATGAAGCTGTACTCACACAGACTTTAGTGCTACCACACCTGGATCTCTTAAATACCCTATTTCCCCAGGTTAGTTGGAGAAGAATGGGGCATCAGTGATAACAATAGACCTCATGTGCCAAGTGCCTCTATAAGGGGACTTATAAGTATTCAAAATATATGAGAAGTTCAAAAAGTCACTGGGCTTCTGAGACAGGTCGATTCTATTAAGGAGCAGATCACACCAGGAAATTCTTCATTGGAAACAGGCATGTAGGATTCATCACAAGGGGAGTGCCACTCACCTCCGTTTGCTAAGCCAAAGTAACCCCTTTTATATGGAGGTTTCAAGATGTTAACCAACACATACACACTTAAAGATGGTAAGGGGGCCCTGGCCGGTTTGGCTCAGCGGTTGGAGCGTTGGCCTGTGGTCCAGAGAGACCCCGGTTCAGTTCCCACTAAGGGCACGTACCTCGGTTGCAGTTTGTCCCCGGCCCTGGTTGGTCGTGCGGGTGGCAGCCACTCGATGTGTCCCTTTCACATCGATGTTTCTCTCTCTCTCTCTTCCTCTCTCTGTCCCGCTCTATCTGAACAAAAAAATGGAAAAATGTCCTCGGGTGAGGATTAAATAAATAAATAAATAAATAAATAAATAAATAAATATGGTAAGGGGAATGGAATATACCAAGAATCAATCTTTTACACATTTCCGGTACCCATACAATCCAAATGTTCAAACGACTTAAGTCATTTTGGTCATACTTGTTTGCTACCTCTAACAATAAAAAACCTAATTAATTAGATAAATTTACATTATTTAAAAATTTCAAAATCATCCTTAATGTATTTACTAAATCTACTTGTAAGTACTTAAAACTGCAGCATTACAGTTTTCATTCAAGTATATATGCCATGTTATTAATGCACTTTACAATGTAATTCTTAACCCCTGCCCCATGAGAACAGGAAAATTAGGAATGCTATGTTACATATGAATACTGACATGGGGAAATTTGATGGTTTGGCACCAGCAAATCTAAAAAACAGGTCTCATCCCTAGTTCGGTATGTTTTCCCTTCTTTTCTGTTGGTTGAAGGTATTGCCATTTCAAAGCAGAAGTATGAAGGTGAGGAGTGTCAAGATTATATGGGGACATTTCATCGCAAGCATGAGAAGCAGTTCAATGTACTTATTTTAGTAAATAAGGTAAAATTGTAAGTTCTATCACATTGCAGCATGCATTGATGTTTGACATTTTTAAAGTAGTTTTTAATGTAGTATCCTTCATTATTAGTATAAAATGAGAAGCTGACGGAAGCAATTCTAGTTTATTCCAATAAAATTTTGATCTGACACCAGCTCCCAGTCAAAGTAGATGAATCAAAAGTATGAAAGGCAACAAATAGCTGCTTTGCCAGAAGTGAAATATTCTGCATATTCTACTTGATAATGGTGTGGGTCTTTCCAACACAGAATCATGGTTATGTGTAATTATTGACCTTTTAACTGTATTCTCCCTCTCCCTCTCCCTCTTGTGTGTGTGTCACAATAAGAAAATTTTGAATTTTTAAAACTGTGGGCTAGAACCCAGCATTTCTAATGGCCTGGCTATGTTTTGTGTTTTGTTTTTTGTTGTTATTTTTGTTCTTTCCTTTTCACTGACAAGCTATAACATCTGTGTAAACCGCTTTGTTCAGAAGTACACATTGAAGTGAAAGGCAGACATGATACAGCAGAGCCTTCCAGTCTGATACATTGAAGCATGCACTTGGTGGAGCAGCAGTTACAAAGTGCTGAGCTCCAAGATTCAGGAAAGGAGTCTTGGGAAACCCAAGACTGAATTCTGGAGCTCTCTAGTAATGACACTGTAATATTTAATAAATAATCAGGTGTTAGACACTGCTTTGAGACCCTTATATGTCAACTCATTCCGTCACAACCACATAAGGAAAGTAGCTGGCATTGGAGTTTATTGTCACAGAGTTTTTATTTATGTGCCCAGCTCTTCTAAGAAATTCATGTGTTCTTAGGCTAACTATCCTTAGAATACTGCTTGAAGAAATAGTTATATGGTAGTAATAATAGTGTATGTGTGTTTCTGTGTGTAGATTCAGCAGAGAAAATAGACATTATTTTTAGATTCCATAATCGTATCAGAGTAGGAAGAAATGCCATGTCACTATTGGGACTTGGCGAAGTCTATACATTGAAATCCTGTTATTACCTTGCTTTTCCCTCTTTATAAGAGGCCTTACATTGGCTTCACCAAAAAAAAGTTAACTACACTCCTTTTCAGGAAACATGTATGAATGTTCTATTCAATAAATAGATATTTTTTGAGCACTTGTCTCACAGAGCATATTTTTAAAATTAGGTAATTCCGTTGTAGCTAGCCAGCATCTGTCATTCTGACTTAGGTTTGTTAACCTTTGCTGGAAGAAAGGTCTGGGAGTGACATTGGAGATGTGATTAACTTACATGCTGCATATAAAACAAAGGTTTAAAAGTAGATGTGTATGTATATAAAGCTCATCAATTTCATAGGCCTTACCATATGTGGTGCTGATACTGAGGTGCACAGGAGTAAGAGGCCACAAGATGTCAGGCTAACACTGGAAATGTGTGTATAGTTAAGTTCTGGACATTGAAAGAAATCATCTTCCCATTTTTTAATTTATACACTGTAGGAGCATGGGCTAATATATGGTGGTCATCTATATTTTTGAATACTTACAGTAAGCTAGCTGAACAGTTACTGAAGTATAGTTTTAAAATTTGGGAGATGACTGTGATACATGGTTAGGATGACTAGACAACTGTTTATAATGGAAACAGTCTAGAGCCACTTTGTATGGATTATAGATATTTTCCAAATCACTGGTCAAAAATCTCGTTTTCACAAGAAGGTAGTCACACTGCTACCTCTACATGCAAAGGAGATTTGGAATGTGCTTTTTTAAAGCTAGGCACATTGCCATCCCCAACAGTCAGTTAACACTTAGTTAATAATAAGGTTTTAAAAGATGGGTATGGAGGAAAAAAATGGCGGCGGAGTGAACGGAGCTACACAGACCGTCTCCCAGAACCAAACTGGAATTACAACTATAACACAGACAAATCAACGGGAAAAACCAACAGAAAAGCAGCTTGGAGGACCATACAACGAGGGACACTGTCTCCATCTCGGTAGGCTTGCGAAGGCGCGAGACGGGGCTGGGAGCCCACGGTCCGCAGCTCCTCAGCAGCCTTAGCTGGGAGCTGCGCCCTCGGGTTACACTCCCAGGTGGCTCCACAGCGCAGCCGGGACAGAGGCTGAAACAGCCACAGCCACTCACCTTGGGCTCCGGCAGAGGGAGGGCGGACTGGACTGGACTGTATCGGGACACTCGGGGTTTGGAGGGCGCTCAGAGCTTTGGCTGAGTGCAGCCACTCAGGACGGTGGCCACATTGCTCTTTCCCAGGGCTCTGGGGAGAGGCAGCAGCCCCTCCCTCGGAGATCCCACCCCACCCTGTGGGCCATTGAAGTGCTAATTGAGGCTCACTAACAACCAGCATCTGCCCCACCCTCGTGAAAGCCCCTTGGCTGAGCACCAGAGGGAGTTTTTCAATCAACTGACAACCCAAAACTCATCAAGTAACCTAGACTGCTAGCCTCCAGGCAAAAAGCTAGAGGATAACAGTACCTTTCCTGGGCTGGCAACTTTAACCAGAAAAGTAAGACTTGACAGTGGTGTTCAACGTGGGTCCTCCCTCGCTCATCTAAACACAGGAGAGGGAGCCACAAACAGCAGAACACCAACACCCACAGGGAGAACTTGACAGGCTCCAAAGCCCACAGTGATAGCCAAAATGGTGAAACACAGAAACAAGCCAAATGAAAGAGCAAGACACCTCCACCGAAGATGAGATCAATGTGGAGCAATTAGGCATGTTAACAGAGCTAGAATTCAGAGCCATGATCTTGAGGAAGCTGAACAGCATGAGTAAGGACATAGAGACACTGAAAATAAGCCAATTGGAAATTATTTATTTATTTATTTATTTTTTTATCCTCACCTGAGGACATTTTTCTATTTTTTGTTCAGGTAGAGTGGGAGGGAGAGAGAGGAAGAGAGAGAGAAACAT
The DNA here is from genome assembly GCF_014108415.1 of Molossus molossus. NCBI lineage: Eukaryota > Metazoa > Chordata > Mammalia > Chiroptera > Molossidae > Molossus > Molossus molossus. Next base: position 65,095,202 of record NW_023425402.1, on the reverse strand, counting down.
CGATGTGAAAGGGACACATCGAGTGGCTGCCACCCGCACGACCAACCAGGGCCGGGACAAACTGCAACCGAGGTACGTGCCCTTAGCGGGAACCGAACCCGGGTCTCTCGGGACCGCAGGCCGACGCTCTAACCGCTGAGCCAAACCGGCCAGGGCATCAATTGGAAATTAAAATCCAACAAGAAGAGATAAAAAATGACATATCAGAAATGAAAAACACATTGGAAGGTTTAAAAAGCAGAGTAGGGGAAGCTGAGGACCGGATCAGTGAATTAGAAGACAGGGTAGAAAAAATCAACCAATCAGAAAAACAAAAGGAAAAAAACTGTTGAAAAACAGGAAGACAGCTTAAGAGAACTATGGGACAACTGGAAACGTAATAATATTCGCATCATAGGAGTCCCCGAAGAAAAAGAAAATGAGCAAGGGATAGAGAATATATTCAAAAAAAATAGTGAGAGAAAACTTCCCTAATTTGGTGAAGGAAGAAGGCATTCAAGTTCAAGAAGCACAGAGAGTCCCAAGTAAGAAGAACCCAAACAGGCCCACACCAAGACACATAGTCATTAAAATGCCACAAATTAAAGACAAAGAGAGAATCCTAAAAGCAGCAAGAGATAAGCAACAGGTTACCTACAAAGGGAACCCCATAAGGCTCTCAGCTGACTTCTCACAAGAAACACTACAGGCCAGAAGAGAATGGCATGAAGTAATCAAAGTCATGAAAAACAAGAATCTGAATCCAAGACTACTCTACCCAGCAAGGCTATCATTCAAAATAGAAGATCAAATAAAGAGCTTCCCAGACAAAAAAAGGCTAAGGGAATACATTAGCACCAAACCAGCACTGCAAGAAATGTTAAAAGGACTGCTGTAATTAGCAGTAGAAATGGGAAGAAAAATAGAATCACACTAAACAAAAATGGCAATAAATAAGTACATATCAATAATCACCTTAAACGTTAATGGATTGAATGCTCCCATGAAGAGACACAGAGTAGCTGATTGGATAAGAAAGCATGACTCATCTATATGTTGTTTACAAGAGACTCACCTCTTAACAAAAGACTCACATAGGTTGAAAGTGAAGGGATGGAAAAAAATTTTCCAAGCAAATGGAAAGCAAAAAAAAGCTGGGGTAGCAATTCTCATATCTGATAAAATAGATTTCAAAATGAAGACCAAAACTAGAGACAAAGACGGCCACTACATAATATTGAAAGGATCTATCCAACAGGAAGATACAACCTTGATAAACATATATGCACCCAATATAGGAGCACCAAAATATATTAAAAATCTTCTGGAGGACTTCCAAGGAGAAATCGACAACAATACAATCATAGCAGGGGACTTCAACACCCCGTTGACAGCACTGGATAGATCCTCTAGGCAAAAAATTAGCAAGGAAACAGAGACTCTAAATGAAGCACTAGACCAAATGGATTTAATAGATATCTACAGAGAATGACACCCCAAAACTACAGAATACACATTCTTCTCAAGTGCACACGGGACATTCTCAAAGATAGACCACATGATAGGACACAAACTAAATCTCTACAAGTTCAAGAAGATTGAAATCATATCAAGCATCTTCTCAGATCACAATGGCATGAAACTAGAAATCAATTGCAACAAGAACATGCAAAGACATTTCAACACATGGAGGCTAAATAGCATGTTATTAAACAATGAATGGGTCACCGAGGAGATCAAGGAAGAAATTAAAAACTTCCTGGCAACCAATGAAAATGAACATACAACAACACAGAATCTATGGGATGCAGCGAAAGCAGTTCTGAGAGGGAAGTTTATAGCACTACAGGCCTACCTCAAAAAACAAGAAAAATTTCTAATTGACTGTCTAACTTCACAACTTAAAGAATTAGAAAGCAAACAAAAAGAAAACCCCAGAGCAAGTAGAAGGAAGGAAATAGTAAAGATCAGAGCAGAAATAAATGACATAGAGACCAAAAAACAATTCAAAGGATCAATGAAACAAAGAGCTGGTTTTTCGAAAAGATAAACAAGATTGATGGACCCTTAGCTAGACTCACCAAGAAACAAAGAGAGAGAACCCAAATACACAAAATCAGAAATGAAAGAGGAGAAGTAACAACCAACACCACGGAAATACAAAAGATCGTTAACAACTACTATGAACAACTATATGGCAACAAATTCGACAATCTAAGCGAAATGGACAAATTTCTAGAAACACACAGTCTCCCAAAACTATTCCCAGAAGAGATAGAAAACTTGAACAGACCAATAACAACTAAGGAAATTGAAGAGGTAATCAAGACTCTCCCAGCAAACAAAAGCCCAGGCCCAGATGGTTTCACGGGGGAGTTTTACCGAACATTCAAAAAAGAACTAACACCCATTCTCCTCAAACTACTTCAAAAAATTCAAGAAGAAGGAAGACTTCCAAACACGTTCTATGAGGCCAGCATAATTCTAATTCCAAAACCAGAAAAAGACACTACGAAGAAAGAAAACTACAGGCCAATATCCCTGATGAACATAGACGCCAAAATCCTGAACAAAATATTAGCAAATCGGATCCAGAAATACATCAAAAAAATTATTCACCATGACCAAGTGGGATTCATTCCAGGGATGCAATGCTGGTACAATATTCGCAAATCAATAAACGTGATACACCACATAAACAAAATGAAGAATAAAAACCACATGATCATGTCAATAGATGCTGAAAAAGCATTCGACAAAATCCAGCATCCATTTCTGATAAAAACGCTCAGCAATGTAGGAATAGAGGGATCATATCTCGACATAATAAAGGCCATATATGAAAGACCTACAGCCAACATCATACTCAATGGACAGAAACTAAAAACATTTCCATTAAGAACAGGAACAAGACAGGGATGTCCACTTTCGCCACTCTTATTTAACATTGTACTGGAAGTCTTAGCCACAGCAATCAGACAGGAAGAAAAACTAAAAGGGATCCAAATTGGAAAGGAGGAAGTGAAACTGTCATTATTTGCAGATGACATGATATTGTACATAGAAAACCCTAAAGACTCCATCAAAAATCTATTAGACTTAATAAATGAATTTGGCAAAGTAGCAGGATACAAAATTAACGTCAAGAAATCGACGGCATTCTTGTACACCAATGTTGAACTCACAGAAAGAGAAACTGAAAAAACAATCCCATTTACCGTCGCGCCAAAAAAAGTACGATACCTAGGAATAAACTTAACCAAAGAAGTAAAGGACCTATTTGCAGAAAACTACAGGTCATTGAAAAAAGAAATAGAGGAAGATATAAAAAAGTGGAAGCACATACCCTCATGGATTGGAAGAATTAACATCATTAAAATGTCCATACTACCCAAAGCAATCTATAGATTCAATGCAATCCCCATCAAAATACCAACGACATATTTCATAGAACTAGAACAAATACTTCAAAAGTTCATATGGAACCAAAAAAGACCCCGAATAGCCACAGCAATCTTGAAAAAGAAGAACAAAGTAGGTGGGATCACAATACCAGATATCAGGTTATACTACAAAGCGACTGTAACCAAAACAGCCTGGTACTGGCACAAGAACAGGCATATAGACCAGTGGAACAGAACTGAAAACCCAGAAATGGACCCAAGGCAATACGCTCAATTAATATTTGACAAAGGTGGCAAGAGCATACAGTGGAGTAAAGACAGCCTCTTTAAAAATGGTGTTGGGAAAATTGGACAGCTACATGCAAAAAAATGAAACTAGACCATCAACTTACACCATACACAAAAATAAACTCAAAGTGGATAAAAGACTTAAATGTGACCCGTGAATCGATAAAAATTCTAGAAGAAAATGTAGGCAACAAAATTTCAGACATCATACGGAGCAGAATTTCCACTGATACATCACCTAAGGCAACAGAAATAAAGGAGAAAATGAACACATGGGACTACATCAAACTCAAAAGCTTCTGCACAGCAAAAGAAACAATCATCAAAATGGAAAGGCAACCCACTGTATGGGAGAACATCACTGCCAATGATGTATCAGATAAGGGGTTAATTTCCAATATATAGAGAGTGCTCATACAACTCCACAAAAGGAAGACAAAGAACCCAATTAAAAAATGGGCAGAGGAGCTGAATAGACACCTCTCCAAACAGGACATACAAATGGCCAAGAGACATATGAAGAAATGCTCAACATCACTAATCATCAGAGAGATGCAAATTAAAACAACAATGAGGTATCACCTCACACCTGTCAGAATGGCCGCCATCAACAACTAACTCATCAAACAACAAGTGTTGGCGAGGTTGTGCAGAAAAGGGGACTCTAATACACTGCTGGTGGGAATGCAGACTGGTGCAGCCGCTATGGAAAACAATATGGTGCTATCTCAAAAAATTAAAAATTGAACTTTCATTTGACCCAGTGATCCCACTGCTGGGAATATACCCTAAGAAGCCTGAAACACCAATCAGGAAGAATATATGTACCCCCATGTTCATAGCAGCACTATTTACAATAGCTAAGATCTGGAAACAGCCCAAGTGTCCACCAGTAGACGAATGGATAAAAAAGCTGTGGTACATATACACAATGGAGTACTATGCAGCGGTAAGAAAGAAAGATCTCTTATCCTTTGAGACGACATGAAGGGACCTGGAAAGTATTATCCTAAGTGAAAGAAGCCAAGCAGAAAAAGACAAATACCACATGATCTCACTTATATACGGAATATAATGAACATAACAGTCTGAGGAATACAGTAGACCCAGACACATGGAAGTAGGGCACAGACTGACATCCCTCAGAGGAGGGGATGGGGGGTGGGGGGGGTGGGAAGAGATAAACCACAGAACTTATATGCATGTATGCATGACCAATGGACATGGACAACTAAGCTGGGGACAGGGTGGAGGGGCGTAGGGTGGGGGGTGCCAATGGGGTAAAAAGGTAAAATATCTGTAACAAAAAAATAAATAAAAATTCATTAAAAAAAAAAAGAAAAAAAAAAAAAAAAAAAAGATGGGTGTGATACAGTTGGTCATTACATGGGATACCGGTATTTCATATATCTTTGAAACAACTTTGTACAGGAAATCTCTGAAAAATTAGATTTGGAGTTTTAAAAAAGCTGAATTCTTGCTCTTCTGATTTTTAAGTGTTTTAAAGATTTCGTCCAATTTTACAATGCTATGACTTTTTAGTTTGTGCAACATAGTTTTGCTGTAAAGGTTTAGGAAAACATTAATTGTTGCCTAGCAACTACTGTGGGTTAAGTCCTGAAGGTATGATGAAGGATATGTCTCCTGCCTGCATTCAAGATGCTCAAGTGTATACGCCAATAATATAGGATTAGTGATCTAATGAAGCCATATATTGTAAATTACAATATCATTTTTTAATAACCTTTATGTGCCAGTGCTTTTTTTAAAAAAAAAAAAATGTTTTTATTGATTTCAGAGAGAGGAAGGGAGAGGGAGAGAGAAAAAGAAAAATCGATCAGCTGCCTTCTACATGCCCCCTACTGGGGAATCAGCCCTCAGCATGGGCATGTGCCCTACAGGAATTGAACCAGGGACCTCCTGGTGCATGAGAGGAAGCTCAACCAACAGAGCCACACCTGTGGGGGCTTTGCCAGTGCTTTGTATGGATCATCTCATTTAATCTCTTTAACAACCCTGTGAGATAGGTATTATTTATCCCCATTTTACATCAAAAGTTTGCTCTATGGTAGAAATATTTGATCTAAACTTTGAAATGAAGTCAGAATTTCTCAAGGTGGAGTAAAGAAGGATGAAATCATACAAAATTAGTACCTTACATATCACTGTAATGTCATGATTTTAAAGAAGATAAATCTTACTAGTGCTGTGGAACTGCCTAAATTGTTCATTGTAATGAGGTGTCTTCCTATTGTACATGAATTTTCTTTTTTTTTTTTAATTCTCACCCGAGGGTATTTTTACATTTATCTTCAGATGGAGTGGAAGGGGGAGAGAGAGAGAGAAACATCAATGTGAGAGAGAAACATTGACTGGTTGCCACCCGCAAGACCCCAACTGGGGTCAGGGATGAACCACAACTGAGGTACGTGCCCTTGGCTGGAATCGAACCCGGGACTCTCTGGTCCAAGGGCAGATGATCTAACTGCTGAGCCAAACTGGCCAAGGCTGAATTTTCTTTTTTTAAAGTTGTTTCTCTGTTAATCAGAGCTCTTTCTGTGGTGTCCTATTTATATAGTTATAGAGCCAATACAAAGTCTCATTTTGCCATTACCCACTATAAGTTCTGGGTATGAAAACTGTAGCATCTTGAGAGTTAAAAGGAAATTTGGAGGTCATCTAGCTATACCTCCCATATAATCCAGGAATATTCTTGATTATCTCATTCAGTGTTAGGGATCTCACTACTTGATCAGGCAATCATTTTATTGTGAGGCAGTTCGGTTTAATATAATATTTCTCTATTAGGGAAGAATCTTTATCTTTGAGTTTCAGCCATTGGTTTTAGTTCTGAAGCCTTGGAAAATGATAAGCTGTTTGTCTTTCATGTGTTGGGAAAATCATTCCCTATAGTATGTACACAAATGTCTACTAAGACAGGATTAAATTAACTTTTTTTCAGTGGTTTCATAATATGCTTTGTTCATGTGAAGATGATGGACAGCTAAAACTCCAACGATTTATGTCATGAAATAATACCAATCCTAGTATCATGTTAAGATTTTAAATCTTGATGCAGCGTGATTACTTGTTTTATTTCACTTGACTCAATCTGAACAAAATTCTACTGAGATTTTTTTTTTTTTTTTTTTTTTAATCCTCACCCGAGGATATTTTTCCATTTTTGTACAGATAGAGTGGGAGGGAGAGAGAGGAAGGGAGAGAGAGAGAGAAACATCGACGTGAAGGGACACATCGAGTGGCTGCCACCCGCACAACCAACCAGGGCCGGGGACAAACTGCAACCGAAGTACGTGCCCTTAGCGGGAACCGAACCCGGGTCTCTCCGGACCACAGGCCGATGCTCTAACCGCTGAGCCAAACTGGCCAGGGCTCTACTGAGATTTTTTAATCCTGTTTTGTTTCTGCATCCAATATAATGGTCATTTCTCTTATCTTTAGTAGATAAGCCTTCTGTGTTTTCCAGATCACTAACATGACTGTAATCAGGAACTGTTTTTGGCTACAAGTAAGAGACTAACAAGAAAATGACATAAGTAAAAGTTATGTTTTCTCTTATAACCAAAACAGAATCATGGAGATAGGTGGTTCAGGGCTGATATGGCAATTTCATAATGGCATCAATGTCCAGGCATTTTCTGTTCCATCTATAAGGTCTAGCTTCCATCCTCAGTCACTTCATAGCAGCTCTGGTTATGATGTTTCAGGCAGGAAGGAGTGGGGGAATGAAAAGATGCATGCAAGCTAGGTCGGCCCCACTTTTTAACTTTTCTAAAAGCATGAATAAATCTGGTGGTTTTGATAAGAAGGTGATTACACTGTTACCTCTACATGCAGAGGAGACTTGGAAATGTGCTTTTTAGCTGGGCACAGCGCCACCCCCAACAAAATCAGAATTCTATTAGATGAAAAATGATTAAATATTAGGTAGACAATGAAAAAGGCAAGAACACACGTTTTTTTCCAAGAAAGATTGAACTCCTAAGTATGGACACATATGTTGTAGGGATACAAGGATACAAAGACATGAATAAGACAAGATCTTTCTTTTTTTAATCCTCACCTGAGGACATTTTTGCACTTATCTTCAGATAGAGTGGGTGGGGGAGAGAGAAAAAACATCGATGTGTTGGGGCCAGGGACAAACTGCAACCGAGGTATGTGCTGTTAATGGGAACTGAACCCGGAACTCTCTGGTCCACAGGCCGATGTTCTAACTACTGGGCCAAACCAGACAGGACAAGACAAGATCTTTAACCTTAGCCAGTCAGTAGTTTTTAATGTCTTCATCAAATTGATGTAATTAAGGGCAATCTTCTCTAAGAAGATTGGTTTTTCAGGTTTGCTAATCAAAGTCAAATCTCAAGTTACTGCATTTTCCATTGAGATAAATGATAAATGCTTTATAGATTAAAGCATTTGCTAAAGTAGTGATTAATACTCCTTTTAGTAATGGGATTAATATCAATTTAGTTAATGGCATTTTTGTAGCAAAAATGTGAAAATTTCTTAATATTTGTCTCCTCTGGACCTGGTCTACTGCATAGTGACTTTTTCCTGAAGGAGAGGAATTTGGAGTCCACTTCAACTTGCTATTATTCTGCAAAGTAGGATCATCTGCAATTCCATGCCATTCTGTGTATCTCTACTCTGATAGGGGACATTTATGCCAAAAAATTAACAAATTACATATATTACTTTTCTCTGAACAACATTTTTTTTTTTTTTAATAGAAAATTAAATTTCCATAGCTGGCAAAGAATTCAGTACTTCACCTTTAAGTAGATGGGACTGTTGACTTATTTGGGTAACATCCAGAACTCATTTCACTTTGCTTTCAGACAGGATATATGGGTATATTATAGTTTGGGTTTGTTTTTTTTTTTAATCCTCACCCAAGAGGATATTTTTTCCATTTACTTTCAAACAGAGTTGGGGGTCCATCAATGTGAGAGAGACACATCGTTTGGTTGCCTCCCACACAACCCTGACCAGAACCAGGAATGAACCAAAACTGAGGTATGTGCCCTCAACTGGAATGGAACCTGTGACTCTTTGGTCTGCGAGCCGACGTTCTAACTGCTGAGCCAAACTGGCCAGGGCACAATATAGTATTTTACAAGATCATTTTCGCCCTGACCAGTTTGGTTCAACAGTTAGAGCATTGGCCCGCAGACCAGAGAGTCCTAGGTTCAGTTCCCACTAACGGCACATACCTCGGTTGCAGTTTGTCTCCGGCCCGGTTGGGGTCGTGTGGGTGGCAACCCGTCAATGTGTCTCTCTCACATCAATGTTTCTCTCTCTCCCATACCCCCTCTCCTTCCCGGTCCATCTGAAGATAAATGCAAAAATGTCCTCGGGTGAGGATTAAAAAAAAAAAAAAGTTTTAAAGATCATATTCATGATCTCAGAATAGGAGAGTTGCTTATTAGACTCTCTGACAGGTCTGTGGAAAATTCTCAGAACTTCCCATAATTGCCAGTGTCTTTCCCAGCTAGAGGAAGATTGGCTTTGGAGGGGAAAAACAAAACAAAACAGGTTTATATTAAAGTGTTTCTGGTAGATCTCTTGCACTCCTCCCTTGGGCTTTTGTCCTAAAATTCAATTGAATGTTGGCATTTTTTGCCTCCCTTGCTGCTTTCTTTCCTCACTAGTTTGTTTTGTTTTTTTGTTGTTGTTTTTTTTCCAGAGCTGTGAAACCCCTTCTCTTTTGTGCGTTATACAGCATTAAGTATGCGAGATAAGTGCAACCTAGGGGTGAATGAGCATCATTGTTTAAGGAAAGTGCCACATGTATGTGATGGGTATGACTAGAGAAAGAAGAGGGGGCACCTCAGGCTTTTTAATTGTTTATTTTTCTTTGTTAAAATTTTAAGAACAAAAAGTAGCATGTGAAACAACTGATTTATAAAGGAAACGTTTGGCTCTCCCTCTCACTGTAACAATGTTGAGATCCATCCACATCTCTCCTCCTGTTTACACATTCTATAAGCACGGGCGTGTAAAAGTTAGTATGCTGGATGCCAAAGAAGGAAAGGCTAAGTACAAGAGAGGTGTCCTACCTCTGTTTTCTATTATACAGGAAAGAAACGTATGATTGACATGGTTTTATTACGATTCTCAGTTGCCAGGACACAGAAACCCAATTTAAACCAGCTGAAGCAAGGACGAGGCAATGTAACTAAACTGCACAAAGGGCAGGCATGTCGGACAGCATGATTGAGGAATTGGAACATTGTCATTTGTTTTAACTTTTCCCCTTCCCCTCTGATCTTTGCAATCTGTCTGTCCTAAAGGAAATTGGCCTAATTTCCTCAGAAGACTGGAATTATAACCACTTGCAGCCCTGGGTATTCTTTTGCACAAGCACTTGAAAAAAATTTTCACTCCAACTCCAATTAGAGGAAGTCCTGTGGCCAGGGGCAGAGTCTGTAACCAGAAAGATTTGGGGGACAAATGCTAGGGAGTCAAAATAACAAACAGAAGACATCTGTTTAGTGATTGGGGAAGCCTGATGTAGTGAGAAAGTGGTTTAAGGAAGACCAATGGTTGGTTGTTAACTATGCTTTTACTGCATGTATGTTCCTGAAAAAAGTGACTGACTTTGTGGGTCTCACTTCTTCATCTCTAAGGTTGCTGTCTACTTTCTGAGCTCCAGAAAGATGTAAGGAGGTCAAGCGAGACAACCAAGTAAATACAGGGTACAGGTGTAAAGTATTCCACTCTGTCTTCACCTCCATGCTCTGTAATGAAAGTGGAAATTTTCTTAAGAATCACATATCTCTAAAGGTGCATAACACAGTGTCTGAGTTATATTGAGCATTGCTCAATAAATATTAATTTGTTAATAAGAAACAGAATAAAGCCCTGGCCGGTTTGGCTCAGCGGTTGGAGCGTTGGCCTGTGGTACAGAGAGACCCAGGTTCGGTTCCCGCTAAGGGCATGTACCTCGGTTGCAGTTTGTCCCCGGCCCTGGTTGGTCGTGCAGGTGGCAGCCACTCGATGTGTCCCTTCACATCGATGTTTCTCTCTCTCTTCCTCTCTCTCCCTCCCGCTCTATCTGAACAAAAAATGGAAAAATGTCCTCGGGTGAGGATGAAAAAAAAAAAACAACAACAACAGAATAAAGATGGCAAAATGTAATTGCCAATTTTCTTTTAAATACTCTGGGTTTTCAGTGATGCCAAGACAGCCTCCAGAATGTTCTTATAAGAAACTCATTTTGTAAATTAAGCTTAAAGGAGAAACTATTCCCCTTTCTATCTGAACAACTTCATTCACAGCCCTTGCTCCCATTACCTTTCTCTCTCCTCTCTGTGCAAAATGAGAAAGCAAGGAATGTACATATCCAGTCTTCACTTGAGCAGATCTTGTTACAACTGATGTGAAGAGGCTGAGCTTCCCAAGAACATTTCTGTCAGCAGTCTCATCCTCATACTGAAATATTTCCTTGTCTCCATTCCAGTTCTGTGCACTAAAAACCGAATTCTAGATTTTATTCATGATCAGGGCTTCAGAAACCTTAAACCTCTTTACCTATCGCTGTCAAAAATAGATACATATATTCCTTTAAGTCCTTTGATGGTTATCTGCATTTGTGAAGGCAAAATGTCTTCATGTAAAATGGTAGAGTACATGGATGTGAGCACGAGTCCAGCAGTCATCTGGGCTATAAACAGAAGGAAGGGTAAAATCAAAGTTCACCTTCCTCCCTGTTGTCATGGACACAGTCTTTAGGACAGATTATGATCACTCTTGGTGACACGGTCTGGACACTACATAACACAATCTTCATTATGCATGGAAGACATGACACACATTTTTAGGCACTTTTGGTTTAAAAATTAATTCCCAGTGGAGAAAAATGACTTCCGGACTATCTTTACCAAGCAGGGTTGTAAATCCTGTTCTAAAATGGTCAGAACAAGTTTATTTTACAGAATACTCATTCTCAGTGAAGCCAAGTAAATATATCAATGACAGTCAGATTACATGCAAAGCCATTTTTATTCCGGAGAAATGTACACATGTTAGAATATTAAATCCGAAGAGAATATATCTGACTTTTTTTAAAATAGGAAAGTAACAACATAGTACACACTTTTCTATTCTAGAGGGAGGGGAAATATACTAGTAAGTTGCAGGCAAATTGTGACATTGAATGATACATTGTGAATTCCTAATTATAAAAGGCCAATAATATGGAAATTTAAAAGTAATTTCAAGTTCTGTGGTTAAAGAGAAGTGCTCAATCAAACGGGCATATTCTTTTTCTGGGTCCTCCCCCCAATCCCTATCAATGTGCTGTTTTTTCTGTGGGACCTGCTTTACATCATGACTCTAGAGTGACCCTTTCAGATGTCCAGGGACACCTAAACTGCAGAGTTGTGGGCTCTGTGGTCTTTTCCCCTGGCTGGGCCTTCTCACTGAATACACTTTGTGCACCCTTATTAGTTGCTACCCCACCCTCCCCAGTCTTTCTCTGCAAAGATTGGGTAGGGCTGTGTGAGTGGAGCCGTGGCTGCTGCTTTGGAAAGATTGCCAGTGCCTCAGTTGCATCTTGAGACCATCACATTTGTCAAAAGTGTCACTTCTTATATTTTCCACTTGACAGATCCAAGCACTTAGAAGGATGCTGTTAGATTCTAAAGATTAATTTGCAATTAACTATTCAAACACAATTCACGTACCCACATAAACCCTGCAACAAAACAATGAGACCTCTGTCTAGCGTACATGATTGAGCACATATTGAAAAAAATTTTAATCCCTCCCAAATTACATGAAGGCTGACACACCCTTTGTTTTCCAATCTAGCCTAGGTCTTGCTTAGGAAGCATGCAGGTTTTCTTTGTTTCACTTCACTGGGGTGTGCATATGGCAGAGGCTGAATGGTGATTCTGGAGTAGCGGAGGGGCCCCTACCTCACCACATTCAGCATATCTGAGGTTGGGGCACTCACACTGAGAACTTGAGTCTTTTAGAGTATTTTTGGAGACAGCACTTAAGAAGGCACTTGAGAACCAAAAAGCTCAGTTCAATGAAATTCAACACAATACACAGACATGAGGTAATCACCATGAGGAGGATGAAGATGGTTTTCTCAGTGAGTTTGGACATGAAGCAGTCCACAGTGTTGGGGCAAGGCTTCAAGGCACATTTCATAGGGTAAGGAACACGAAAGCCACCATATAGCTTGTAAAATAAAACCAGGAAGCCAATTTCAAAACCAATTTTAACAATGAGGCTAATGAGGTAAGTGTACCACAGACCCCTATCCATTGTACCTAAGCTAACAAATAGTTTCTTTCTGTGCCTTTTCTCTCTACCCTCATGATAGGCTACATGTAGAACCATCAGAAGTGAAGGCATAGAGACCATAATCAGTTGTAAGGCCCAAACTCTGACCTGGGAGATGGGAAAGAAGTAGTCAAAACACACATTTTCACAACCAGGCTGTCTAATGTTGCACTCAAACTCTTTCTGCTCATCTTTCCACACGTGCTCTGCTGCCACCATGTAGACCAGCAAACGGAAGATGAACACAACAGCCAGCCAGATCCGCCCAATCCCAGTTGAGTATTTATTTACTCCACTTAAGTCTCTGAGGAACATCCAACTCATGGCTTAAGCTCAGAAGAAGGCAAGATTCTGCAAAAGAAAACAATTTCATCATGATTGATTTATTTCTATTCCATTGGTCATTTATTCCTATTGTCTTATTTGATTATGGGATTGCAGGAGATAAATTTCTGCATTATTGCAATTCTGGATGTTGAGGGCTCTCTAAGAATCCCATAGGATATGCTCACTTTTATACAAAGAGATGATACAATTGGCCCACAGATATTCTTGATCCCATATCCAGTTCTATTGGGAATTTGGTTGGTCACCCCTACACACTACCCTACTTTCAAACAAATCCTTTTAGTTTATTGCTTTTCTCAGGATGAATGGGTTCTACTGTTAATCTAGAAAGAATTGGATATAAATATCAAGGTTACCTTGGTACCTTGAGATATCCCTCACATGCCAGCTTCTTGAAGTTATAGTCTCTATTCACTTTCCCTAATTTGTCAGTGTCTCCCTAATCCTTATTCTCCACCCCTACCTCCCATTATGTTCTGTATCCCATACTAGCAATTGAGCTTGCCTACAATTTGATAGTGAAAAGTGAGGTTCTGCAATATCAACATTCTCAAACTCATGCTCCCTCATCTCTCCAGTCCTACTTACATCCATGCCTAAGTTACCTTCTTTACCCAATTTGGAGGGAGAGGTAGTCTCCTCTTGCCTCAAAATGACCATTCCAGCTCTACATCCCATTCTTGATCTGTCCATTTTCCCTGACCTTTGATTTCCTTATCTACTTTACTGTCATCACCAACACTCAAGCATTCAAGTTTGAAATATCACATTTATTCTGGACTCCTCTTATGACCCATTCATAATTGCTCACCATGTTCTTCTGATTCCTTCCAATTGTCTCTCAACTTTATCTCTAAGGCACTGCTGAAATGGTTCTGACTGATATAGCCCTCCCAGTTTCATCATCTCTTCCCTTGTCCTCCCACTACATACTCGATGCTGCTTCGTTCTCCTGTGCTTCTCTCCATCTCTTTTGCTTTTTTCCCCTGGAAAATATGATAAAAAGCTGGGGAACCTTCTTTTTCATTTCAGTGACATTATCTTTCTGGAACTCTCTGCTTCTGTCTTGTTTATAATTGAACTTCGTGGGTTGGCCCCTGGTTTTTGTTTGTTGGGCCCATCACATGCTCAGTGCTCTCTGTTCAGTGCTTTTGAGTTGGTCTCTCACAACCACCCTAGAAAGTGGGGGTTTGTTCGTTTGGGTTTGTTTGTTTATTGTGGTGGTGTTTTTGTTTTGTTTTTCAGATGAGAAGGCAGACTCTGAAAAATGCCATTTTCCCAAAGTCACAAAGTAAGGTGCAGAGCAGGATTCAAATCCAATTTGCATTACTCTATTTTTATTCTATCTTATTTTTGGTTAAATGGGAAAGAAATTTATTAGGGTAAATGCCTGTGAAAGAAAACAGGGAGGAAGCCTGGGGAGGCTTAGAAAACCATCAGATCGTGATGTAAGTCTGACCCCAGGGAAGGAAGAAATGAAGGTTTGGTAAAAGTGACAGACCGCAATGCAATTTTTGTTTTATTTTGTTTTTTTAACCACAGTCCACCTTCAGCTTTATTCCACATTGGTTTCAGGTATAGAATACAGTGGCCAATCACATACCTCACAAAGTAATTTTCATTATACATATATATTTGTTACAGATGTTTCTTTTTCCCCCATTGACACCCTCCTCTCAATCCTGCCACTACCTCCCCCCACCCCCAGCATTCTTGTCTATGTCCATTGGTTACACATACATGCATATAAATTCTGTGGTTTATTTCTTTCCTTCCCCCTCTTCTGAGGTTTGTCAGTCTGTACCCTAATACTATGTCTGAGTCTATTTTGTTCATCAGCTTATTTTGTTCATTACATTCCACAAATAAATGAGATGATGTGGTATTTGTCTTTCTCTGATTGGCTTATTTCGCTTAGCATAATACTCTCCAGGTCCTTCCATGTCGTCTCAAAAGATAGATCTTTTTTTCTCACAGCTGCATAGTATTCCATTGTGTGTATGTACCACCGCTTTTTTGTCCACTCATCTATTGATGGACACTTGAGCTGTTTCCAGATCTTAGCAATTGTAAATAGTGCTGCTATGAACATAGGGGTACATATATTTTTTCTAATTGGTGTTTCATTGTTTTAAAAAAGAATTTCTCAACAGTGGCTGAATAATTCTTTGTTGCAGCTGTGCTGTGCATTGTAGGGTATTTAGCAGCATTCCTGGCCTCTACCAGCTAAATGCCTGCATCACCACCTCCCACCCCGGTTTGTGATAACCAAAGATGTCTCCAGACATTTCCAAATGTACTCTGGAGAAATCAGGCAAAATCTCTGCACTTGAAACCTCTTAACTTTCTACTATAATCAGAAGATGTGGGTTGGAGCTCTAGGTCTGCTACTAATATACTTTGTGATGTTTTAGGTGAAAACCTTGCCATTTCATGTCCTGTTTCCTATTACAGAAATAGTCACATCTTGTTTTCTTCATAGACTCAGCCAGAAGAGTATCAGGGAAATGATGCTGTTAAGAGAACCAAGGGGTTAAGGAAATTTGGTCATTTTTATAACAGCACACCTGTTGGAGCACATCACATTATCTCTCACCCAGGGAACAATATGTAGCAGGCCCATACACTAGAGCCCTGAGGAGATGTATGAAGGTAAGAGCTGTTTTCAGAGAAAACAAAGATACATGTACACATGCTGTATTCAGTAGGGAATAAATACTCCAATGTCCTTGAGCTCAGAACACAAACAAAATTGCATTAAATAAAAAAGATTCTCAAATCCACCTGAAAGGTTAATGTCTCCATGAATTATTAAAACAAAGCCCCAAAGATTATAAAGGAATAAAAAGGTATTATGTTTCCCTATGACATGTCATTGGGCATTTGCCCATATTGCTCAAGCGTATATTTATGTAATGTTACAAAACATTTGAAAGTACTCTGTTGGACATTTTAGGGAAGGGAGGGAAGTAAGAGTGGATACAGACAACTTTGCTAAAAGAAAAGCAGTAAAAAAGTGAGTGGTATTTGAATAGAATCCAAAGACCAACATCATCAAGTGTGTCAGGACTATGAGTTTCATTTGATTGATAAATATCCAACCTATTTTGAAATTCTCTGCTGATGGAGAGGCAATGGTTTTTCTCAGGAGGGAGGGGTGTCCTAATGTTAGTTCACTTTTAACAGAGCTGGTTTAGCATAGTGGATGAGCCTGGGCACAGCGCTGGACTCCTTGGATTCAAGTCCAAGATCATCTGTGATAATAGTACCCACCTCATGGGGCTCAAAACAGAGTCTGACACATGGTAGGTGCTCTGTAAGCATTACAATTATTCTTATTTGTCATTAAAACCTTTCTTGATGTCAAGGTAAAGTCTTTTCAATTGCAAGGTAAATCTATTTTCTCTCTAGCTCTTAATCCTTGAAAGTGGAAAACACGAATCTCCATTTGAAAGCCTTTAAACCATTTGAAAAAAGTGAAGTCATTAGCTCACTTTAAAAAAATATTTTAATACAGATTGTCACCTTATTTTAATAAAGATCTTTAAGTAATCCCTTTTATTATATCACCAAGGGTTACTCACAATTTTTAAAGAGTTTCCACTTACTAATTCTAATGAAGCAATTCTATGATTTTCTCCTTTTTCTTCAGAAGTAGCAGTTTACTGGAAAATTCAGTTAATCAAACACTTTTAGAAATTAAATATTCAATAATCTCAATATCAGGAATAATTTTGGAATGTTGCAAAATTCCCCCAAACATTTGATGCAAATTAAAAGTAGGGGTGAGAAGAAGGTGCTGGGACAACCAGATTTCACATGCAAAAGAGTAAAGTTGAATTCCTACCTCACCATTAAGAAAAATGAACTCAAAATTGATCAATAACCTAAATATAAGATCTAAAACCATAAAACTTTTCAAAAAATACATAGTGGTAAATCGTTATGACCTTGGATTTAGTAATGGATTCTTAGATATGACACCAAAAGCATGAGGAACAAAAGAAAAAAAAGTAGATAAATTGGACTTCATCAAAATTAAAAACTTTTGTTCATCAAAGAACATTATCAGGAAAGTAAAAACAGCAGCCTACAAAATGAGTAAAAAATATTTGTAGGTAAGGGCTTAATATTCAAAATATATTTAAAAACTTCTAAAACTCAACAACAAAAGACAACTCAATTTAAAAATGGGCAAAAGCTTGAATAAACATTTCTCCAAAGAAGATACACAAATGGCCAGTTCACACACCAAAAGATCGCAACATCATTCATTAGTCCTTAGGGAATTGCAAATGCAAACCACAATGAGTCACCACCTCACACTTACTAGGATGAGTATACTTTAAAAGTCAACTACCAAGTATTGGCAAGGATGTTGGGAATGCAACTTGTACAAAGTCAGTGGGAATGCAAAATGGTGCAGCCACTGTGAAAAACGGTTTGGCAGTTCCTCAAAAAACTAAACATAGAATTACCATATGACCCAGCAATTCCACTTCTAGATATATAAAAAAAAAAAAAAAAAAAAAAAATTGAAAACAGGGAATCAAAGAGACGTTTGTATGCTAATGTTCATTATAGCGTTATTTTCAATAGCCAACAAATGGAAACAACTCAAGTTAGATCAGCAGATGAATGGATAAACAAAATCATTCAATCAGAAAGAGGAAGGAAGTACTGCTACATGCTACAGCAAGAATGAACCTTGAAGATATGTGGTAAGTGAATAAGACACAAAAGGATATTGTTTGATTCCACTTATATGAAGTATCTAGCAAATTTATAGGTAGGAAATAGATTAGACATTACCAGGGACTGGAAGGAATTAAAAATGGGGGGTTACTGCTTAATGGTTACAGAGTTTATGTGTGCGGTTGAAAAAAGTTTTGGAAATAGTAATGATCGTTACGCAATACTGTAATTAATGCCACTGAATTGTACACTTAAAATGATTAAAATTGTAAACTTTGTGTTATATATATTTTTACAAAATTGTGGATGGAAGAATGCCGATTTAGAATATAAGGGAACAACAGTAGTTCAAATAATCTGAACATTGATGGAGAATTGTTTATATAGGGAATAGAAATAAGGACAAAAAGAGAGAAAATGAAATAATATTGATAATATTTATCAATGAAAAAGTTTATTTATTTATTTTTTAATTTAATTAATTTTTTTTGTTAAAGATGTTTCTCCTTTTTCTGCCATTGACACCCTCCTCCCATTTCTCCCCACCACCCCCTACCCCCCGCCAGCATTGTTGTCTATGTCCTTTGGTTATGCTTATATGTATAAGTTCTTTAGTTTATCTCACCCCCCCCAAACCCCTCCTCTGAAGTTTGTCAGTCTGAACCTTACTTCTATATCTCTGGGTCTATTTTATTCATCACCTTATTTTGTTCATTATATTCCATAAATAAGTAAGATCATGTGATACTTGTCTTTCTCTGATTGGCTTATTTTGCTTAGCATAATACTCTCCAGGTCCCTCCATGTCGTCTCAAAGGATAAAAGATCTTTCTTTTTCACAGCTGCATAGTATTCCATTGTGCATGTGTACCACAGCTTTTTATCCACTCATCTATTTGGGCTGTTTCCAGATCTTAGCAACTGTAAATAGTGCTGCTATGAACATAGGGGTGCATATATTCTTTCTGATTGGTGTTTCAGACTTCTTAGGATATATTTGACAAGAAGTCAAATGGCAGTTCAATTTTTAATTTTATTTTCTTATAATTTTCTTTCTGTGTTGCTCATAATTTTTTTTACAAAAAGAATATACAAAATTAGATTTGAAGAAAATAAACTTGACACAAACAAAACACTAAGAAATCAGGGCTATCACTGTTTTATGTGTGTATGTGTTTGTAACAGTTAAACATAGCTTTTTATAGAATAAATGTTTACAAATCAAACCACTTAATATATATCAGGTTACCATGTAGAAAAATCATGTGCTGAATAGTTTTTAATCTTTCTTGCTTCTACGTACTTGTCAATGACTCCCCAAGTTATATTATTTCCAGTCCAGACCTCTCATCTCTGAGCTCCAGCTTCCTTGGCATCTGTACTAGGCTGTCGTCTCATAAATTTAAAATGCCCATAAATGAACCCTTGCTATTGCTACTTTACTTTCTACCACCCCCCAAAACACTGCTTCTCCTCCAGTGTTCTCTACCTCAGCAAATGGTGTTTGCATCCATCCAGGTGTTGAAACCAGAAAGGTGGAAGTTGTTCTTCACTTTCTCTCTGCCCCAAGCTCCACATCCAATTCAATTTCAAAGTTTCTACCTTTAATATGTATCCAAAAACTTCTCACCCTTTTCATTTGAACTGCCACCACCCTAATCCAAGCCACCATCATCTCCTGCCTGGTAAATCATAATAACTTCTTATCTGCCTCCCCTTTTCTCATTCTTGGCCTCTTCCAACTCATCTTCATTTCATAACCAGATTAACATTTAAAGTGGAGATTATTCCATCTCATTTCTCTGCTTAAAACCCTAACATGGCTTCCCATTGCATTTAAGGTGGAAAGAAAATTGTTAAATACTTCCCTGAACAACAAAGCCCTGCAGAGTGGTGCCCTTGCCTGTCTGTCCAACCTCATCTCGCACATGTCCAAGGTACACTGAATTCCAGGCATGCTCCTCTTCTTTCACTTCCTTCTCTAGACCCTACATCCGCTGTGTTCCTCCAACATGCAATGCTCTTGTTCCTTCACCTGAATCAGAGAGGCTTTCCCTGACCCTGCCAATCTAACTTCAGTCTTCTTCGGTATTTTTGTTTATAATATTGGCCTTTTTCCCTTCATGACACTTATAACTTATAATCACATATTATTTTTTCTTTATTGATTTTTTAGAGAGAGGAAGGGAGAGAAAGAGAAACATTGAAGAGAGAGAACATCGACTGTCCACTTCTTGCATGCCCCCCACTGGGGATTTGGCCCACAACCTGGGCATGTGCCCTGACCAGGAATCAAACCAGTGACCTCTTGGTGCATGGGTCAATGCTCAACCACCGATCCACACTGGCAGGGCTATAATCACATATTTATATGATCAATATCTGTATAGACTGTGCTTTATGAGAGAAGAGACTAGGGTTGCCAGATTGAGCAAATAAAAATGCAGGATATCAGCCCTGGCCGGTTTTGCTCAGCAGTTAGAGCATCGACCTGTGGTCCAGAGGGACCCGGGTTTGGTTCCTGCTAAGGGCATGTACCTCAGTTGCAGTTTGTCCCTGGTCCTGGTTGGGTCATGCAGGTGGTGACCACTCAATGTGTCCCTTTCACGCTGATGTTTCTCTCTCTCTCTCTCTTCCCCTCTTTCCCTCCCACTTTATCTGAACAAAAAAATGGAAAAATGTCCTCAGGTAAGAATAAAAAAAAATGCAGGATATCAGTTAAATATTAATTTCAAATAAACAATGAATAATATTCTAGTATAAGTGTGCCATCCAATATTGGAGATTACTTATACAGGTATTCATTGTCTATCAAAAATTAAAATTTATTAGTGCTGAGGAAGGAAAAAACAGAAAGAAAGAAAATTAAAATTTTACTGGGCCATCTACGTATATTTTATCTGGCAATCTAAGCAAGTACCTTGATTGTCCATGATTGCATACCCACTGCCTAAATAACCGTGCAAAATCCGTTAATGAATGGGAACACAGCCTCTCTAGATCTTAGAAACTTCCTCAGAAACACTTGGGAACCTCATCCATTCTTCTCCTTATACCCAGTCTCACTTCTTTCCCCACTAAACTCAGCATTTCTGTTCTGAGGTCCCTGCTTCCTCTAGCTCCTAGCTGGACTTGTGATCCAGACCATGTCCCCAAACGTCTTGTCTACCAACATGCACCAATACCCACTTTGGTCAGATGATTCATCCTCCCACTCCAGCTACCCATGTCTCCCATTGCAAGCCCACAGGTGGTTCTCATCTTTGCACACTTGCTCACATTGCCCCTTCCTTCCTTCTACCTTGCCTGCTCTTCAGAACCTTCCAAGTTGTGACTTTTCTCTCTGTAGATTCCATAACTCCTAAACCTTAGCACATATTTTAGCACTTGATAATATAGCATCTTTACTAGTCTTATATAGATTGTTTCTCCCCAAAGAACCTTGTATGTTCCTTGGAGTTGAAGATCATATTTTCTACTGTTTTGTATCCACCAAAGTGCTTAGCATAAAATAGCTGTTTAATAAATATTTGTTAGCTCAAACTTCCTTGCTCTTTGCTATAGAATAAATTGTTCAAGAGCCTTAACTCTTCTCACTGACCACACTAAGAAATTCAGCTAAAAAATGAAAAATTAAAGTAGTTTTCATATCACTTGGCTGTCATAGCTATTATTAATATTGATGGTTAGAAAATATCCATTCATTCCTATTTACTCAAATATTTCAAATGTTGAACTTATAGCAACAGTAGTTTTCATTATTGACATCAATGCTGATTCAACTGTTTATTTTTTATTTTTTTAGGGTTTTTTTTAATCCTCACCTGAGGACATTTTTTCATTTCTTGTTCAGATAGAGTAGGAGGAGAGAGAGAGAGAGAGAGAGAGAGAGAGAGAGAGAGAGAGAGAGAAAGAAACAGCAACGTGAAAGGGACACATCCAGTGGCTGCCACCTGCACAACCTAACCAGGGTTGGGGACAAATTGCAACCTAAGTATGTGCCCTTAGCGGGAACCGAACCTGGGTCTCTCTGGACCACAGGCCAATGCTCTCACAGCTGAGCCAAACCAGCCAGGGCGATTCAACTATTTAATAATTTTATTAAAAATCCCAAATCAGCCCTGGCCGGTTTGGCTCAGCGGTTAGAGCGTTGGCCTGCAGTCCAGAGAGGCCCGGGTTCGGTTCCCGCTAAGGGCACGTACTTAGGTTGCAGTTTGTCCCCGGCCCTGGTTGGGTCGTGCGGGTGGCAGCCACTCGATGTGCCCTTTTCACGTCGATGTTTTTCTCTCTCTCTCTCTTTCCCACTCTATCTGAACAAAAAAAGGAAAAATGTCCTCGGGTGAGGATAAAAAAAAAAAATCCCAAATGAATTTGGCAAACTACACAGCCTTCAGGCCAAATTCAATTTACTACCTGTTTTGTAAATACAGGGTTATGTTTTGGGAAACAGCCGCACCCATTCGTTTCTTATTGTCTACAGCTGCTTTCATGTTAAAATCTTAGAGTTGAGTAGTTTCAACAGAGATGGTACACATGGCCCTTCACGCATAAAATATTTACTATCTCACCTTTTGCAGAAAACGTTGGCTGTCCTCTTATCTTAACATCATATTTAAAATCCTATTGGAACCAAGTTACAGAACTTTAATTGTCTGGGCTAATGAGGAACAACTCATGGTGGGTTGTGCTGGAGAGAAAGTCAAGGGAAGCCCTGCTGAGGGTGCAGCGTGGCTGAAGCTGTGGTCGTTCGCGTGGAGACGAGTTGTGGAAGAACGAGCCGTCACCCAGCCCGCGGCGGGTCAGGCGGGGCCAACTCACAGAACCTGGGCCTGCTTCTCAGTCAGGACCTTATTCTCTTCAGGAGTAGTGATTTAATTTCAGCAAAACAACATCTTTTGTCCACTAAATATAATTACTTTTCAGTTTATTGGTTTTGTGATGTTCTTTTGTAAATCTAGTTGCATAAGAACTGTAAGTCTAAGGATTAGCTTGTAGGTGTAAAATCATTTTACATCTAATTTTAAGTTTTATGCATGTAAATAACAGTATGCTAGAAAATAATAATAATTGTCAACACGGAGGTTTCCATGAGCAATGCTGAGTAGGATGTGCCCATACAGGCTGACACATGTACGCATGTACCACTTGCCTGGTATTTTAATTTCCTGTACGAACAAAGGCATTGTCATTTTTGCAGGATCACCCCTTAGGAACAGTGCAAAGGTTCTCCTCAAGTCACACAGAGGGCCACCGAAAGGTCCTGCACTGGTCCCCTTTGCCCACATCCTCCCACTCATTCACGTCCACTCACACTGCTCAGGCCAGGCGTTCGACAGGGCCACAGCCTCCAGAAGCCTCAGGGCACTAATACATTCCAAATGGGCAGCATTGCCTAGAGGCTGCTTATCCAGAAAGGGCATCTGTGATGCGGCACAAAACTGAACAGCAGTATGTCTAGGTTTAGAATTAGGATTACTTCTCTCACCGAAACATTTAGGAAAGAAGTAAATGATTACCCAATGACAAGAAATGCCATTTTCCTCTTAAATAAATCCTATCATAAGAAAAATACACTTACCTCCTGACACAGATGTGGAGATTAAGAAGAGATCCAGTTGGTTGCTCATTCGATTTAAAATATCATGAGTTGATTATATTATTTCCCTGAGAGGGAGCTGGTGCTTTACACTCAGGAAAATGGAGTTCAGTGGTTTCCAAGGTAGTGTAAGCCAAACAGGTGTAACCTGATCATTTGTTTTGACTCATAACCTAAATGAGAATTCTTGTGTCTCCGCTGTTTACAAAACACGTTAAAAGAGAACTGAAACTAGAAAGATGAATTCAAAGCCATTCATGTACACAGTTCTTTGAACATCCCTATTTATAAAACCTTGTCATCATCTACACAAAGAAGCTAGAACAATGAGAGTGTTTCATCTCTTTAAATGATTTTCCAAGGTTATTTATTAAAGCCTATCTACAAAAAAAAAAACATGGCAAAAGAGCAATTTAAATCAGTCTACCTCTAATGAGCTTATATTTTTTTATAATTCTTTTTTTTAATTCTCACCTGAGCATATGTTTCCCATTGATTTTAGAGAGTGAAAGGGAGGAAGTGAGGGAGAGGGAGAGAGAGGGAGAATCAGTGTGAGAGAGACACATTGATTGGTTGATCCCCGTTTGATCCCCAGCGGGGATCGAACCTGCAACCCAGGTACCTGCCTTTGACCGGAATTGAACTCCCTAAGATCCTTTGGTCTGTGAGCTGATGCTCTAACCACTGAGCCAAACCAGCCAGGGCTGATGAGCTTATATTAACTTTTCTTCATATGTCCTATTCTCAGAAATCCAAGAGGTTAAAAGGTGTAAAAATCACTTTCCCAACACCAAGAAGCATTGATAACAGACATTTTCAATGTATATAACAGAGAAAAATAGAGAGAGGGAGAGAGAAAACTTTTATCTTTTTATGGACCCATTTCTAGACAGGAGTTTAGCTAAAATTAAAGTTGTGTAGGAATGAAAATGAAATGGTCTCTCTTAAAATAGGAATAGCTTAGAAACAGAATTTTACAGTTGGAAATTATATTATATGTCATAAAATTTAATGCTTTCATTTTAAAGATAAGAAAACAGAACTACAGAGACCGGCCTGCCTCTGGTCCTCGAGCCTGCACAGAAGGTAAGAAAGAGCTGGGGATGAAACCAAGTCCCAGAGCTCCTTCCTTCACCCTGCGATCGCCACCTCTGCAGGCCATGTAGACTTTAGTGCAGGTTCTCATAGTTCTCTTAACCTTCAATTCCATGTATTCATATTTTCAATCCCAAATTCAAAGAAGAATGCAGTTTATTTTGACAAATCAGCGTTTCATAAATTTTCTTACTGGATGAAACTTCTCCATACCCCTCAAAGCAAACCTTGTTTTGTTTTTACAAAGATTCCAGGGTCCCAGAATAGTGACCCCATTTCCAAAGGGCTATTATCATGATAAGATTCCAAACCCTTGTCTCTGCAATTGATCACCTTTTTCAGTTTCCATTCCATTGTTTACAGTTAGCACTTACCAAACTTTATCCATGGTCTTCAAATGTTACCTGTTTGCACCGAAACACCTTCTGCCAGGAACAGTTGAACTGAGGTAGTTTGTTGTTAGGATGACCTTCAGGGTGGCCTTACTGAATTTCCAAGTGCTAAAATTGAGAGGATGCAGGCTTTCCAATAATGTTAGCAATAACCCAGACAAAGGTGGCATTCAATGAGGCAGAGGCATAATTTTTAGACAAAGCTCCCTGTTCTCAAGGATCTTGCACCATCTTGCACAGAAGCTAGGGGACAGAGAAATTGCCAGGGGGGCAATCTGGACAGGCTCCATAGAAGAGGCAGGATATGGGTTGGATCTTATGGAGCAACAGGCAGGATCATGGGGGTGTTCTAGAAAATGTGCCTCTGCGGAACCCTACCTCCTCTCAAATATTCACGATTCTTTCTATCCTTTTGACAAAGAGATTTAATTCTTCCACCTCTAGTTTTTGTTTGCAAGAAATAAACAGCAATAAGACTACACACAAAAAGTGGTATGTGGTAATAAAAATAACATCATCTTGAAGTCAGAAAGCTAGGGATGGAGAGAAATAAGAGAAGACAGAAGTGGACAAAACATGTATGATACGATGAACCCTGTTCTCCTCTGCTCTTTTAAGACTTGGGTTTGGATAGCTTTCTTTTCCGTGTGAAAATGTCCAGTGTGTCCCCCTGGATAAACTGCACAAGGGTAGGGGCTGCAGGAAGACCTGTCTTGGTGATCACTCTATTAAGAAAGAGTAGAGTTGAATTGGATGCACATACTATATGGCAACAACATGACTAAGGTTCTACAAGTTAACATCATAGCTGGCTGCAGTGATGAAGTATTAGTGCTACGGTGCACAGGGAACCATCATGCATATGGCAATGCTCTGAAGGTAGCCTACATTGTGTTTCAGCATGATGTCCCTTCCAGGGGAGGTCAGGAGCATTTTCTGCTCAGTTAGTCAAAGTTGGGGCACTGTGTTTTGTGCTAGCCTCAGTAGTACCTGTGGCAAACTCATGTAGATCTAGAAGACAATGAACAGTGTAGAGAGGGTGTCTCTAAACACCATAAAAAAGATTGGAGCAACTGGAGACAGCCTGGAGAGGCAAAGTCCAAGGGAGTTACTTGTCAGAATTTGGTGTCAATTATATTTCAAGATTTTTTTTTTCAATAATAGAGATCCCATAAACGTTGAGTTCAGACAAACCAGGGTTGAAATCCTGGACCTGTTTCTTACTTCACTTTATGTCCTTGCTCAAGATACTGGAGTCCTCTTTGCCTCCATTTCCTTGTCTGCAAAATGGGAGAGGCATTCCCTACTTCAGTATCCCTGCTCAGTAGGTAGTAGTTGTCATTATCTTTGTCTATTGAAAGCAACACTCACCTTGGGTTGTGAGATTTCCTGTCAAAACAAATGGTACCAGAAATGAGGGAAATATATATCGACTTCAAAAACAAACAAGCAAAAATGCCTTTTGTGCTAGGCAGCAAAGCACATGTGAGAGGAACTTGCCCCAGCATCTCAGAACAATTACTTTTCAGTACAATTTGTGAATACAAGACACCTACATGAAGAAGGAAGAACCCATCTCCTCACAGCAATTCTCAGTGACATCAGCAGCTCGTAGGAGATTTGTAGCATCAAGAACAACTCCAGAAACACAGCAGATATCCTTTAACAATACTGATGTTTGTAATATCAAGTGCTTCTGAGGCTTCATGCTCTGGTGAATGGGTTGAAAAACTCTGTGCCACCCTGGCCGGTTTGGCTCAGTCAGTTAGAGCATCGGCTTGCAGTCCGGAGAGACCCGGGTTCGGTTCCCGCTAAGGGCATGTACCTTGGTTGCATTTTGTACCCGGCCCTGGTTGGGTCATGCGGAAGGCAACCACTCGATGTGCCCCTTTCACGTCGATGTTTCTCTCTCTCTCTCTTCCTCTCTCTCCTTCCCACTCTATCTGAACAAAAAAATGGAAAAATGTCCTCGGGTGAGGATAAAAAAAGAAAAGAAAAACTCTGTGCCTTGAGCTGCTGCCTCTTACCCTGATGCCACAGGTGGTTCTTCCCTCTTCTGATTGATGCAGGACAGGATCGAGCCAAAATGCTCTCTGGGTGCAGAATATCTGAGGAATGTAGAAAAAGTCACATTTAGCACAATTTCTATATCAAAAATGAGTTTTCAACATTTTATATTAAAATGGAAGCCTGTTTCTTTGATTTAACCACTCTTTTTAAAAAATAAGTTTATTGAGGTAACATTGGTTAGTGGCATCTATTTAGCTTCCACTTTCTCCAACCGTTTGGGGTTTGGTAGGGCTCGAAGCTGACAGATACAAGTGCCTTTAGCTCCAGCTAATTTTTGCTGTTGAGTCAACAAATGAAAGGTCATGTTTTCCTCATGGACGTTTTGTGCGTCTTTACTCAGGAAACGAGTGCACAGTATCAGAAGACATTTAGGTACAACTTATGTTCACAATATATACAGTGTAATATTTTATTACACTTGTGTGACAGATAAGCCTAGGTTTTTATCTCTCTCCCCTTACTATTTGAGTTTGCTTTAAAAAATAATATAAATGGCTTTGTATGTGTACAGGTGTTAATGCAGGTATTGGAGAATAAACAACACATTTCTTTCTTCTCCATCAACTTTTGCCAGATAATCAATTCTTAATTTAGTCACTTACATGGTCCCCCTGAAAAAGAATAGTTAGATTTTAGATGGAGACATACGTAAAGGCAACAAAATCCCATTTCATATAGAAAATCTGTAAGTCTGTCGAGGTAACCTGGAGATTAATAATATAAAAGAAATACATACATGAGTAAAGAACTTTCACTCCAGGATGGTTAGAATAAACTCATTGCAACTAAAACTTCATTATGTGCTTGGGAACTGTTAGTTCTGATTACCTGGCAGTAATGTGGAAATAGGCATTTGATAAATGGTAGTTCAATGTAAGGTTGAAATGATAAGGTAATGAATAACATTTGATGAAGCGATCTGAGATTCCCCTATGTAAAGGGATCTCAATATGTTAAAAGTAAAAGGATTATTTCTTCAGCTTATTCCAATGGGATAGATGAGCAAAATATTAATACATACCTACATAGAGAACTATAGAAGACGAAATAATTAGGTAAAATGCTTCCTCCAGTGCTTGACTAAAATAAAAAAAAGAAAATCAAATAAGAAAAAACATTTCAAAAGAACCTCAGACATCTTTTTTTCATGTTCCATATGAGAAGCACACATTTCAAATCCCTTTCAGGGCTTAAGGTCTGTGAATTGCACCACTCTGTATGTTGCCATAACAGCTCAGCAGATGGTGTTCTGCAAAGTAAACACGGCCATAAAATAGCCATTGGTTCTTCAAAGTTTTAATGGCCAAAATATGTTTACATTTTGCTCCTTGTGGTGTAATATACACTTAACTGCACACAGCTTGCATATGGTTATACATAGATTTAAGATTACAGCACCCTAGGTTGATACTTTGTGGCCACACCCTGAATCCCAGAGTGTTCAGCATCTTTAGCCCACTAGAAAAGCTGAGAGAAGTAAATCTAGCATGTGTAATGGCCCTTCTTATAGACAATTCCAGTGGGTTTAGGGGAAATGGGGAGTGGAGGTAGGATTCATTCCAGCCTTCTGTAAAAATAATGTGTTTCAGATTACCCTCACCGCTTTTTGTCCTCTGAAAACGTTAAGATTGAGAATGGGAGAGCTGGGAGCAGTATGTTTGACTGGAGACTTGGAGAGAGAGAAGGAATTTGGGTAACAATTATTGCCCTCTTACCCCTCCCCTCAGGAAGCCCTACTAAAATGAGACTGTTAGGGTATAGATAGGGTTTGATGTAGTAACTGAATCTTTCCAAGACCATGTATGTGAATTTATATAGAGGACAAAGACTGAGTTCTCCTTTCTTGGTCTATGAGTATTCCAGATGAGCTAACTCTTGGGAGGTTCTTTAATATTTTAATACAAGATAGATTTACCCTGAAGCTTAAGCTTCAAGGCCCCTCACCTGCACAGACCCACTGGAAGGGGCCCTAGCAATGTGTTCTCATAGTTATATGTTTCTATAAAATTTCCAAATACAACATATTCTAATTGACAAGATGATCTATTGAGATTGCTGTCTCTCTCTACTCCAACTTCCCCTTCATTGCACTTCCCATCCTATGTGATAGAGTTGGAGTGGCCATGGGCATTTTGAGGATCTAGCTAAGTGAAAGTTGTTCCAGGTTTAGTTTTGGTTTAGTGAAATATATTTGTGTGGTTCACATTCACTTTCATTTAGAGTTAAATTATTGCAAGGTGTTCTGATTCTAAGACTCATCCTATTGTCCACTGTGTCCACTCACTCATTGCCTTAACCAAAGGTGCAGAGATTGAGGTCTCATTGCAATTTGTATGTGTCCACTGAAACCTAGCACCAGAGGATGTGGGCTGTAGAGAAGACATGAGGTTTGAAATATATTAAGGAGATTTTAGTCTGGAAAATTCTTGCAAATATGAAGAAACTTAAGGGAGGCTTTCCCCAAATTGACAGTAATCTTCGATTTATATGCTATTACCAGAAAGTAATCAGAAAAATATTATTCTAAATTATTAGTAACAAGAAAAATTTTAAACACCTATGCTAGAGAAATGACTAGGTTACTTTTGTGTATTTTCTAGAGAAAATTTAGCAAAATTATTGTCATATAAAGAGACACCAGAAGAATATGCAGACAATAAAGTTTCCTGCCTTTTTTATTATCTCACATTAGCTGAAAAGAGATTTAGCAATCTGGAGAACAAGTCAGTAGAAAATATCCAGATTGAAACGCAGAGAGCAAACAGGATGAAAAATACCAAAGAGAGAGAGAGAGAGAGAGAGCAATCACAATTGGGAGAAGATATTTGCAATACATCTGAAAAGAGATTCATATCCAGTATTTTTTTTAGAACTTATACAAATCAATAAGAACAACTTAGAAAACCCAATAGAAAAACAAGTAAAAGAACAGACATTTTTGCAAAAGAGGATGCCTAAATGAAAAACAAATATATGAATGGGCAAAAACTGGCAAATAAATAAAAAAAAATCTCATCTTAAATCTTGAACTTTACAAAGAAATTGATACAAAATGTATTTTGGAGCTAAATGTAAAATATATTACTAGAACAGAACATAGGAAAAACTCTTCACAAATTGGGGATAGGCAAAGAGTTCTTAGACATTATACCAAAAGCACAAGTCAAAAAATAAAGAAAAATAAATAATTTGGACTCCATCAAAGTTCAAAACTTTTGCTTTGCAAAAGACTCTGTCATTCTACCGGGTGTGAGGTGATATCTCACTGTGGTTTTGATATGCATTTCCCTGATGATTAGTAATGTTTAGCAACTTTTCATATCACAAACAGGTTTTTAATAAAAACTTAACTTATTTTGTCAGAAGATTGCCTAGTAATACCAAATATCAATGAACCTTTAAAAGAGATATTTCTAAACAAAATAAAGATAATTTGGCTTGCCATGGCCGGTTTGGCTCAGCAGTTAAGAGCATTGGTCTTCGGTCCAGAGAGACCTGGGTTTGGTTCCCGATAAGGGCATGTATCTTGGTTGCAGTTTGTCCCTGGCCCTGGTTGAGCCCCGCGGGAGGAAGCCACCGGATGTGTCCCTTTCACATCTCTCCCCCTCCCTCCCTTCTCCTCCCTCTCCCTCTCCCTGTCCCTGTTCCTCTCCCTCTCCCTCTCCCTCCCTCTCCCTCTCCTTCTCTCTCCTTCCCACTCTATCCGAACAAAAATTGGAAAACTGTCCTGGGTAAGGATAAAAAAATAATTTGGCTTGAGAGAACAACTTTTAATTTCAAAGTCTATTTGCCAAGTCTTTATATAAATCCATGCCAAATTCTGGGCACCTGCTATTTTATTTTGTTTGTTTTAATAACTTGCATCCCCACAAACTTCAATCAGGAAGGTATTTACTAACAGGGATCCATATCTGTTCTACACACATAGCTTGCATCTTGGCACTCAAGACACTAATCAAATGGCAGAGTATTAATTGCACATTTGAATGACTGTGACCCTAAAACAGGGGTAGAAGGCCAGATTTAAGCCTTCTTTCACAAATCATAATACTTCCCCCTTTCATTGAATAAATTTATATACTTCTAGATGATGTCTTCTTTTATTTATACAATACACACAAAAAATTGGACAGTTATATGAATCTAGGAGGTTGAAAACTAAAGGTAAAAGAAGAAACCAAAATACGCCCCTTGCATACTCCAACCGGCCAATCCTCTGGGCGGGCAAGAGGGCCTGGAAAGTTACTGACTGCAGCAGCGTTCCCGCAGCCCCGCGTCCCTGCGCCGCAGCCTCCGGGCGGTAGGGGCCGCTGTGGGGCAGAGCCGGCGGGCGCGTTAGGACACTTTTCCCCGCAGGCGGAGACGAGGCGGCGAGTCGCGGGCGCTGGGAAGAGGTGACTGTGCGGCGGGTGAGCGGCGGGGTTGCCGGTTGGCGGGGCTGGGCGGTTGCCCCACGGCGCGCTCGCTCGTGGCTTTCGCCCTGCGGGCCTCACTCCCAGGAGCGTGGGACTCGGCGGCATTCTGTCGAGCGCCCCGAATCCTCGCCATTCCGGGGCGCCCAGAACCAAGTCTCGGATATCTCTGACCCCGCAGGGCCCATGGCTCGCCTCACGCCAGGAGCCTGACACTCGGCACATCCAAGGACGCCTCCACCTTAACTAAGAACCCTCCCATTTCCTGACAGTTTCTCGGCGCCCTGGCTCACCAAACTGTTTAGGGGAAATGGTGGTGCAGCTGTTTTCACCTGCCGTGCCCCTTCCTTTCTGTAGCCGTTGGCAGCCCTGTGTGCCCCTGCACTGTGGAGCTCAGCTGGATGCAGTTCTGTTTTCTGGAGGCTTGGAAGGCACCCGTCTTTTGAGTCCTAGCCAGCGGTAGTGTAGGTACCACAGAATGGGGAGGGGAGTGGACCCAAATAAAACTTGACAACCCTCAGATTGTCTGCAGCAGCCACTGCCAAAACCTCCTTACTTCAGGACATGGAAATATCCTTCTTACTAGTATCTTTTCTACATTAAAAACAATACAGAATCCTTTTTTTTTTTTTTTTAATTGCAGTGATTACAAGTTTATATTTCTTAAATCTTGGAATAACTTATAACTGCAGAGTCTTGTCAATTTAGGAGTAAGGTGGTAAAGGGGTGGCCTAGGGGTGGGCAGGAAATTGAGAGGCCAGGATATCTCACTCTCCCAGGGTCAATGGCAACAATCTCTGGGTCTAGGTTTCTCTTTGTTTAAAAGAAGAAGTTGGACCAGATGGTGCGGATAACAATAGCTACCATATTGGATATATTGGTGAGAATAATAATAGCTACCATTTATTGAACATACCTTTTAGAAATGTTATCTCATTTAATCCACACAGTAATTGTATGCAATAGATCATACTACCCCCTTTATAAAGGTGAAACGGAGGCCCAGAGAAGTTGTCATTTACTGAAACACATACAACTTATAAATAACAAAGTTGGAATTTGAGGATAGAGTCCCTCAAGATGGCAAGTCCTTTTATTCTTATCTTAAATTTGTTTATTCTAATTTAAATTATTTTAAGGTGTTTTGCCCCAGACTTCAAGTTATTTTCTTAAATAAATAGTGTGAAATAGTGTGATATGTGAAACTAAAACAAGAAGTATATTTGTATCTGATTAAAATATTTTGTCCATTTTATAATTCCCTAAGTCTTTTAAAAGAAAGGCTTTGACCATTGCTAAGGTTCCTTCTCACTAACATTCTATGATTCTGATAATTTATTTTGATATATCTTCTCTTGAGATGCTTATTTAAAAAATGATTATCCCAAGATTAAATTTTCTCCTGAAGTAACTCATATTTATATCTTGGTCTAATTTTCATGTACAATATAATGTAGATAGTCATGCCAATTTTATGCCAGTGAACTGTTTAATGTCAGTTGCCAAATACATTCTGGATCATCCCTCTAAGCAAGAATTTTACTGAAGGAGGGAAAACCATTCAGAAATGACCAGTCCTGATCCTATTTTGGAACATCTTGCACAACCTCACAAACTGTGCATTAATTCCATTGGGGCCACTATTCTTACTCATACTTTGAGGTGTGAATGACTCAGTGGAGTTGTGCAGAGAGACAATCCTTTATCTCTGCTGCTCTCTTTTCCCATCACATATTTCCTTCACAAGAGGTTGGGGAGGAGAAAAAAGTACAAAACTTTTTACCAGGGAGGGATATGAAGTAAATGCAGCTGAGTTTAGATCTTGTTTATAGGCAGGTATGAAAAATTATCTGTTGTGAGTACATGAAACACAGAGTATATTCATGTATTATTATTAATATTCATGCATATTATTTTCAATATGAGCAACTGTAAACCTACTTTTACCCAAGCCTATATAGTGTAGTAGGTAATCCCTAAATTTATAAATGTCCTTTCAGTAACCATTAGCATTGGTTTCCAGCCCAGGTATTCTTTGTCATTCATGGTAAAGAATTTAACTTATACACTGCTTTATTAAGGTGAATGTGAATGTCTGGGGGTTGCAATATAATAACTACTATCTTGATTACTTATTTCCTTGATATATTACAAAGGAAATATAGGGTTTTTGCTAAGGAAAAGAGGAGACTGATGAATTTTACAACTAAAATTATTATAATTCATGTTAGAACACTCTTTTTACATAGTTTTTACAGACATCTGATATAAGTTGAATTTTGTGACATTCAACATCACTACATCTCTTTAATTTTAAAAGTGAAATATTTGTTGGCTCTAATTAGTCTTTTCTCTATATATATTATACGATATATACATATTTGTATACACACACGTATATATACATAACGATATATAAATGAATATATATATATATATTTGGACTTGAGGTGAGAAGTGTTAATCATTATCATCAACACAAAGTATACAAGATAACTGTTCTGAGGACCCTTGTATGCTCTACAATGTGTGCTGTCTATACCTACCTGCCCATTACTTTGTTTTTCTTTCCAGGAAATAATTTTAAACCATAGTCTACTAGATAGCTTTGTTTTAATTACATGCAGCTATGTCTCAATAATTAAAGGAAAATGTTGTTTTTGTCAGTTTCTGGTGAGCATGACTTTTACCCTGTATGTTTGCTTTTTTAGGTCTTAGTAATTTTATCTAATGCCACATCCCAGGCACCTAGCCTAAGCCATCTGGTGACCAACATTTTGACTTATATTCTAAATACATTTGTACATGTTAAGAGAGAAAGGTGAAATGCCAGCAGATTTCATAGAAGAAAATGAAAGCAATAGAAGCAGTAAGTGGTTGCCACAAGAAAGGAGAAATAGCAAAGGAATATAGCATCACTCCCCTCACATTGTCGACATTTTTGAAAGATTGAGCCAAAACTGAAATGGAAGTTAAAGATATTCAGGGACTAAAGCAGAATCATGTGTGAGGTCCCTTTATAGCTGTTTTTGCATGGTATCAAGAAGTTTATACAAGAAATGGGCATGTAAGTAGACTAGTTGTTCTGATGAAAGCATTGGATTTTTTTGTCAACCTTGGGCATGATGAGTTTCAAACAACTGTGTGCTGGCTGAACACATTTTAGGCATGTTAGAGAGTTGTTTCAGAAGATGTCTAATGAAAAAAGCACTGTTTCAGTGGATAAAATTAGTAACTTGCATGCAGAAGAAATTTAAAAAACAACTATTAGTTACAGCTTGAATGATGTTTCAAATGCTGATGAAATTAAGTTTTACAAGTCGTTACCTCATATACTTCATGCCCTAGGTGGATTTTGCAAAAGGAGGTAAACAGAGATTGATGGTTGCTTTGTTCTGCTATAATGCATCCTGGATGGGAAAGATGAGACTGCTTGTCATTGGCAAGTCATTTAACCCTCAGGGCTTCAGAAATGTTCACTTACTGCCCTGTGATTACCAAGCTAACATGCATGCCTGAAGGGTGAGAGATTTATTTAATGAATAGCTGAGAAAGGTTGGCAAGAGAATGAAAGGAGCCAGATGCAATATCCTCTGGATGATAAACAGTTGCTCTGCCCACAACACTCCAATTTGGATCATGCATGTGTTGAGTTTTTCCCATTGAGGTGCACAGCCATTCTGCAGCTATTTGATTAAGATATAATTTGTACAGTGAAAGCTCACTGTGGAAACAACTCTCCTAAATTTAGATGATGAAAGGAAAACAGAAAATAGATTAAACAAGCCATTGGCATGATTGCTGAGACCTGTTGGTCTGTAGAGCCATCCACAGTGGTGAAATGTTGGCAGAAAGCAGGCATGATTCCTGTAGAATCCCCTAAGTTCAATTTGGAAGAAGACCACAAACCAAATGTGGTATTTGAACTTCTCTGGTACTCAATTGCTACTGTCCTGGTCTCCCAAATCAATCTCTCAAAGTTTGATTTTGAGGACTGTGGCTACAGATATCAATTTAACTACCAAGATTTAGCAAATCATAAAATTGCTGCAGGAGTGCTAACTAACATCAAAATAGAATCAGAAAGATGATGATGATGATGATGATAACCATAACATACAAGGGGAACAAGTGATGGAACAGCCAACAGTGAACATTTCCAAAGTCCTTGCAAGTGTAGAAAGTGTTCACCATCCTTCCCCTTAAAGCATATGTTCATGATGAGGTGTTTACCCAGTTAAGTGGGATAGATAGATATTTAGTGACCACTACAACAAAGACTTTTGAAAAAACTGAACTACAATAACTAATAAAGTTGCAAAAACATTGCTTTTATAAAATCTGTAAAATAGAAGACTTAATACTTATATAAACAAAGCCCTAGTGAGTGTTTAAATGTGAATGTTTGACTTTTATTTCATAACATTTACAACATGCTAGAATTGCAGAATTACACCCCCTCCCCACCCTGCCAAAGTTTATTATATTGTCACTAATTTCAGTCTTTATTTGGAAGGTTTCTTTTCCTACCACCTCCCTTCCAAACCTCCCCTCTCCCCCCAGCGTTAGGAATGATAACAATAAGCCTTTGCGTAATAGTACCTAGAAGAGAAGAATATTCACCAAATGTTGCTACTCCAGTTGGGAGAACCAGAAGCCAAAAGACACTTAGATTTAACAATAGATTTAGGGTATTTAAGAGAAAAGAAGATGCTCTTGTTAAGGAGATAGAGCAGTCCTTCCCAGAGGCACATGGGGAGTGAACAAACAGCTGCTTACCCTTACCTCTTGGTACTGGTGCTTGGGCCATTGGAGGGAGGGCAGGGACATGGAGGGAAAGTGGACAGGCTTGAAGCTGTAGGAGAAATTGAACAAGGAATGCTAGTATTTCTCTCAGATTGGTGTCCTGAAAGGGCCATTGGAAGGTGAGAAAGTGAAAGTGGAAGGAAATAGAGAAGGTAGTGGATAACCTACTGGCCACTCCTAGCCTAGTACCTCCTTCATGTAACACAATACAGTGTGATTCAGACCAACAAATGATTTTCTCCAGGCTTCTGTAAGTAGGAAACCAACTTTTGCCCCACCCCCACCCCCTGCTGGTTTGGTCTGAGAGATGAAAAATAAAATAACCATTTTGCCAAACAAAACTTAAAGCACCATTTACAAAGTATGTGTTATACAAAGTAATAAAATAATTGACAATCAATTTTGGTTTATATCTGAAATGGAATTCAAAAAAAGTACAGTTTTTTAAAGAGCATTATAAAAAACCAATCACAAAGGAAAAAAATCTCTATTTTATTTTTAGGTAATAAATCATCATTAGTCAAGATGTCTTCAGCACCCGAGGAACCACCCAAAGAGAAAGATTTTCGAAACCCAGGGCTCAGAGGGGTCCGCACGACTACTTTATTTAGAGCTGTGAATCCAGAGCTCTTCATTAAACCTGTAAGAAATATACATAGGATAAGACTTTATGTTTAATTTAGCGAGGCTGTCAGAAATAGAAAGTTCTTATTTTCCTGTAACATTTAATTTTATCATGAAAATTTTGGGTTGACTATTAAGGCCTCTCTGAATAAATGCAAGTGGAAGGAAATCTTAAATGCTGTTTCATAAATACATATATAAAACGAATTATTTTAAGGGCATTTGAGAACTTTAATGGAAATGGTTGTACTTTCATGGATCAACTTCTCAAATTTCTATTTGAAAATTTTAATAACTATATTAATTTGAAGGAAATGTTTAATGTTTGATCAAATACTACTGAGTACATTAGACTTTCCAGTGAAACAAAGCAAAATGAAAATCGAATCATTATAGACAGTTCCAGCTTTATTAATAATGTTTTTGCCTAAGGCATATTGCAAACATTTTGTGAAAAATTTCAAAATGTACATTTGTGCACTATTAGGGAGTCAGCTAATCATTTATATTTTTAATGCAAATTATTAAATATATTTGATGTGATAAATTTTACTTTTAAATATATACAAATTTTATTTATTATTATTTTTTAATCTTCACTCAAGGACATGTTTATTGATTTTTTTTTTTTTTTTTTTTTTCTTGAGAGACAGAGATAGAGGAGAAAGAGAGAAACATTGATCAGTTGTTTCTTATACGTGCCCCAACCGGTGATTGAACCCAAAATCTAGGTATGTGCCCTGATCGGGAATCAAACCTGCAATCTTTTGGTGTATGGGACAATGCGCCAACCAACTGAGCACCCGGCTAGGGCTATATATTTTATTTTTAAATAAATGTAAATTAAATAAAATTATTATAAAATATATTTAAATGTATTGAATTTTATTAGAATTTTAATAACAGTTGCCATGTGAACTGTTTTTACAGTTAAGTAGATCAGTTTAACAATTAAGTCATTAAATCAAGGTAGATTGTTTTAAAAACTTTGAACTAATAATGTGTTTTTCTTAAAACTAATAATGTGTTTTCTTTGGCATTTCTTAAAATGCCAAATGCATTTTAAGAACTGCATATTTAAACTAGTCTGAGTTTGTGGCCTTTCTTAGATGTCCATCCAAGTGAAAAAGTTTGACCTTTATTCTTTTGATTAAGATTTGAAATAGTAGTAAATAGCAGGTATGGCAACAGAAACAGAATACAAATTGAAACTAATATCGCAACTCTGCTCTCACACTGACCTAAGAAAGGCTCTTTAGTTGAGTGTGAACACTCAAAAAGGAGGGGCTGAGTTCAAGAATAAAGATAAACACTTCTGTGGAGTTAAGAACATCTTTCCTACATTTAAAAACTTTTTTAGCCCTGGCCAGTTTGGCTCAGCGGTTAGAGCGTTGGCCTGCGGTCCAGAGAGACCCGGGTTCGGTTCCCGCTAAGGGCACGTACTTCGGTTGCAGTTTGTCCCCGACCCTGGTTGGTCGTGCGGGTGGCAGCCACTCGATGTGTCCCTTCACGTCGATGTTTCTCTCTCTCTCTCCCTTCCTCTCTCTCCCTCCCACTCTATCTGTACAAAAAAATGGAAAAATATCCTCGGGTGAGGATAAAAAAAAAAAAACTTTTTTAAAAATTCAAAGGTAATCTCTTTGCCTCTTAGTGTCTTGGATTTTCTAGCAGAAAATCAATGTTATTATAACAGCATCGTTTCTGTTCGTCACTGAATTTCTTGAGGTGATAGAATAGGTTCTCAGAGAAGAGTGTATACATTGCCCTTTTTGCTGTACTTAACATATGACATAAAAGGTTTTTGCCATGAACTCAGAAAAGAATAGCATGTATACTTTGTTCCTCACTCCTAATAAAATTAACTAATTTAAGGAAGTTAAGCATCTTCTCCATGTCATACAGATAACTCTGAAAACTTGAACACAGAACCAATTTCCCTATCTCTTGTATCCTCTGCTCCTCTCCCAGCCATCACCTTCCTGAAGGTGGAGGTCTGAGATATCCAGGCTATAGGTAGAAAAAGTCTGGAGAGGAGAAACAAGAGTCTTCTATTATCAGGAGTTGAGTTAATTAAATAAAGAACTAGATAAATTATTATAATTGAAAATAGCAAAAGAATGCTAGTGTGATAATAAAGACCTGGTTTGTCCAGAGGAAAATGCAACAGATATTTGGATCTCCTCAAATTTTTAGTCTTAATGAGGCTTTGTATTTTTTTTTCTTTGACAGAACAAACCTGTAATGGCTTTCGGATTGATAACCCTTTCCCTATGTGTGGCTTATATTGGTTATCTACATGCGACACAAGAGAATAAAAAGGACCTCTATGAAGCTATTGATAGTGAGGGACACAGTTATATGAGGAGGAAAACATCTAAATGGGATTAATGGTTCTGGGTACTATGGATGGAGCTATATTAAAGACTCTGGAATCATCAAATGATAGACTGAAAATGTACAATATCATGTTTCTTGTGCAGTTGCATTCAAACCACTGCAGTACATTTTTTTTTTTTTTACATCTGCAGCCATTATCTTATTCTTTTTCCACAGGAAGCTTCTCACTGTATTTTTAAAAATTAAATTATCTTATAAAAGTGCCATGAGAATGGAAGTCATTTTTGTTAATTATTGCGTTCTATGTAATAAAAGTACCCAGTGTTGTTAAATTTGCATGGTATTTTTTTTTTTATTATTGAAGGTATTTCAGATGTTCTCCTTTTTTCCCCAGTGACCCCCTCCTTCCCACTCCCACTCCACTCCTGCCTTCCCCAGCCTAGTGTTCGTGTCAATTGGTGGTGCATATATTTATATAAGTTCTTTGGTTTATCTCTTCCCACCCCCCATCCCTCTGAGGTTTGTCGCTCTGTTCCCTACTTCTGTGATTCTGGATCTCTTTTGGTCAAGGGCTTATTTTGTTCGTTATGTTCCACAAATAAGTGAGATCATGTGGTATTTGTCTTTCTCTGATTGGCTTATTTCGCTCAGCATAATACTCTCCAGGTCCCTCCATGTCATCTCAAAGGATAAGAGATCTCTCTTTTTTACAGCTGCATAGTATTTCATTGTGCATATGTACCACAGCTTTTTTTTTTATTATTATCATTAATCCTCACCCGAGGACATTTTTTCATTTTTTGTTCAGATAGAGTGGGAGGGAGAGAGAGAAACATTGATGTGAAAGGACACATCGAGTGGCTGCCACCCACACAACCAACCAGGGCCGGGGATAAACTGCAACCAAGGTACGTGCCCTTAGCGGGATCTGAACCCGGGTCTCTCTGGACCGCAGGCCGAAGCTCTAACTGCTGAGCCAAACCCGCCAGGGCTGTACCACAGCTTTTTTATCTACTCGTCTGCTGATGGGCACTTGGGCTGTTTCCAGATCTTAGCTATTGTAAGTAGCACTGCTGTGAACGTAGGGGTGTATATATTCTTCCTGATTGCTGTTCTTAGGATATATTCCAAGAAGTGGGATCACTGGGTCAAATGGCATCACAGATGGTTCATATATTTTGGTTTTCCATTTTAGCTATTTTTGGTTCAGAATTTTATTTTACTTGAAAAAATACTCCCACTCAACTACTAAAATCAGGATTAAATGAGAGAATAACCCAAAGTAATTGCAGTTTTTCTTTAAAAAGTATGTTATAATGAGGTATGATGCTTTTATTTGACTACAACTGTTATCTATTTTAGTTTTTGTAAATTAATGTTACAATGATATGATAAACACAAGACCAAATGTTCTTATAGTTATTTAAAAACTAGAACTACTCAGTAAGTAGATAAGAAGATCTCTTTACTGTCCTGGGTTTACCTTATATAATTTAAATTTTTCTAAGGGTTTTTGGACCTGTTTAATTTCTAGATATTTACCTCATTCTCCAAACCATTGTAATTAGGACTCAGTAATAAATCTCATATCTGAAATTTTATTTCATTTCTTATTACCAAGAAATAATAACTACACAAGCAGAGTTTACCATCATAATGTGTTTTTAATTTCCAGAGCTTTATTGTGGTTTTGTAAAGATACATGAAAATGCAATTATGTTTGATTTGTAGATGTTAAAGAGCTTAGCTAATTGAGTTATCTATATGCAACTAAATTAAATCTTCACTACTGAGCCCTAAATATTTTTTGCTATGTCTCTCTATATGGTACACTTTATATAGTTTAAAATGCACTTAGATGGTATAAAATACCTTTTAATTTAAAGTATTATCTTTTGCTTTGGTTTTTCTGCAGACTTTGGTTATTAGTGAACTTAAATTCTCTTTTCAACATATACATTGTCCTGGCCAGTTTGGCTCAGCGGTTAGAGCATCAGCCTGTGGTTCAGAGAGACCTAGGTTCAGTTCCCGCTAAGGACACGTGCCTTGGTTGCAGTTTGTTCCTGGCCCTGGCTGGGTTATGCGGGAGGCAGCCACTTGATGTGTCCCTTTCACATCGATGTTTCTCTCTCTCTCCCTCCCATTCTATCTGAACAAAAAATGGAAAAAATGTCCTCGGGTGAGGATAAAAAATACACACACACACACATTTAGTATCATCCCATTATCACCTTTTAGAATTATTCTAGTATTCTACAAAAGAAGTTGATATTTGGTGGGGGAGATATTGGTTAGGTGAACTATCAAGAGATTATCGCAGCACAGAAGGGTAGCAGGAACTGCGCAGAGTGCAGCCTTCAGCCATGTGACATCTCAGTGAATGAACCAGGGTAGCAGTCGATTCGGTGAAGCGTGGGGCTGTGAAAGAAAAATAGTGGGAGGGAAAAATCACACTGAATTTTAGGAATGAGTGCCTAATATGATGCCTTTTAGAGTATGGTTACAGCTATGGCATAGTCTGTGTGTGTGGAGTATAAAAACTGGCCGCCCATCCAGTGCGGCTCAGTGGATTGAGCTTTGTCCCCTGGACTGAGAGGTCCTGGTTTGATTCCTGGTCAGGTCACTTGCCAGGGTTTCGGGCTCGATCCCCAGTGGGGGGCGTGCAGGAGGCAGCTGATCGATTTGTATCTCTCATATTGATGTTATCTCTCCCTCTCTCTCTAAAAAGTCAATTAAAAATATTTTTAAATAATTAAAAAAAAAAGACTGCCTGGCTGTGTGTTGATGTTTTTATTCATTCTCTAAGGGAAATTGCCACCTTGACAAAGTCAGTTGTGTTTAAGAGGGGATGGTCAGGGCATGGTATTGACATTTTGGAGTGTGGGTTCAAGTAGTTAAAGGAAGGTCTTTTAATGTGGGACTCTGGCTGAGACTGAGCAAAACTCGGTAACAGATTAGGTCTTGAAGCAAATCTTAATAAGTAGACTATTGATTGATAAGCAGCAAGAGACCTTTTTGTCCAGGGAGTCATTCTGTTCTGATAGCGGAGCTATTTGCCCTGAGGAGCAAACTGTTCAATTGATAAACTGGTTTTCAAGAATTTCCCGAAGCAAACAGTTAAATTATTTATTGGTTTATAGACTTATATTTCATAGGGTAACCAATCTGTCCCAGTTTGTCAGGCACTAGGAGAGTTCTTGGGATGTAAGGTTTTCCCATTTTAAAAAAGGACAATAAATTATTTAACTGTGATTTTTAAAACCAGACCTAGTCATTTTGAGTGCTGACTTAATGAAAGTAATTTTTTCTTTAAACTGCTGTGATATTTCCCAGTTTTATTGCCATGGCATCAAAACCACATTTATAGATAACCTGGAAAAAAAATTAAACTCCTCCTTTGCTGGCCTAAAAAGAAGAAATTCCTTAAATAAACCATTTAAAACAAAATGTGGTGGGCTGAATAATGCTCCCATTCCCCACCCCACCTCCAAAGATGTTCGCGTCCTAATCCCTG
The DNA here is from genome assembly GCF_014108415.1 of Molossus molossus. NCBI lineage: Eukaryota > Metazoa > Chordata > Mammalia > Chiroptera > Molossidae > Molossus > Molossus molossus. The sequence goes on along the minus strand of NW_023425402.1, from coordinate 65,052,321 downwards.
GAACCTGTGAATCTGTTACCTTGTATGGCAACAGGGACTTTGCAGATATGATTAAGATAAGGATTTTGAGATGTGGAAATTATCCTTTATTTTCTGGGTAGGCTTGACAGAATCGCAGAGACCCTTGAGGTCCTTACAAGAGGGCAGAGGATCGGAGGAAGAAGCCATGTCACCATGCAGGCAGGAGAGAAAGGCTACATGATGCGGGGCCGTGAGCCACGGAATGTATGTGGCCGATAGAAGTTGGAAAAGGCAAGGAAATAGTCTCCCCTCAGGCCCTGCTGACACCTTAATTTTAGGCCCCTACGACTCACTTTGGACTTCTGACCTGCAGAACTGCAAGAGAATAAATCTATGTTGTTTTAAACCACTATGTGGTAAGTTGTTACATCAGCGATAAGAAACTAATACAGAAAGTATGTGGGGAAGAAATGGCTGTACCATGCTATACTTTTGTCATTTCTAGTTGCTTTTATGAGCAAAGCTTGTCTTCCCTAGCAACAGTTGCTAAGTAAGTTAACAATTTAATGCTAGTGTCCAGGAGGGAGCAGCTGCTTAAATCTTCCCAAACCCAGTGCCCATACCTTACATGAGAGGCTTTCAGTAACTTTCTTAGCATTAGGAGCATAACCACTACCTAATCATGGTGAATCAGATCTTTCTTACTGGCCTCTAGCATTATCCTAAAACCTTGAACCTCTCTAAACATCTAGCTTTTCTCAAAACAAAGACATCTGAAATTTAATTATGATCAGTAATTCAACTTACACCGACTTTGTTTGCTGTGCCGTTTGTAATAAAATAATTCCACCAGCACCTTTAGGGGAAATCTTCAAACAGATCCATGAATACAAGCCATTTAAGACTCGCTTTTACACTCATAGAGATATACTGGGTAAGTGACTTTGCTGTTTTCTTTTGTTCTAATGTTTCATAGCATTGTGTGTCTTTCTTCCTGTAATATACACTTTTATCAGCTTTTCTAATCAAAGTTGCTTGTCCTTCAGGGGTGTCTGTCATGAGAAATCCATCTTCTCCACTTAGCATTTGTGTGCCTTGGACAGGATACTTAGCCTCTTAGTCTGTGAACTTGTATGTAAATAGGGATGTTAATAAATATCTTGCAGGTTTATTATGAGGCTTTAAAGAAATACAGCGTTGGGCAAAAGTGGGTTTACAGTTGTGAGTATGTGAAATACTTTATTTTTGTATTTTTTTTTATTAATTATTGTGTTATTTTCCATATTAACAACTGTAAACTCACATTTGTCCCACCCTATATGTGTGCCTCTTATAATGCCTGGCACATAATAGTAAATGGGAACTCTTTATGCCTTGCCCACACTTGGGCACTTTCCGTACACACATGAGAGGAAATATCCTTAATTCCTCAATAAATGGGTGACAGAAACTACAACTATATTAGTAGCTAGTGACATGAATGTAGATCCATATAGATAATATGAGAATATTTACTACATATACACTTGTAATAAGCAAATCAAATTGTAATTAATAGGTTTCCTTCTTTCCTCATTCCCATCAGAGTTTTCAGTCTGACTTGGAACCTTAGAAATGTTTTCCTAAGGACTCTCAAAATATTCCTCTGATTATTTTTTCCCTCTAGCATGGTAAACTAGTGGTGATTTCATTTCACTCCTGATCTCTGAAAATAGAAAAGCTAGAGAATGGAGGGTGTTTTGAAAAAACTAAAATGTAAGGGGAGATCAAGTTGGAATCATCCTCTAAAAATATCAATACCAAAACTGATTTTAACTTTAATAAATGTTTAATATGACTCATTAACTATAATCTCTAAAACGACCTGACTTTTTACATCCAGGACAGTGGATATCTGTTCTTAGATAAGCTTTTATTGATTGATTCCTTATACCTTCTAGGATATTTGAATCCAAACATTAATTGGATAAATTAAATCTAACTCGTTAAAATTAATCTTTTATATTCAATGACCTGTATTTATTATTAACTATTTTAAGTAAAAAAAGTCAGTATTTTCTATTCTTTATAAGTAAATTCAAAGGCATGTTGAAATGTCTACATAAATGAGTATTGCATAGGGTTTTTACTACAAATATAGACTCAATGGATTTGAACTAATCCAACACAGACCCACTAAATTAGAATCTTTAGAATCAGGTCTCAGCATGTGTTGTTTTTATTTTATTTATTGACTGATTGATTTCAGAGGGGGAGAGAGGGAGAGCGAGAGAAACATCAATTTGTTATTCCACTTATTTATGCATTCATTGGTTGTTTTTATGTGTGCCCTGACTGGAGATTGAACCCAAAACCTTGGCATATCAGAATGATGCTCTAACCAACTGAGCTATCCGGCCAGGGCCTATTTTTAAAAATATTTTTACATATTTTAATAGCTTTTTATTTGGAAGTAGTTTAAGACCCACAAGTTTTAAATATAGGCCCTGGCCAGTTTGGCTCAGCGGTTAGAGTGTCAGCCTACAGTCCAGAGAGACCTGGGTTCAGTTCCGTCTGGGGCACGTACCTCGGTTGCAGTTTGTCCCTGGCCCTGGTTGGTCGTGCGGGTGGCAGCTACTCGATGTGTCCCTTTCTCGTCGATGTTTCTCTCTCTTCCCACTCTATCTGAACAAAAAATGGAAAAATGTCCTTAGGTGAGGATAAAAAAAAAAGAACAGACTTCCCATATACACCTTGTCCAGATTATTTTATTGAAATTTTATATAACGCTAGTACATTGTCAAAACTAGGAAATTGGTATTGGAACAGTACAATCAACTCAGGCACAGGCCTTATATGCGCCACCCCCACCCTCCGCTCCCTGTGCATCTGTGCACCTTGGTGAATAGTTTCAGGAAATTTATCACGTAGCTACCCTGAAGTGAGAGAGGAACGTTCTTGAGAGGAATGGGTCTTGTTACCAGAGGGAGAGAAGAGATGTTGGACAGGCAAATACCTGAGTCTGCAGTGTCTCATCTGTGCTTGTTGCCAAGCTAGGCCCGATGAGAGAGAACACTGCAGTGTAAGATGTGCTTTGTAATTTTAGGAAGTTGATCATCAAGACCTAATAACATGAAAAGTTAATAATTCAACAAATCTTAGATGTGAGGAATGAATGGAATAAAGAATAAACACTGTAGCCCGGCCAGTATGGCTCAGTGGATTGAGACTTATTTAGTTCCCATGGACCAAGAGGTCCCAGTTCAATTTCTGATCAGGGCGCATGCTGGGGTTTCAGGCTTGCTCCCCAGTAGGAGGTGTGCAGGAGGCAGCCAATCAATGTATTTCTCTCACATCGATATTTCTATCTCTCCCTTCCTCTCTCTCTCTCTAACAAAATTAATAAAAAAACATTTTTTAAAAAAGAATAAACACTGTAATAGTTTGGATTGGAGAGAAAGATCTCTGTGTGTGGTTTCAGCACTTATAGGGCTCATCATCCCTATACAGGTCATGGGTCACCACTGACAACACACTGTGGTGGGAGAAGATGAAGAAAACCCTGTATCCAGTGAGCTCAGGACTTGGCTCCAGGTCCATCTCTGTCCTTGGCTATCTGATATTGTGTGGGCCTCTAACCCCTAGGCTTTTATTTCCTTGATTGGGTAGGGAGGGTGTTATGGGAATATTATTTGGAAATTAAATTAGATTGTTGATGGAGAAGTGCTATAAACTACCACCCCTTAACTCACTCCACAACTGAAGCAGCTAAACCCAAGAAATGTTACACACTAAGGGAAGGCATGTAAAGTATTAAAGCATTCTGCTACCACTGGGTGGGTGGGGGTAACACCAACACCCAGATAGGAGCAGGGAGAAAGGAGCTAGAATATGCACTTACTATTCTACTTTGGGAGCACAAAATGTGCTCTTTCCTGCCCCCTTACTTCCCTGTTGCCCACCTGCTGGACTTGCATCACATCACTGATTCCATCAGGCCTGACGGTGCTGTGCATGCCCTCCTAACCAACTGGGAAACAACTTACCCCTTTCACTGTTATCTTTATAGAGAAGATTATCACCTAAAATGATGTATATCTCTTCGATGACTAATAAATGACTAGATCATAGTAAAATGGGAATCCAAGAAACATCTGTGAACACGTGATTATTTCTCTTCAAATACACAGACATTGGGGCAGATATTTTGAATAAAGAAGAACTATTTCAAGAGGCTATACTCAAAGAACGTATTGAAAAAGCAAAAGCGGATGTGTGGGCTAAGGTAAAAAGCTACTAATCAAGCTAAATGCACCTTTCTTTCACTGTTTGGATTTGTTCAAAATAATATAGTCAGGTAGAACTGATGTTGAATCCTGGCTACCTGTGGAACCTTGGGCAAGGTCTTCAACTCTATAGTCTTGGCTTCTTCAAATGTAAAAGAAGAACCATAATACCCCCTTTATAGGATGGTCAAGAGGCAAATGAAATAATGTCACTGGTACACAGTAGGTGATTACTAAGAAGCAGGCATCATCAAGAGCTTCATTCCTTCTAAGTTGCCCCTATGTCTGGAATACTGCTGCTCTCTTGATTCTCATTGGATTAAAACTTAAAAGGAGACGTCCTTGTTTATTACTGCTTAATATCTAACATGTGAGACCATCCATTTGTGCAGTAACACGTGCCTGTTTTTTCAAATGCTTCATTATGGCTACTCTCCTTTTTACCTTTCTCCTTGCTCTCCTTGTCCATGTGACTGCTGAGGGTTGTAGGGGCCATTTGAGTATGTTGGGGCTCACAATTAGATCCCAGACACTTAACAGAAGCAACATCTCAATCATCCAGCCCCTACTTCTTCCAGTCATAGACAGAATGACAGAATGACTTCCTAAAGAGAATTAATGCTCCTTGAGAGCAGGAGAAGCCACCGTGCTTAGAATGCTATTTCTCAGTTTCCTTATAAAATAGTTATCATGGCAGAAAGTGTTGGAATTGTCCAACATTGGTGCCAGTAAAAGCTCAGTATGAAACTGTGCAAGTCCAAAATGCTTCAGTGCAAAGGGCAATATATGTAACATCTTAGTAGTCATCTGTTTTTATCAATGGTAATAAAATTTAATTGATTGTGAATAATTAATTATAAACCCTGATACAAGGGCATGCTTTTGTGGGTAATCTGCAATTTCAATATAAGTAATCTAATATTCTGGGCATGCTCTTAAAATAAAATTATAAATTCTTTCTGAAGACCTGATGCAGGGGATCTGGGATGGTACTCAGTCCCCCTTCTCAGTAATTTCTAGCTTGGTGCATCTTTCCACTTCTCTGTATTTTTCAGATTTTCTGCAATGAGCACACATTACTTTTATAGTCAAAATAAGCAAGAAATAGAGAGACGAAGAAAAACAGCCCCAAGCCTCCAGCACAGCTCTCTAGCAATTCCTCAACTGCGACATTAGTCATGGGTTGGCGCATGTGGGCATCTGGCTGAGGCAGCGAGTCTAGGGGAGGTTTGAGATGGGTACGGAGCAAGTCATTTGAGGCCCCATGGTGCTTGCTAATTTTCAGTAAACATAAAAACGTGACATTAATAAATTAATGGACTCTTTTCTTTCAAAGGCCGATGAACTCCAAAAACAAGCAGTGGAGAAAGCACTCGAAGAAGCAAATGACAGACATAAGATTAAAATTCAGATTCTGGAAGAGGAACATCAAAAACATTTAAAGGTTTTTATAGTGGCTGGTTTGTTGTCTTTTAAAAGGTTACTAGAAAGCTCGGGCAAGGGAATAAGTGAAAAGCAATAATGTGTAAGGGGTAGATGGGTGTTTCTGGGGGAAGGTTGGGAGACCCAGGAAGGTCACAGAGAGATGATGAATACTCAGCAGGTGCAGGAGAGCCCCATGGGCTCTGACGTAACTAATCTAAACCTTAGAGGCTCCAAGGCCTGAAAGAGCCACATCTGCCTGCCTGACCCACATCTCTCACCACTTGTCCTCTTTCCCTCCTCCCACTGCCCTTTGCTGGGTCCTTGGACCTGAATGCACCACCGTGTGCCTTCTTACCTGAGTGTCTTTGCCAGAATGTTCTCTGCATGCTCAGATTTAGCTCGAACATCACTCACAAGAAGCTTTACCTGACCATACACTGTTCTTGACTCCCCGTCTGCTTTCACAGTAGTCCCCACCCATCACAGTTGTCGTGAGATTGTGTGACCGCTGGTTTGGTGTTGGGTCCCCACGTGACTGCAGCCTCCGTGAGGGCACATCGGTCTCCTTACTATAATCTAGCCCAGCATTCAGCGCAGTGCCTCAATTTAGCAAGTGCGCAAAGAGGTTAAACAAAGGAAGTGGGCTGTCTCCTTCCCCTGGGCTCTGGTTTCCTCCTTTTACTGAAGTCTGCATTTCCTGCAGTGCAAGGGGGAGCCCGGAGCTGTTTGTCAGGCATTTCCTTCCAGACCAGAGGTCATACAGTGAGGGGTACTCTTTCTCGCTTGTTCAGGTCCAGGAGTGCAGGTAGTTGTGGACGTTCCAGGCAGAGGCCCAGGGACTCATTATTTAGTTCAGTGCCTCAGCTACAAAACCTGCTGGAAGGAAAGGGTATGTTGGCCACAGGAGGGACAGGCCAGGACACAGTGCAGATGTATTCATTCGTGGGCAGAGGCTAGAGGGAGAGAGGCAGAATTCTGGTTTCAGGTTTTGCCTAATTTAATAAGAACATAACTAATGCCCGGCTGGTGTAGCTCAGTGGATTGGGCATGGTCCTATGGACTGAGAGGTCCCGGTTGGATTCCTGGTCAGGGCACATGCCTGGGTTGCAGGCTCGATCCCCAGTGGGGGGTGTGCAGGAGGTAGCTGATAGATGTTTTTCTCTCACATCAGTGTTTCTCTCTCTCTATCTACCTTCTTCTCTCTCTAAAAGTTCAATAATAATAATAATAATAATAATAATAATAATAAAAGAACATAACTAATGAGTTTGGGACACTGGGCCCATTTATTCATTGTTTCGGCAGTGAGCACCGACCTTAAATCAGATCTGTACTAGGTGAGATTAAACGAACTGTTCTTGTCCTCAGAAAACTTGCCGGGAGGAGAGGCAGTTCCGCTCCGTGGTTCCTAAAGGGCCCTGGGACCCTCCCTGCTTGGCACCAGTGGCCAGGGTCCCTGAGGAGTTGGGTGCTCGTGGCCCACTGCTCCTCCCCTATTTCAGTTCAAAGTGTGGAGCATTTATAGCATGTGTCGGAAGGCCCGCGTTTCAGCTGGCATGTCCAGTATGGCCACACTGGCTCTTAAAGTACTGAAATACTTCCCTGTCAGTTGATGAACACCCAAACCCACTCATACCTCGGTCACCCTGGTTGTTCCCCACCTGGCCCTTGGATCTCCCCCAATCCAGCAAGTTAAAGGGGCAACACTTTAAATTGGTAGGTGCACGAGGACCCTGCCCCAGGCTTGCAGTGAGTGGAGGCACATTTGGCCTATCACTCCTGGCATTTGGTTGTAGAGACACAACGATAAATGTGATGCCTGTTTCAAGGAGCTCACCGCCTAGTCTTTCTTGAAGTATTTTATTGTACCCCATATAGCCTTTGGGTAGGGTTAATACACTTCATATTAAAATAGAAGTTCAAAGAACATTTAAAAGGGAAAAGTTAGAGAGAGGTTGACTTTTCTAAACTATTTGTCTAGGGTTTGGGAGTTTACATTTGTACTGCTGTCTCAGGGAGTTTTTTAATATAATGAAGGAGTGGTTTGTCTAAGAGGGATGTGTAGGGTTATGTAAGCTGTCATAGACATCAGTACTCAGGAGGTGTCCATGAACCCCCTGCCTTAGAATCGACTCACCTGACAGATTCCCAGGCCCTCCTGACCTCAGAGTCACTGGTCGTGTTTTGAACCAGCAGCCTATATAATTCTCGCATATTAAAATTTGAGATTACCAATAAATAGAGCAGAAAATCAAGTTCTTTAGAACTAAGTACCATTAAAATTCTTACCTGTAGAGACCACCAGATATTGCTGTAATCTGATGTAAAGGATTGGGGGTAAGTCTCAAATGCTTGATGTTAAATAAAAAATAAAACTTCAAGATCTTATCTCATGGAGATAGTATTTTGAAAAAGTGTTTCTATTCTCTTATTTAAATACAATATTAAAGAGTAAATGAGAAAATGGGAGCCAACAGAAAAGAAGAAAAGAAAAATTCGAGTAAGAATTTTAATGAAGTCTGGTACATTTAAAAGTAAAAAATGTTAGTGCGCCATGAAGTCCTGTGCTTTAACACTGATTGGGCCCCACGCTTCCTGGCAGTCTGTGTGCGGAAGAAAATGCCATGAATCACCACATCTGTGAGGTAAAAAGAAATCGGGTACTCAGAGAGGCCCAGATAGTTCCACATGTGATACCTAAGAGAGACTTTTTTGGAGGGAGACGTTGTGTTATGTGTTTGTCAAATATCTGTGCAGGAAACATGATGGATTTCTCAAAATTATAATATCTCTTATCTTTAAATGCCCTCAAAATGCATTTTGGTGAAAGTACTTTAATCAGAGGACTTTCCATTGAGTAAGAACAGTGCCAAACAGTAGGTTCTTGAATTATTTTTGTAACTTTAAATATGAATTCCACATGCTATGTGAGGCAGTAAAATGATTTGGGTTTTACTAAATTATTATATGAAAGAGAGGCTGGGTTTAATTATCTGAATCCTAATTCAGAACCCAGCCAAAATAAAGGGCTGGGATGTCATTTTTAAATTCTATGATTCATATAGAAATGTGTGCTAATAACACCTAATCTGAGGCTCAATACTCAGCAATTTCAATTACTGAAAATATTATTTCAGGGAAAACCCAGAAATAATTTTAAATAGCCCCTAAGAAGTTCAATGAAGGCCTCTGATTATAAGATAGCCATTCAGGCTTATTACCCATAGCACAGCCTCTCTTTTTCCCACTCAAATGGTATTTACACTTTCTTGACAACCTGAACTCAACAGGCATGGTTTGTTTGCATTTATTAATCCAAAATAGATTAAATGCCAGAAACTAGAAATGACATAAAGGAGCTCACCAACACCAGTGAGAACAGAGAGTACCTAGCCCAATGACATGTGAAGAACAAGAAAAATTACAAAACTTCTATAGCAAATCTAAAAAAGCAAAGCAGTCTGGGGTAATATATAACAGAGACAAATAGCCCTATGAACTTGTACGATTACTAAGCACAGTATAAAGTATTTAGCCCAGTGCAATCATTCACCTCTATCTACTAGCCTGGAGCATCAAGAAATGTTCAGGTGTGCTCACTTGTATTTATGAAGTAAGGTCAGTGTTGAAGACATTTAGAAATATTTCCATTCAAAATATTTTATTATCAAAAAGTTCTGGTGCTTTAAGAGACAACGTATTTCTAAACAGCCAGTGTTTCCCAAAAAAGATTTTCTAACTATATGTACTAAGGCCACTCTGAAGAGATTCTTAAAGTTGATTTCTGTTGTCTTTTTCATAAAAAAAAGAAAAAAAATTGTTTTCACCCTTAGAATAGCCAAAATGATAAGTCGAAAACTTACTTTCTCTTGAAAAAGCTGAACTCTAATTAAATATTTTAATTGTTGGAAGGTTGCTTTCTGAAAAGCTAAAATGAGAGAGAGAGAGGGAGCTCACTGTAGTGCAATCTTACAAGACTACAGGATTTCTGGAATGAAAATAATTGCATGGATCTCTTGGAAAACATTGACATCATAGTCAGCAATGAAGTGAGAAGCTGGAGTCAAGGCTCCTGCTTTCTCTTCCTAGTTCATCCACTGACTCTCTATGTGAAATAATTTTTTTATCTTCTCTCATTATATCTACAATAAAGATTAAAATTTACCTTTAAATGAAAGTTTTGAAATTCCTAGCCAGAATTTATTGCTCCTGCATTTTTGTATGTATTTCTACTAAATCACTCATTGCATGATGAAGTTGTTGGTCTCGTCCACGAGTCCCAAGGAGGAGGATTCCAGCCTTGTCGTGTCTGTAGCATCTGGGCCCCGCAGAGCTCCTGGCACACTGAGGACGTAGCGGGCATTTCCAAAATGGTGGCAGGGTTCTCCTTGAGAGTCTGGTCTCCTGAAGTCCTGTTTGTACCTCCTCTGTTGACTTGGCCAAAGGCACCCACAGGTCCTTCTACCCCAGAGCAATGGAAGCTTGATCCTGTTCCCTTGGTGAACGAGACAGGCCCCTCAACACTAACGACCAGGGGACTGGCAGGCAGGTTCTGTGACTGCAGTAATGTTCAGCTGTTAGCTGCATGAGACACTCAGGAGGCATAGTTATTATTTCTGCCACTTCCCAGGACTTACTTCTTAAAGTAGAATCATACTATGTATTTCTAATTATGCACAAAGATAAAATGACATTGTAGAATATTTACATAATCAAGGAAATAAATAGCTCTAATTCAACTATTTTCCCTTTCTGCACATTCCTTTCCAAAACTGTCTATATAAGTCTTTATGCTATATGGTTTGCATGTTTCTGGTTTTACTTGGCGTCATACAAATGAAAGTTTTCTATGTTATACCCACTATTTTTTTTTAAGCCATCAGTGTTTGTAGGTACACATTTCATCAGGCTGTTGAGCTGTGATTTGAATAACTTCTTAGTGTGCATTTTTAGCTTCCAAACCTAGTTTTGTTGTTGCTTAAGGAAATGGCAGCTAAAACCAAGGAAGAGGTACATCGTGACATAGAAGACGGACTAAAGAGAGAAAACCTGGCCGCAGAACAACGTATGGTACATAGAATCCAAAGGATCATGATGGAGTGCCACAAGGAAAAGATCCAGGCTGTGGAGAAGGCCAGGGCTGAAGAGAGACGCATAGCCCAGAAAGCTATCCTGGCCCAGAGAAGGTATCCCAGAGAACACACTTGCAAATTAGTATCTTGCTCTGTCAAAGTCAACTTTGAGAAAAGGATAATATGAGGCACACAAGTGGATATTTCCCAGTTTTTGTGTTTTTACATTATGGAATATATCAAACAGAGAGAACAATATATAATGCATTGGAGAGAGAGGGGGGTGTTTTAAAAATAATAACATTACTCAAGGACCCACCACCCATCTAAAGGGGTTGGACGTTGGTAACACTTCTGAAGCTCCATGTGTTCTTCGTCAGTCACATTTCCTTCCTCTCAAAAAATAACTGCTGTCCTAAGTATTGCTTTTCATTCTGTATCCAGTTTTTTGTTGTTGTTAATCCTCACCTGAGGATATTTTTTTTCCATTGATTTTCAGAGAGAGTGGAAAAGGGGGTGGGGGGAGAGAAAGAAGCATCGATGTGAGAGGGACACATCCATCGGTTGCTTCCCACACAACCCCTACTGGGCCCAGGGATTGAACCTGCAACCCAGGTACGTGCCCCTGACCAGAACTGAACTGGTGACCCTTCTGTCCAAGGGCCTATGCTCTAACCACTGAGACAGACTTGTCAGGGCTGTATCCAGTTTTAAGAGGCTGAGGAGAGGAATTAAGAAAGATGTTTTCCGCAAACACATAAAAGTCAATCTTTACATTTTTTAGCCTATAACACACACTATTGTGGATGTGTGACTTTTGGTCTTTTTCTTATTGCACAAGTAGTATGTGTTGTAAATGAAATTGACATTATGAAAATATATAGAGCAAATTTCTAAGTCCTGACTCACTGGTTCTCTACCCTTCCCTGTCAGCCAGAGACAACAATTTTAAATAATGGGGTCTGTATCTTTTCATGCCCTTCTGATGTATTTGCAACCTTATATATGTGCACAATCACACATAGTTTTTACATAAATCACAGATGTATTTTTTTAAGAATACCAAAGTAACCATTTTTATGTATGTAATGAACATTTGATGGAATTAGCTAATTTTAACAAGACAGCAGTGATTATCAGGACCAAGAGAAAACCACAGTTTCTGCATGTTAAATGACCTGCCTAAGTCTGTAGCACCAGAACGAGACTAAAACCTCTGTATTTGGCCTCCTAGTCTAGAACTAATCTCTTTTGCTTTGCTTCTTGAGTTAAACAAATTGATTTTTATATAACTAACAGGTAAAATCTTTCTTGTTAGGACTGTTTAGAACAAAGCCAAAGGTTAAAATCCTGTAGGATTCTCACTTTGCAGGTAAATAAGAACGAGGGCTGCAGCTGTGGCCGTTTCAGTGGTACCTCTCTTCTTGCATGGGTGATAAATCATTGTTGAGATAGAAGAGGAAGGTGAAAGAGGATTTCAGGGGAAAGTTAGAGAGGGTGGTAACTCCCAAATGAGTGTGGCCCAAATGCAGTGGACAGTGGTCTCCTCCCCTCCCTGCTCCTCCCCAGCCTCCATCTGCAGGAGCTCTGCCCATCCTGTAGGACCAGTGGGCTCACTCCTCACACACCTGCAGCTTCTGCTCCTTCCCTCACTGTGTTGCTCTCGCCCCTCACCCCCATTTTCTCTGTGAGGTTTGAATGAAAGATTTTCAGTGGCCCCCTTTTATTGAATCAGTTGACTACAGTTAGGGAACTTCCATGCCTGTGGTTTAAGTGTATCCAACTGGAATGTCCATTTTGTTCATTGATGTGTTCCAAATGCCTGGAAGAGAGCCTGACTATGATAGACATTCTTTAGATATTTATTAACAAAGGTTCAAATTTGTTCCAGTCAGGTGAACCCACGTGCAGCACACCAGATCTTATTTCTAGACATTGTGAGATTCCAGTGTTCTTTGGAGCATTTGCAGAAACTAATATATACAGAAGGACCACTGTTTAGAATTCCACCTGTAGACCTTTTATTTGGCTATAAAATTTCATTTAAGACTTAAGGATTCAGAACTCTTACATATTATGACAAATCTATTAAATACACAGAAAACTTTTTTATGGATTGAGGTGATTAGATTCTAAACAGATTATCTAGGAGATATACTCTTTCAGAAGTTTTTTTGTTTAAACAAAGAAACATCTTTGCTTGGAAAGGTTCTATACAAAGAAGTATAGACATTCACTTCACTTTGGGAGGGGTGTTGGAGGTCATCAGGTTGACCTGCCATCCATCCCTCCTGCTGGATGCCTGCCAAGATTGTTGAGTCTCCTAAGTACCTTCCGCGACAGGAGCTTCATGGCTGGTTGAGGTGATTCAAATGTGGAACACCTCTACCTGTCATGTGCTTCTTAAAGTGGATCCAAAATATACTATCTGTCCTCTGTGCACAGTGGTCCCTCAGATATTTGAGGAGAGATGTTGTCCAAGCTTTAGTGTGAAGGGAAGGAAAAACAAGTAAGTACTAGTAAACCAGTTGCTTCAGTCCTTCATATGATATGATTTCTAGGCCCATTTTGGGGGGTGGCGGAATATGGATAATTTGTATAAATCAAAAAATATTTTAGATATACCACAAGAATTTTCTATTTTCTTATGGTATTTTGCTTATGCTGAGAATCCTTTTTAAGCATGAATCTTTTAGGCTTTTGTAATGCTCTAATTTAGCTGTTTTAAAATTTGGTGTTATTTGGCACAAAAAATATTGGGAACTACATCTGTATTACCCTTTTATTCACTCACACACTGTTGATTGCCTGTTTTACACACACTGGGCACCATGCCAGGCGGGGGAGCTGTAAAGATGAATGGGTACTCCAGGCCATCTGCCACCACTCTCTCCATGCCCTGCACCCACTTTCCTCTTGGCTTCAATCCCATGAGTTCAAAGAAATCATCAGAATCAAGGTCAGAGACATCTTGACTTTAAACCAAAAGGAGTGAATCTCAAAGGGTCAAAAATTCAGGCTGTAAGGCAGGCTAGAAAAAGTTGGAAAGGACATTCAAAAAAAAAAAAACCAGATCCTCTTAGCAAGAACAGATTTTGATAGCAAGGTGTTTAAAGGGGGTCATATCGTGGAGGGTAGGTGTTGGAGTCATCTAAGATGCACTTCATTTGAGCAGTTTTACCTGGGATCACCTCTGGTAGAGCCTTCTAGTCAGCCCCATAGCTCCTCTGTATGGGCCAGGAGAAAGCCAGGCCAACCTGGCAGGAAGCCCACACCTGCTTGTGACAGCCGTGGTCCTGCAGAAGGAGCACAACTTCCTCGGGAATCTGGGGCTGGCTCGTGGAAGTTCCTTCCTCCGAGCCCCAGGGGCCTGGCCATTACCTTCACAGTCTCACCACCACACTTCATGCAGATTTCATGAAGCATCAGACAGAGCCTGAGGGTGTGCAGACAGGTTAACCAGAGGATGCACTCTCCCAGCTCTGTTCACGCTGTCCCTCCTGTCCATGGCACCTCCGTTCTCCTGTGACCCAGGCTGAGAATCGGCAAGTTGGTTCTGATTCCTCTTCTTTCTGCCCCCACCACCCCCTAGCAGACATAAATCCTGGCACTTACTCTGTGTAATATTTCTTGGATTTATCTCTTTCTATTCCTTCCCTTTCATCATCATTTCAGACCCTAATCTTTGCACACCCAGGATATTACAAAACAGTATAAATTGGTCTTTTTACTTTAGCCCACTAAGATTTGATTTACCTAATATTGCCAGAAAAACAATTCTAAAACATTATTATTATGGTATTTCTGCCCCTCTCCATAAAGAATTTATAGTGGCCTCTTACATGATTGAAGCAGGTAGTCGTGAAAGCAGGGACTGTCCCACATCCTCAGTTGTGTGACATTGAACAATAACTAAATCTCTAATTTTCTCACCTGTTACATGGGACTAATAAGAGGTAATAAATAAAAGTCATACCAGCTTCATGGGTTACTGTTAACATTAAATGGGATGGAATGCATGTAAAATGCTTAGCATCATCCCTGGAACACAGTAAGTACTCAATTAATGTTAATCCTTGTAATGAATAATGGATATAGCCCAGCTGGAGGGAAAAGGAAGGAGAGAAAGAGCATGGCAGCTAGAGGGCTAAAGACACATGTTTACCTCAAGACTGGGGAAGTCTGTCAGGTCTGAGAGTCAGGTTGAAAGAATCAGAGACAAGGAGAGAATTGCATTTGCAAGACAGAATTTAGAAGAAAGGAGGTGGCAAATCTTGGAAAGACTATTTAGAGTAGGAGGCAGAGGGGGAGAGTTTTTATTAACAACTATAAATATTTAAATCCAACACCTGTAGGTTTTTTTACATTCTCAAATATTTTGAGGTTCAACCAAGCCAGGTTAACCAGAGATGTCCATCAAGGTGCATCACAGTGGCCGGGAGCTACTGGACTCAGACTGCCTGGGTTGCAGTGCTCATTTTGCTGCTTTGACTAATTAAGTGAAATTGGGAGGTTACTGATTTCTCTGAGCCTGTTTCCTGATCAGTGAGATCAGCATCATAATAGGCCCACCTCATGGAGTTGTTTTGAGGAATCATTAACTTAATATATATGCACAGGATGCTCATTAACCTGCCTGGCACATGGTAAGAATTCAATACAGTTGGCTGCTATAAATTACATGTAATGACATACACTGTAACCACAGGTCTGTGAACTCATTCAGCAGTGGTTCTCAAATTGTGGTCCCTGGATCCTTTTGGAGGTGTCCATGAGGTCAGAGCCATTTTCTCAATAATACCAAGATGTTATTTACCTTTTTATTCTCATTATCTCATGAATATATAGTGGCATTTTCCAGAATCTTATGATGTGTGATATCACAATAGATTGAAATAATATGAAAATCCAGCTTTTTATCTATTAAGCCAGACAGTAAAGAGCTTTGCAAAAAATGTAAAATTATGCCACTTTTCTTGCTAAAAGTATTTTTGATTTGAAAAAATTTTTTTTCATAAACGTCATGTTAATAATAAATGGACTTACTGATGCTTTATATAAATTTATAAATATTTTTGTCTTACTCTTAATTTCTAATACTGTTAGTGTCACTAGATATAACCCATATAAACAAAAGTTACTTGGGTTCCTCAGTCTTTTTAAGAGCAAAAAGAGGTCTCAAGACCAAAAGGTTTGAGTCAGCTGTCATAGAGTATTGCTCAAACAAAATCAAAATGAGAGCTAACCCTCACCTGTGAGTACAAAGGATTTTTCCCCTCTGGCTAAAGGTAAGTAGCTGGATTGATATACAGAAATATTTTATCTAGGGTTTTGGAACTCTGACCCGGTTTATTCATTTTGAATTACATTGCATTCATATTTTTCTGACCAAGGTGGATCAGGTTCCTAAAGTGACTGTCAGACACTAGACTGGTGCCTTCTCCTTAGCCCGTAGTGGGGACAAACTCCCTGCTCTGAAAAATGTTCTTTGATGGTTAACAGATAGTGGAGACCAGAAGCGCATCTCTGCCAGCCTGTCTCAGCCTCGTGTCTCACCTAAACAATGCAATGAATTCTCATACTTCTGTGCTGAAAGACAAAAATCTTTCTATTTTTAGTGGCTAATCTACCTAACTTATAAACCCATATTATCTTTTGTAGCAAGGCCATGGAGGAATTTATGAATACTGGCGTGACCATTGCTAAGGATCAGAAGAAGAATATGGACCAATTGATAAAGGAAAAAGAGCAGGAAATGAACATCTACTATTGCATGGCTCAGAGGCAGCGGCAGGAGGAAGTTCATGAAGTGCTTCAAGAAGCAGAGAAAACACATCAGGTCACACTTGAGAATGTGATGGATAAACTGGTTAACACTCAGGGGGAGCTGCTGTCCGTAGCAAAACAACTGGAAATTATGACAAATTGGAAAGATTTCCTGGAGGAGGAATTACAAGAAACAAGAATGGCATTTCAAAAATACATCAATTATACATTTCCTAACCTTTCACCAGGACATGCAGATTTTATTCTGCCAGAAAGAAAGAAAATGCCTTCCAATTTTATCATACAGAAGAACTAAACAACATTTCATTAGAAGTCGTCAACTGAAATTTCACTACAAAAGACCTTGTTCCAAAGACTAAATAAATTCACTCATAAACTATTTATTAATCCCTGGTTATTTGCAGGGCACTATTGGGCTGTGAGCATTGTGATGGAAAACCAGAATATTCAAAAGCACATTCTGGGCTTTGGTGAGTTCCAAGTATAATTGAGGAAAGAGAAAAGAGGGATCAAAACTGAGTAGGAAGGAAAAAGTTTTCTTGGAAGAAGTCTAAACAAACTTCTGTATGTGGCTTTATTCATGTTTTCATCAAATAACTGTGTTAGTGTTTGCTGAAGTTGAAAACAAGTAAAGGGACACGTTTTTAGATCATTCCTGTTGTTGAGAAGTGTGTTAACTTCCGGTAGAGAGACTACTTAGTGAACTGCAGTAGCATTGTAGGAAAAAAAGCAATTTCCCTCAAATTCAAATGGATAACATTTAAATTCTGGGAACCCTGTATAAAATAATTTAGAAAGGACTCACTTATATTTGCCAGTTGTGAAAACTATGTCTTTAGAGGACAGACTCCTTCCTTAGGGATGAAGAGGCCTCTTGTGTTTATACCCAAGCCCAGGAGTTCTTTGAATTTATATCCTTTGGGTCAAAATGCAGAAAACTGTTAAGTACCACAATACTCAGCACCAACACATGTCAATATCTATTAAACTAAAGTGGAAGAAAATCCAAGCTCTAAAGACTTCTCCCAAAATCTATCCACTCTAATGTAACATCCTTAAATTATTCATCACCAACCTATATTGGTGGCTATAAAATTAATAACTTGGAAAGCAGTTTCCAGTAAATTAAAAGTCTCAAGCGAGACGTAGGGGATTTGTTTCCATTGACCAGTCTGGGATGTTTTAATGGGAAAAGCAGCAATTTGTTTACAGTTGTGTGATGGACTACTCTCTTCGGCATTTAGCTCTCTGGCCCTGCAGGATGCTGCAGGCCATACTGACTGATTGCCTAGGAGCTGGAAGTAATGTTTCCATAGTACTTTACATGGCTTTTGTGTTTTGTTTTGTTTTTTAAGTTGGATTTTATTTATTTAGATTCTCACTCAAGGATATTTTCCCATTTATTTTTAGACAGAGTGGGAAAGAGAGAGAAACATAGATGTGAGAAAGACACATCGAATGGTTGCCTCCCACATGACCCTGACCAGGACCAGGGACTGAACTACAACTGAGGTACATGCCCTTGACTGGAATCAAACCCGCAACTCTTTGGTCCACGGGCAGATTCTCTAACCACTGAGCCAAACCGGCCAGGGCTATACTGGTTGTTTCTTCATGTGCATTCTTCTCACAACAATTTATGAAATGGAATAGCGGTGGTTGTTATCCCATTGTTTATAGATGATAAAATAAAAATTATTGAAAGTAATTATTACTATCCCCAATTTATGAGAAAAAGAAGCCAAGGCTTAGGGTGGTTTAATAACTTGCCCCCAGGGCACACAGCTAGTGACAGAACCAGAGTTTAAAATATTACAAGGCACAGGCCGCCAGCTGCATGGCCGAGGAGTGCCAGCCTGTGCCAGGAGCACGCACACAAGTGGGCTCATTCGTTTTCACAGCAGTTTGTGAGGCAGCAACCATTGCCATGGGCACAGAGTGTTATGTCAAAGGTATTTCCTGGCCCTGGAGTTTGTTGTATTATTGGAATAATTGACTAAAATTAAAAGATGCCTTACCCTGGCCAGGTAGCTCAATTGGTTAGTGGTGTCTTTTTTTTTTTAATCCTCACCCGAGGACATTTCTCCATATTTTGTTCAGATAGAGTGGGAGGGAGAGAGAGAGAGAGCAACATCGATGTGAAAGGGACACATCGAGTGGTTGCCACCTGCACAACCCAACCAGGGCCGGGGAGAAACTGCAACTGAGGTACGTGCCCCTAGCGGGAACCGAACCTGGGTCTCTCTGGACCGCAGGCCAACACTCCAACCGCTGAGCCAGACTGGCCAGGGCTGGAGTGCTGTCTTGATATGCCAAAGTTGGGGGTTTCACCCCTGGTCAGGGCAAATACAAGAAGCAACCAATGAATGATGGATAGGTAGAACAAGAAATTAATGTCTCTCTCTCTCTCTCTCTCTCTCTCTCATCAATCAATAAAAACATTTTAGGATGTCCTTTTATATTTTTAAAATTTTATTTTTTTTATTTTTATGAATTTTTTAATTATTTTTTTGTTACAGATATTTTACCTTTTTACCCCATTGGCACCCCCCACCCCACCCCACCTCCACCCCGTCCCCGGCTTAGTTGTCCATGTCCATTGGTCATGCATACATGCATATAAGTTCTGTGGTTTATCTCTTCCCACCCCCCCACCCCCTCTTCTGAGGGATGTCAGTCTGTGCCCTACTTCCATGTTTCTGGGTCTACTGTATTCCTCAGACTGTTATGTTCATTATATTCCGTATATAAGTGAGATCATGTGGTATTTGTCTTTTTCTGCTTGGCTTCTTTCACTTAGGATAATACTTTCCAGGTCTCTCCATGTCGTCTCAAAGGATGAGAGATCTTTCTTTCTTACCGCTGCATAGTACTCCATTGTGTATACGTACCACAGCTTTTTGATCCATTCGTCTACTGGTGGACACTTGGGCTGTTTCCAGATCTTAGCTATTGTAAATAGTGCTGCTATGAACATGGGGGTACATATATTCTTCCTGTTTGGTGTTTCAGGCTTCTTAGGGTATATTCCCAGCAGTGGGATCACTGGGTCAAATGAAAGTTCAATTTTTAATTTTTTGAAGTAGCACCATATTGTTTTCCATAGCAGCTGCACCAGTCTGCATTCCCACCAGCAGTGTATTAGAGTCCCCTTTTCTCCACACCCTCGCCAACACTTGTTGTTTGATGATTTGTTGACGGCGGACATTCTGACAGGTGTCAGGTGATACCTCATTGTTGTTTTAATTTGCATCTCTCTGATAATTAGTGATGTTGAGCATTTCTTCATATGTCTTTTGGCCATTTGTATGTCCTGTTTGGAGAGGTGTCTATTCAGCTCCTCTGCCCATTTTTTAATAAAATTTTATTTTTTGATTACAGTTTACATTAAATATTATTTTGTATTAGTTTCAGGTGTACAGCATAGTGGCTAGACAATCATGTACTTTACTAAGTGGTCCCCCTGATATTTCAAGTACCCACCTGGCAATGTACATAGTTATTATAATATTATTGACTATATTTCCTATGCTATACTTTATATCCCCAGGACTATTTTGTGACTACGGATTTGTATTTCTTAATTCCTTTACCTTTTTCACCCTGCTCCCCCAACCCCCCTCTACTCTGCCAACCATCAGTCTGATCTCTGTGTATATGAGTCTGTTTCTGTTTTGTTTGTTTACTTATTTTGTTTTTTAGATTCCACATATAAGTGAAATCTTATGGTATATGTCTGCCTCTGTCTGACTTACTTCACTTAGCATAATGCCTTCTAGATCCATCCATGCTGTCCCAAATGATAAGATTTCATTCTTTTTATGGTTGAGTAATATTCTATTATATATATGTACCACAGCTATTTTATCCACTCAGTTATTGATGGACACTTGGGTTGCTTCCTTATCTTAGCTATTGTAAATAATGCTGCAATAAACATAGGGGTGCATATATTCTTTTGAATTAGTGTTTTGGATTTCTTTAGATATATACCCAGACATGGAATCTCTAGATCATAAGACAATTCCATTTTTAGTGTTTTGAAGATGTTTCCACAGTGGCCCCACCAATCTGCATTCCCACCAACAGTGTACAAGGGTTCCCTTTTCTCCACATCTTCTCCAGCACTTATTGTTTATTGATTTATTGATGATAGTCATTCTGACAGATGTGAGGTGGTATTTCATTGTGGTGCTAATTTACATTTTTCTGATGAATTAATGACAATGAGCATAAAAGATACCTTTTTATTACTATGATTTCATGGGCTCCTTGGGTCAGTTACCAAAAGGCAGTCATTTGCATATCATCCTCACAATTTTTCCATACCTAAGAACTCTTTTTCTATTATGCACTTAATATTTTATTTAAATAAATTTTGCTTAAATAAACATTACGCATGGGTAAAAAAGAAGGAGAAAGAGTAAGAAGAATTATGACCCAATAGAGACTCATAGGGCAGAGTGGAAATGCTAAGGCCAGACACAAAGAAGAGAGACTGGGCAGATAATGAAGGCCCTAAAGGCTAAGAGCAAGAGTGGACAGGAATATGGTAGGGATGGGTAGGGAGTAAGGTATTGGCAGAACCTCAACAAACTAAATTTCAGCCTGAGAAGGAAAGTCTGGGCTACATACAGAAATATGAATGGAATTTGGAGGTGAGGTGTTTAGGAGATTCTGAGATTGATTGGAGGTACTAGGGTGATGAACTGAGAGTTGAGTGAGGCTATAAGCATCTGAGGAGTGAGTGTTCAGTGCTGGGAGAGGGGTGAAAAGATGTAGCTGGAGGTTAAGGAAATAGGAGGCCAGGGGAGGTGTAAGATGAAAGTGCGCTAGGACCCTGAGGTTGAGTTAAAGAAGAGGAACTGAAGGTGGAGTGTGAGGCCCAAGAGCTGGGGAAAATGGGAGGTGCCAGGAAGGTTAAGGAATATGGGCTGAAGAAGGGCATTGCAATGAGTACAAAGTGTTGGGCAGGCCTAAGGAGAAGTAGAACAAGAAAGTCAGTTGAAACTTGGGGTGGGGGGTTACCCTGGAGAAATGGACAAAGGGATTGAGTGACCACCATACCAGCATGGTCTCCTGAGTCTGAAGTCTGAATCTTGAGTCTTGAGTGCAGTGATACAGGTCAGCATCCACTGAGTTAAGGCGACATGTGCATGTACCAACTAGAACACCTCTCAGAGTGGTATGTGATGCAGCTCTCGCTCTCTCTCACTCTGTCTCTCTCTTCATATATATGTATTCATGTCAAGATGAAAAATATAATATATGAAATGAAAATACCCTCTGTGGGATTAAGAAGAAAAGATAAACTTGAAGTTTATCCAAAACTTCAAATCCAAATTGAAGCACAGAAAGAAAATAGACTGAAAGTGTTAACAGCCTCAGTGACCTGTGGAACAATATGAAACAGTCTAATATACATGTAATCGGAATCCCTGGGGAAAAAAGTCGGGGGGAGAAGAAAAAAATATTTGAGGAAATAATGGTTGAACATTTCACAAATACAGTAACTTTAGTAAACTCCAAGAAGAATAAGGGAAAAAAGAAGAAACATCTAATATCAATGTCCTGAGCTGCCACCTTAAGAAACAAAAAGAAATCAAACCCAAAGTAAGCAGAAATATAGAAATAATATAGATACAAGCAGAAACCAATGGGAAAACAATAGGAAAAAGCAATGAAACCTAAGGAGGTATGTTTTTTGTTTGTTTTGTTTTGTTTTGTTTGTTTGTTTTAAGATCAATAATATGTACAGACCTCAGATCAGGATAAAATGTAGTAGGTAAAAAAAAGAGTAGACACAAATCTGACACAACAATGAGAGTGGACATTTCCATATATCCTATAGTCATCGAAAGAATAGTAAGAAAATAGTTTGAACAACTTTTTACAAATTTGACATCTTAAATAAAATGGACAAATTGTTTGAAAGAATGCAAACACAGCTATCTTGAAAAACACATCACCAAAGCCTGTTCAAGAAGTAGTTAACCTGAAAAAATAAAACTTTATTAAATAAATTGTATATGTAGTTAAAAATATTCCACACAAAAAGGTTTAGGCCCAGGTGACTTTCGTGGTAAATTCTACTAAACATTTAAGGAAAAAATAATATCAATTCTACCATAGTTTTTCTAGAATATAGGAAAAGAGGAATTACTTCTCAATTTATTTTAGGTGGTCAACATAACCTTGGTATGAAAACCAGACAAATTACAAGAATATTAAAGACACATATTTCTCAAGGAAAACATAAAGTCAAAGTTTTAAGCAAAGAACTTACATGCATATATGCATGGCCCATGGACACAGACAGTAGCGCAGTGAAGGCCTGGGTGCTGTGGGAGCCTGGTGGAGGGAGGCAAAAGGAGGGAAGGAAATAGGGGACATCTATAATAGTCTAAACAATAAAAATAAAATTTTTTAAAGTTTTAAACAAACTTTTAGCAAATTAAATTCAGGAATATATAAAAAGGATAACATATATTCAAGTGAGGTTTATTCCAGAAATACAATCTTCCTTTAACAATTGAAAGTCAGTTAATAGCATTCATCACATAATCATCTCAAGTGATGCAGAAAAAATTGGCAAAGTATAATACATGATACATATATACATATATACATATATGTCAGCAACCTAGGAATAGAAGGGAATTTCTTCCATCTGATGAAGACCATCTCTGAAAAACCTACAGCAACACCATATTTAATGATAAAAAAATTGAATGCTTCTTCTATTAATCACAAATCAGGCAAGGATGTCTATTCTTAACATGTCTACACACTGTTATCCTGGAGGTCCTAATCAGTGCAACAAAGCAAGAATAAGAAACAAAGGACATACAGATATGAAAGAAATAAATAAAGCTATTTTTTCCACAGATAATGGGCTTTTGTATGTACAAAATCCCAAAGAACCTATCAAAAAGTGTTTTAGAGCCCTGGCCATTTAGCTCAGCAATTAGAGTGTCAGCGCATGGACCAGAGAGTCCTGGGCTTGGTTCCTGCTAAGGGCATGTACTTCTTTGCAGTTTGTCCCTGGCCCTAGTTGGGGTTGTGTGGGTGGCAGCCAATCGATGTGTCCCTCTCACATTGATGTTTCTCTCTCTCTCTTCCTCCCTCTCTCCCTCCCACTCTATCTGAAAATAAGTGCAAAAATGTCCTTGGCTAAGGATAAAAAAAAAGTATTAGAACTAGTAAGTGAGATTATCAAAGTTTCAGGATATTAGGTCAACCTACAAAAATTAATTATATTTTTATATATTAGTGATGAACAAAGGAAATTGAAATAAACAACACCATATACAACAGTAATAAATATTAATTAGGAATAAAATTTTTAAAAGATGCATAAGAATCATAGACTAAAAGCTATAAAAATTGGCTGAGATATATGTTAAATAAGACCTAAATAAACAGATATACTTTATTTATAGATCAGGACTCAATATTGTTAATATGTTTATTCTCCCCCAAATCAATCTATAGGTTCAACACAATCCCAAGTTTCTATTATTTTAAGAAATGGACAAGCTATTTCTAAAATTTTTATGGAAATTGAAAGAAACAGAAAGCTAAAACAATTGGGAATTTAAACAAAGTCGGAGGACTAGCAATATATTATTTCAATAATCACTGTTCAGTTAAAGTAATCAATAGAGTATGGTATTGGGGTAAAAAAAAAATAGACATATAGATCCTAGAAGAGAATAAAGAATCTAGATATTGACCCACATATATAAGCTGAATTAATTTTGACAAGGATTCAATGAAGAAAGGATAGTCTTTATAAGAAGTAATGATGACACTGGCTGGTTTGTCTCAGTGGTTAGAGAGTTGGCCCGCGGACCAGAGAGTCCCGGGTTTGGTTCCTGCTAAGGGCACATACCTCCTTTGCAGTTTGTCCTTGGCCTTGGTTGAGGTCATGTGGGTGGCAACCAGTCGATGTGTCTCTCACACATCGATGTTTCTCTTTCTCTCTTCTCCTCCTTTTCCCTCCCACTCTATCTGAAGATAAATGCAAAAATGTCCTCAAGTGAGGATTAAAAAAAAGTAATGATGGCCCTGGCCGGTTTGGCTCAGCGGTTAGAGCGTCGGCCTGCGGTCCGGAGAGACCCGGGTTCGGTTCCCGCTAAGGGCACGTACCTCGGTTGCAGTTTGTCCCCGGCCCTGGTTGGGTCGTGCGGGTGGCAGCCACTCGATGTGTCCCTTTCACATCGATGTTTCCCTCTCTCTCTCTTCCTCTCTCTCCCTCCCACTCTATCTGTACAAAAAATGGAAAAATGTCCTCGGGTGAGGATAAAAAAAAAAAAAAAAAGTAATGATGGAAAAATATCTATTCAAAAAAATGAACCATGACCCTTACCCTATATAAAAGAACTAAAACAATAAACATTTTAGAAAAAGGTAGGAGTAAAATATCAGTTAGGCAAGGATTTCTTCAACAGGATACAAAAGCATAAATAATAACTGAACATTTTATAAATTAAACTTCATAGAAAATTTTAAAATTTTATCTTTATTATGCTCAATTAATGTTTGACAAAGGTGGCAAGAGCATACAATGGAGTAAAGACAGCCTCTTTAATAAATGGTGTGGGGAAAATTGGACAGCTACATGCAAAAAAATGAAACTAGGTCATCAACTTACACCATACACAAGAATAAACTCAAAATAGATTAAAGACTTAAATGTGACCCGTGTATCCATAAAAATCCTAAAAGAAAAGGTTAGGCGACAAAATTTCGGACATCATACGCAGCAGAATTTTCACTGATACATCACCTAAGGCAACACAAACAAAGGAGAAAATGAACACATGGGACTACATCAAACTAAAGGGAACCCACTGTATGGGAGAGCATAATTGCCAATGATACATCAGATAAGGAGTTAATTTCCAAAATATATAGAGTACTCATACAACTCAACAAAAGGAAGACAAAGAACCCAATTAAAAAATGGGCAGAGGAGCTAAGTAGACACCTTTCCAAACAGGACATACAAATGGCCAAGAGACATGAAGAAATGCTCAACATCACTAATCATCAGAGAGATGCAAATTACAACAGCAATGAGGTATCACCTCATACCTGTCAGAATGGCCACCATCAACAAAGCACCAAACAACAAGTGTTGACGAGGGTGTGGAGAAAAGGGGACTCTTGTACACTGCTGGTGGGAATGCAGACTGGTGTAGCCACTATGGAAAACACTATGGTGTTACCTCAAAAAATTAAAAATTGAATTGCCATTTGACCCAGTGATCCCACTTTTAGGAATATACCCTAAGAAGCCTGAAACATCAATCAGAAAGAATATATGTACCCCCATGTTCATAGCAGCACTATTTACAATAGCTAAGATCTGGAAACAGCCCAAGTGTCCATCAGTAGGCGAATCGATAAAAAAGATGTGGCACATAAACACAATGGGGTACTATGCAGCTGTAAGAAAGAAAGATCTCTTATCCTTTGAGATGACATGGAGGGACCTGGAGAGTATTATCCTAAGTAAAACAAGCCAAGCAGAGAAAGACAAATATCACATGATCTCACTTATTTGTGGAATATAATGAACATAACAGTCTGAGGAACAGGGTAGACCCAGAGACGTGGAAGTAGGGTACAGACTGACAACCCTCAGAAGAGGGGGTTGGGGGAAGAGAGAGATAAACCACAGAACTTATATGCATGTACTCATAACCTATGGACACGGACAACAAAGCTGGGGATGAGGTGGGGGGGGATGGGGAGGAGGGTGTCAATGGGGTAAAAAAGGAGAGACATCTGTAACAAAAATAAACTAATAAAAAAATAAAACAGCAAAAAAAAATTTTATCTCTAAAAGACACTGTTAAGCCAGTCAGAGAAAGACAAGTACCACATGATCTCACTTATTTATGGAACATCATGAACAAAATAAGCTTTTGATCAAAATAGATCCAGAGTCATGGAAGTAGGGAACAGACTAACAAACCTCAGAGGGAGGCGGGTGAGAGGTGTGGGAAGAGATAAACCAAAGAATTTATATGCATATATGCACAACCAATGGACACAGTCATTAGGTTGAGGAAAGCAGGAGGAGGGTGGGAGCGGGGAAGAGGGAGTCAATGGGGGAAAACGGGGACATCTGTAATACTTTCAACAATAAAACTAACTACATAAATAAATAAATAAAAAATGGGGGAGATAAAATCAAAAGGCAAGTCACAAATTAAGAGAAAATATTTGCAAATCATAAATCTGATTAAGAGCTTTAGTGCAAAATATATAAAGAGCATTCACAGTTCAATAAAAACACAAACAACCCTCTCCAAAAAAGATTTGAACCCTTCACTAAAGAAGATATACAAATGATAATCAAGTTACATGAAAGGTTATTTAAAATTAGTGTTTAGGAAATGCAAATTAAAACCACAATGATATACCACTGCGCGCGCGCACACACACACACACACACACGTCTAAAATTTAAATACTGACAATACCAAGTGCAGACAAAGATTTAGAGTAACTAGAACACACACACTGTTGGAGGAAATGCAAATGGTTCACCACTCTGAAAAAATGTTTGCAGTTTTATATAAAGATAAATATAATATATGCTTATTATATGACTATATTACCCAGAAGGCATCTTTCTAGTACTTACTAAGGGAAATTAATATATATGCCACACAATACCTTGTATTCAAATGCCCATAGCATTTTATGTGTAATTGCCCCAAACGGAAAATAATGTCCGTCAATTGTTGAAGAGATAAACAAATTGGGTCATACCCATGTAATGGAATATTACTCAACAATAAGATGAATATCTTACTGGTACACGCAAGAACATAATGCATCTCCACTACAATATGATACCTTTAAAAATTCATCCTCAAAAGACTACTACTGTATGATTCAATTTATATGAAATTTTAGAAGAGGCAAAACTCTCATGACAGAAAGATCAGTGGTTGCCAAGAGCCAGGGGGTATGGTGACAAAGGAGTCAACTGTGAAGGGACATGAGGAAGCATTTTTGGATGATGGAAATTATAATTTTGGTGATGATTACACTACTGAATACATTTTTCAAGATGCGTGAAATTGTACAGAAAATTAGTGAATTTTATCATGTATATTCAACTTCTATAAAGTTGATTTTAAAAATTATTCATAAATACTCCATGTGAAAAGAAATTCTGCAAATGCTCTTATTCTGGCTTCCCACTTGTACATTGTAGCAATGTTGTGGTCTGGGGGATGGCTTCTTAGGTGTAAATCCTGTTCTGCCAGCTGGTAACTGGCTGGCTTTAGACAAATGGCTTATTAAGATTTTTTATCTACAAAATGGAGATAATAATTGTACCCAGACCATGGGGTCTTGGCGAAGAAGATTCAATAGAATGCTTAGCATAGTAACTGAGACAAAGAATGTACTCCAAATGTTAGTTATTAGTTTTCATTCCTACAAAAATGAGACCACATATATGGTTTTTGCATTTCTCGTGCAGATCCTACAGCCTTTTATTCTAATTTTAAGAATGTACAAATTTCATTTATTTTATCTCTTTAGTCTATTTGTGCTTATGTATATATGAATTATGGTTACCTATGGCTTATAGATTTAAAAACATATTTAGTCAATGGTTAGAACTTTTTTCATTTTAACTTTAAAAAATTTAACTTTATGAAATGCCTACTGACATTTATTTTTAAATTATTTTAGTCAATTTCTTTTTTCTCTTTCACCCTGTGGAGTATGTTTTTATTACAGTCATTAAGCACCTTGCTAAGGAATGGAAGGACAGCTACAAGTCATATTATGTGCTTCACCTGAGTGGTTGCATAGAAACCAATGCTGTGTTTGAATCTTTAACAACTCAAGTGGAAAGTATGCTTATAAATTGAAAGGGCAGAATCACAACATATGGTTTGAATTGGAATGACTGCAAGATTATTTCAGGATTATAAGATTTCTGTCTAAAAGAATTTAATAAAAGGAGTATTATGGTAAGTCCCTTATAATTATGATTTTGAACAAACCATTTCATATTACACTATAGCATGAACTGATAAGGAATAAAAATAAATAGAGGGATGTCAGGATTGCTGAGGCTCAGAGCCCAGAACAACAGCCCAAAGCACTTGTGGGGATGGAACTATCTTTTTCCTGCAACCAGAAGTTCAGAAAGAATTAGCTCACAGACAAAACAGGAAAAGACTTTGTTTATCAGTGATTTCAATATGCTACAGGCAGTAGCTAAGGTTGGAGCTGAGACTAGGAATGTAATAGGGACCCACAGAAATACCCCAGGGTTACTGTTGTTATTGTTGGTCTTGGTTTTGTCAATATTTGAGAAGTAGTGGACAAGCTGATTCTAAAATTCTGGTGGAATATTTAGGGAAATTCTGATAATAAATGCAGTTAGGCACTAGTATTTTCACTACATGCCATTAGATACTGAAACAGTAGTTCTGGGGTGTGAAGAGTCACTAGAATCAATGGCACTGAATAGAATTTCTGACTAAAATGTAAAGGTATAAGGAAATATATGTGTAAAGGATACTGTCCCAAACTATGAAATATTCAGTTTCAAATTTCCTTAATGTAACTTATTAATTTAGCATATGGCAAGATGGTATTTTAAAATAGTGACGTATTCATTAATGGTTTGGGGCAAATAGATAGTCATTGAGGACAGAAATGATGATTTTTAGAGAGAGAGGAAGGGAGAGGGGGAGAGAGTGATAGAAACACCCATGAGAGAGAAACATCGATAGGCTGTTTCCTGCAAGCCCCCTACAGGGGATCAAGCCCAAAACTCCAGCATGTTTCTTGACTGGGAATTGAACAGGTGACCTCTTAGTGCATGGGACGATGCTCAGCCACTGAGCCACACTGACTGGGGGAGGACAGAAATTATTGAATCCTGTCTCACAATACATCAAAATATATTCCTGGAAAATCAAAGGTTTAAAAGTAAAAATGAAACTGTAAAAGTATTAGAAGAAATCATTTGAGAATGTTTAAGTAAATTAGACTGAGAAGGCCTTCTATATTTGACACAAAACCCAGAAGAAATAAAGTATTAATAAAAATGATGAATTCAACTTAATAAAAAAAGTTTTAAAAAAATTCTGCTAGGCCAAAAACGATAAGCAAGGCCAAAAGACAAACTCTAAACCAGAGAAAAAATATTTCTATTTCCTATCACAGACAAAGGGCTAATTTACTCTACTATAAAAAGAATTCCCAGGAATCAATAAGAAATAGATAAATGACCCTATAGAAAAATAGATAAAAAATATTAATAGAAAAATAATCAAACATCATTTAAATTTAATGAAAAAAATGTTCCCATCACTCAAAATAAAAGGAATGCAAATTAAAATTACATCAAGAATTCATTTTCTACCTATCAGACTAACAAAGATAATAAAATTGTAAAACTGGGTTGGTAAAAATGTGAGAAAAGAAACACCTCTTGTACATTGCTGGAGGGAGCATAAATTAGTACAAATTCTATGTAAGTCAACTTGGCAATACCTATTAAAATTAAAAAATATATACCATTTGGTCCAGGAAGTTCACTTCTAGAAGTTCATCCTACAGATATCTTATACATACAATATAATGTATGTACTAAATTGTCCTTAAAGTACACGTAAACCCTGGCCGGGTGATTCAGTTGGTTGGTTTGTCATCCAGTACACCAAAAGATTGCGAATGGGATTCCTGGTCAGGGTGCATACAGGAGGCAAATCATTAATGTTTCTCTCACATGGGTGTTTCTCTGTCTGTCTGTCTCTCTCTCTCCCTTCCTCTCTCTAAAATCAATAAACATATCCTCAGGTGATAATTTAAAATAAGTATGTTATAAAGTCAAAAGACTAGAAAATATTTAAATAGAACTGGTTGTGTTAAATTGTGATATATCTTTCCAATGATGTAATTCGAATGAAATAATAAGCTTCTATTTTAAAAAACGAGGGGAAAATGAATGTGCTGATGAAATATTTCCACAATTTCTATGATATATTTGCTGAATGAATGTATTGTAAAATAAAAAGTCAAGGTGCAATGATATGCATAGAATAATCTATTTATTCATTCACATACTCAGCAAATACCTTTAAGCACCTGCTATGTGTCAGGCGTCACACTAGACACTTGGGATATGTCCATAAATGAAATAGACAAGGATCTCAACCACAGTGGAGCTTACATTCCGTTAAGGGAGACAGTCAATAAACAACAAGTGTGAACATTATATAATATATAGAAACTGGTAAGTTCTATGGGTAAAAGAAAAAGTAGAGCAGGTCATGAGAAATCCAGGAGGCTGAGGGTGGGGAAAGATAATGTGCACTGTTATAAACAGTGTGGTCTGGTTGGGCCTTTTTAAGGTGAGATTTGAACAAAGACTTGAAGGAGGTGAGGGAGTTAGCCCAAAGAGTATCTGAGAGAAGAGAGTTCCAGCCAGGGGGAACTAGGGTAAAGCCTCAGGGAACGTGTCTGTTGAGCGCTGGGAAATCAGACAGGTGGGTGAGGCTGAGCAGGATGAACTGAAAAGGATAGTAGGAAGAAGGTAAGGAAGGTACTTGGGTCATTGCAGGGCCTTGTAGTGACTTTGACTTTTGTTCTGAGTGAACAGGGAACCACTGTAGGGATTGGAGGCACAGAGTGGCATCTTAGGACTTAGAATTGAAAAGGATCTCTCTAGTGCTCTGTGAAGATCGGGGTGTGGGAGGCAGGGGGGAAGCAGAGAGCACTGGGAGGTCGTGATGACAGTGATCCGGATGAGAGATGCTGGCGGCTGCGACATTGGAGGCAGCAGAGGAGATGGTGGACAGTATCAGGTTCTGGAAACATTTTCAAAGTCGTCAGCAGGCTTTCCTGACAGACTGGATGTGGAGTGTGAGAGAGAGAGAGGAGGTAAGGATGACTGAGCAACCCGAAGGCAGGGCTGCTGTGGACCGAATGAGAACACTGCAGGTGGACCTTGTTTGGAGGGAGAGATCAGGAATTCCTTTTGAATGTGTTGAATTTGAAATATGTATTAGACATTCAAATGACTGTCTAATCAATGTCATCTGTAGCTGCTATTTAGAGCCACAAGTATGAATATGTTACCTTTTGTATAAACAGGAAAGAATATATATCCCTTTGCTTGTCATAAGGATAAAATATCTCTTTTCCAGACATATGCACAAAACCTTTGATTGCTTTTTTAGGAGAGAACTGGGTGGCTGGGGATCAAATGTTGAGCCTTAGTTTTCAGTGTTTCAGTTTAAACCATATGAACATGTTACATTTTTAAATGTTTAAAAATAATAAAATGTTTAATGTTTAAAAATAATAAAATGTACAAGACACATTGTAAAACTGCTACATAACTGTGCCTAAAAGTTTTTTCTCGTTAAAAAATATTTTTAATTCTGAGAAAGGGTACATTAGTTTCACTGATTACAGAGACATTTATAGAACATCTACTATATATAAGATACTAAAAATTTAACATGATATAGTCTGTTCTTTAACACAATAATGTGTTAAATTTGAATGTAATTCTAACTTTGTCTTCTGGAACTAATTAGTAGCAAAGGGTACATAATTCTTATTAGAATTAGCAAGAAGCTGATTTAATAAAACACAGTTGCTGGGTATTTTGTTGTTTTTTTTATCCTCGCCCGAGGACATTTTTCCATTTTTTGTTCAGATAGAGCCGGGGGGGGGGGGGGGGGGGGAGAGAAACATCGACGTGTCACATCGAGTGGCTGCCACCCGCACGACCAACCAGGGCCGGGGACAAACTGCAACCGAGGTACGTGCCCTTAGCGGGAACCGAACCCGGGTCTCTCTTACCGCAGGTGACGCTCTAACCGCTGAGCCAAACTGGCCAGGGCGGTTGCTGGGTATTTTGAACACAACAGAGTCAGTAGGTGTCATACGGCTATTTAAGACCCTCAGAAAAGACTCAGAATTGTTTTAGAATCCAAAACTAAAGCTAAAGATAAGGGTAGGTTGTACGTAGAAAGAAAAATTTATACTTGATTTACCTCTTAATTCTTGCTCAACACTTTCTGGTGTTCACGTCTTGTTTTGTTTTGTTTTTTAACATAGAAAAGTACAGAGACTAATATAAGAAACACCTATACAGCCCACCACTCAGAATGAACAAATATCAACATTTGGTCATTGTCTTAATCAGCTCAAGGTGCTATAACAAATTGCTATAGACTGGGTGTTTTAAACAACCGACGTTTATTTCTCACTGTTCTGGAGGCTGGGGAGTCCAAGATCAAGACACCAGTGTCTGGTAGAGCCTATTTCCTGGCTTGTAGATGGCTGTCTTATCATTGCCTCCTCGCATGGCAGAGGGCAGAGAGGAAGCAAACTCTCATGTCTCTTCCTTATGACCTAAGTACCTCCCAAAGATCCACCTCTTAATACCATCACATTGAGGATTAAGATTTCAACACATGAATTTGGAGGGGAGGAGGAGGACGCATTCAGTCCCTAGCATTGTCATGTTTGACTGACACGTTTCAATAACTTTAAATATTTACAGATAAAATTTGGGTCTTCTTTATGCTCCCTTCAGTTCCATTTCCTTTTCTCTTTAGAGATAGCACCTCTCCTAAAGTGAGTATGCGTTCTTCTTAATAAATAAGATGTAAAGTTTAAATAGATGCTATTATTGTGCACATTTTTCTGCAGCTTGCCTTTTTTTTCACCTAACACTACATTTTTGAGATCTATCTGTGTTGATACATGTTACTGTTTTATTATCTAGAGAGAAGTGAAATCATAATTTTCATTTAATTATTTTTCATAAGGAAGCCATACAGAATTGGAATTGGATGATTTGCTAAATGCCCTAAAACATTAAGACTATATTCCTAAACCACGAGCCAGGTTCCCCCAAGGAACTGTAGCAAATGCACAGATGAAGCACAAAGGTTTTAAATTGCCAAGGAAACACAGTGACATTTGTCAGATACCACACAAACTATTACTATTAGGTTGTTTAGACCTGTTGGGTCCTTGCTTTGGCCTAGGGATGCTATGAAAAAATTATTGAGACACTAAAGTCAAGAACCGAGAAAGTTTTAGAATCTCTGCATTAAGAATAAGAAATCTATGTACCTGTGCTCTGTGGCAGGGCCCCCTGCCTGGTGTACAACTGCAGGGATTACAGACAGCGTGCCTCGGAGAAACTGACCAGCCGCGCAACCCCAAGTCTTCCTCGTTGATGAAGACAGTAGTAATAACATGGAGCATCTGGAAGGAATACTTGAGTGTTTTTCATCTTTATTTAGCCAATTGCCTAAATGAGTTTCTGAATTGCTTGAAATAAAAGGTTTTCACCCCAAATGCCCCTCAGACTATGATAAAACTTAAATGTGCACTTAACTGTTTACTTGTGCCAGGAGCACGCAGGAGTTGAGAGGGGTCAGGGAGAGCTAGCGGTGTTGAAAGATCACAGCTGAAAAGGGAACGAGGCCCTGGGGCACGATTTTCTTGAATAACAAATCAACCAACTTTTGCTCACAAACTGTATTTCTGAAGATTTAACCTAGGAGCCATCTGTTCCCAGAGACCAGAAACTCAGCCTGAGGATATTGTTGAAAACAGTATCCTGTTTTATCACAGAGGCTAACATCAGGGACCCTGTGTTAGGAGCAGGGAGAAGCTGATCGAGGCGTCAGGAAAGGTGACTGCCGTTCTCCTCCATCCTGGACACACCTGCACAGGTTTCCCTCCATCATCCCAGGGCGGAGGTCGCCTCGCTTACTTCATTACTTTCTATTTTACATAATCTCAATTTAGTATTTCTACCACCACAAACATTTATTTCTATTTAAACATAAAGAGTCCTAGGACAGGAAAAAAAAAAAAAAAGGATTGTCATTTTAGAAAAGGTCCTAAGGATAGGTTATAAAATCTTTAAAAGGAAATATGAAAAAGTTTGAGTTTGCGGGGAAATTGCTGGATTTGATAAGGAAAAAAATCAGCAGCTTTTAAAGGAAATGGCTTTCGAATTTTAACAAAATTATTTTATGTTGCTAAGAAATCTGAGCTCAAAATATACTGCTTTTTCTTCCTGAGTAAGTGATATCCCTCTCCCAAAGGACTATCTAGGGTCATTATAATGTCTCCTTGGCAGAAGCTTGAAGACATTAGTGGATCGGATGTCTTTAGTCTTAATAAAGCACCAATTGCATTTTTAAATAAAGGATTATATAATCTATTTCTACTCTGTAGAGATGGGCACTTCCAAAAAGTATTCTCTTTCAATTATAAATGGATTCAAATGTCATTTATTCCAGGATGTTAATGTCACATTTTACGACCCATTGCAGAGAAATAAGTAATTCGGTGTGTTTTAGATTACTGGAACTTGAAAGTAAAGCCAGCCTTGAGGTCATGTAATAGTTTTGCAAAACCTAAAGCCAACTTAAAGGTCAGCATCAAAATCATAGTCCTGCTTGCCTGGTCCTTCTGTGACTACAGCGCTAAAATAAGTGCCTATGGCAGATGTTTTTCATTTTCCCCAGAATTTTTACTTCAGGCAGAGAAACACCTACCACTGGCATATCGATCATTATGTCATAAGTGCTAAGGTAAAACCTGGTATTAAATAAGGAAATTGATTTGACTCTGAAATAGAATAAAAATGAAAATATTTTAAAATTGAATTTTTTCAGATCTTAAGTAGAGACTTTAGGCTGGAGATGGTAGGTTTGGTCATGGAAAGCCTGGGTGTGCAGCCACTGTGCTAGGCTCACGGGGACTAGAGAGATGTGTCATACAGCAGTGGGAGATGTGGATTCATAAACAATCCCAATGCGATGCCACATCCGGGGAGGCATTAACAAAACTGTGTGTGAGTTCAGGGCTTGTTTTGATCTGGGCCTTGAAAGACCAGTCCAATCCTTTTGGCAGATTTGGTAAGAAGAAGGTAGGGTAATTAAAGCAGAGAAATTTATGAGGAAGGGCACAGTCAGGAAAATGTAATCTAATATGGTACATAAAGGGGGGTCATGAGAAATAAGGCTGGAAAGAGAGGTCGGAGTTAGTCATGGAGGCTCTCCAACACCATGCTAGAGAGTTAGGAATTTATTTACTAGGCAATAACATGATCATGAGCACCTTTAAAATCGATCAGAGAAAGGTGTCCACAGGAAAATCAGAAAATAGAGAACTAATTCAACCAAGTGATACTCCAAATTCACAGTGCAGGAAGTGCTTTGGTTCAGTCAAGAGACACTTGCCCATTCAGAAAATAAGATAGGGTGAAAGCTTTGTGCCAGCATTATCCATTTTTGTGATTTGGATCACCGCTTATTAATGGGGTTTTGAGAGGACCTAAGGAGGAACAAAATAACGCATGTGAAAGATTTGCAAACCATTAAGTCCTTTTATTTAATTCTTTCTTCTCAAGTGAGGGAGGAGAGTTGGCTTGCAGTGGGAGAAGGAAGGTGGACAAGATGGAATGGAGATTGAGGCAGGAAGAGAGACCCAGGATGGGGAGTGTTCAGATGCCCAGCTTGGAGGAAGCTGCAGAAGATTCCCCCATTTGTTCTCTTCCTCGTGTTGATAACTTCCTCTTTTCTTCATCTCTGGCACTGTCTCTAAAGTTCTGAGCTGGGTACTTTGCTGCTCTCCAAATCTAGGAGGGCTATATTAGGTCATGGTTCACATGACGACAAGTCTCTCAATGGCCAGTGAATAGATTTATCTTAGGAATTTGCCTACTGTTGCAAAAGACTTCTTCACAGATATGTAATTTATTGCAAAGACATTTCACTTTTCAAAATGCTTTCATGTCTTTATCTGCACTGGTGATCAATCTGCCTTCCCTTCTCCTTCTGTCTTTCCTGTTTCCTTCTTCCATTTCCCTTTGGGCTTTCAGTCATGTAGGACAAACATGCCTACTCTCATTTTACAGATCAGATGAGGTTGTAAGGTCTTCCCGAGTAAGTGATATGTGTCTCCCAAAAGATCATCTGTGCCCATTATGATGTCACCTTGGTAGACACTTGAGGACATAGGTAGGTCAGATGTCTAGAGAGTGAGTAGAAGCTAATTCGAGTCTTGATAAAACACCAGTAACATTTAAAGATCAATGATTATATAACCTATTTCTGTTTCTCTCTGAGGAGGACGTACTGTATATTGTAGTGAAAAGGTACTAGGCTGAATCAGAAGATCTACATTTTAATGGTAATAATGATACTAGCTAATAAAAAAAGCTACATTAGGTAAATGAGTATATCAGACACTGTGCTAACCCCTTTACACGTATTATTTGCTTTCACCTCCACAACTGTATGAAGTCAACACTGTTTTCTGATAAGTAATGTAACAAAAGTTTAGAGAGCTTAAGTAATTTGGCTTTGGATTTTAAGGCTCTATATCATTCAAGTTATTTAGAGCCTCTTTGGGTCTCTTATTTCTTCATCTGTAAAATAAAACCACTAAGATGATTTGAAAAAGAATGAAGATATAGTTTATGCATCAAAGTAAGAAAGTCTGTTGCACTCTGTCAGGAGTTGCTAGACTTTTTCTGTCAAGGACCACGTATGAAATAGTCTAAGTTTTGCATTTAAGTCTCTGTGCAGCTGCTCCACTCTACCAAGGCAGAGAAGAAGCAGCCTGAGTATGTACACGGATGAACATGGTGAGCATGTCTGTGTCCCAAGCAGACTTTATTATGCACATGGAATTTGCCCATAATTATATAAAATTAATATGAATTTTATCTAATTTTCACATGTCACAAAGCAGTATTGCACTTTGTATTTTTTCAACTATTTAAAATATAAAAATCATCCTTAACTCGCAAACCATACAAAAACAGGGAGAGGATGGATTTGGCCTGCAGGTTGTAATTTGTTGATCCCTGCTTGATGTGAAACTAT
Source organism: Molossus molossus (assembly GCF_014108415.1). Classification (NCBI taxonomy): domain Eukaryota; kingdom Metazoa; phylum Chordata; class Mammalia; order Chiroptera; family Molossidae; genus Molossus; species Molossus molossus. The sequence goes on along the minus strand of NW_023425402.1, from coordinate 65,014,884 downwards.
CACAGATACCTGTGTCTATAGATTCTCTTAGATAATGTTGCATGTAACAAATTAATACATTATTTCTAAATGACCAGACAGGAAATGTTCATCTATTTCCACCAATAGCCATTGACCCTGCAGTGCCTTATACTTTTGGTATTGCCATATTAGAAGCTATACTGGAACACTTAAAAATCTATATACCTGGGGACTAGATGGGGTGGATTCAGTAGAGGCAAAGACCAAGTTAATCTCAAAGGCAAACTCCAGAAAAGAAACTTTCAGATAAAGCATTGTTGCCAGATTGAGAAATAGTTGGTTTTTCTTTAAAGAAAAAGAAAAACATTAGGCGAGGCATTTAGTAAAATTACTGGATAGCCTTTGGGCATCGACAATTATGGGCTGGGTTCTCCTCCAGATAGGCTCCTGGCAGCAGCAGGCAGATAGGCTTGGAGGTGGCATTAAGTAGAAGTGATGACGAAGGTATACTTTCCTCAATTTGTGTCTCCACATGCTCTGTTCTCGGTGATCTCACCATCATTAGCACCTCAAATGACAGTATCTGGAAACAAAAATGCATATTGCCTAGTGCATGCTCACAAGCACATGTGTACATGCATACGGTACTGTTGGGATGTGCTCCTGGCTGGAGTTCATTCATTTTGTTGGCTTCTCTAATCTCTCAGGCACCCTGGGGTGAGAACTCCGTTAGTCTCTTGATACCCTGACCAAAAGACTTGGTGTATAGCCACCTACTACTGTGCATGTAATAGCCCTTATTTTGTTGTCCCGTTGAGCCTTAAGAATAGGTCTCATTCTTGGAGGGAGTGGCTGGAGGGCAGGCAACTCCACTCATGTCCAATGTCACCCGTCTGTGGAAGAAGCAGGCCTCAGATGGGAGGTGGAATTCAGAATGCTGTTTCACACGACAGGGAGTCCCACCCCTCCTCCACCCAGCCCTCTAAAAACCCAACTTTGAAGAGGAAAAGTGCCAGGCAGGTGCTCTGGTGTGGTAAACACAGGCATGGAGCCTCTGCAGGAAGGAAGTCACGCGTTGTTCCAGTCTTGGAGCACCGACCACATCTTGTAACCGTATTATGGGGCTCTTTGTTATACTCCTGCTGTGTTTTATAGGACCCTGGACTTTGATAAATTCTGATCGAATCGTCCATCCTTGCTTCAGGATAGCTGTGGGTTTTTAAAGCAAGCTAGTAAACACCGAGGTATTAAAAAGGGGAGCAGTGCCCCCCTGAGGCCAGCTCGGTGCTGGCAGCAGTAACCATGGGCTCCCCAAGGGCCTGAACAATGCTTCTGGGGAGATTCTCTCACTCGCACCGCTGCTATAAGATCAGGAGTTGGTGCTTTATGGGGAAGGCCACCTTCCTCCCTGTATATTCTCCACAACTTCTAAATCTCTTCGCAGATAAGTATTCTTACACAGCCAGTGTGAGATGATAGCATATAGGTTAGGAATAGGCTGGAGTCTGTGTGACTTTAAGCAAGTTACTTCATCTCTCTGTGCTTCAGACTCCTCATTGATAAAATATGTATAATAGTACCATTCTGAAATGACTCGTTTTAAGGATTAAAGAAGTTAATATATAAAAATACTTATCACAGCGTCAGGCTTATAGTACCTTCTCAGTATAGGTTCCCCATAGAAAATGAGTAAATTTTTGGAAACCTTACATGTCAGCCACTAGGAGCCTAGCACGAGGCCAGGTACTGAGAACTCCCAAAGCATTTACAACACAGTTCCTGTCCTCTGGGTGCTTACAAACAAGCTGGAGAGGCAGGTGCGTGGCTCCACTGCTTATTAGCCCTGATGACTTCGGGCAAGTTTTATTTAATCTCCCTAGGCCTCAGTTTCCTTTTTCTGCAAAATGGAGATTATAATAGTAACCACCTCATAGGACTAACATGAGAACTAAATAAGTTAACGAGGGTAAAGTGCTTACACCGGCGTGGGCGTATGGTCAGCCTGGCTCTTGGTGCATTTCACCACGAAGCAGTGGTGTATGATGAAGCCCAACAGGAGTGGTGCCTCAGGGAAGGTGGGGTCCAAGCAGGGGAGGTCACACTGTGGGCTGGAGCGGTGAGAATCTTCATGGAGGAGATAAGACCTGAGCTGATGTGGCAGGTTGAGTTGGCTCTTGGTACAGGCAAAGACAAGCTCAGGAAAGAACAGAATTACCTAAAACAATTGGCAGGAACACTTGTTATTACAGACTGCCTTATTAATCCCAGCATGCCAGAACCCTCACTGAGAATTGCAATGTGTCAGAAACAGACATAAATGCCTAATGAATATTTTCTGCCCGCCAAAGAGTTGGGTAGTCTGAATTACTTCTCCCTAAAAGTTATTTTATGTCAGCTTCTCGTATTCTACAAAATTCTTGTTCTAAATTATTGGAGCTAAGCGTATGCGTTATGTAGTTAAAAAAAAAAGAAGAAGAAGAAGAAGACTCTGTAGCTGCACGATCCTACATATATGCAAGAAAAGTGACACTGGTCTATATAAGTCATTTGAGTAATTGTCAAATACTATTTCCCACTGAGGTTGATTTGGCAAGTAATTCTTTGCACTGACCTTTGTATGAAAGATGAAATTAATGCAGGAGGAGGGAATCTCTTTCTTCCTGGGACCTATGCTTGCCTTTAGGATAACAATCTGATCATGTTTTTACTGGGAATGAAAACCAGACAGTTGGCAGTACACGTCCCCACTAATTCTCTCATGGAGATTGCCATTTAGCTTTAACAGTACCTCATTCACATGCTGAAGATGTCACAAATTCGGACTTCTAACCATTCCAACATTAGAGTACAATTTCAGTGACAGCACTGATGGCTCATCAGGGACCTTTCCTTTCACCCATTCCTTGAAATTTAGATTCCACAGACCTCAGCTTCACCTCATTCAGTATCAGAAGTAATAGTACTAGCCTCCCTTTCCACCAAGTGGACCTTCTGAAATCCATGGTTGGTAAACTCAGTTCCCTCCTGGTCAGCTTGGCCCATTGTCCCACACTATTTCTTCACTTAACTTGAGCTTTGCTGAACTCCTCTATTCTGGGGACGCTGTGCTGGAGAAAGTCCACAAACGGAGCACATCTGAGCCAAAGCAGGTAGGTAGATGACAAATAGCACTTGAAAAGATACTTACCATCGTATATCATTAGGGAATTGTGAAATAAGCAACAATGAGATACCGTTACAAACCTAGAATCACCAAAATCCGAACATTGACACCAAAATGTAGATGAAGATGAAGATGTGGAGCAAAGGGAATTCTTATTTGTGGTGAGAATGCAAGATGTTACATCCACCTTGGAAGATAGTTTGGCAGTTTTTAAACAAAACTAAGTATACTCTTACAATTCAATTCAGCAATGGCACTCCTTGTATTTACCTAAAGGAGTAATAAACTTATAGATACACAAAAGGCATCCCACAAATGTTGATGGCAGCTTTATTCATAATTACCAATACTTGGGAGCAACCAAGATGTCCTTCAGTAGATGAATGGACAAATAAACTGTGGTACATCCAGGCAATGGAATATTATTCATTGCTAAAAATAAATCACAATATCAAGCCAGGAAGAGACATGGAAGTAACTTAAATGCACATTGTTAAATGAAAGAAGCCAATCAGAAAAGCCTACATACAACATGATAATAGATAAGAAAGGGAGGAATAAAACAGGCATTATTGGCATATGCTATTATTCTATACTTTGAAAATCCAAAAAAGTCTACAGATAAATTATTAGTAGAATTAATAAGAGAGTTTAACAAGTTTGCTAGATACAAAAATTGACACACAAAAAACAATGTATATCTACATACTGGCCAGAGACAATCTGAATATAATAAAAGATGTTCAAGCCTTCAATGAGTAAAATTATAAAATATTATTGAAAGATAAAAAGGAAGGCCCAAATGTGTGAGACATATCATGTTCAGTGATACAAAAAAAGGATAGAGATTTAAATATGCCAGGGATCCTCAAATTGATTTAAGGACTCAAAACAATTCCAACAGTTTGTCTTGGGGGACATAAAAGATGATGCTAAAATTCTTATGGAAGAGCAAAGTGCCAAGAATAAAACCGGAGATCAAAGGAAGTCCAGGGGCAGTGAAATCAGAGAAGGGTTCACAAGTCTAGGCCATGTCCCTCGGCAGCAAGTTGGAAGTTGCTGGTAAGCAAGTTCTGAAGGGCAGTGTTATAGATTAAATGTTTGTGGGTACCCCCTGGCCCCCAATTCACAGGTTGATATTAGGAGGTGGAGTCTTTGGGAGGTGATTAGATGAGGTCATGAGGGTGGAGACCCCATGATGGAATTAGTGCCCTTATAATAAGAGACACCAGAGAGCTCTCTGCCATTTCCCACCTCCAGCCCACCCTCCTTCCCAACTCCCCACTCCCCATCATGTGAGGATACAGTGAGAAGGTGGCCATCTGCAAACCAGGAAGGCAGTTCTCACCAGACCCGACCATGCAAGCACCTTGATCTTGGACTTCCAGCCTCTAGACCTGTGAGAAATCTGTTGTTTAAGCCTCCTGCCCTGTGGTGTGTTGTTATAGCAGTGTGAGCTGACTGAAGCAGGCAGCAATGGTTTGAGGTCTTTTACAGCCACAGGCTTGTCTTATATATAGCTAGCAGATGTTGGACAGTTTTGTGGTTTAGGCAAAGTAAGCTGGCTCTAAATGGTTTAAAAGTATGCTTATTTGGACTATTTTTAAGGCAACTGGATGTGTATGTAACATTTTGAATTTGGCCCTGGCAGGCACTGACCTAACAGTCCAACACATTGTGAAGAAGTAAAGAACACTGGGGCCAATACACAGGGGCCTTCTTTAGCCCATTACACAACACCAAGATACTCCTAAAGGAGCATCAGGCAGGGGGCACTGCCTACCAGACATATAGCCTTATTATACAAACAGTTTGATTAAAACAGTGTGATACTGGTTCCACGTAGTCATCCCTCCCATTCACTCCCTCCTCTGACTCCTTCCCTTCCTCCCTCTCCAAATAGGCTAATGGAATAGAATAGAGAACCTAAAAATTGGCCTACTTATCTAAGAACATTTGATCAATATGAGATCTGGCATTGCAGAAAAGTGGGAAAATGAGGGTTGTCATTAAATGATGCCAGGACAATTGCTCACTCACTCATAAAACAAGGAAAGACTGACATTTCACATCTGGAAATCTTGTCTGTAGAAATTACATGCAATACAGACACTTTTTATACTCAAAGTTATTTGTCCTAGTGTTATTTAAAATGGTGAAAACTTGAAAAGATGATAAATAATAACTGTAATACTTCAGTAAATTATGACATAGCTAATAAATTGCATATTATACAACTATTAAAAATAATACATACAGCTGGGCAGGTATGACTCAGTAGATTGAGCGTCATCCCATGGACTGAGAGGTTCTGATTCGATTCCTGGTCAGGGCACATGCCTGGGTTGAGGGCTCCGCTGTTGGGGGTCTGCAGGCGGCAGTCCATTGATGTTTTTATCTCTCTCTCCCTTCTTCTATCTCTAAAAAAACAATAAAAACATTTTTTTTGTAAAAAAAATAATAATCATAATAATAACGTATACAGCCCTGGCTGGTGTGGCTCGGTTGGTTGGAGCATCATTTATTGCACTAAAAGGTTGCAGGTTCGATCCCTAGTCAGGGTGCATACGGGAGGCAACCAATATACGTGCCTCTCTCACATTGTTATTTCTCTTTCTTTCTCTCTCTCTCTCTCTCTCTCTCTCTCTCTGTCAAATCAATAAACATATCCTCAGGTGAGAATTTTAAAAAATAATGTATACAGAGGCTATAGTTAGATGTGGAACTATTTGTGTTGTAATGTTAAGTGTAAAAGATAACATAAGGTATGATAAGAATGTAAAGCAAACATGCATGAATAAAAATTACACAAACATGTTAACTATATAATGTAACTATAGGTGATGGGCTCTCCCCCAAAATTTCCATAAAGAGCATGTATTACTTTTATAATAAAAAATGTCCCAATAAACTATTTTGACACCTAGGCATTTAATAAATATTTGAATGCTAGCCAAAACTTCATTTTAATATTGTGGGTGTGTATCTAATAATTGCTGAAGCTAGAATTGCTTCAGTCTGCCTACCTAACCTTACCTATCAAACCACCTTAATTATCCACTCAAATGGTCATGCCTCTTGTGGATTAACTTTAAGTGAAACTCAAATCTAGCATGAGACTGTGAACTTAAGAGAGGCTGTACAGCATATTGATGACGTGACTGAAAATATATTTCTTCTTCATGGTTTTCACCTGTCAGTGAAGGATTTAAATTGAGTTGTTTTCTGTTTCTGAAGACTGATAGAAACTTGACCTTATGAATATTTATTTGTAATATTTATTCATTCACCCAAAAAAAAAAGTTATTTAGCATATACTGTATGTCAGGCATTAGTCTAGGAGCTGAGAATACAAAGACAGATAAGATTGGGCCCCTGCTTCCACCCCTCAAGCTCACAGTGTAGGAAAGGGAAACACACATGCACAATAGGTGACATGGAGTGTTAGGGGCGCCATGGTAGAGGTCTGCATGGAGTGCAATGGGGATCCAAATGGGAATTGACCAATTGTATGAGGGTGGGAGATTTGGTTGGGAAAGACTTCACTGAATAGGGTGACATTTGAGCTGTGTCTTGAAAGGCACAGTTGGGGAGGGAAAGTAATGCAATTAAAGGAAGCTGCCTCAGCTAAAGCACAGAACCATCAAAGGTGAGTCATTTGGAAATTTTAGTTCAGGCACAGCAAAGGGGAAACAAGTGTTCAACAGAACTTTCTGCAATGATGAAAATGTTTCATATCTTCACTATTCAATACGATAGCCACTAATCACTTCTGGCTAGTGCAATGAGGAATTAAATCTAAATTTTATGTAATTTAAACTAATTAAATTTAAATAGCCTCATGTGATTGGTGGTTACCACACAGGACAGTGCGGGTCTGGAGATACAGCGGCCAGACCAAGGAAGAACTTGAATCTCATGCGAGTTGGCTGTTGCAGTAATCTAGGCAAGAACAAATAGTTAGGGTGACATTGGTTAATAAAACTATATAGGTTTCAGATGTAGAATTCTATCATACCTCATCTGTATATTATATTATGTGTTCACAAGTCAAGTCTCCTTCCATCACCATTTATTCTTTATCCCTCCTTTTACCCTCTTCTACCTCCCTACCCTCTCTTCCTCTGGTAATCACTATACCATTGCCCGTATTTATGAGGTTTGTTTGTTTGTTTGTTTAATCTCTTCACCTTTTTCACCCAGTTCCCCAATCTCCCCACCCTTCTGACAGCTGTCAGTCTGTTCTCTGTATGTATGAGGCTGTTTCTGTTTTGTTAGTCAATCTTAAAAAATCTTTAATATTCTAATTTATAAATAAGATATGCTTATGAAAGACATGTTGCTAGATATCTTAAAGTATAACGAACAGCCATGATCTCATTGCCCAGATATAATCACTATTAAAATTTTTCTATATTACTTTCTTTATGGTTGTTTTATCTTGTATATTTACAGTTTCTAAACTGGGCTCAGTCTCTACAAAAGCTAGCCCCTCTCTCCACTATTTTTTTCTTCATTTTGTTTTATAGATCATAATAATACATATTTATTATAGAAAATCTAGAAATAACAGAAAATTATAAAGGATATTAACCATACTCAAATAAATAATAATAAAAATAAATAAGATATGCTCTGGCTGGATTGGCTCAGCGGGTTTGATTCTGGTCAAGGGCATGTACCTCGGTTGCAGTTTGTCCTGGCCCTGGTCGGGGTCATGCTGGAGGCAACCAGTTGATGTGTCTCTTTCACGTTGATGCTTCTCTTTCTCTCTCTCTCTCCCCTCTTCCCACTCTATCTGAAGATAAATGAAAAAATATCCTTGGTGAGGATTAAAATAAATAAATAAGATAAATAATGACTTATTCTTATCCTTTAAATACTGCTAATGATATCAGAAAATTGACTTATACACTTTTTATATATTATATCTGTGTGTATCTGAATATAGTTGAAGTCATACTGTATGTAAAATTTGCATTTGGCTTTTTTAAAATGTAAGACAAACACTTAAGGCTTTTGTTTACATTATGATTATTATTATTTTTTGGTTAATCCTCACCCTCACTCAAGGATATTTTTTCCATTGATTTTTGGAGAGAGTGGAAGGGAGGAAGTTGAGGTGCAAAGAGAGAGAGAGAGAGAGAGAGAGAGAGAGGGAGAGAGAGAAATATCAGTGTGAGAGAGACACATCAATTGGTTGCCTCCTGCATGCACCCCAACTGGAACCAAGGTTGAACCTGCAACCCAGGTATGTGCCCTTGATGGAGAATCGAACCCAAGATGCTTCAGTGTGCAGGCCAATGCTCTAACCACTTAGCAACACCGGCCAGGGCTTACATCATTTTTAATGCCCACCTACTCTCTCTCTTTTTCCACATTCCTTAAATATCAGTTGTTTAGAATTTCAGTGTTTTACTATTGCATATCTTGCTACTCTAAAAATCTATTTTTACACAAGCTTCACCCACGTTTCAGGGAAAGTTGCTAGAAGGGGAAAATAGATACAATTATTTTATACCGTGACTTATGTATTTTTGTGTTGATTCACTTTTTAGTAATCTGGGAATTTCCTTAAAGTATGTTCCGGATATTTGTTTGCAATTTGAGAAAAATTACTGGCACTAGCCTGTTTAAAAATAAAATTTTGTTGTTTGATGTAATTTCTAATATTAGTTTAATCCGACTTCATACTTTCATATTAGTAGGCTGGCCTAACAAACATTATTGTTAAAGTACAAAACCTCAATATCTCAACTCCAAACAGGGATTATGTCCTTAGCATGTGTCCCTTGAATGTGCAGTTCTCTTCTGCCATCTTGGACCACCCTGTTATGGACTTCCTTTGACAACAAAACATGAAATTAAACAGCGATCCTTTTTACCTTTGTTTTTTAAAACTAGATACTTTCGTATGAACTCCATTTCTCAAGATACAACCCCTTGGTTTTCCCATCCTCTCGGAACTGGCGCCTGCCTCCACAGACCCTCCTTTTTTTCAAACGCACGTTCCCACACTACCAAGTTTATATCCTTAAGAAATGTTGTTTCACACCCTTGAGATGTCGTGAACCTGCATTTCTCTGCCTGGGATTTGGGCTTTTGTGTTTTTTGTTTGGTTTTTAAAATTCTTCTCGCTTATCCTCTGGGAACAGGCTGGCAAGGTTGGCCCCGCCCACACTCTGGCCCCGCCCCCTTGGTCTCGAGCGTCCGTCTCCATGGTTACGCGGCGGCAGTTAGGAGCGCCCAGCTGCCTTGAAGGCTCCGGGGAACAGTCGCAGAAACCCGGCTCTTGCTCTTGACTCCGGCCAAGGTCGGCTCACCCGGGGCTCCGTGTCCTTGAGCCCAAGATGTACCCCGTGAAGAGGCGAGCGTAGGGCGGCGGGCAGACCCCACCGCTGGAGGATCCCTTCCAGCCGGGTTGAAGCCCGCCAGGACTCCTGTGCGCCGCCGCAGGGCGGAGACAGCGGGCACTGCCGTCCGCAGGGGCCCGGGACGCAGGTTAGGACTTTAATCAGCCTTCGTGTCTCTGCTCAGCGCCGCTCGCACCCTCAAGGGCCAGAACTCGGGTAATTTAGCGCTTCAGAGAGTGGGGTGGGGGAGGGTTGTACTGGACAAAATGCCAAATGCCACCTTCCTTGAACACTAATAATGCTGAGAGTTAGCTTTATCTACCTGGGATTGCCTTTGTTCTTTACAAGCTAAATTCCCCAGTGCTCAGATCCTCAGGAAAATCCGCACATCCATAACCTTTAAAACCTACCAACTTTAACTGGTTTATAGTAAATGGAATTAAAAAGCAGGAGTTCATTTTCCCCAATGATGCATAACTCTCATAACATGTTTTGAATTTTGATTTTTATGTTTTTTAAGTAAGTCAAACTCCAACTTGGATGTCCAGTAAAGAGAATTTCGATGATCTGAGCAAGCATGGCTTTCCAGGAGTCTTATAATTGTGAAAGGTCATTTGGTGAATGTGGTGGAATGAGTATTTCCTCTTTAAAGCTGTACTCTGCTACCTACACAGGTTGGGGTGGGGTTTCTCATTAATTCTACTTCCCCCATACTGTTTACCCTTTTTTTTAATTTAAAAATATGATATAAATTTATTTAAATGATGACCACCATCATTTAAATAAAGAGGAAACTTTTCCCAATTTCTCTGTCATCAACAAAGTCCTCCATCTTTATAAATATAAAACAAATTAACTAATGAAAAACAGGAGAGGCCTACATGCTAATAAAAACTTATAAGTTAATTAATATTGTGACTTTACAAATGAAATATAAAGAGAAATCTAAAGAAGAAAAAGCTATATATAAATACAATTTTTTTAAAACATCAATTATTGTTTTATTTAGCCAGAATGCCTCCCACTCAATCAGAAAGTGTGATAAAGAATATTATTCGAGAGATAGAACAAGAATGTGCATCCTATGGAGAGGTGGCTTCTGACACGCTGATTGCTTTTATGGTAAGAATGAATATTGTTTTGTATTACTGCTTTATTAAAAAATGTTTTTAAAGTGGTGCCCATCTTCCTCTTAAAATTCTTGGAAGCTTTTCTAAATGTTATTCAGTTGAAAACATATTAAGATCATCGGACAAATTAGCAAAAATAAATAAATAAATAAACTTAAACAAAAAGTCTATAAAGCATGTCAGTTCTAGAATTGTAGAGACTAATTTAGAAGATCTTGGATGAGTTTTAGAAACATCAATAATGTACTACTGTGTTGAAGCTTTATATAATGTGTTTCGGTTCACTTGTAAAAATTACTCATTGCCTTGGTCTGTGTTTGTTTTTGGTTTAACAATACACAATAAAAACACAGTAAAATACTAAAATAGTTTCCCAATCTAAAATCTAGCCGTTGTTTTCAGCCTATTGCTCCATATAATTTTTCTAACACCATATTCAAAGTTGATGTTTATTGCTTCCTTTCTTCAACCTCTAACGAAGGTGTGCTGATGAGTTGGGTAATAACAAAGTCTGCTGAAAAATCAACCCCTAAGTAATCAAGAGGCAGTTGCTTAAAAAATAGAAACATATCAAGTTAATTTAATAATAATAATATGAAATAAAATTTATTTAATGGTCTCTTTCCTACCCTCAGGTGAAAGCTGTTGTCCTTGATCCAAGTAATGGCTTTAACATGGATAGAACCCTCATAAAAAGTGATGTGGAGAAACTTGTTAAGGTGATCATTCAACAATTCTCAAATTTTGAAATATTTATTTGCAGTTCTAAATACAGTATGTGTGTTTGCCATTATTGACTTCAGCTCTATGAAACTAAAACCACCAAATGGTGGTGCAAACAAATAAGGGATTTATTTTTTCTCATAAAACAAAGTCTGGAGGTACATAGGTTTCCTGGCTTCCTGGTTCACCATCATATCATGCATATGGATTTCGTACCACCATGAGGCAGGTATAAGCAGAGAGGACAAAGAGCAAAATGTGTGTGCCAGTTGCATCTCTCACTTTCTAGTAGGAAAATAATAGTTTTCCCGGGATCCTTCCCATTTGCTTGTTGATTGACTAGAATGATATTGCAAGTCAGCCTGAGATGTTGATTTTCCCCCCTCTTTTAGCTGAACAAATCTTTGTCCCAATCCAAATTGGGTTTTTGTTAGTAAGGAAAAGGGGGGTATGGATACTGGCTGGGAGCAGTGTCTGCCACAGTAGTCTAGAGAGACATCTTGTTATTAATCTCATGTTACATTGAAATTTTTTTGTTGTTGGAAGTATTACAGATGTCCTCCCTTTTCCCCCTCCATCCCTCTCCCACCCACCTCCTGCTTTCCCCAACTTAATGTCCATGTTGATTTGTTGTGCATATATATATGCATTTAAGTTCTTTGGTCTATCTCTTCCTACCCCTCCCACCCCCATCCCTCTGAGGTGTGTCAGTCTGTTTAACCAACTTGTCATAAAATTACATAGTACTAAATTAAAATTCATATACTTATTGATTCAGAGTAACTTGTGTTTTTCAATTCTAAGGGAAAAATTGAAACCAAAGTAAAGTAACTAATAGTAACCAAGTAGATGTACCTGAGAAGCAGTTTCAAGAACTAAAGAATAGCATTATTATTATTTTTTAATGTTTTAAGTTTGACTCACTGGATTTAGGTGCTTAAATATTTATTTTCTAAATATTCCTAAATGTATTTCTTAAAAAGTCAACATTTAAAAATTTTCTCCTGAGCTTAATTATTTTAATTCCCTCTTTTACACAAAAGACTTGAAGCAATTTTACCCAAACGTGTATATAGATATTTTCTGGGCTCAAACAAATGGCAGAGAAAGTTTTCATCATCCCCATCTTCTCTCAAGCCAGCAATTCACACAGTGGATCACAGGTCTATTTGCAGATGCCAGAGGGGTCAGAAAGAGCCTTAGGAGTCTGAGCTGGGGAAAATGTTGTTGGGATGATTGTGCAGTAAGTACAGACTCCATCATTCTTTAGGGCAGCCTAGATCTGGGTCTCTCTGTGCTGTTTTAAAACGTGGTATAAAACCTATTCTTAGCAATAGAGGCAACGACTGATGGTCAATGAGAAATTGTATTAGAAAGCCATGGATGAGAAAAAAGGAGGGGCAGAACATATTTTTCTTCTTTTCATGGCTCAAGGTCTAAGTTGGAAAGAATTAAACTCAATATACTTATTATTATATTTTTTATCCTCACCAGAGGACATTTTTGCACTTATCTTCAGATAGGAAGGAGAGAGGGAGGAAGAGAGAGAGAGAGAGAAACATCGATGTGAGGGAGACACATCGAGTGATTGCCACCCACACAACCCCGACCGGGTAGGGACAAACTGCAACCAAGGTATGTGCCCTTAGTAGGAATCTAACCCAGGATTCTCTGGTCAGTGGGCCGGCGCTCTCACCGCTGAGCCAAACCGGCCAGGGCAAACTCAATATACTTTTAATATGACATATTAACTATCAATGTATATCATAATTCAAACGACAAAGTTTGTTTTATTTTTTTCTCAGTTACAAATCACCTGGATAATATTGAATGTAAGCTGTACAAAAAAATGACCTGCATGAAGTAGTCTTTGTAAATTCTGTGTTTAGAACAGTCCTTCTTCACTTGGAGGGATCCAGGTGCACAAATTTCATAAAGACAGAGTGACCTGTCCTCACTCTTGCATTCTCTCCTCCTTTCCTCCAGGAAGGCAGGGTTGGTGCTGGGGAAGTGGGGTGAGGGTGCTGGTGCTGATGTACTTGCCAACTGCAGATATAAAACCTAGAGAGTAAGAGAGGAAAGAGTGGGGTTGAGGAGGTGGAGAGGAGAGGAGAGAAGAAAAGAAAAGTTCAGGTTGATCATCTGATTTAAGGGGGCAAAACAGAGAAGGGGGAAAAATAGGAGAAAACAGACCTGAGGAAGACATTGTGAAACAGAAGAGCCAGAGAAATTTTGTGAGCAGAGGAGGGTAGCAGCAGCAGCTTTTTATAAAATGCATATGACCTCCAGCATCAGCAAAAGATTATTGTTTAAGGCTCAGTTAAGTAGGAATGAGGAACTCTAGAAAAGCTCTAGACAGGAGCTATAAGCTTCATGTACCATTTACCTACATTCAGGCTGTACAATCTAACCAAATGTCAAGTTTTTTTGCCTTCAACTAGACTATTAGCCTACCTGGGTATGGTGATACTGGTTAATTCAGGGAAATAACTTATAACTTAATAAATGTCGTTGTTTGGATGGATTAATTTTAAAGCATGAAATCCTCAAAGAGAAAAAATAGAAGGAGGGTTGTTGGTTGATAAATATCAGAAACTATTGCTTTGATGCTTCCCTTATTTTTATAAATAACTTTAGAAAACACTTCAGATCATTTTAGAAACTATAACTAGAAGCATTCATGGGTATTCTTTCCTAGCTTTGTGTGAATCGGCTATTGGACAGTAAAAATCCATCCCTCGACACCATTAAGATGCAAGTCTACTTTGATATGAATTATACAAATCGAGGTAACACATCTACCTATTTTTTTATGCTTTTTAAAAAAGATTCATACTGTCCCTTGCCAGTTTGGCTCAGCAGTTAGAGCATTAGCCCGTGGACTGAAGAATCACAGGTTTGATTCCCCATCAAGGGCAGGTACCTCATTTGCAGATTTGACCCCAGCCCTTGTTGGGATCATGTGGGAGGCAACCAATTGATCTGTCTCTCTCACATTGATGTTTCTCTCTCTCTCTCTCTCTCCCCCTCCCTCCCGCCCACTCTATCTGAAAAAAATCAATCCTCAGGTAAGGATTAAAAAAAAAAAGGTGCATATTGTATTTAAAGTAATATGGGCTTCATTTGACTGACAATGAACAATTTAAGTATTTGGTCTGTCTTTTGAAATTTTTTCCAATTTTGAAGAATAGTGTAATAATGTTGGAAATGCTAAAGGAGAAAAGCACAAATGGCCTTTCTGAGTGTTAAAAGTAAATTCTAATTATTCCCATAATAATTATCTTTCCAAGTCTATTGTGTTTTAAAATTGATTTTAGAGAGAGAGAGGAAGAGAGAAAGAGAAACATCAATTTGTTGTTCCACTTATTTATGTGTTCATTAGTTGATTCTTTTTTTTTTTTATCCTCACCCGAGGATATTTTTCCATTTTTTGTACAGATAGAGTGGGAGGGAGAGAGAGGGAGAGAGAGAGTGAGAGAAACATCGACGTGAAGGGACACATCGAGTGGCTGCCACCTGCACAACCAACCAGGGCCGGGGACAAACTGCAACCGAAGTATGTGCCTTTAGCGGGAACCGAACCCGGGTCTCTCTGGACCGCAGGCCGACGCTTTAACCGCTGAGCCAAACCGGCCAGGGCCATTAGTTGATTCTTGTATGTTCCCCAACCAGGAACTCAAAACCTTGGATGATGCTTTAACCAACTGAGCTACACAGCCAGGGCAAGTCTAATGTGTTTTAACTGTTTTACTTCTAATACATAATAATATTAAATTAAAACAACCAGTCCACTGAAATTAAAAGTTTTTAATTTATTTTTTTGGTTCCTGGTTTATATGATCTCATAATACCTAAATTATGTAACACAAAAATGAAATGAATAATGGTAAATTTAAGTTTAGAACGTATTTTCTTATGTATAATGGTTTAATGCTACATCAAAGAAAAACTGGATGCTAGAAAAAAGAAAATTCCTCTATAGACTACAGCTTCTGTCCCATTATAATGCAATCATTATTAACCACTTGTTAATTTCCATTCTTTTTTATTCTATGTATTGAACTTTCACATATGCTACATATGTAAAATTATATATCTTGCTCTTTTGCTTAATAATAATGAAAATTTAAGCAATAAACAATGATGAAATTGATGGCATCATTTAGATTTTTTAATTGCAAAAAGTTCTATTGTTTTTGTAAAAACACTATAGGTGTGAACTGTACATGGTTAGTATTTTCATTATTATAATAGTAAAATGAAATGTTTTGTTGAGTTAGTTGCAAGAATTGTGCTGCTGGTGAATTGTGGCTACTGCCATCATTAAGCGTAGGCCTCATCATATCATGGGAAGAAGGGAGAGGGATAAGCATGTTCTTGATGCAACATTATATTATCAGTAATGTTAGTCAAAGGAAATTTATCTAGAATTAAAATAGAAACACACATAATTAACCAGGAATATTTACACTACATCTGTGTGTACACTGTATGTGCTTACATAAAGCATATATATGCAGTACATATATTTATACTATATATGTTTATTTTATATATATATACACTTATATGTGCCCACGCACATGCATGCGCAAACACACACACACACACACACACACATAAAATTGTCTTGTATACTTTCTGCTTAATTGGGAGGTTTTAGGCCCTCTGATATTACTGTCTGAATTGTCTATTTAGAGTTTTATGTGTTTTGACAAGTATGCCATTTAAATTGCTGTAATAAATCTTTCCGACAAGATTTTTTTTCTTGAGGTCACTATTTATTATGACATCAAATGAAAATAGTTGTTTCCATGAAGTAGAATTGGTATACACAAGCCATTTTCTTTTGCTGGTCCTACTTTCTTATGTGAGAAGAATTCTAAGTATCAAATATATGGAACATTGTCCTTTGCCAATTTTAGAGGAATTTATTGAAGAACATCACCGGATCCTGGAGTCTAAATTAGACTTTGTTACCAGAGAAATTACAGATAACAGAGCATGTGCTCAAAAAGAATTGGAAAGTCTCTACCGAAAGATTGTCAGCTATGTTTTACTGCGCACTGGGGTTGGATCTCCTACAGATATCAAGATTGTCAGAGAGGCAACAGGTAGAAAAACCACACAATTTCCACTCCATAGTGAAAATATATGAACACTGTATCTTATAAAATGTGTTAAATTACAAGTATTGAAGATTGAAGATTCCTTTTTATCTGAAAACAAAATTGGCATAAATAAGAGGTTAAAACTTACCCAGACTCCTTTTACATTTTGTATCAACTCTAAAACTCAGTAGCACCTCTGGAGAGTGAATATTGTTAATGTCTGAGAGCTGTACATACACAGGGACCTCTTACTCCTCATTAGAATATCATTGGCAGTATGATTAAGGGAACCAGGCTGAGTGGGTAATGGGGACCACTAGAAAGGGAGTTTTCATATTAATGAAAAAAGTTGAGTCTGTCACCTAAAATGGATGAATGAAAAGGACATTGTCCCCAGGAAATACTTGCCCACTTTCATTCTTTAAGACTAAGAATAGGCAAGATCTCTAACCTCCTATGGTTTTCTTTCATTATTATTATTATTATTATTATTATTATTATTATTATTATTATTATTCCTCACACGAGGAACACTTTTTCATTTATTGTTAGAGAGTGGGAGGGAGGAAGGGAGGGAGAGACAGAGACAGAGAGAAACATCAGTGTGAAAGAGGCACATTGACTGGTTGCTTCCCGCACAACCCAACCAGGACTGGGAATGAACCGCAACCGAGGTACTGTGCCCTTGGCCGGAATCAAACCCTCAACTCATTGGTCTGCAGGTTGACGCTCTAACCGCTGAGCCAAACCAGCCAGGGCCATAATTTTTTTAAAGCATCCATTTTTCTACTCATAGCTCTTAATTACAAAGCTTGTTTTAATGCCTGTTGTCAAAAATTACTGATGGAGGTTAATTATTAAAAATAGACATGAGGCGCCCTGGCCAGTTTGGCTCAGCGGTTAGAGCGTCGGCCTGCGGTCTGGAGAGACCTGGGTTCGGTTCCCACTAAGGGCACGTACCTCGGTTGCAGTTTGTCCCCGGCCCTAGTTGGTCGTGCGGGTGGCAGCCACTCGATGTGTTCCTTTCACATCGATGTTTCTCTCTCTCTCTCTATTCCTCTCTCTCCCTCCCACTCTACCTGAACAAAAAAAACGGAAAAATGTCCTCGGGTGAAGATAAAAAATAAAAAAAGATAGACATGAGGCAATGTCAATAGTTCAGTAGCCCAGCTTTAATATATGATAAATTTTGCTATGTATTCTGTAATCAGGAATCAGAAATTTAAAGAATCATATAAGTAATTCTCTAAAGACAGGCCATTTAACTTTCTGCTGAAAGAAACTTGTGATTTAACTTTTGATATTTTTATTTGATTATCCATTTTGTGGTTTGTTTTAGCTGCCCTACAGAGTGTTTTTCCTCAGGCTGAACTTGGGACATTTCTATCTCTTTCTAAGAAGGACAAAGAACTCCAGCTGAAAGAACTCTCCATGATTGTTACTGGAATTCGTTTATTTAACCGAGAGACCGGAAAGGGAGGAGAAGGCATTGAGTTCTGTAGGTATATCATTAGTTAATTCTATAGATAACACAGGTTTAAAACTTAACTTGCATGGTGAAGAAATAATACCCAATACACCATTACTATTCTTAAATTTAAGGTTTGATTGTACCTTAGTTACAACTATAGTTCATAATGTGTACTAAGCTTTAATTTTGCTGGAGCAAGACTTTATGTCATGAAGCTAGTATAGGAGAATGAATCAATGAAAGGAATGAGGAGGCTGCCCGGAAACCAGCCTCCCCCGTTCATCTCACTTTGTGTACTTTACTCCAAGTCAAATAACCAAAAGGGAACCTTAAAGATTTAAAAAACATAAATCACCCTAAAAATAAAACAGTTGCTGATTCAGTTAGTGGAATGAAAATGTCCAAGAGAAGATATCTTCAAACTTTAAATCAGGAGCATTTGCTGTGCTGTAATATATTTAATGCATTTATTATCTATAAGTCTGAAAGTACTCATGAAATATTTGATCAAGGACCTACCAGTAAAAATAAATTCCTTAGGAGTTTGGTACACATCTAGGCCCACTGATAAGGGGTTAGTATCTTTGACTAGATCACTGATCTAGTACAGTGGGGTACATTTTTGCGTTTTAAAAACTGTTCTAAACAGTCAAACTCCCATTCTTCATAAAGTTCTCTATTTTGCTAGAGTATTTTGTTATTTTTTAGTGTCCCAATGAGTTTCTTAAGTTGCATGATTTTTTCCTTTTTTACAAAAAGAAGGAAAGATACAGTGATTGTTTTAGAAGCACGTGGTCAATAGCACGTAATATCAAAGCCTATCAGTTTTTTAGGATATTTTAGTGGCAAAATCTGATCTGCTCTACCTTTTGGTTATTATTCTGACAATATCTTTTGTTTGGAAAGGTATTTTGTTTGTTTTTTGTTTTTTATTCATGGTGTGGGACCCATGAAATACATGCCTCAACATTATTAATTTAGTTGACATAAAACTAAACCTAAAGCCCGGGTGGAGTGGCTCAGTGGTTGAGCATCGGCCCATTTACCAAGAGGTCGCCAGTTTGATTCCCAGTCAGGGCACATGCCCAGGTTGTGGGCCCAATCCCCAGTGGGGGGCATGCAGGAGGCGGCCAATCGCGATGTTCTCTCTCATCAATGCTTCTATCTCTCCCTCTCTTTCCTTTCCTCCCTCTAAAATCAATAAAGAAAACAACAACAACAACTAAAAACCTAATGCTCAAAATATGGCCATTTTCTAGGCTTTTTCTTCTTAATTTTTTTTAGATTTCTTAATGTCTCTCTTAATATACCTTTAAAAACAGTGCCAGATATTCTGCATGAAGCAATCCCAGCCACAGCTCAGCATATTGACTCCCAACTTCAGATTGCTCAAGATCAGGCATACCGCTACACGGCCATCCTTGAGAAAGTCACAAACAACCCACTCCTGAGTGTAGAATTGAAGCCATATATGTTAAAAGAATTACTCTATAATGTACGACAGTATGAAATCTTCCTTAAGATCATTTTGGTAAGTTAATGTCATAAGATCTGGCCTTTTCCACAGAATGCAACCTCTTTAGATATTATGGAGCTGAAACAAAAGGTAGAACCAAGTCATTGATAAAGAAGGCAGCCTTAATAATTGCTCAATTTATATTGCATCTGAAGGACCAGGAACTAAAATAGAAATTGGGAAGTTGTATTTTGCCTTTAATGAAAATATATTGGTAGGAATTGGTTTTATAGTTGTTGATTCTGTTTGGTATTCAGTATTATGATTGGCAGCATGCTGTAGTTAAGCAGTGGTTTGTGTGTATGTAAGTAGTACTGCAGTGTTTGCACTCAGAGCAAGTGTCTAACATATTGCTTGGTAGGTAGTTGGCACTCAAATGATTTTTATGCAATTATTTGTTCTTACTATAAAAACTGGTAGAAAAGATTGTTTTGTTTTGTTTTTTTCTCCCCTGCTGTTGTTAGAGCTAATGAACAAGCCAAACCATATCTCCAAAGAGTTGGGAAAATGGTTAAGTGGTGATTTTGAATTTTTTAAAAAGTAGCAGAGCCCTGCCCTGGCCAGTTTGGCTCAGCAGTTAGAACATCAACCCTTGGACCAAAGGGTCTTGAGTTCAATTTCTGGTCAAGGGCATGTACCTGGGTTGCAGGGTTGATCTCCTGCCCCAGTCAAGTACATGAGGGAGGCAACTAATCGATGTATGTCTCTCACATCAGTGTTTCTTTGTCTCCTCATTTTGGCTGCTTCCCTATGATTGTTTCTATGTATTAGGCAGAGTTGCTATGCCTCCTAGGCTTTGTAGGGTGGCCTACTGTTGTAGGTGTCCTGTAAGATCCAGTGGCACAGTCTCCCTGATCACCCCAGCTGGGCCCTCGCAATGCACCCCTAGTGTGGACTGTACACCCTTCTCTTGTAATTCAGTCTTGATGGCTTTTGGCACATCAATGGAAAGGGTTTACTCAGGCTGATCAGCTGCAAGGACTGGCTGTGCCCACCAGCCACCACCTTGGAGGATCAGCTGTGCAGGGGCCCACCACACAGAGCAAGACTCACTTCAGCAGGGCTCTGGTACCCACTGAGTCCACTCATTGAATGTGTCACTTGTGGAGGTGGTTGGGTAGTAGTGTTTTGATGTGGCCTGAAGCTGTCCACCAGGTGTGCTGGCTCTGGGGCAAGGTCAGCCACTGCCTGTGTTCTATCCAGGGCCACCCGGCATAAGCTACAAAGTGAACTGCTGCAGATGGCTGCTTCTTGTGCTGGGCTTGGAGGTGTACAGGAAAAGCCAAGTTGTGAACCAAGGCTAGGTGCCTCTAGTGCCAGGCTTGGGGCCACTTAAGAAATATGGGGCTTGCTGAGACTGGCCTCTCTCAAGCCCCAGCTCCATACCGCTCTTGTGGGCCACTGGGTCACACAGGACCCTCTGGATCTGCAGCTTCCCACTGCTCTTGTGGGCCGCTGGGTCACACAGGCCCCTATGGATCCCTGGCTTCCCACCACTCTTGTGGGCAGCTGTGTTGCACAGAGCCCTATGGAGCCCCCGGTCCCACCGCTGGTGGCTGGGGAGTGCTGCTGCCCCGTGGGGCTCAGCTCCTGCTCAGCCTTTGCTGTAGTGTTTGGGGATGGTTTTCTGCTGCTGGTCTTGCTTCTGTTGCCTGGGGATGGATGTCTGCTCCCCAACCTCTGTTGCTGGGGATATATCTTGACTCTGATCGGGTTGCTACTGTGGGGAATGGTGCTGGGCTCCCAGCCGTTGGCAGTTTCCGCAACCAGCACCTTGACAGCTGCACTACCGTGCACTGGTCTGTGTTGACAGAGGGTGGCCACTGGTCCGATGGTGCCAGGTGCACTGGTGGGCTCAGGTACCAGATGCTGCTTGTTTGAGAGATTTTAGGAAACTCTGAAGTAGGATTCAAAACAGGCCAATCCTATGGTAAAGCCTTTGGAAACAGCTTGGGTGGGCCTGAAAGTTGGGTGGGGCGGGGCCTTAGGGAATCACCAGGGCGGGGCCAACAGTGTGAGCCAGGTTGCTGGAGTCCCAGATATGGCAGCTGTCTGCCTGCCCTGTGGGGGAAGGGCTCATCAAAGGAACAATGGCCTCTGTCCAGGAGAAAGCTGCCCCTCCAGCCCTTGTCAGGAGGCCAAACAGCTCAGTTCTCTCCTGTTCTCTGGTGCCCCTCAAGCTGCCTCCCTTTGGAGCTCAGAGGGAACTGGCTGAGTAAGTCTGTGCATGGACCCTTTAGGAGAAACTGCTGGGGCTTCTGCAGCCGCAGCCTCCCCCTGCCTCAGTTCCCGCTGGTTTTTTCCAGCCAGAAGTTATGGGGACTTTTCTTCCTGGCCCTGGGACCCTGAGCTGGGTGCCTGGTGTGGGATGAGGACCCTTCACTCCTCAGGGAGGGTCTTCCCAGACAAGGTATCCCTCCTGATTTTTATCCGCCACACGTAGCTATGGGACAGCCTGTCTGCGCTTCTACTCCTTTTACCAGTCTCGATGCAGCTGCTTTAATTTTGTACTTGTAGGACTTCCATTCAGCTTGATTTCATGGGGTTCTGAATGATGGTTGTGTTGTAGTTTGATGTAATTTTGATGTGATTGTGGGAGGAGGAGATACTGCTTTTACTGACGCTGCCATCTTCACCCACCTCACCCTATGTCTTTTGATGGGAGCATTTACATTTAAAGTGATTATTGATAGGTACATATTTATTACCATTTTATTATACATATTTATGTTTCTCTTTTTTTCTTTTCTTAAAGAAGACGCTTTAACTTTTCTTGTTTGGTAGTGATGAACTTCTTTAGCTTTTTCTTGCTGAGAAGTTCTATTTCTCCTTCAATTTTAAATGATAGCCTTGCTGGGTATACTAGTCTTGGTTGTAGGTCTTTGTTTTTCATCACTTTGAATATTTCATGCCAATTGCTTCTGGCCTGCAAAGTTTCTATAAGAAAATCAGCTGACAGTTTTATGGAAGCTCCCTTGTAGTTAGCTAACTATCTTTCTCTTGCTGCTTTTAGGATTCTCTCTTTGTCTTTAACTTCTGCTATTTTAATTATGATGTGTTTTGGTATAGGCATCTTTGAGTTCATCTTGTTTGGAACTCTCTGTGCTCCCTGGACTTGTGTGTCTTTCCCCTTCACCAGATTAGGGAAGTTTTCAGGCATTATTTCTTC
Organism: Molossus molossus; assembly: GCF_014108415.1. Lineage (NCBI taxonomy): Eukaryota > Metazoa > Chordata > Mammalia > Chiroptera > Molossidae > Molossus > Molossus molossus. The sequence goes on along the minus strand of NW_023425402.1, from coordinate 64,992,287 downwards.
AAATAAGTTCTTAATCCCTTGTTCACTTCTTTTTCTGGTACCCCTATGATGTGGATTTTGTTATAATTGATGTTGTCCCAGAGGTCCTTTAAACTCTTTTCATTTTTTTTTTTTATCCTCATCCGAGGACATTTTTCCATTTTTTGTACAGACAGAGTGGGAGGGAGAGAGAGGAAGAGAGAGAGAGAGAAACATCGACGTGAAAGGGACACATCGAGTGGCTGCCACCCGCACGACCAACCAGGGCCGGGGACAAACTGCAACCGAGGTACATGCCCTTAGCGGGAACCGAACCCGGGTCTCTCCGGACCGCAGGCGGACGCTCTAACCGCTGAGCCAAACCGGCCAGGGCTCTTTTCATTTTTTAAAATTATTTTTTCTTTTTGCTACCTTATGTTCCAAATCGTGGATTCAGTCCTTTGCTTCATCTAGTCCGCTGTTGATTCCTTCTAATGTATTCTTCATTTCAAGTATTGTATTCTTTATTTCTCACTGATTCTTTTTTGTGGTTTCTATTTCCATTTCTATGATTGTCATCTCCATGGAAATTCTCACTAAGTTCCTTGGGCATCCTTATAACCATTGTTTTGAATTCTGTATCTGGTAGATTGCTTGGCTCCATTTCATTTAGTATTTTTTTCTGGGGACTTCTGTTCTTTCATTTGGGACATTTTTTTTTTCTCACTCCATTTTAACTGTCTCACTGTATTTGTTTCTGTGTAACCAGTAGATGTGTTATGTTCCCCAGTCTTTGTAGGGTGGCCATATATAGTAGGTATCCTGAGGAGCTCAGTGGTGCAGTCTCTCAGGTCACCTGAGCAAGGTGCTCCAGAAATGTCCCCTGTGTGGGTTATGTGAGCTCTCCTATTGTATTTGAGTCTTTATTGCTGTTGGCCCATCTGTGTTGGGGTTGTCCCTCAGGCTGGCTGGCTGGGAGGATTAATGTCAACCATTACCGCAAATGAGCTGCTATATGGGAGCTGACCCCATGAAGTGGAATTTGACCCAGCAGGGTCTGATGCCTGCTGAGATCTCCCTTTGGGTATGCTCCTTGTGGAGTGAGTCAGATTGTGCTCTGATTTGGTCTGGAGCCAGCCATCAGGTTTGTTGGCTCTAGAGCCTCTTGGCAGGGACTCTAGTGCACATGAATGTCAGATGTTGCCTGTGACCAGCCATGGGCCACCTGTTAGGAGTTACAAAGCAATCCACAGTTGGTGGCTGTCTCTGCTGAGCCTGGGTGTGCATAGGAGGGGCCAGGCTACATATCGAGGCTGGCTTCTACCAGTAGCATGCCTGAGGCAGGTGAACAAAAGGCCCAAGGTACCCGAGATCCACCTCCACTTGCTGGCTATCAGTTGGGCTCAGGTACTGAAAGTGCCTCTGGCAGTGTGAGAGTTATGTGAGGCAGGTTCTCAGTGAGTCACCAGGTTAGGGGCTAGTGATGTTTACTAGGTTGATACAGATTAAAACTCAGCACCAGTTTTGGGTCTGAGTTACTCAGCAAAAGTCTCAGGGTACACCAAGGCCCACTCCCTACCACCTGGACCCTGTGGATCTTTGTGGTGGGGTGGGGTATTACAGAGTCATCAGGGTGGGACCATTAGAGTTCATCAGATTACAAGAAATTAGAATTTGGCTGTGTAATGGGAGGACTCTGCACAGGAATGGTGGTGCTTATCAGGGCTTTTTGGGGGAAAATGGTGCTCACCTCAAAGTCACACAATTTGGTCCCCAATAGTGCAAGTGAAAAATGAGTTAGGTGGAATTTGTGCTTGTTTTAGACTTGTTTAAAAATTTCCATGAGCCCTGGCCAGTTTTCTCAGTGGTTAGAGCATTGGCCCGTGGACTAGAGAGTCCTGGGTTTGGTTCCTGATAAGGGCACGTACCTCGGTTGCAGTTTGTCCCAGGCCCAGGTTGGGGTTGTGTGGGTGGCAGCCAGTTGATGGGTCTCTCTCACATCGATATTTATCTCTCTCTCATCCTCTCTCTCCCTCCCACTCTATCTAAAGATTAAAAAAAAAAAAAAAATGACCATGAAAGCCTGGCTGGTGTGGCTCAGTGGTTGAACGTCAACCCATGGACCAAGAGGTCACTGGTTCAATTCCTGGTCAGGGCACATGCCCAAGTTGTGGGCCCGATCCCCAGTGGGGGGCATGCAGGAGGCAGCCAGTCAATGTTCTCTCTCATCAACGTTTATATATCTCTCTCTCTCCTTTCCTCTCTCTCTAAAATCAATAAAGAAGAAAATAAAAGATTTTTTAAAATGCCCATGAAAGAAAGTATGAGGAACTTAAAAATTAAAAATGTGAGGGAAGGGGAGGAGAGAAAGGGGCAGAGATGAAGTATGCTGAAATCACATGCTTTCCCCAAGCATATTTTGACTATATTATAAAAAAGAACTTTTTAAAGTGATATCATTCTTAGAGGACTAACTTTATTATTATCTTTCACTGAGAATGTCATTAGAAATATAAGTGTTAGAACGCTGTCAAATTCATGGTGGCAGATACGAGTGTTTCCAAATGCATATTTTATCATTGGCAACTAAAGCAATTGTTTTCCTAAAGTGACAGAGTCATTTTATTTACTTCCAATAAACATCTGCCAAATAAATAAGGCTCAAAAATCATAGTTTGTTGTCAAGTAAAAATGATATTCTACTGAGTGAGGGAGGCTAGCTCAGCTCACAATTTAATCATGTAAATGTTTTCTTTATTTATCTTTATTGTTGAAAGTACTACAGATATCCTTCCTTTTCCCCTCATTGACAGCCTCCTTCCTTATCCCAACCTCTCCCCCAATGCCCACCTTCACTGCACTATTGTCTGTGTCCATGAGTTATGCCTATATGCATATAAATTCTTTGGTTTATCTCTTCCTGCCTCCTCCCCCACTTCGCTCTCAGGTTTGTCCATCTGTTCTCTGCTTCCATTTCTCTGGATCTATTTTGTTCATCAATTTAATTTAATTTGTTCATTATATTCCACAAATAAGTGAGATCATGTGGTACTTGTCTTTCTCTGACTAGCTCATTTCACTTAGTATAATACTCTCTAGGTCTCTCCATGTCATCTCAAAGGATAAGGGATTTTTTTCTTACAGCTGCATAGTATTCCATTGTGTAAATGTACCATAACTTTTTAATCCACTCATCTACTGATGGGCACTTGGGCTGTTTCCAGATCTTAGCTGTTGTAAATAGTGCTGCTATGAACATAGGGGTACATATATTCTTTTCATTGCTGCTTCAGGCTTCTTAGGATATAGTCCTAGACGTGGGATCACTGGGTCAAATGGCAGTTCAATTTTTAATTTTTTTTTTTTTTTTTTTTTTATCCTCACCCGAGGACATTTTTCGATATTTTGTTCAGATAGAGTGAGAGGGAGAGAGAGAGAGAGAAACATCGATGTGAAAGCGACACATCGAGTGGTTGCCACCCACACGACCCAACCAGGGCTGGGGACAAACTGCAACCAAGGTACGTGCCCTTAGCGGGAACCGAACCCGGGTCTCTCCAGACCACAGGCCGATGCTCTAACCGCTGAGCCAAACCGGCCAGGGCCAATTTTTAATTTTTTGAGGTAACACCATATTGTTTTCCATAGTGGCTGCACCAGTCTGCATTCCCACCAGCAGTGTACTAGAGTCCCCTTTTCTCCACACCCTCGCCAGCACTTGTTGTTTTGTTGATGGCGGCCATTCTGGCAGGTGTGAGGTGATACCTCATAGTTGTTTCAATTTGCATCTCTCTGATGATTAGTGACAGTGAGCATTTTTTCATGTCTCTTGGCCATTTGTATGTCCTCTTTGGAGAAGTGTCTATTCAGGTCCTCTGCCCATTTTTTAAATTGGATTGCCTTCTTTTTGTTGAGTTTTATGGGTATTTTATATATTTTGGAAATTAACCCCTTATCTGATGTATCATTGGCAAATATGCTCTCCCGTACAATGGGTTCCCTTTTCATTTTGATGCTGGTTTCTTTTGCTGTGCAGAAGCTTTTTAGTTTGATGTAGCCCCATTTGTTGATTTTTTCCTTTTGTTTCTCTTGCTCTAGGCGATGTATTGGTGAAAAGCCTGTTTCTTGTGATGTCTGAGATTTTGCTGCCTACATTTTCTTCTAGGATTTTTATAGTTTCACGAATTACATTTAAATCTTTTATCCATTTTGAGTTTATCATTGGTGTATGTTGGTGTATGGTGTAAGTTGGTGTTCTAGTTTCATTTTTTTTTTTTTTTGCATGTACCTGTCCAATTTTGTCAAATATTTATTGAGCATGTCTTAGGTTGATTTCTGGATTCTCTGTTCTGTTCCATTGATCTGTATGCCTGTTCTTGTGCCAGTATCAGACTGTTTTGATTACGATAGCTATGTAGTATAACTTGATATCCTGTATTGTGATCCCTCCAACTTTGTTCTTCTTTCTCAAAATTGCTGTGGCTATTTGGAGTCTTTTTTGGTTCCACATAAACTTTTGAAGTATTTGTTCTAGATCTGTGAAATATATGCAGTAAAAGTATTTTATGTGTAATTTCATTTCATCACTCTGATTATTAAAAAGCTTCGTACGTGAGGATCAAGATTTAATAAAATTAATACTTTTTACTGTATCACCGATATTCTTTTTAAAATGTTTTTATTTATTATTTTTTTAGAGAGAGAGGAAGGGAGAAGTAGGGAGAGATGGGAACATTGATGAGATAGAACATCGATTGGCTGCCTCCTACATGCCCCCCACTGAGGATTTGGCTCACAATCTGGGCATGTGCTCTGACTGGGAATTGAACTGGCTATATATTCCCTCATTTTGGTCTGGGAAGCTCTTTATTTCACCTTCTATTTTGAATGATAACCTTGTTGCATAGAGCAGCCTTGGATTCAGATCCTTGTTTTTCATTACCTTCATGCCATTCCCTTCTGGCCTATAGTGTTTCTGTTGAGAAGTCAGCTGATAGCCTTAGGGGGGGTTCTTTGTAGGTATCCTGTTGCTTATCTCTTGCTGCCTTTAGGGTTCTCTCTTTGTCTTTAATTTCTGGCATTTTAATTATTATGTGTCTTGGTGTGTGCCTGTTTTGGTTCTTTTTATTTGGGGTTCTCTGTGCTTCTTGTGCTTGTATGCCTTTTTCCTTCAGCAAATTAGGGAAGTTTTTTGTCACTATTTCTTCAAATATATTCTCTAACCCTTGGTCATTTTCTTCTTCTTCTGGAACTCCTATGATGTGGATGTTGTAATGTTTGATGTTGTCCTACAGTTCTCTTAAGCTGTCTTCCTGTTTTTTAATTGTATTTTCTTTTTGGTTCTCTGATTGGATGCTTTTTTCTACCCTGTCTTCTAATTCATTGATCTGATCCTCAGCGTCCTTTACCCTGCTGGTTATTCCTTCTAGTGTGTTCTTTATTTCTGCTATGTCATTACTCATTTTTGGTGGGTGGATTTTCATTTCCAATTGGTTGATTTTCAATGTTTCTAAATCTTCACTCAGGCTGTTGAGCTCATTACTCATGCTGTTGAGCTTCGTCATTATCATTACTCTTAACTCTACCTCTTATAACTTGCTTAATTGCATTTCATTTATCTCTCTTCTGTAAAATTCTCTTGTTCTTTCATTTGGGATTTCGTTCTTTGTTTCACCATTTTGGCTGTCTCAGTGAGTTTTGGAGCCTGCCAAATTTTCCCTGTGGGTGTTGGTGTTCTGTTGATCATGGTTCCCTCTACTCAATTTGGATGAGTGTGGGAGAACCCACATTAAACACCACTGTCAAGTCTTACTTTCCTGGGTAGATTTGCAGGCCAATCAAAGGCTCAGTTTTCCTCTAGCTTTTGCCTGCTAGCTTATTAGTTTCAGTTACTCGATGAGCCTTGGGTTGTAACCCTCAGGGTAAGAGAATTTCCAGTGGGTGGGGCAGGTGCTTGTTAGCCATCTCTAGCTGTTAATCAGCCTCAATTTGTATTTTTCTGGCCTGGCTGGGTGGTGTTAAATTCCTGAGGGAGGGGCTGTTGCTTCTCCCTGCAGCTCTGGGAAGGGACTCTTTGAGTAAGATGGCTACTGTCCTATGAGTGATTCAGCACAAAACTCCCAGGGCACTTCCAGCTCTCCAAACTCCCGAGTCTTCACAAAATTCAGTCCAGTCTGCCCTCCCTCTGCTGGAGCCCAAGGTGAGTGGCTGTAGCTAATTTTGTTCTCTGTCCCAGCACTCTGCACTGTGGAGCTGGCTTGGGATTTTAACCCTGAGGGAGTTGCTCACAGCTAAAACAGCTGCTATATGTGAGCTCCCAGCCCACCCTCTTGTGCCTCCATAGTTCCTGCCAGGTTCAATTTGGTGTTCTTTTTCTGTCCCTGGTAATACGAGTTCTCTCCAGTTGCTTTTCTGTTGGCTTTTCCTGATGATTTGTCTTTATTTTAGTTGCAATTCCAGTTTGGTCCTTGGAGATGGTCTGTGTAGCTTTCATTCACTCTGCCACTGTTTTAGAATCCTCCTTAGTTAATATTCTTCACTACTTATAGTTACAATTTTTTTCTTGTGATAAGAACTTTAAAGATCTAGTCTTAGCAACTTTCAAATATACAATACAGTATTGTTAGCTATAGTCACCATATGGTTACATGATATTGCCAGGACTTAATCTTGTAACCAGAAGTTTGTACCATTTGACCCTCTTCAGTCATTTTGCCCAGCCCCCAACCCATGCCTATAGCAACTATCAGTCTTTGTATCTATGAATTTTTTTTTTTTGTTCCACATATAAGTGAGATCATACAATATTTGTCTTTCTCTCTCTGACTTATTTCATTTAGCATAATGCCCTCAAGATCCATCCATGTTGTCACAAATGGCAGGATTTCCTTCTTTTTATGGCTAAATAATATTCCATTGTATGTGTATGTGTGTAAAGATATGTGTGTGTGTATAGATACATGTTTGGGGAAAAGCAGGTTTATAGTTGTATGTGAAACAGTTTATTCTTGAATTATTTTTTATTTATTAATTATTGTATTATTAATTTGCATTATTTGTCTTCTTCCTATTATTGTTATTATTTCATATCCTTACTTATGATTTATTTTTTAGGTAATGATGGCTAGTAATTTAACCTGCTTTTTTCCACCCTTGTATATTTACATACATATATAATAAAAGATTATATATGTTTTTAAAAATTACTCTTTCTTTGTCTGTTCATCCATCAATAGATAGTAATGTTGCTTCCATGTCTTGGCTATTATAAAAAATGCTTCAGTGAACCTGGGGGTGCATATATCTTTCTTGTTAGTGTTTTTATTTTCTTTGGATAAGTACTCAGAAATAGAGGTACTGGATGTTAGGGCCTGAGACCCTGGCCTGCTGTTGATAGAGGCCATGGTTCAGGACATGACCCTGGAACTGGCTGCTCAGGCACAGACTATAGTTCCTTACACAACCATGACATAGCAAAAGCCTACACGCATGCGCCATGCACCCGCCCTGTGCAGATTATCCTGTAGTCCAAATCTATAAAAGCTGTTAGAAGTATTGAATAAAAGCCCTGGCCAGTTTGAGTCGGTGGTAGAGCGGTAGCTCGCAGACCAAAGAATCGCGGATATGATTCCGGTCAAGGGCATGTACCTCGGTTATGGTTTGTCCCTGGCCCTGGTCAGGGTCATGCAGGAGGCAACCAATCCATCTCTCTTAGGTCACTGTTTCTCTCTCTCCCTCCCCTGTCCCCTCCCTCCCTCCCATTCTATCTTAAGATAAATGGAAAAGTATCCTCAGGTGAGGATTAAAAAGAAAAAGCCTAGTAAAGCATGTAGTTAGGCTATAGATATCTGAAAATTCAAATGTGCTTTTTTTCAAGTAAATGTCACTCTTTTACATTGTACTGGTAAACTCATACCACCACCATTTCTGATCACATCTTAGGCAGTACAGTATAATGGGTAAGAGCTGGGCTTTGGGCTCTGATGGCCTGGGGTAGAACTGTGATCCTACCTCTTATAGCTGTATATCCTTGGGCAATTTCCTTCCTTTATATACCTTGGTTTTCTTTTTTGTACTTACCCCCTTTTGTACTTATGTATTTAATATGGTTCTTAGCACATAGTAAAAATAAAGGTTAGCAATTATTTCAGACTCAGCATTCAGCATCATATTTTTATGACTACCGATGTATCACAAATATATTATTTTTCTGTCAATACTGACATTTTTAAGATTTTCTACATTCTTTTTTTTTATTATTGAATATATTACAGATGTTCCTCATTTTTACCCCCTTGACTCCTTCCTCCCCACTCCCACCCCCCTCCTACCTATTCCCACACTGTTGTCTGTGTCCATTGGTTATGCATATAAGTTATTTGGTTTATTTTTTCCCACCCCCCAACCCCCTTCTCTTTGAGGTTTGTCAGTCTAGCAACCAATTTGTTCTTCTTAATCCCTTCACCTTTTTCACCCATTCCTCCAACCCCCCTACCATCTGGCAACCAACAAAATGTTCTCTGTATCTATGAGAATGTTTCTGTTCTGCCTGTTCATTTTGTTTGTAGATTCCATTGCTGATAGATATGTATTCATTGCTATTTTATTTGTTAATATATTTTATCTTTTTCTTTGAAAAGACCCTTCAACATTTCATATAAGAACAGTTTGGTGGTGATGAACTTCTTTAACATTTTCTTGTCTGGGAAACTCTTTCTTTGGCCATCGATTCTAAATGACAGCTTTGCAGGATAGAGTAATCTTGGTTGTAGGTTCTTGCTTTTCATCACTCTGAATATTTTTTTGCCACTCCCTTCTGGCCTGCAAAGTTTCTTTTGAGAAATCAGCTGACAGTCTTATGGGAACTTCCTTGTAGGTAACTAACTGCTTTTCTCTTGCTGCTTTTAAGATTCTCTCTTTGTCTTGAACCTTTTGCATTTTGATGATGATGTGCCTTGATGTGGGCCTCTTGGGGTTCATCGTGTTTGGGACTCTCTGTGCTTCCTGGACTTGTATGCCTGTTTCCTTCACCAAGTTAGGGAAGTTTTCTGCCATTATTGTTTCAAATAGGTTTTTGATTTCTTGTTCTCTCTCTTCTCCTTCTGGCACCCCCAAGATGCAAGTGTTGGCACGCTTGAAGTGGTCCCAAAGGCTCCTTACACTATCCTCATTATTTTGGATTCTGTTTTCTTTTTGCTGTTCTGATTGGGTGTTTTTTGCTTCCTTATATTCCAAATTAATGGATTGCTTCTTGGCTTTACCTACTCTACTATTGAATCTGTGTAAATTATTCTTTATTTCAGTTAGTACCTCCTTCATTTCTGACTGTGCCTCCTTCATTTCTGACTGGTCCTTTTTAATGCTCTTGAGGCCCTCGCTAAGTTCACTGAGCATCCTTATAAGCAGTATTTTATTTATTTATTTATTTTTTATCCTCACCCGAGGACATTTTTCCATTTTTTGTTCAGGTAGAGTGGGAGGGAGAGAGAGGAACAGAGAGAGAGAGAGAAACATCGATGTGAAAGGAACACATCGAGTGGCTGCCACCGCACAACTGACCAGGGCCGGGGACAAATTGCAACCGAGATACGCGCCCTTAGCGGGAACCAAACCCGGGTCTCTCAGGACCGCAGGCCGACGCTCTAATCGCTGAGCCAAACCGGCCAGGGCTATAAGCAGTATTTTGAACTCAGCATCTGTTAGGTTGCTTATCTCCATTTTGCTTAGTTCTTTTCCTGGAGTTTTGTTCTGTTCTTTCATTTGGGACCTGTTTCTTTGTCTCCTCATTTTGGCTGCCTCCCTGTGTTTCTGTGTATTACTTAACGAGAGGTATGGGGCTAGCTGAGATCAGATGCTGCTTGTTTGAAAGAATTTAGGAAAACCTGAAGCAGGATCCAAGACAGGCCAATCCTATGGTTAAGCAACTGGCAACAGCTTGGGTGGGCCTGAAAGTTGGTGGGGCGGGGCCTCAGGGAATCACCAGGGCAGGGCTACCAGTGTGAGCCAGGTTGCTGGAGTCCCAGATATGGTGGCTGTCTGCAACCCCAGGGAAGGGCTCACCAAAGGAACAAAGGCCTCTGACAGCACGTTTGTCCTGGAGAAAGCCCCCTTTTCAGCCCTCGCTCCAATGCCAAACAGCTCAGTTCTTCCCTGTATGTCTCTGGTGCCCCTCGCACTGCCTCCCCTCCAAGCTTAGAGGGAGAGAGTCCTATAAGTTCGTGTGCTGGTCCTTTAAGAGGAGCTGCCTGGGGCTCCAGCCGCCTCAGCCTCCCTGAGCCTCAGTTTCTGCTGGTTTTCCAGCCAGAAGTTAGGGGGACTTCTCTTCCTGGCACTGGAACCCTGAGCTGGGCACCTGGTGTGGAATGGGGACCCCTCAGTCCTCAGGGAGGACCTTCCCAGCCTAGGTGTCCTCCTGATTTTTATCCATCACACGTGGGTGTGGGACCAGCCCGTCGCCTCCACCCTTCCTACCAGTCTCGATGCAGTTGCTTCTTTAATTCTGTAGTTGTAGGGCTTCCATTCAGCTTGATTTCAGGTGATTTTGAATGATGATGGTTCTGTAGTTTAGTTGTAACTTTGATGTGGTTGTGGGAGGATGCGATACCGCTTTTACCTATGCTGCCATCTTGACTGGAAGTCCCCAAGATTTTCTACATTCTTGAATGTAATTTTTGAAAATCTTGGGGTCAAAATAGCTTTCAGAGGAACATCTCATTAATTTTATCATTGAGGAATGGGAAAATACAGTTATGCAAAACTGTGTCATAGGATCTACCTCTCAGGAATTCAGTATAATTGCATTTATATTGAATATCAAAGAATACCTGTATGCATTTGAGAAAAAGTATAGTCATTGTGTTTCAAAAGATTTATTCATCCACTACGTATTTATGGAGCACCATCCATATGCTGTTCTTGGTGTTGGGGACATCATGGAGAACAGAATCCCTGCTCTCACTGAGCTTACCTTCAGGGAGCAGGTAGAACTTAAAACACCATGTGATTTTTGTAGTGAAATTATAAAATATTAATGCAAGTTATGTTGTTTCACAGTCAGAAATAATTACTTGTGCTCAAGAAGTGAAATTGATGACAAAGCAGTTAGGAGCACTACTTGAACAATTAAAAATGAATGTAAGCTCCAAGACCGCTATCCCAACATCACAAGTCTTTGTAAGTATCTGTCATCAACTTTGATCTTATTTAAGGGTGAATATAGTTTGGGTCCTATAAAATTTAATTTGAAGTAATTATAATTATACAGGGTGGGACAAAAGTAGGTTTACAGTTGTTCACATGGAAAATAATGAATAATACAAGAATAAACTTTTGTGTACTCATAAGTGTAAACCTACTTTTGCCCAACCCCGTATTTAATTGCTAAAAATGTAATATTGGTTTTATACAAGTTGATCCTGCCCCTTGTGGTTATTTTGTAGTAATAGTGTAAGTTGGATGACAGGATTCCCTTGGCAGGCATTTGCTACTAAAGAAAATACAGATATATGTAATAATAACCATGATATCAGCATTGGGTGTAGCAACAAAAATAATCCATAATACGGTGTTGAAAATGTGTTCATAGTACCTGGTTTCTAATTGCCTTCAGCAAAGAGGTGATACAACTTGCAACTTTTCTGAAAAGACATATAATAATCACCTTGATTACCAGGCTGCATTTATGCTGACTTTTCTAATGATCTCAACCATCCTATGGACCAATCTGGTAGCCCTAAGGAGGTATAAGATGCACATGCAGTATTTTATAGAGCATTTTGAGGCTTTGGTAATTTTCCATAATCATTCCCAATATCTGGCTTTAAAAACTGGGAGACCAAAGGCTAAGTTGTTTCATTTATAAGTTTAGTGTGATTAGTATTCTCGTTTGTTCTATAGGTCAGTGATCTTAATACAAGTGAAAAGCATTTTATCTCACTGACCTAAAATCTTTAACTTGCAGCTCACAAGACATATCCCAAAATATATTGCTAGACTGTCCATGCTATTTTGAATCATGTTGTGACACATAGGTCTAATTATGAGTCAAATATAGCTTTTTAAAAAAAAATTTAAAAAGACGTTATTTTCCTTTTAACCTTTTGAGATGAAGCACCCATAAATCTTTCTGCTTTCAGATGTGTCAGGAAAGAAGAATAAAGATTTATTTTCTTCAAAGTATGCTTTTACTTCTAGTTGTAGCCACAGGGTCATTTGTATTGTCTGCTATTTGGAAATAGAGCCAGGTGATGCAACATGTTTGTCTGTTTGTTTGTTTAGTAAATTAACTTTATAATCATATCAAAATAAAATGCTTTGAAATAAAATACAAGTTTATTTTCTCATAATTTATGAGTTCAATTTCTATCTAGCTTCTGTTGTTTAACTTCATGAGACTTTTACTTGTCTTAAGAAATAATTTCTTTACAAATTGTATTTAGTTTTAAGACTATAGTGATTATAATTTTATCAAACAATTATATTTTGGACTTTTATTTTTCTCTTCTTCAGCCCATCTTCATTGCACTTTCCCATCTGTGGATTGGCTTTCAGGATGAAACTGTTTTGATTGGTATTCTCTCTAATTTAACTACAAACCTTGAGCGATTTCTGGGCACCCATGAAATACTGTTTCCTGAAGAAGCAATACAAGATCTTCTTCGTGAAGTGACTGTGAAAACTGATATGTATCGTTTGAAAGAACACATGGGTAATAGAAATCAGCCATTATTTCCTCTTCCTCTTAAAATGACCTCTAGAATAAAGGCACTCTTTTGTTTTAAATTTTTCATATTACATCTTTCTGACAAAGTATTAAACGTTTTCATTTTTAAAAAAATCTTTATTGTTCAGAGTATTACAGATATCCACCCTGTTTTCCTCCATTGATCCCCTCCTACTCCTCCAACCCCCATCCTGCCTTCCCCACACTATTGTCTGTGACCACTGGTTATGCATACATACATATAAGTTCTTTGGTTTATTTCTTCCCCCACCTCCCCAACCCCTTCCTTCTGTGGTTTGTCAGTCTGTTCCCTACTTCTGTGTCTCTGGATCTATTTTGATAGCCAGCTTATTTTGTTCAATATAATTTATAAATAAATGAGATCATGTGGTACCTGTCTTTCTCTGACTGGCTTACATCTTTCTTGATTGTAAGATAATTTTTCATTACCAAAAATTTGGGAAAACAAGAAAATGTAAACTGAATATCATACTATCTAGCAATAACCATTCCTAATGTTATGGTTAACAATAATTTTCTGTGCTTACATGTTTCTCTTGTAGTCTTAGTGATTTTTATTGTAGATTTGCAGTAGAAAAGGATATTAATCCTTGCAATATTTGTTGCAAATAAAGTTCCAATTCTTTGGAATGCTAATTGTCATATATCTACCTAAGATTCATGTTGAAATTTATAAATAAGTAAATTTTATCTTTGTAAAATTTATTGAGCTTATTTTCGATCCTTTAAAAGATTCATTGATTCTTGAAGGCTGTCTTTATCAAATAACTTTTTACTTTTTTTGTCCCTCCTACCTAAAGACAATTTAACATTCATGAGAAATTCCAAAATGGAGCCTGGGATTTGAATTGTTGTCTAAAAATAAAGTAAATAATTTACTCTCCAAATTTCCTTTTCAATTTCTATTTTTGTAAAAGTGGAAAATAAAAATGAAGCAGCAGTTTCCATCATTAAACTATTAGAACACATAAAATTGTTTATTTTTAAGGGTCCTTGAATCAGACTCAAAGACATGCTTCCAGTTAAAGTTTTTCTTACTGATTTTACTTTTATTAAAATAGCATATTTATGCAATTACTAAATTAAATTGAAAAGTTAAAGTCACTTCAGCAATATATATTAAACTTAACCATATGGGCAAGATAATTTACTTGCAACTTAGATTTAGAAGTGTTTCCCACCATACGTCAGAACTGATATTCTCTAGAACACTGTCAAGATACTGCTGCCGTGAATTGGGAGATGCAATGCTTCTGAAAGAATCTAATTTACACTTGCCACATGTCATAACTGTTTGAGACTTTCAGGCACATCAAGAAATACAGAGGGAAGGTTTATTTTCTCCAAAGTATGTATTTACTTCTGCTTGTAGGCACACAGTCATTTGAGGGTCTGCTGTTTAGATCTAGAGCCAGGCACAGAAGTGTAGTAGGATTGAGACAACTAAGAATCTTGGGTAGTAATGTGTTATAAATGCATGTTTTTACTTGTGTAAAACTATTTAGTCAGTTTGCTTATCAAATGTAAAAAGGTTAACCAACCAACACTAGAAAGTTTAAAAGTATGAAGAACAAAAATTGTACACCTTGTTATGAAAATTAAGTTACAAAGAGATAGTTCCTTGACTTTTTCTGTTCAGAATATTCTCACCTGTTTCGAGACACAATAGTCCTAGTATGTAAGCATCATCTTCAAACTATTTGCCACCTGGCATTAAAAGCTGCACAATCTTGGATGAAGTTGATCTATCTCTGTTTTAGTCACATAGCCGCCAGTTTCTTTTGCTTATGTCCTGGGGTTGTTTACTCTTCTCATTGAATAAAGTGTTTCTTGTCCTCCTTTCACTTTAGAAGAAAGAGTACATCTGGTGGATTTCAGAAAACAAGAATGGCTTTTCCCAGAAACAACAGCCAATTTTGATAAATTGTTAATTCAGTATCGGGGATTTTGTGGTTATACACTTGCTACAACAGATGGTCTTCTCCTTCCAGGTATATAATTGGAAATAATGTTGCTCCCACTTCCTTACTTTTTTTCTTTAAATGAAATGCTGTCATTGTCACTCACTTTTTAAAACTTTATGGGATCTGATGGTGAACTAGGAAAGGAGCTACAAAGATGATCCAGACAAAGTGTTTATCTCTGATATACTCACAGTGTAATCTGGTAGACTGACATAAATATGAAATTATAATGCAAGTGATTGAATGTGTACATAATATAATATGGGTGCTGTAATATAATAAATGGGGGCTGACTCATATGTCCAGCGATGGACTGCAGAAATATTACATGACATTACTAAAATGCGTCATCCTCCAAAGTAATTACTTTAAAGAGTAACAGTAATTTGACTGATATGTTTATTTAAAAGTATCCTTTGTCACTTTGTGGTTACATTCCACTAACATAGATCAGGATTTCTGTACAAGGCAGATACCATTAAGTAAATGGCCAATTTCTTATCAAGTAAAATTTATCTTGATATTACCAGAGCTTCTCTAAAACAAACAGTAAATCAGAAATAGAGATGAAATAACTTATTATCCAAAAAGTCCTGTGTGAATTAGGCTAGGGCTAGAATGAAAACAGTTTGACCAGTTCGTGTCTTATTTCCCTTATATCATGAAGCTCCTTCTTCCTTTTCTTCTTCCTTATTTCTTTTGTTATATTTCACAGTTGGGTATTAATTTTTTCTTACAAATACTTACTGGGATTGTGTATATACAGACTAAAGAACACACAAATTGACTCGTTTTTATGGTACTGGATTTTCCATATGGGATCAACAAAAGGTTTACCATGGGGAACTGAGAAAATAGTTTTCTGAGACCCCTGTGAGGGTCATTGATTCTGGGGAGAAAAACATCAAGATCCATGAGAAGTAGAGCAACAGAATGTAGATAGATGGTTTCTTTCTTCTCTTTTGCTTTCCTTTCTCCCTCCATCCCTCCCTTTGAGTCATGAGAGACACAAACACGGAGAAACACGGCTGTGTGGTGACATGGTGTGTTGGGAAAAGCTATGGGCTAGGATTCAAGGAGTCTGGTTTCTAGTCCCGGTTGTACCATTAGTGAACTCAGTAATCTTCAGCAAATATTGTGGACCTCAGTTTCCAAGTCAGGAAAAGAAGAAAGGCCAACTAGGAGGCCTGTTTGGTCCCTTCCATCTTCCACAAACTGTGATTCTAAGAAAGGGAAAATAGAAAAGTTGAGGGCTGTGGGGCTTGGGTTTTAGAATCCTCTCTGAGTAAGCTAGTCCTGACTACGTTATTTCTGCTTACTACATTATTTCTACTCACTACAATATTTTCTGAGCAGCAGCAACCTGCACTGCCTCAGAGGAATTCTGTAGCACTTCCCTCCTTCCACAAGCATTAAATCCAGTCATGGTCCCTGTCAGATGACCGCACTGACTTCATTGCCTACCACTCTCTCCCTTGCTCACTACTCCAGCCCACTGGCCTTATTATTCTTGAGCAGGCTAAGTTCATTTTCACCTCAGGGCCTTTGCGCTTGCTATTCCCTCTACTTGGAAAGCTCCATCCCCCAGACAGCTACATATATTCCCTCACATTTTATTCAGTCTTCCCTGATATCCAATTGAAAATATCAACCTCATCTGTTTTCTTTTTACTATGTGTTGAACCTGCTTTATTTGGTTTTTCTTCTGTAGCACTGATTTACTCTCTAGCCTAGGGTATAACTGTTGATTTGGTGAGAACAGAGAGCTTGTTTTCTTCTGTATCCTCAGTGCCAAGAACAGGATCAATAAATATTTAAGTAAATGAAAGAACAAATAAGTAAGACAGTATTACTATTTTTGACATAACTCCCACAAACTATGTGGTTATTTAATAATCCATATTTTATGTAGTATCTTTTCACAGTGTGAAATACTTTCTAACATGTAAACTTATATGTTGGAAAAGATGTCTTATTTTTGTAGTTCTTATAGAATTATTTTTTAAAAATGCTTATATGGTAGTTAGTTTTGTTTAAGGAGAATTGAGAAACCTGCTTCTCATAAAAGAGTTTTAGACACCTTGTATCTGGATATGTAAAATAATGCTTTAAAATAAAAGCGTATAAAATTAATTTCATATTAATTTCACATAAACTATAACTTAACAAAATATATACTTTAAAATTGCTTATTGAAACATTTTAGCAAAATGAAAACATAATAAAAATGGAGTATACAGGAAATGGTTCTGTGGGTGTATTACAAACACAGAATCGCTAGTTCATTACTCAGTCAATTCCTTTTCTTAATTTTCAGGAAATCCAGCAATTGGAATTTTGAAACATAAAGAAAAGTATTATACTTTCAATAGCAGAAGTGCTGCATATTCATTTGCAGAAAACCCTGAACATTATATTAATTTAATCACAGAAAAGGCCAAAAAAAATGCAGAATTAATTCAGCTGCTGGAACTTCATCAACAGTTTGAAACCCTCATTCCATGTTCTGAGGTAAGCAGAGTGGATATTTTAAGAATTTTTGACATTTAAGCCCTGGCCGGTGTGGCTTAGTTGGTTGAAGTGTTGTCGCGTACACCTAAAGGTTGCAGGGTTGACTCCTGGTCAGGGCACATACCCAGGTTGTAGGTTCGATACTGCTTGGGGCATATGAGAAGGCAACTAGTAGATGTTTCTATTTCTCATCAATCTCTCTCTCTCTCTCTTTTCCTCTCTCTCTCCCCTCCCTTCTCTCTATAAAAAATCAATAAGCATGCCCTCAGGTGAGGATTTAAAAAAAGAATTTATGACATTTAAAAACATAGTTAATTTAAAAGTTATATTTTTCTTGTTCCCAAACCCAGGGTCAGATAAGGGTCTGTACAGGTTATCTGAACAGAATTTACATCTGAAGATGGAAACTAAGGAAATCCTCACAGAATAGTGAAAAATAGACAAGGAGTCAAACGGATGAATTAGACTATAAAAGTCTTAAAAAGAAAGACTACATTTAGATTCATAATTGAAACTACAGTATTTTCTTATCTAAAATTGAAGGAGCTCAGCACAGATAACGTATTAAGAACTTATACTCAGAGTTGTAAAAGAATTTAACGTGTAAATTGCAAGTTTGAAAGGCTACACAATGAGGCTACACAAGCCTGAAGGTGTGTTGGTGCCTATTCATTAATTCATTCAATAAATATTTACTGAGCCCCTTAACTGTGTACCAGGTACTATCTTGGCACCGGGAATTTGGCAGTGTACAAAACAAAACAAAACTCTGCCTGTATGGAGCTCCCATTCTACTGCTATATATATTCTCATTTTCTTTCTCTTTGTCTCTCATTTTTATTGTTCACCTTTTCATTATTCTTTCTGTCTCTTCTCTTGTTCAGTTCCTCTCTTTTAAACTCACTAAAATAAAAACCTGAAATAACATAGTTTAAAATGTTTTTATTTTTTCTTATTTATCAACCTTTTGAGTATGAAGCAGGTGGGTTTGTGTACAACTGACCAGGTCAGTAGGAACCCAAGCAGTGACTGGTAAGAAGTTGGTCTGGCTGGTGACAGTGAGGCACAGAGGGTGGTCTGATCACTTGGGCAAGGAACCTGGCAACAAGCTAAGGATAAAGTGGTTGGGGAGTGGTGCAGGGGCTGCTGTGGTGGTCAAACCCTGGACAGTTCAGTTGGCACTCTTATTCTGACAGAGTGCCACTCTGTCTATTAATGTGACACTCTTTTTGAAAGAGGAAGTCTCCAGAGCATTCTAGGTTCCTCCCGATGTGGAAAGAGACTGGTATATTTAGTATCCTTCTGTGTGAGGGCCAAATGGTAGTCCTACAATTTTTGACTCAGCTGAGACATTACTCTCAAAATGATTGGACCAATTTAACTTTAGTCCATGAGACTTGTCACTTACCCATAATCTTGCTAGCACTTCTATTACCTGGGTTAATAATTTTTGCCAATGTGATGAATTTAAAATGGTATATCATTATTGTGTTATTGTACATTATTCTGATAGTGAATTTCAACATTTCTTTTTAATTTTTTTTTCATTACTAATTTTTTTAGAGAACATCGATTGGCTGCCTCCTGCATGCCCCACAATGGGGATCGGGCCCAACAACCTGGGCATGTGCCCGACTGGGAACTGAACCAGTGACCTCTTGGTGCATAGGTCAATGCTCAAACACTGAGCCACACCGGCTGGGCAGCATTTCTTATTATATCTATTACTCATTCAGATTTCGCTTTCAATACATTGACTATTTACAACTTTTGCCAGTTTTTTCTTTTCTATACTACTTTCTATGTTTAGTTAGCAGAAATTTCTTATCTATTATAGGTATGAATTTTTTATCAGTTGTAAAAGTTGCAGTGTTTTTGCCACATCTGTCACTTCTCGGTGAGCTTTGTCAGTTGAGTTGTTCATTGAAGACACATTTTTAATTTTCTTTTTTTTTAAATCCTCACCCAAGGATATTTTTCTATTTATCTTCAGATAGAGTGGGAGGGAATAAGGGAGGAAGAGAAAGAGAAACATCAATATGAAAGAACCACACGACTGGTTGCCTCCTGCACAACTGCAACCAGGGCTGGGGACGAACCACAGCTGAGGTATGTGCCCTTGGCCAGAATCGAAGCCGGGACTCTTTGGTCTGTGGGCCTAGGCTCTAACCACTGAGCAAAACCGACCAGGGCCACATCTTTAATTTTAATGTAATCATATATCTATTAAATTTTCTCTTTAAAGATTGTGCCTTTTAAAGTATTGTTTTAGAAATCTATCAGTCTTGATACTATTGATTTATATTTTGTTCTTTTTAAAGTTATTATTCACATTTAAGTCGTTAGTCCTTTTAGAAAAAATAAAGAGTTCTAACTTTATTTTTATTTATGTAGTATGCCAGCTTTCCTAACTTCATTTACTAATAATGTATGGTTTTCCCACTAAATCTGATGCTACCTCCCTTGTATTAGCAATTCTCATATGAAATGGGTTTGTTTCTAGGCTTTCAATCTTGTTCTATTGGCCTATTTGTTTATCTCTATGCTGAGACCATACTGTTCTAATTACTATTGCTTTGTAATATATTTTATTATCTGATAGGGCAAGCCCTTCATGGATCTTTTCATGTCCATGTAAATTTTTTAATGAATTTCCCAACTCCCTCATCCCCAATAATCTTTCTGGATTTTAACTGGTATTACATTAAAATAATATAATAATTTGTGGGGGTATTTATATGTCTATTATATTGGGTTGTCCCATCCATAAAAAAGTTACTTTTTTCCACTTAGTATTTTTTTTTTTACCATTAGTAGTTTCATTAATTATGCCTTAATAAAACTTAATGGTTTTATTTGTATTTTATTCTCTGCCTACTTCTAAAACAGTGAGATAACTTTTTATTTAAAGCACATATACCAAAAGGCTAAAAAGAAGATACTACACAAGGGAGATATGTCTCACTCATTTTAGATAAATAACTGACTTTTAATTGTATAATATTTATACAAACCAAAGGATATGTAAAATGTATCACTATATAAAAGCAATGAAAACAAGCATCTGTGTATCCACCACTTAAAACAAGTATCTCAGAGAACCCTGTGTATCCCATTCTTTTCTCCACAGTAGTAACTACTTCATGAATTTGATGTTATTAATTCCTTGTCTTTTTAGTTTTTGCCATTAGTGTTTGCATTCCTAAACAATGTATTTCTGTGAAATTACTGTCTTTAGCCCAATTTTTTATACTAATTCATTATTAGATATATGTTTTGCAGGTATGTTCTTTCATTGAGTGACTTATCTTTTTCTTTCTTTTTATTAATTCATTTTTTTTACAGATGTCCCTCCTTTCCCCCTCATTGACACCCTCCACCCAGCTCCCATTCCCACCCCACCCCCACTCCACCATTGTGCTTTATCTTTTTATTTTCTTTATGGTGTCTTTTGATAAAAGTTTCTCATTTTAATGTGTAATTTATCACTTTATCTTTATGTCATGTTTAAGAAATAATCATGTATCCTTAGATGATAAAAATATTCTCCTAAATTGTTCTTTTAAATATAAATTTGCCTTTTACACTAGAATTTTTAATCACTTGGATTTGATTTTTGTGTCTAGTGGGAGATGAAGATTTAATTTTAATATTTTTTTCCATTTGAATAGGAAATTGTCCCAGACTGTATTTTCAATACTCTCTCCTTTCCCCACTGGGTCTTATATACACAGGCTTATTTTTTTAGGCTCTCGATTCTGTTCAAATATTCAATTTTTTAAAAATTCCTATATCTTACTACAACTTTATAAGTCTTAATATTTGGTAGAGTAAGTTGTTTTGCCCTTTTTTCTCTAAACAATCTTGACTATACTTGACTCTTTACTTTTCATATAAATTTGAGAATTACACGGTCAGGTTACAATATAGAAAACCCTGAAAGGGTTATGAATTTGCTTGTGTATAGACAAGATTTGTTTGATCTTGCTATCACTTATTTATAACTTACAGAGTTGTAAGGTAGCTTAAAGACAATGAGAAGCTAGTAATGAATAACCAGATGGTGTGCTATATGTAAACAATGCATAGTTTTCCATTAAAGAATAATTTACCCGCCCTGGCCGGTTTGGCTCAGCGGTTAGAGCGTCCGCCTGTGGTCCGGAGAGACCCGGGTTCGGTTCCCGCTAAGGGCATGTACCTCGGTTGCAGTTTGTCCCCGGCCCTGGTTGGTCCTGTGGGTGGCAGCCACTCGATGTGTCCCTTTCACATCGATGTTTCCCTCTCTCTCTCTTCCTCTCTCTCCCTCCCACTCTGTCTGTACAAAAAAAAAAAAAGAATAATTTACCCTATATATCTGGTCTTGTTTTTCTCGTTCTTTCTATTTAATTTCCAGCTGTTCTTCAGTGACCTTCAATACCCATGCAAGTAAGGTTTCTCCCTCCAATGCTGTAGTCCTTATTATTATTTACTTGCCATTTACTTGTGTGGTATAATGTCATTTTCAGCATGTTTTTTAAATCTACCTCACTATATCATAAGTTTATTTTGAAGGTAAAAATTGTATCTCATGTTAAATGGTAGGCATTCATATCTGTTGCTTGACTTGGGGGGGCGGAGTTAATCTTTTCTCTCTCCTTTGTGCTATAACTGAGCTCCTTAAACCTCTGTCACTCCTCCCACAACTTCATATCTAGCATAATTTTATCTTGTTTAGCATGGAATTACTGAATACTTAATATGTAAATAGTAATAGTGAGTTAAAAATTAACATAGTCAACTAAAAAAACCTTCTTGGAGAATAATCTGGCTATCTATGCCTAGTTTGAGTTTAAGATATAGCCCAAAGGTGTTATGATACTTTAAATAAATATGATTTATACCTAATATTTAATAGCTATTTTAAACTTCCATCCATTTCCAACAAGGTATTGCTTATGCTACCAATTGTGAAAGTCTACGAGTGGGCATTTGACTTGGCAATGAGTGATGTTATGTTTTCCCCTTCCAAAATCCACCTCCTACATTAAATTAGCAAAATCAGGCACAAAGTCACAATGCCCTGGAAGATAAATTACATATATCTTACTAATGATGAGCTTATTTTCTCTGCTGGTATTTATAAGTATATGCCATAATAAAAAATTCTTGTTTTTCTAATTTTTTGTCAGTTTTAGCTGAACTTTATTAGATATCTGTAAATAATGTTTATTTTTTTACAGATATTAATTATAAAACTCCATTTCTTTAGATAAAAGTTATTACCAAACATATAAAACCAATTACAAAGAGTGAAACTGGCACACAGACGGATACACACATATTGCCACCAACAATTGTGAGATCATATGACTGGAATGAATGGGAATTAAGAAGAAAAGCTATAAAATTGGTTTGTAACAATATTTTCTAAAATTACTTATATGTTGGATAATTTTAACATGTTGTTTCTCATAGAGTTATTTTTATAAAATAGTAAGTTGTACAAAATTCCTTGCTAACAAAAATAATTAGTGTAATTTATAATTTGCCAGCTTTACCCTGTAAGATTGTCTTCTAATTTTAAGCATATGCAGAAATACAAAGCATGGAAATACTCTCAAATTATACTAGCCGTTAACTAGAACAATGATTCTCTCTCTCTCTCTCTCTCTCTCCATTTCTCTGTTGATCTATATAATAGTTTTAATTTACTGTCCTAGTATTTAAAACACTCCTGCACTGGCCTGTATGGCTCAGTTGGCTGGAGCATCGTCCCATGCACTGGAAGGTCCTGGGTTTGATCCCAGGTCGGAGTGTATGCAGGAGGCAACTGATTGTTTCTCAACTCCCTCTCCCTTCCTCTCTCTCTAAAAATCAATAAAAACACATTAAAAAAATAAAGCACTCCCAATTTTCTGTAATCATTTTAAATATACCCTTTTTTTTCTTTGGACTTTTTTGAGGAGCAGAATGTTACCTCTGTTATATCATAAATATTGTCCCCTCTTATGGTGAACATGTCCTCTCCAGACACTGGGCTCCCTTGTCCTGATTTTCATTCATCTTAATCACAGTAGGTGCCTCACACTAAAGCCTGCCTTTGAAACTCTCATCCCTATCCGACTCAGTGGAATTCCTCCCACTCACCCTATTGAAATGTCTTGTCATTTTAAACAACAATTAATAGTACGGAGACAACAAATACTTCGTATGTATAGCTTTTTCTTAGTATATTTTATTTATCTCTTTAACTGAAATCAGGTGTGGAAATGAACACTACCAAATGAGAACAGAGGCTGTTTATTCAGAGCTTGCTATAGTAAGGGTGTCAGCCACCATCTTACTTGTCTTTGTCAGAGACTCAAGGGCAGGGGGAAGGGCAGGAAAACCTTGCAGGGGAGGGCCTCAGTTACCCTCTGATTGGAGGTTGTTGACATGGGGAAATTGGAGGCGGGCATCTTATGTGATTGATTTGGTGAGCATATTTGGCTTTCTCTAGTTGGTCCTGAGTTAGAGGGTAGGGTGGGCACCCAAATAGCAAAGTCCAAATAGAGAAGTCTGCCAGGTCCTGACTATCTGGGCCAAGATTTCTACAGCTACAGAGGTGATGGTATGGCTCAGTGGTTGAGCGTCAACCCATGGACCAAGAGGTTGCTGCTTCAATTCCCGGTCAGGACACATGCCCAAGTTGTGGGCCCGATCCCCAGTGGGGGGCATGCAGGAGGTGGCCAGTCGATGTTCTCTCTCATCGATGTTTCTCTCTCTCTCTCTCCTTTCCTCTCTCTCTAAAATCAATAAAGAAGAAAATAAAAGATTTTTTTAAATGCCCATGAAAGAAAGTATGAGGAACTTAAAAATTAAAAATGTGAGGGAAGGGGAGGAGAGAAAGGAGCAAAGATGAAGTATGCTGAAATCACATGCTTTCCCCAAGCATATTTTGACTATATTATAAAAAAGAATTTTTTAAAGTGATATCATTCTTAGAGGACTAACTGAGAATGTCATTAGAAATACGAGTGTTAGAACACTGTCAAATTCATGGTGGCAGATACGAGTGTTTCCAAATGCATATTTTATCATTGGCAACTAAAGCAATTGTTTTCCTAAAGTGACAGAGTCATTTTATTTACTTCCAATAAACATCTGCCAAATAAATAAGGCTCAAAAATCATAGTTTGTTGTCAAGTAAAAATGATATTCTACTGAGTGAGGGAGGCTAGCTCAGCTCACAATTTAATCATGTAAACGTTTTCTTTCTTTATCTTTATTGTTGAAAGTACTACAGATATCCTTCCTTTTCCCCTCATTGACAGCCTCCTTCCTTATCCCAACCTCTCCCCCAATGCCCACCTTCACTGCACTATTGTCTGTGTCCATTGGTTATGCCTATATGCATATAAATGCTTTGGTTTATCTCTTCCTGCCTCCTCCCCCACTTCGCTCTCAGGTTTGTCAGTCTGTTCTCTGCTTCCATTTCTCTGGATCTATTCTGTTCATCAATTTAATTTGTTCATTATATTCCACAAATAAGTGAGATCATGTGATACTTGTCTTTCTCTTACTGGCTCATTTCACTTAGCATAACACTCTCTAGGTCCCTCCATGTTGTCTCAAAGGATAAGAAATCTTTCTTTCTTATAGCTGCATAGTATTCCATTGTGTATATGTACCACAGCTTTTTTATCCACTCATCTACTGAGGGATACTTGGATTGTTTCCAGATCTTAGCAATTGTGAATAGTGCTGCTGTGAACATAGGGGTACATATATTCTTTCTCATTGCTGTTTCAGGCTTCTTGGGATATATTCCTCGAAGTGGGATCACTGGGTCAAATGGCAGTTCAATTTTTAATTTTTTTGAGGAAACACCATATTGTTTTCCATAGTGGCTGCACCAGTCTGCATTTCCACCAGCAATGTACTAGAGTCCCCTTTTCTCCACACCCTCGCCAACACTTGTTGTTTGATGATTTGTTGATGGCAGCCATTCTGGCAGGTGTATCTCTTTGATAATTAATGATGTTGAGCATTTTTTATATATCTCTTGGCCATTTGTATGTCCTTTTTGGAGAATTGTCTATTCAGGTCCTCTGCCCATTTTTTAATTGGGTTGTTTATCTTCCTTTTATTGAGGTGTACGAATACTCTATATCTTTTGGACATTAACCCCTTATCTGATGTATCATTGGCAAATATGTTCTTCCATATAATGGGTTCCCTTTTTATTTTGATTCTGGTTTCTTTTGCTGAGCATAAGCTTTTTAGTTTGATGTAGCCCCATTTATTGATTTTTTTCCTTTGTTTCTCTTACTCTAGGCGATGTATTGGTGAAAAGTCTGTTACTTGTGATGTTTGAGATTTTGCTGCCTACATTTTCTTCTAGAATTTTTATGGTTTCACAGGTTTAACCATAAAACATTTAGAGACATTTAAGTCTTTAATCCGTTTTGAGTTTATTCTTGTGTGTGGGGTAACGTGGTGGTCTAGTTTCATTTTTTTTTTTTTTTTTTGCATATACCTGTCCAATTTTCCCAGCACCAGTTGTTGAAGAAACTGTCTTTACTCCATTGTATGCTCTTGCCTCCTTTGTCAAATATTAATTAAGCATAATGTCTTGGGTCGATATCTGGGTTCTCTTTTCTGTTCCATTGATGTCTATGCCTGTTCTTGTGCCAGTACCAGGATGTTTTGATCACAGTGGCTTTGAAATATAACCTTAAATCCAGTATTGTGATTCTCTCCAACTTTGTTCTTCTTTTTCAAGATTGCTGTGGCTATTCGGGGTCTTTTTTTGGTTCCATATAAACTTTTGGAGTATTTATTCTAGATTTGTGAAATATGCTGTTGGTATTTTAATAGGGATTGCATTCAATCTGTAGATTGCTTTAGGTAGTATTGACATTTTAATAATGTTGATCATTCCAATCTATGAACATGGTATATGCTTCCACTTTTTTATATCTTTCTCTATTTCTTTTTTTAATGTCCTGTAGTTTTCTGAGAACAGGTCTTTTACCTACTTGGCTAAGTTTATTCCTAGGTATCTTAATTTTTATTTATTTATTTTATCCTCAGCCGAGGATATTTTTCCATTTATCTTCAAATAAAGTGGGAGGAAGGGAGGGAGGGAGAGAGACGAACAGAGACAAACATCGATGTGAGAGACACACAGTGATTGGTTGCCTCCCATATGACCCAGACCAGGCCTGGGGATGAGCCACCATAACTGAGGTACATGCTCTTGATCGGAATTGAACACATGACTCATCAGTCTGCAAGCTGACCCTCTAACTGCTGAGTCAAACCAGCCTGGGCTATCTTAAATTTTTTTGATGCAATGGCAAGTAGGATTTTTTTTTTAGTTTCTCTTTCTGACTGTTCATTATTGATGTATAAAAATGCCATTGATTTCTGGATGTTAATTTTGTATCCTCCTACTTTGCCAAATTTATTTATTAAATCTAGTAGTTTTTTTGGTGGTCTTCAGGATTTTCTATGTACAATATCATGTTATCTGTGAATAATGACAGTTTCACTTCCTCCTTTCCAATTTGGATGTCTTTTATTTTTTCTTCTTCTCTGATCATTGTGGCTAAGACTTAGTACTATGTTGAATAAGAGTGGCAAAAGCGGACATCCCGGTCTTGTTCCTGTTCTTAAAGGAAAAGCTTTTATTTTTTTGCCCAGTCAGTATGATGTTGGCTGTAGGTTTTTCATATACGGGCTCTATTATGCTGAGGTATGAGCCATCTGTTCCCACTTTGCTGAGCATTTTTATCAAAAATGGGTGTTGCATTTTGTCAAATGCTTTCCAGCATCATATGATTTTCATCTTTCATTTTGTTTATATGGTGTATCACATTTATTGATTTGCAAATATTGCATCCCTGGGATAAATCCCACTTGGTCGTGGTGAATAATTTTTTTAAATATATTACTGAATCTGATTTGCTACTATTTTGTTGAGGATTTTAGTGTCTATGTTCATCAGGGATATCAGCCTGTAATTTTCTTTCTTTGTGGTGTCTTTAGTTTTGGAATTAGGATTATGCTGGCCTCATAAAAAGATCTTGGAAGTCTTTCTTCTTGAATTTTTTTTGGAACAGTTTGAGGAAAATAGGTGTTAGTTCTTCTTTGAATGTTCAGTAGAACTCCCCTGTGAAGCCTTCCGGACCAGGGTTTTTGTTTAATGGGAGTTTATTGATTACTGCTTCAATTTCTTTGTTTTTTGTTTTTTTTTATCCTCACCTGAGGATATTTTTCCACTTTTTGTACAGATAGAGTGGGAGGGAAAGAGAGGAAGGGAGAGAGAGAGAGAAACATCGATGTGAAGGGACACATCGAGTGGCTGCCACCCGCACGACCAACCAGGGCCGGGGACAAACTGCAACCGAAGTACGTGCCCTTAGCGGGAACCGAACCCGGGTCTCTCCGGACCGCAGGTCGACGCTTTAACTGCTGAGCCAAACTGGCCAGGGCAACTGCTTTAATTTCTTTAGTTGTTATTGGTCTGTTCAGGTTTTCTGACTTTCTGTTTGAGTTTTGGAAGACTGCATGATTCTTGGAATTTGTCCAATTTGCCTAGGTTTTCCAATTTGTTGGCATATAATTGTTCAGAGTATTTTCTTACAATCATTTGTATTTCTGTGGTGTCAGTTGTTACTTCACCTCTTTCATTTCGGATATTATTTATTTGAGTCCTCTCTTTCTGCTTCTTGGTGAGTCTGGCTAAAGATTGAGCAATCTTGTTTATCATTTCAAAGAACCAGTTTTTGGTTTCATTAATCTTTTGTATTATCTTCTTGGCCTCTATGTCATTTATTTCTGCTCTGATCTTTATTATTTCTTTCCTTCTACTAACTCTGTGTTTTTCTTTTTGTTCTCTTTCTAAATCTTTAAGTTGTGGAGTTAGATAATTTAATAGAAATTTTTCTTCTTTCTTATGTTAGGCCTGTAATGCTATGAACTTCCCTCTCAGGACTGCTTTTGCTGTGTCCTATAGATTTTGTGGTGTTGTGCATTCATTTTCATTAGTTTCCAGGAAGTTTTTTATTTCTTTATCTAATTGGTAACCCATTCATTGTTTAATGACATGCTATTTAGCCTCCATGTGTTTGAATGTTTTTATTATAATTGATTTCCAGTTTCATGCCATTGTGATCTGAGAAGATGCTTGATATGATTTCAAACTTCTTGAACTTGTAGAGACTTAGTTTGTGTCCTAACATGTGGTCTATCTTTGAGAATGTCCTTTGTGTACTTGAGAAGAATGTATATTTTTCAACTTTGTGGTGAAATATTCTGTAAATATCAATGAAATACAGTTGACCTAGTGCATCATTTAGGGTTTGTTTCCTTAATTTTTGTCTAGAAGATGTATCCAGTGATATCAATGGGGTCTTAAAGTCCCCTGTTATGATTGTATTGCTGTGTATCTCTCCCTTGAAGTCCTCCAGAAATTTTTTGATAAATTTTGGTGCTTCTATATTGGGCGCATATATGTTTATTATTATTTTTTAAATATACTTAAAAAATCATCTTGGGGGGGGCATTGATATGAGAGAGATACATCGATCGGTTGCCTCCTGCATGCACCCTGACTGAGAATTGAACCTGCAATCGGGGTACATATCCTGACCAGGAATTGAATCTGAGACCTTCTGGTGCACAGGAAGATGCCTGAACCAACTGAGCCACACTGGTCAGTGCACTCTTATTCTTTTCATAAGCTCCTTCTTGCTTCTCAGCCTGTTAATCTATTTAGCTTCATGTTTACTAGTAATTCACAAAAGAATGAGCAAAATGTAGTATAATGTAAAATATAATCTGAAAACAACAGAGCTTTTTATATTAAAAGGCTTAAGAGAAACCCATTTAAACAAAATAATGGAACTCTTTTTGTCTTAAAAAAATAAACCAATACCTCAAAAAATTAAAAATTGAACTTCCATTTGACCCAATGATCCCACTTCTAGGAATATACCCTAAGAAGCCTGAAACACCAATCAGGAAGAATATATGTACCCCCATGTTCATAGCAGCACTATTTACAATAGCTAAGATCTGGAAACAGCCCAACTGTCCATCAGTAGACGAATGGATAAAAAAGCTGTGGTACATATACACAATGGAATACTATGCAGCTGTAAGAAAGAAAGATCTCTTATCCTTTGAGACGACATGGAGGGACCTGGAAAGTATTATCCTAAGTGAAATAAGCAGAAAAAGACAAATACCACATGATCTCACTTATATACGGAATATAATGAACATAACAGTCTGAGGAATACAGTAGACACAGAAACATGGAAGTAGGGTACAGACTGACATCCCTCAGAAGAGGGGGTGGGGGAGTGGGAAGAGATAAACCACAGAACTTATATGCATGTATGCATGACCAATGGACATGGACAACTAAGCCGGGGAGGGGACGGGGCGGGGGTGGGTTGGGGAGGGGGGTGCCAATGGGGTAAAAAAGGTGAAATATCTGTAACAAAAATAAATAAATAAATAAATAATTAAAAAAAGAAAGAAATAACTACTCAAATACAAAAAAATAAAATAAAATTATTTGAATCTGAAAAAAAAAAAATAAACCAAGAGTGATAGAAAAATCCAAGTTGTATGAATCTCAACGTATAGTAATGAAGGAATTAGGAGATTATATCAACAAATAATTGAGCTCACTGTAAGTTTGAACCTCTATGTTCTTTGTTGGGGTCCAATTTCATTATTTAATATATTTTCCTACTTCACAGCAAAGGATATTTTCTATTACATTCTAGATTTTCTAATGTTCTAATATTTTGTAGAAAAATGCTATGTTGTAAAACTAATTTTGATTAAGAAAATAATAGGCAGATGTTAACTGGTACCTGATAATATTTTATATTATTTGTTTTTAGAGAAATGTTAATTCCTGTGTGTTCTCTTTCTACTTTAGGCCAATTTGCGTCAGAAAGTAACTCATTCGGTACAGACTGATCTTAGTCACATGAGAAGAGAAAATTATTCGCAAGTGTATCCGACAAGGAACGCTGCCACGCAGTCCATGAGGGAAGGCAGCACTGCCGTGCCCCGGCCTCAGATTTACATAGCTGGTCTCCGCGGTGGGCAGACCAAAACCACATACGGGGTCAAGGTGAACCTCACTAGAGCTGTTGATGAAACCTAGTTAGAGACCATATTTTAAAAGTAGTTACCACCAAACTATGAACAATGGCAAAAATTTAAAAGTATTCTTGCATCCATGAAATTTAGCTAATGGTGTGGTGCTGGCGCATTCATTGGTTGTGTGGATTTTTTTGGAAAAACTAACAGTGGTTTTCTGTGACACATTTTTCATTCTATTAAAATTGAAAAGTAAAACTGGATTCATTCATTTTTTGTTGTTGTTAGAAAAAGTTAGGCAGCCCTGGCCGGTTTGGCTCAGCAGTTGGAGCGTCGACCTGCAGACCAGAGAGTCCTGGATTCAGTTCCCGCTAAGGGCATGTACCAAAAAAAAAAAAAGAAAGAAAGAAAAAGTTAGGCAGCATTAAGACTGAAATTGTGATGCCATTTAGATATTAATATAATATTATTATGCCTAGGATAGAAGTTTATTTCTACAATCATATTTAGTGTTAAACATTAAAAATTTTAAATCTAGTTAATATTTTCAGCCTCATTAGCTGTTCAATGTTAACACAGATTAAATTGATGTACAGTTATCCCCCTTTTTTGCCAGTTCACTTTCCACTGTTTCAGTGACACTCTGTCAATCATGATCCAAAAATATTTATTAGAAAATTCAGAAATAAAAAGTAAGTCTTAAATTGTATGCCACTCCAAGTAGCATGATGAAATCTTATGCCGTCCTCCTCCATCCCACCCGGATATGCATCAGTCCTTTGTCCAGCGTAGCCTCACTGTACCTACAGTTCAATAAGATATTTTGAGAGAAAGGGAGACCACATTGACATGACTTTTATTATAGTGTATTGTTATAATCATTTTATTACTAGTTATTGTTATTAATCTCTCACTGTGCCTAATTTATAAATTAAACTTTATTATTGGTGGTATGTATAGAAAAAACAAAGTATATAGAGAGATCAGTACTATCCTCGGTTTCGGACATCCTCTGGGAATGCTGGACCGCATCCCCTGAGGATAAGGGGCAGGGACTACAGTATAGCCAAACCTCGCTATTGGGAACAATTAGAGCAAAGGTCCACATGATATTTTTTAGCCTGAAAATTTTACATAAAATCTGGATTTCTGGACCTGTGAAAAAAATAATAAAATTATCTGGCAACACTTGGCTACCATTCCTGTAAGTAGTAGCTGTGCCCTTTAACAGGGCAGGCACTTCTAGTTCCAATTCCTGCTGTCCTACAGGTCTCCCACTTCTTTGCCTTGTTTGCTTGACCCCTTGGGCAGTTGTGCTTAGGTCCTCTGTGAATTACTGATAGATAAATTTTAGAGCTGTCATGTTATTGTCTTACATACTTCTAATATCAACTCATAGATAATAAAGACTTCCAGGTGGAGGGACTGTTAAATCTGCTTTAATAACTGAAGGGTCATTTATCTTTAGCATATTATTTTCTACCTAAGTGACTTTTACTAAGTCACTTAGTATAATTTGTTTTCTATGTAGGTTAAACGTTATTTACAATATAATATGCTTCAAAATCCATTTTCCACAGATTTTATAAAAGTAAACTGCAAACAGATCTACTTCTAAGTTTTCATGATTTTCATACCTGTAGTTTAAAAATGATGTTAAAGATAGTTGGCTGGCTGTTGAGGCAAGTCTGGGGTCAGGGGCCAGGGGGAGGGATCTGTACCTGAAGGAGTTGGGATGGTATAGCTAATACTAAACTTTTTACAAATATAGGAATTTGACTTTATCTGTTCTATCCACTCTCATTCAATTCTGCAAGAGTCCTAAACACAGAAAAGAATGATAAGCCACAGCGTGAGGTTGTAACATTAAGGCTGAAAGTTAAATTGCCAAGTGAATAAAAATACAATTTGAAAAGCTAAATGTAATATTAGAAAGTTTCCTGGTCAGTACAACAAGTCAGAATGAGGAGAGCTACATCAAATGGTAAACAAGCTGTATCCTCAGATGTGTTTCTCCCTCTGTGTATTTCCTTCTGTGGTCAAAGGCATCACCATCGAACATGAATGAAAACTGTCCTGACTGTACTCTCACAGTCCCTACATCATCAAGCCCTGTTGATTTGGCTTGAATTGTCTTTGGGATTTGTGTCTTCCTATTCTCACTGCTGTAGGACTTAGTCCTACTACCTGATTCATTGGCATAATTTTTCTAACACATAAATCTGATCATATTACCCAGCTCCCTTCCCTCAACCTCCACTTCCCTTGCTTAAAAACCTACCAAGAATGTTCTCCATTACCTAAGAGATAAAGTAAAAACTCCTTCACCTTTTCAAAGTATATCCATTTATCTTCCAGTTTCATTTTCTATCCCTCTCATGCAGTCTGCACACATCATATATATTAAGCAGATTGAACCACAACTTTTCGAAAATGTCATGGTCTTTAACACCACAACTCTCTCCTCTTGCTTTTCACTCTGTAACCTGGAATATACTCTACAGACACCCTATGATATTGTGTTTGTCCTCAAACAGCCTGATTGGATTTTACTTTTTCAGGGACAGTTTTCACTATTACCTTTAAGAGAATTAATTGCTTCTTCCTTTGGGTTTTCACTAGATTTTATCTATACTCTTTATTTATCTAATGTTTTATTCCCTTAACCCTCCTCCCCTTTGGCAACCATCAGCTTGTTCTCTATATCTTTGGACCTGTTTCTGTTTTGTTATGTTTATTCATTTACTTCACTTTTTTTTTAGGTTCCACATATGAGACCTTGTCTTTTGCTGTCTGACTTATGTTACTTAGCATAATAGCATCTATATCCATCCATGTTGTTGCAAATGTCAGGATTTCATTCTTTTGTATTGCAGAATATATATATATATACACACACACACAAACACATATCTCACTTGCATTTTCTTTATCCATTTATTTATTGATGGACATCTAAGGTGCTTCCATATATCCATATCTTGGCTATTACTACTAATGCTGCAGTGAACATAGGGATGCATATATCTTTTTGAATTAATATTTTTGTTTTCTTTGGATAAATACTCAGGAGTGAAATTGATGAATCATATGGCAGATCTATTTTAAATTTTTGAGGAATTATTGAACTGTTTTCCATAGTGGCTGCACTATTTTACAATTCCACCAACAGTGCACGAGGGGTCCCTTTTCTCCACATCCTCACCAACAGTTGCTGTTTGTTGATTTATTGAGGAAAGCCATTCTGACAGGTGTGGGGTGATATCTCATTGTGGTTTTAATTTGCATTTCCCTGATGATAAATGAAGTTGAGCATCTTTTCATATGTCTGTTGTTCATTTGTATGTACTCTTGGGAGAAATGTCTATTTAGATCTAGTGCCCATTTTTTAAATTAGATTTTTTTGGTGTTAGGTTGTATGAATTTTTTATGTATTTTGGGTCTTAACCCTTTATCAGATGTATCATTTGTGAATATTTTCTCCCATTCAGTGGGTTTTCTTTTCATTTTTAAAAAATATATATATTTATTTTTATTTTATTTTATTTTGGTACGTGCCCCTAGCGGGAACCAGACCTGGGACTCTCTGGTCCGCAGGCCAACGCTCCAACCGCTGAGCCAAACTAGCCAGGGCTGTCTTTTCATTTTGTTGATGGTTTCCTTTGCTGTGAAAAACCTTTTTAGTTTGATGTAGACCTATTTGTTTATTTTTCTTTTGTTTCCCTTCTCGAGGAGATATAGCCAATATTTATACTCTCATAGCACTAAAGTAAATACATGTGTTCATCTGTATTCTCCCTGTTAGATTACATTCCTTGAGATTTTAACTGTGTTTTAGTCATTTTTATATTTGTGGCATTTATACAGTATCTTGTTGTACAACTGAATAGAAAAAAAAAGAATGAATAAAAGGACAAACAACTGGAAGCAGGGTATTTATCCACTCAGTGATTATTTGAACAGTCAAGATGGGAATTAATAAGGAGTTTGGCAACAAAGTGCTTATTGGAAAGGAAGACAGAGGAAACAAAGCGGGGAAAAGGAGATTATTTTGGGTAAGTAGTGGGAAATAAAGTTAGATAAGTAGGGTTGGTATAGCTTTTGCAGATTTTGAAAGCCAGGCAGAGGAACATGTTGCCTTCCTGTAATACAATATTAGAAGAACACTGCATTTGCTTGAACAGAAGATTGATTTGGGGAGGGTGGTACTGGAGTTGGGGAGATGGCTGCAAGACCCAGGGCATAAGGTAATGGATGACACGAAGGACCAAATGTGAGATTTAGGGAATGCAATATAACCTCCAGGAAAGGGAAGGGGAAACATCAACATATGACCTCAGGGTTTCTGCCTTACGGGACCAATAATTAGGAAAAGGAACTGGTTGATCAAAAAAGGTAAGGTGTTTAGACTAGAATATTTGCATTTAGGGGATGCCAAAAATAGTAATTTGAGCTGGAAAAAGATGGTTTGGGAGATCAACCCCCAGGGAATAGGGATGGAATGAGGAGGAAGAGACAAGACAGAGAAGCAGAAGAATGGAAAAAGACATAAAGGGATCTCTGTGGTCACAGAAGGAAAAAGTAGGCCTACTCCTTACTAGTTGTGTTACTTAATGTCATTTGGCTGCAGTTTTGTCATCATAAAAACTGAGACAGTAGTAATTCCCAGCAGGTTGTCAAGGGGATTAAATGAGTTAACCCATGTGAAGCAATTAGATGGTAAGTAAGGGCTTTGTCAGTGCTGACCAAGGGAAGAGAAACTCCATTGCCTCATTCTATTGTACTCCCACCCTCGTTTTTCTCAGTTTTTATTATCTAGTTCTCACTTAGTGCTTAGAATAATTCTTGGAATATTATGGCTTTCTGTAAATGTCTGATGACAAAAGAATGAAGAATAAGAAAAGGTCAATGGAGTAGGCAACTGCTGAGCTCTGTTTTAATAGACTTGGCTTGAGTGGAAATGAGATTTTAGCAAGTTAAGCAGAAAGTGGTAGAAATAAATACAGACTACATGTCAGTGACTGGCAGGAAAAGAAAAATGAGATGTAAGCACAAAAAAAAGCAGAGACAAGGGAGAGTTATGCTCCAATAAGGGATATTTAGATATTGATAATTATTATTCATGTTTTAGTATCCTAGTCCAGTCACTGAGATTTACATTGTCTCCTTGTATTTTTTTCTCTTTCAATTATAAAATGCAACAATTCTTCTGGCTTGTCTTCAGTAATATTACACCATAGGGAAGAATTGTTCTAAAATAACAATAACCTAACAAATTGGTTTTGTATGTTTTTCTCAACAGAATGAGAGTAATATATTTAAATTGTCATGGAAACAATTATGTTGAGGTGTCTGCATTTTTCTACATGTTCCTTATGGTTAATGGTTTACTATACTTTAAAACTTAGCACTTTTAATATTCTATTAATATAACTACCATATTTGAATGTAACTGTAACCTCCTCCCTAAGCCTTTTGGTATTTGCTTACTGCCCAGCCTTTTTGTTTAAGTTCACTCTTCTACTTTATTACCAATGGATATAGTACTAGGTTTCCTTTTATACATTTCACTGAGACTATGCTAGCTCTCATGCCTGAGCAGAGATAGAAGTGAGTAGAGTATGAAGGTGAATACTGCAGCTGGGTTGTGACAATCAGGAATATCATTAGGCTCTCAAATGACAATAGAAATAATAGCTGCTTGAGGTACTGCAAGCTTAGCTCATTATCAGACAGTTTACCTTGTGGTTCACATATTTAAGATTGATGCATCTTGTGCTAACCAGTAATGTATAGAAAGCTAGGCTTACATAAAAGAAATACATTAAGCCATTATTTTCTCCTCCAAAAAATCAGGATAATTCAGAATGGGAAAGGAAAAATTAGTTCAAACTAAAAATGTAAATATCTGCTTGGCGAGGATAACAGAAAAGCCAGCTGTAAAGTTAACAGGAAATAATATTTCTCCCAAGGATATGATGTAAAGTATTAATAACAACCCTCTCTTTTGAGTGTCTCCTTTCTAACTCACTGACCAATTTTGGTTCTCTACAATCATACATGACTAGGAACCTTGCTGTTGAAATTATATCATTAAGAATGAAACACTTGGCCAGTTTGGCTCAGTGGTTGAGAGTGTCAGCCTTCAGACCAGAGAGTTCCAGGTTCGGTTCCCACTAGGGGCATGTACCATAAAAAAAGAAAAAAAGAAAAAGAATGAAACACTCTGCTTTAGCTGGGAGGATTTAAATCACCTTGACACAAAGAAGCAACATCCATTTCCAATGTAGGTGTAAAGCCTTCAATTAAGGGGCTCCTGAATACAACAATCATCTACGGTAACTTTGTAGTTCCCAAGAAACAGGATCCCAAGACTATTCTGCAGTCCAGAGCTGATGCTGACCTCATTAAAGGAAGCAGTGAGCTTTTAAAAAAAATTTACTTAAGTCCATTTTTCCTCTAAATTCTATAAGTTTACTCCTTCATTTATTGAAATGTCCCACGGTTCCTCTGGTGTGCAGTTTCCTTCACTGGAATGGGTCAAAAATCCTCTATTTGACTATAGGTTTTGTCTCCGGTGGTCTTGGGCTGATCAGATTAGGAC
Source organism: Molossus molossus (assembly GCF_014108415.1). NCBI lineage: Eukaryota > Metazoa > Chordata > Mammalia > Chiroptera > Molossidae > Molossus > Molossus molossus. Next base: position 64,955,419 of record NW_023425402.1, on the reverse strand, counting down.
AAGAGGCATCAAAATCTAGTCCAGGTTCATGTAAACGGAGTAGAAAGTCTTTGTGGGTATTGCAAATTTATAAGAAAAGTGGGGTTCAGCAGCATGAGATGTTGAGTCAGAAATGCCACAAAAATGGCCTGACAGCATTTTACCCACCACTCTAATTGTGATCAGTGTGTGTGTAATACTATTCTCCACCAGAAGGAGCCATATATTTCCTTGAAGTATAGTGGATTCCAGGACCTAGGGCACAGAAAAGTCAAGATTGTCCTGGAACCTCTTGTTGCTAGAAATAAAAAATAAATTCTTCAAAAATACTGTGCAGGCGTAAAGAAAGGAGTAGGCTTACAAGGGCCAGATTGAGGTTCTTGGAGCATCAAAAGGAGAATAATTATAGTTAATTAAACTAAATTGAAACTATGATGATACTTCAAAATGGAAAGAGATAAACTGTACAAAGCATTAGTTGTAAAACAAAAGAATGAAGAATGTATGATAGAATATTTTAATTTTAAAAAGTAATTTCGCCCTAGCCGGTTTGGCTCAGTGGTTAGAGCGTTGGCCTGTGGTCCGAAGGGACCCGGGTTCGGTTCCCGCTAAGGGAATGTACCTCGGTTGCGGTTTGTCCCCGGCCCTGGCTGGGTCGTGCGGGTGGCGACCACTCGATGTGTCCCTTTCCCGTCGATGTTTCTCTCTGTCTCTCTTCCTCTCTCTCCCTCCCACTCTATCTGAACAAAAAATGGAAAAATGTCCTCGGGTGAGGATAAAAATAAAAAAAAAAGTAATTTCAAGTATACATATGTGGTTTTCATTTGTGTATGTATAAGAACACACACAGCAGGGAACTGAATAATTCTACAAGTGGGAACTGCACCAATTACAGGAAGAGGTGATTCACATACAACCAGGTAGAGGGAAGGTCCAACACTGTTCCAAAATGAGATTAATCAAATGTGTGACTCTACAAAGTCAACTGTGGTCTCCTAGGAGCCTCTCCTAATAGTAATGTGAGATGGCATGCAAAATTTTCCAATAATGTTAGTAGACTAGATGTATCTGTATGTATATCTAATGATAAGATAATAGTGTATAACATTAACCAGTCAAATCTCTTAAAGTCATTTTGGGAAATATTCTACAGAAGGTGTAGCCTGCTGGGCATCTCAGAATCTTGTACCGCTGTTTCTTTGAGGTATGAGGTACGTTTATAGTATTTTAACAAATCTATGTCTCTTGAAAGCTATTCATTTTTGCCAATAAGTGATTTATAACATTAGCAATTATTTTTTATAATTGGTATTGCTAATTAATATCCTCTATTGAAAGAGACGATTATAGAGGTTAAAGTAAATGCCTGTTGACATGTCTAATATTTTTGAAGCCCTTTTGTTGTGCGAGAATCATGTAGTTAGAATGTCTGGCTAGGTATATATAATCGATGTTAATTCTGGTGATAAGGACATGGGCACAAGACTTCTGAACAAAACATAATATAAATTATGTTAAGTTTAAATAAGCAGTAACAGCTTTGCGCAGTGGCATTATCGCAGCCATTGAGGTTTATCCCAGGCGCGATGATTGCTAATTGAAAATAAAAAATAAGCAGTAACAATGGAAGAGAATGAACGAGCTGGAAGTTACAACGTTGCCGAAAGTAGTTTCTGTTCGTTTATGACCTGTGGGAGTTTCTACAATAGTTTTGACAACCGTGAATCACTAAGTCTCACCGCAAATCCTTCTTTGCTGTCAAACGCCTTGGTGAGGACTACGATTCCCAGAAGGCAACGTTCCGCCCCAGACTGCGCGGCCTTAGGGAGTTGTAGTTTACAGAACGACGCCTTTCGATCGAGTTTTACGCACTTGTTAGCAAGGATTCGGGCGTAGGGTCCCCTCTTCCATCGCGTGGTCTCCTTTTCGGGAGTAGCACGTATTTCTGAGCTGAATCCGTGTGTCTGGTTGGCCGGGAAGCCAGCGGCCAGCCGGCCGGCAAGGCGCTCTAGGCCTTCGTCTCTATGACCACAGGAGGCGGTCCCGGGTGCTCCCCGCGGGCGCGGAGGGGCGCGCGTCAGTTCCGCGAGGGGCTGTCGGGGAAAGATGGCCGCGGCGAGAGGTGAGGCCGGGGCCGCTGGGACGGGGGAGCCCGCGGGGGGCGGTAATAGAAGAGCGTCAGCGCGTGTCGGCGCCTGTCGGCGCCCAGCACCCTCAGCGCCCGTGGGGCTCCGCGGCCAGGCTGAGGCGCCGGGCATAGGAGCTTGGGGTGCGCCGCTCCCGCTGAGTCCGCGCCGCCGCTTGTCTGGGAAGCGCGGGGCAGCCAGCCTCCCACTCCGCTGTCTTTCCCGTGGCGGTCTCTGCGTGGGACAGTCCGGCGGCTCCAGACCGCGTCGGCCTTAAGGAGCTGGTCGTGGGTGGGAACCAAATTCAGACAGGCCCCTGCTGCGGCGGCCCCAGAGCGGAGCCGGGCCCCAGCGAGAGCAGGACCGTGCGCCGTCTGGCCCAGGTCTGCGTGCCTGCGGTCTCAGACGCGCCTCCTGCCCCCGAGAGCCTCTGAGGCTCCAGGGCATGTTCAGGCGCAGAGCCTTCGCGGCGGTTGGTCCGTGCTGCAGCCAGTAAAAACATCTTTGGGGCTTCCAGGCGGCACTGAAACAGCAGCGAGATGGAGAAAGCAGTCGTTAACAGAGTTCCTCCCAAGCACAATCTTGTATATGGTTAGAAGGAGCACTGATAAATTGGGTGGAAGGTGAGGAGACCCACCACCTTCTTCGCAGGAATGGCACATTAGAGTGCTATTTAATGACTAATTGCCATTTCCTGAGGCTCAGGCTGAGTCTGATGAACACCCCAGCCCTTGTGATTTGCTGAAGAGGGTAAGTTAGGACCAGAGGCTGAATTTCTGGACGGTGGAGCAGTGGCTAGGAGAGGTTGGGTGACAACCGATTCTTTCTTCACCCTGACCCCGTAGAGCACATTGCTTCACCTCTGAATAAATGTTGAACAAATATTTAAAGAATATCATTTGCATGGGTGCCGAATTAATTTCCTGGTTGGGGAGTCTGCATTTAACATGTAAGCCCTGCCCAGGATTATTGTCTTTAGTGTCATATACTTCTTTTATGCATTCTCCCATTTCAAGCAAGTCCAACCTTAAGAGCCTTTTTTGTAACAACACAGAAAGTAAAGGAAAAAAAGAATTGTTTTGATAACTAACACAATGGAAACAGTAAGATTAATGGGTGAAACTTTAAAGGGGCCCAAGCCATTATATGAAATAGTTGTAACAATTATCGGTTTAGGCTATTGCCAGTACATATTTGTTGTGCTTTGGTCATATTATAAATCTTTTATGCCATCTAGAAATGTATACTCCTAACAAAATTGCAGTAGCCACAGCTTCCTGACATTCACAAAGGACTTATCTGGAACTTCCTAGATTTCCAAGTTCTTAGGTGTTACAAATAATGACCCCTCTAAAATACAGTAAAATATTACAACAAAAAAACTTAAGACTGTAAATTTCTTTTGGGGAACATTTTCTGCACAGAAAAATAATGTGTGGGAGCTAGTGGGAACTGTGTGAGAAACAAAACAATGCGGATGTGTTAATGTGCCAGTGTGCCAACTCAACAGTCAGTGTGGGCTCTGTTTACAGTTGTTGGCCTTGGGCACAATGTGAATGCTTAGAATTTACAGTGAATACATGACATGAACTTTTTAAATCAAAAGTTTTTTCTTTATTTATTTTAGAGAGAGGAAGGAAGAAGGAGAGAGAGATAGAATCACTGATGAGAGAGAACATCAATTGACTGCCTCCTCCAGCATGCCCCCACTGGGGATTGAGCCCACAATTGGGGCATGTGCCCAGACCGGGAATCGAACTGGCGACCTCTTGGTGCATGGGTCGACGCTCAACCACTGAGCCACACCAGCCGGGCCATAACATGAACTTTTGATTTTACCTTGAAAAAATTCAAATAGTTAATAATTGAAATTTCATACTGGAGAATTTGTGAATAGAGTGAAGAACTATTGTGATCTAATGTTAAACTGAAATTAGAGGAAATAATGCTTAAAAGCATTAAGTATATTTTTTTAAAGTTTATGTTTTTAAAATGGTATTCCATATCAAAGTCCTATATGTTTTACATGGTCTAAACTTATATATTTGCTCTTCCATTCAGATCAGTTGTTATTTTCAAGAATATAGTATATATTCCTATATAATCACTATGCAAATAGGTATACTTTCAAAGTCAATGGCAAGGATAACTATAGGTCACAAGATACTTGTAGGCTGTAAATATTTGGTTTAGTGTTTAAACATTCATTGTGTTGTTTTTGGGATAGTTTTCAGTTTGGCAGTCCTAACCTCTTTCATTTATGAAAGTGTTGATACTCTAGGACGTGGGTTGGCAATTTTTTTCTGTAAAGAACTGGATGTCATTACTAGTCAGTTCTGCTATTGTAGGGCCAAAAAGTAGTCATAGAAAATTTGGAAACAAATGAGCATGGCTGTATTCCAATAATGCTTTATTTATGGACACTGAAATTTGAATAGTATATAATTTTTTTTTTTTTTTTTAATCCTCACCTGAGGATATTTTTCCATTTTTTGTACGGATAGAGTGGGAGGGAGAGAGAGGAAGAGAGAGAGAGAAACATCGATGTGAAGGGACACATCGAGTGGCTGCCACCCGCACGACCAACCAGGGCCGGGGACAAACTGCAACCGAAGTACATGCCCTTAGCGGGAACCGAACCCGGGTCTCTCTCGACCGCAGGCCGACGCTCTAACCACTGAGCCAAACCGGCCAGGGCTATAATTTTTAGGTGTCAAAAAAGTGATTTTTAAAGTTTTTCCCCCAACTATTTAAAAATATAGAACTATTCTGAACTTGCAGGCTGAATAACAATGAGAGATGAGATGTAGTTTGCTCACCCCTGATCTAGAATATGGGAAGTGCTTTCTCCTTTACTGAGTAATTAAAGGTTATTGCTATTTATTTTTGAAGTAATATACTTTTCCCTCCCTTGTGTAGAATAGTTTTAGAACAAAGGGAGTATTGTAGCTAGTGATCTTCCCTTTATATAAACATTGCTATTTGGCTCCTCAGATCTTTTGGAAAGAAAGTTTAGGCAGATATAAGCTCTGTTTCTTCTGTTCTACCACATTAATATCTGATATAACTTTAAAAACTGTCTACAATTTACAAATAATTTAATTACTCCCAGGGAAATATTTATATTGAAGAACCTGTAACCTTGAAATTCCTGCTTATAGATATAAAGATAATTTATTTGAAACTCCTGGCTCATTTCCCTACCAAAGCCATGTTTGAATTGTGTTTAGGCTCCCAAAGCAATGAGCAAAAACGTACTTAGTGCAGTAGCAGCCCAGAGTCACTCCTGTCCATCTGATCTTCACCCAGTTGTCAAAGTATGGCCCACTGGCCAAATCCAGCCTGTCACTAGGTTTTATGGCCCATGAGCTAAGACTGGTTTTTACAGATGAACATTTGCAATTGATTTTCTAGAGCACTAATTCTGAAGACCAGTGAAGCAAAATGTTAACCGCTCAAAATAATTCCATTGTTCTCAATAGCAGACCTATATTATAAAACACTTTATTCAATTATTGTATCTTGAATTTGTCAAAAAAATTTGTTTTCTCTCTTGTACTTAAGTGCCCTGTATGATATCATGATATTCCTGATTTTACCTTGTAGGCTGAAAAGCTTAAAATATTTACTCTTTGCTCTTTATAGAAAAAATTTGCTGATCCTTGTGTAATCTGAGCCTGAAGATTTGGGAGGTTAAGGATGAGAGGTGGGAGGTTTGTATAAAGAAAGTAGAAATAGTTTGAGCCTTGTGTGATGGCAGTATCAGTGCTGGGCTGGGAGTAAAGAAGTATGAACTGAGGGAGACCTGGTACCCCAGTGCCTGGGGTTTTATTGAAGCTGTTGGACCCTGGTGCCTGAGTGATGGCTGCTGCTCACATGTACTTGCAAGCAGTTGTTAAATTGAGTGTTTATAAATTGTACATACCCTGCATTTCAAGTTTTATAGGTGTTTGTTCTTAATACTTTTTTTGAGTTATGATGTATTTTTCTCTATAATGCTATGAAATGGGAGTTTACATGATATGGTTTTTTATGATAAAGTTTTATATTAAGCTCCACTTTTATCACTCAATTATTCCTTTTGTTTTCTTTCTGCTGTCTTTAAATTTAGGATTATACATTGCTATAATTGTTTTCATCTTGCTTTCATGCTTTGCTTTCACAAGTTTGACTTATAAAGATATATAAAATAGGTGATTTATAACATCCCAAACTAGAGTCAGTCTTGCAATTGAGGCATTCCCAGGAGCAAAATCAGTGCCTAATGAGTAGATATTCAAAGTCAGCTGTGTCTTGTGTATGTATGTATGTTTATGTCCATGTAATTGGAAAGTGTTGTTTTGAAGTAACTTTTTAAATATGGGTTTAAAACATTTTGTGCTTGAAATTGGAAAGCACAGGTATAATGTTGATTAACTTATATATACATTAATATTGTCTACTAGATAATATCTTTGTTGCATCTATTTTCCAGAAAATGTCAGCTTATTATTCAAGTTATACTGTTTGACAGTGATGACCCTGGTGGCTGCAACTTATACCATAGCTTTAAGATACACAAGGACATCAGACAAAGAACTCTACTTTTCAACCACAGCCGTGTGCATCACAGAAGTTATAAAGTTATTGCTAAGTGTGGGAATTTTAGCTAAGTGAGTATAATTACTTATTAGTGTGTTAAATTATTTTTCCACTTAAGGTATTTTCATTATTAGGAAAAAATCAAGCTACAGTGTTATATGTTTGGTTGATCTAGAGCAGTGTTGCTCAACTTGGGGCAGTTTTGCTGCCCAGGAAATATTTATGGTTGTCCCACCCTGGGGGATGCTACTGGTATCTGGTGGGTAGACCAAGGATACTTCTAAACATCCGACGGTGCACAGGACAGCCTCCACAACAGAGGATTAGCCAGCTTCAAATATGAGTAATGCCAAGAAGTCAGAGGAACTCTGCTCTAAAGCAGGGGTTAACGAACCCTGGCCCATGAGCCAAATCCAGCTTGCTGCCTGTTTTTGTTGCAGCAGAGACTGTATGACTCACAAAGCCTAAACTATTTGCCATTTTGCCCTTATAGAAAAAAATTTGCTGACCTGTTTTAGAGGATTATGATGATGATAATAATTAACATGTCTTGAGTGTTTCCTGTGTTAAGTGCTAGGCACTGTGCTGTGTGCTCTTCGTTATCTCATTTAATCTTTATATTTTTAGGTAAGTACTATAATTACCCCTATTTCACGTGTATAGCATCTGAGGTCCTCAATATTACATATGTGGCAGCCCTGGGCTTTGAATCAGTAATATCATCCAAGAATCATTTTAGCTAAGGACAGCGTAAAGGAGAGTTAAGAATGGGGCTTTTGAATGAGACAGACCTAATTTTCATCCTACCCTCACTGGGATTATGACTTTACATATATTTCTTACCTCTCTAAGCTTTAGTTTCTTCATTTTTAATTGGAGAGGAAAATATATGGTTGTGAGAATTAAATAAAATTCTGTAGGAAATTGTTTGAGATTTATGATATGGGAACCTATCTGGGTCATGTGGGCAGGTGAGACTTCATACACGTTTCAAGATGTGAGTTGGTGAGAGTGGGGAACCAATGAGGAATAGCGTGTGTCATCGTTTAGGTAGAAAAAAAAACAGTTAAATTTCATTTAACAAATATTTATTAAGTGATTTCTATGTGACAGTTTTATAATAGGTGCTGAATGTACAGGTATGAATGAAACAAATATGGTTCCTGCTTGCATGAAACTTAGGTTTAGTGGAAGAGACAAAATCAGTAAACACACATATCATGTGGGAAAAAAAATATTGTAAACATGGCTTAGGGAGGGAGAAAATAGCAGAAAAATAACTTGAGGCCAGAAGGTGGAAAGCTTTAATATATTTCAGTTTAAAATTTATCTCATAGGCAGAAGTATTGTGGTATTCTAACTTGTTAGGTTGCAAGAAAGGTAAAATCTCAGACCTTTTCAGTTCCTTACTTTCCTAACAACAGGATTCATTGTTACTGATATTTAGTTTTCATTAAGGGATTCTTTATTTTGGATATCAGCTGACTGAGAGGCCTTATTGTACCTTTAAAAGGAAATGTTCCAAAGGTAAAGTCTCTATGTTTAAAACTTCAGAACAGTTTCCATATAACAACCTAAGAGTTCATAAATCAATAAAATCTTAAGGTCTAACTTCTTTTAAGACAAATACAGGGTTGTTGGAAGAAGAGGGACAGGGGAACACATTTCTTCTCTTTATTTCCTAACTTCCTTAGGGAGAAAAACATGTGACTCAGGATTGAAATAGGACTGTCAAGCATGAAATGAGCTATTTTGAACTGTAAGAACAAATCATGGTCCAGTTGTTTTGTGACTGTCAAAAATTTAAAACTAATGTGCAAAAAAAAGCAATGAGGCCTTTGGTGTAACTTAGCATTTGGGCTAGTCATCTGCCAACTCACCTGCATAGACTTTTTTGTTCTGTCGTGAAGTTTTTGGGTATGTAGTATTTCTTATTCTTCAGCTATTCAATGTCATGGGTATGGTCAGTTATAGTTTGTTTTGTGGAAACTTTTTAAAAAAATTATATTAAAAGCACAAAAATTTCTAAAATTCCCCAGACGATTCAGATAATGGTATTGAAATAACAAGTGTGGAAAACCAATTACTGTACTACATCAGCATCATCAATAATTAGTTGCTGTTTCTGTCACCAGCATAATGTAGAGGCTCACAAAAGAGGCTCTTTTGTGAACATTTACCTGCAAAGTACACAAAGACCACGGACAATCAGGAAAAATTAAACAATTATGATATACGTACAGAGTTTTGGTGGTTGGTATTTCACATTATGTGGCTAACAAGAATTTGGCTGTGAAGAAGAATCATTTAAAACATTTTAAACACAAGGAGTTTATAAGTGGAAAAAGTACTGGAAAAAATGTATAAAACATGAAAAGTGAAATACATTTGAAATTACTGGATTTTAGAGTGAATATGATTTTTATGGAGAAATATGTTGCCAAATTATGCACTTAAAACACATTGGTAGCAATTGAATAACTGCTATTCATAACAAAAAATGTATTTCTAGGAACAAAGAGTTTAAAGAGGGCATCTGTGAAAATGTTAATTTCCTGGAATGATGAAAGAGTGAAAGATAAAGGAGAATTATTTTAACTAATGAGGTCACAGATAGATTGGTAGCTACAAAATGAAATGGAAGAGTGTTGTGATTGCTTCTTCAGCTTCTTCAGCAATATGTGATGAAACAATTGATTTAATGAAGCTAAGGCACAGCTACTAGTTTGGGAAAGATACCCAGTGGAAGTGTTGAAAGTTGATTCTAGATCTTGAGATGACAGTTGGCTCGTAATAATTCACCTGAAGCAGTTTGGAATAGGGAAAAGATGAATAAAATAAATGGCCAGACTGAGTGGGCCACTAAGAGTGAATTGAATAGTGAAGAGTTGCAGCAAATTAAAAGCCAGGAACTTTACATGTGCCTTTTCTATTTTGTGGTGTGAAGTTTGCAACAAAGTAAAAGATTTTCCAGATATCCTCCATGCTGTCATTTCTTTGTACACATATTAAAATTGATAATTAAAAAAAATGGATCAAAGGCGAGTAGGATATTATATAGTTTGTCAAAAACACACGTTGGATGTCAGTGCTGTATTTGCTGTGATGGAGAAACTTCTAAATATCAGAAAATATTTGTTAATGGAAAAATTTTTTGAATTGATTTGTTACACACAGTTAAACAAAATTGATTTCATATTTGAATTTATATTTGTTTGAAAATTCTTTACCATATAGTGTTAAACTAAGTCTTTCCATAAAGCTAAAAACATGAGATTAGACTTTCTTAAAATCTTTGTTTTCATAGTAAGAGCGATAATTTTATCATCTGAGAGAAAGGGTAATTTCTGGATATATTGGAAATAACAAAAAGCTTAGAACTTGAAAAACCTCTTCAGAGAAGACAAGTAAGATGTACTTTTTTTTTTTTTTATTTATCCTCACCCGAGGACATTTTTCGATATTTTGTTCAGATAGAGTGAGAGGGAGAGAGAGAGAGAGAGAGAAACATCGACGTGAAAACGACACATCGAGTGGCTGCCACCCACACGACCCAACCAGGGCTGGGGACAAACTGCAACCAAGGTACATGCCCTTAGCGGGAACCGAACCCGGGTCTCTCCGGACCGCAGGCTGACGCTCTAACCGCTGAGCCAAACCGGCCAGGGCAAGATGTACTTTTTTTTTTTTATCCTCACCCGAGGACATTTTTCCATTTTTTGTTCAGGTAGAGTGGGAGGGAGAGAGAGGAACAGAGAGAGAGAGAGAGAAACATCGATGTGAAAGGAACACATCGAGTGGCTGCCACCCATACAACTGACCAGGGCCGGGGACAAACTGCAACCGAGGTACGCGCCCTTAGCGGGAACGAACCCGGGTCTCTCAGGACCGCAGGCCGACGCTCTAACCGCTGAGCCAAACCGGCCAGGGCAAGATGTACTTTTTGATGATTAAAATAATGCACTTTTCCCATATTCCAAGGAAAATAAAGTTAATGTAAAAATTAGATAATATATTACCAAATTTTGGTTTCAGGATTTTAGAGAACAACAGGAAAAGGGAAATAAACTGGAACTACTATTTAAATGGAAAAAACTATTGAAGTAAATTCTTATTCCCGTCTTCCCACTCTTTACCCCGTGATAAAGTATAACTTTACAGAGTTGATGCAAATATTATTGCAGAATTTTTCTGAACTATGCAAAGCTTGACCTCATGATAGACCAACCTGTTTGGCTGCTTACTTAGTATGGTCTCTGTAGTAATGCTCTTTGCTGAGTAATATGTTTAGTCTTGGCTAATTGTTAAGGTAAGTACATGTCATTTTATACTATGTGGAGATGGGGGCAGATACTCAGGAAATTATTTAAATTTGTAGTGTTGCTTATAAAGTTCACCTGGGATAGTCAGTTTCTTTCTCTTCTCTCCCCCTCCCCTCCCCTCCCCTCCCTCCCTCCCCTCCCCTCCCCTCCCCTCCCCTCCCCTCCCCTCCCTTCCTCTTCCTCATTGTTCCAGAAGTAAGCAATGTATTATTTAAGCAAATAATACATTGGTGATGTTAAGGATAAGTAGAGGATGCTGTAAGTATAACAGAGGGCCTTCATTTGAACTGGAGGGCTTTCCTTCTGAGGATGTTACATTTAAACCTAGACATGAAGATTGAGTAGAAGATAGGCAAGAAAAGAGCAGAGAGAAGTCCCTGAGTTTTAAAGAACAAATTAATGTGTCTGGAGTGTTGTGAGAGGGGAAGTGGTGGAGGAGAGGTCAGCAGGATATCAAGAGCAAGCCTATGGGCCTGTGAAGGATTTTGGATTTTATCTCAAGTGCATTAGGAAGCCATTGAATGGTTTAAATCAGGGACTAACTAACATGGCCCATTTTACTTTAAGAGTCACTTTAACCCTTTGAAGAGAATTGAATCAGAAGAGTGCAGGAGTTGGAGGTTAGGAAGCTTATTAAAGGCCAGAGATAATGATGAAGATAATGGATTTATGTTTTGGAAGTAGAATCTATAGGACATGGGTGATGGTTTGGATACACAGTTGATTCTTATTGTTTGCAATAGTTATAGTCTCTGAAGTCACCATGAACACTGAATTAGTGAATACTGAACTATTTCTTCTAGTGGAAATATAGGATTAGGTTCTGGTGAGCCTCTGGTTACAACATTTTTATCAATTGATCAACCTTCTTTATGTGTTTCTGTTTAAAGACACCTTATTTAATACATATTATTGATTCATCAGCATTGAACTCAGCCAACAACACTAGAACTCATGTCTGAATAAAGTTTATCTAATATGTACTTTCTCCATAAGGCATATTACAGCCTTCTTGCACTAAGGAACACTACACAGCACTTTTTAGCACTATTCTTGGGGGTCATTTAACAGCAAAATCACCAAAAAAAAAAAAAAAAGTTACAAAAATGTAAAAAAATTTGGCACTAAATAGACTGCTTGTTTATAGTATGAAAGCTGAAATAAGTCAGAATGTTGCCTTTTTTTTTTACCTCAGCAGGAAATGTGAGAGCATCAGGCAACTCAGTTTTTGCAGCTCTGTGCATTTCTCCCGATGAATGAAAGTGCTGCGAGGATTGATTTTGGAATTACAAATACATTTTAGCAAATTGACAGATTCTCACATAGAATCCATGACTAATGAGGATCAACTACAGTAGATGAGGGGAAGAGGTGTCCAGAATCATATCCATCTTTCTTTGTAGAGCAGAGTAGGTAGGTAGAGGTGTGGGGTTTTTTTTTTTTTTTTTTTTTTGAGACAGAAAGAAAAACAGCTTTGAGGGAAGGGGAGATCAGTTGTTAACTTGAGATAGGTATAGTGTAAAGTATTAATGCCTTTGAAGCATCCTAGTGGGCATGGAGAATAGGCAGTTAAATTAATGGGTCTTGAACACAGAAGAGAGGTCTGGGCTAGAGAAATAAATGTGGGAGTCCTTATCACATGAAAGTATTTAATCCTGAGAATAGAAGTTGTTTAAAGAGCGATCTTGTAAAAGTATTCTCATTTTCAGTGTCCTGTGACTCCATATACCTAAAAGATTATTGTTTTCTGGACAGTATAACCAGAAACCACAGATATAAAAAGGACACACAATAATAGTTGCAGTATGTTTAGACAAATGGAAGTCAGTTTGTTTAAGAAATAACAGTCTGATCTGAGGCAGTGTCCAAGAATTTTGTAAGAGTTAAATTAAGCAGGCTAGGGTAAGTATAACTTCACGCAAGTGCCCAAATTAGGCAAATTAGAATCTTCATTTCCCAAGATCTTAAGCAGAGGCAGTTGTAGCTCCAGGGATGCTGGTGAGCTTTTCGAGATCTGAGGTCTAGTTACTCATCTCTTGTGTGAGAACTTGGAGCCTGAAAAGGGACAGATTAATGTAATCTTTGGCTAATGAATTTGCCTAACCAAATGTAACAGTAAGGTTCCAGACCCATGTTTTATTTTTATTTATTTATTTAAAAAAATTTTTTTCCCTTTATTGAGAGAGAGAGGAAGTGAGAGGGAGAGAGAGAGAAACATCGATGAGAGAGAACATTGATTGGCCGCCTCCTGCATGCCCCCCTCTGGGGATCTGGCCCACCACCTGGGTATGTGTCCTGACCAGGAATCAAACTGGTGACCTTTTGGTGCATGGGTCGGTGCTCAACCATTGAGCCACACCGGCCACCCTCCAGACCCATGTTTTAAATGAAAGGCCAGTCTCTGTCAGGGCTGGAGGTGGTATGGAGTTTCTAAACCTAGGTAATCCTATTTGGACAGAACTCACAATGGCGATCTAGGTCAGATGGCTAAGACCCATTCTCTTTGGTCCTTTATCTTTACTCCCTTCCCTGGGGTAGGAGTAGCAGGATTGCATCCCTGCTGCAATCACATTATCAGATTGTAAAACCTTTCTTTGTAGGTTGAAGGGTATCGCTGGCTTGTGAAAACACTGCTAGGTGATCATTTTAATCACAAAACTTTTCTTTGCCCTACTTATTTATATTTTAAAAAGAAGTTATTAAAAAATTATAAACAGAAATGACTTTAAAATCTTCTCCCTGATGTGTTTAGGAGTTTTAGCTTTAAGAAGAGACACAGACTTACTTCAGTGAGGAGTGCCAGATACATATTGGGGCAACAAAGATCGTGGACTTCATTTATATTTCTTCAGAAAATGTAGAAACACCTCTTTCAGGTGTGATGAAAGAACAGAAAGCAGGGAAATGTATACCGTGGTGAGGTCTCCAAGAAAACTGGGCAATAAATTATGAGGAAAATGCTTAAAATATATCATTGCTATAATATGTAATGTTCTAAGTTAAAAGTGTCTTAGAAAAACCAGAGAATAGTGGGGGGTTTTTTTTTGAGTTATTGTGAAAAACAGGTTTTGAAAACCTAATGAGCAGATAGATATATAACTTCTTTTTTTTTTTTTTTTTTTTTTTTTTTTAGAAAGCAAGTAACTACACTCTAGGATACCAATTGTCAATCACTGTCAAAATGTGTTATGTAAAGTGCCAAACATCCTCTTTTAAGATCGCAGCAACTCAATTAGCTGCCTTCAGACATTCAGGACTGTTGCTATTGAGAATGGCAGGCTGCCAGAGTGATGGTGTTAAGAAAATGTTCTTTCCCTGCCCCCTCTTAAAAGCAGGTGAGGGACACATACAGGTAAATACAGCTGATTTTAATTTCATTCTCATACCTCTATATTAGCTGTAGCTATTATTTCATCTTCTGTGATGAGAAACCTTAGGCTGAAGGAAGTTGTAATTTGCCAAAAGTACCTAGAAAGTGATGGCAGTACTTACTTGGCAGGGGGAGTACCATGATCATAGAAAGTGATGGCAGTACTTACTTGGCAGGGGGAGTACCATGATCATAGAAAGTGATGGCAGTGATAGGATTAGAAGACAAGTGCCCTGGTTGCTAATGAAATAAGCAGTTTTTTTTTTATTAACTAGGACAAAGGTAAACAGCACTGTTCGATATTTCAATAATTTTGTGATTTTACTTTTTCTCTTATTTTAAGTTTTTATTCCAAGATGTTAACATTTTACCATGTATATTTTATATTCTTTTTATGTATGTATTTGTATGTGTGTGTATAATTTTCTTTGAACTGTTTTATACAAGGTGCCCATTTGTCTCAATTCTTTAGGGCGTATTTCCTAAAAACAGGACATTCTTTTTGTTGTTGTTGTTATCCTCATCCGAGGACATTTTTCCATTTTTGTTCAGATAGAGTGGGAAGGAGAGAGAGGAAGAGAGAGAGGAAGAGAAAAACATCGATGTGAAAGGGACACATCCAGTGGCTGCCTCCTGCACGACCCCAACCACGGCCAAGGATGAATCGCAACCAAGGTACGTACCCTTGACTGGAATCGAACCTGTGACTCATTGGTCCACAGGCTGACGCTCTAACCACGAAGCAAAACCGGCCAGGGCAGGACATTCTTACATAATCACAAAATATTGACATTGAGACTTCAGTATTGATACAATACTATTATCTAATTCATGGACCTTAGATAACTTTGCCAATTGCCCACTAATGTCCTTTAATAGTAAAATAATCATACTTTACATCCAGTTGTCTTATCTGTAGCTCCCTTTAATCTAGAAGAGTTCCTCCATTTTTTTGTTTTAATTTTTTTTCTTTATTGATTTTAGAGAGGAAGGGAGAGGGAGAGACAGAAACATCAATGAGATAGAACACTGATTGGCTGCCTCCTGCATGTCCCCCACTGGGAATTAGGTGCCCTGGGAATCGAACTGGCGACCTCCTCTGAGCCACACCAGCCGGGCTTTCCATCTTTTTTTCATGTCAAGATGTTCAAAACATTTTTATACTTTCCCTGCCCCAACTCTGAAATCATACATTTCTCCAAGAAGCCTTGAAACATTCTTTTTTTCCAGGATGGTATTTACAAACCAGAATCTAGACACTAGGTGTGCTCATTGCTACTGGGGTATCATTGCTTCTAGGCCTTTTTACCAGACAGAGCTAGGAAATATATTTATGTGCATTATACACACCTATCTATGTATGAGTATACAGTTATCTCTCGCCACTTCGCACTTCGAGTTTCGTGGCTTCACTTTATCACGTTTTTTTTCAAATACTATACTACATATACTATATTTGAAAACCCCATGAAAGAGTGAGGTCACGAAACTCGAAGCGCGAAGTGGCGAGGGATGACTGTATATAAACAAAGAATCTTACTTCGCGGAAATTCCTATTAACCGTGATAAATGAGGGCCGACTGTGTGTGTGTGTGCATGCATATACATATATACACACACAAACACATATACATGTATATATATATATATATATATATATGAGTTACATATTGTTTGATACCTATAATTCTGAGCCAACACCAGAGTTGATTTCAACCTTCCCTTTTTTCACATTTGTTCCCTTCTTCAGTGGTGATGAGTCTGGCTCCCATTATCCTCAAGTTATTTACTTTTTTGCTCTATCCTAGAATGCATAAGTAGATTCAGAATTTTTGATGTACAGCTATGAAAAAACAAATCTAACTGAAGTTCAGTATTTGTATATAGTTCTTTTTGCCTTTAGTTTTAGAGCATATAGCAAAAAGACTGGAATACTTGGGTCATTCTTTTTCTACTTCAGTGTAATTTTGTAATTTAAAAAACTAATGGGCTTTTTTGAGTTTCTTAGTAATTAATTTTGGGTTTTCCCATTCTTGTTGATTTTACTTATAATTTCCAGTGATTTTTGGAATGCAAAATTATATTTATTTCAATGAGAAGTTAAGTTAGAACTGCAAGAAAAGGGAATGTGGGGAAGAATGAAGGGATGACTACTTTGATAAATAAAGTTTCAGGTTTACGTGGTCTAATGGGTGAGTTTTAGTAATATGCACTGTGTGTATATATACACAATACACACTAACGCCACTTTTTCACTTAATGTTTTATCTTAGAGATTGTTCCATGTCAGTATATAGAAATTTGGATCATTCTTTTTGAGAGCTGCATGGTATTGCATTATGTGGATATATAATATATACCAGTCTCAGTTGATGGGCATTGGGCTGTTTCCAGTCTTCTGTGAAGATGAAATCATCATCCTTTTACATACACTGTTGTGCACATGTAATGATTACATCAGATCACTTTTAAAAAATGTTTTTATTGATTTTTTAAGAAAGAGAGGAAGAGAGAGAGAGACAGAAATATCAGTGTGAGAGACACATTGGCTGCCTCCTACATGCCTCCTACTAGGGATTGAGTCCACATCCTGGGCACTTGCCCTGACGGGGAATTGAACCAGGAACTCTCAATCCATGGGACAACACTCAATCCACTGAGCCACCCTGGCTGTGTGCATCAGATCACTTTTAAATTGAAAAGGGAACTACTAAATTCTGTTTTGGTGAGGGGACAGACTAGTAGTTTGGTGTTGTGAAAGCTCTATGTGAATAGTTAATTTTTAAAATCTTTGAATTATAAGTTACCAATTACTAAGTTGTAATCTTATTGAAACAAAACAGTACAACATTAAAAATGTTTTGGTTTTTTCATAAAACTAATTACAATAATTCACAGGAAAATTACTGGTTACTTGTATGGTTTACTAAACCTTGTGATAGCTGTTAAAACTGACAGTTTTTGCCCCAGCCAGTGTGTTCAGTGGGTATAGAGCATTGGTTTTGCACTGAAGGGTCATGGGTTTGATTCCTGAGCAAGGACACATACCTGAGTTGCAGGTTTGATCCCCTGTCCCAGTTGGGGCAGGAGGCAACCAATTGATGTTTCTCTCTCATGTTGATGTTTCTCTCTCCCTCCGTCCCTTCCACTGTCTCTAGAAATCAGTGGAAAAAATGTCCTTGGGTGAGGATTAACAAAAAGAAAACAAAAAAACTGACGATTTTTATTTGTGGTATGAAGAAAAGGAAGTGAAAACACTTTCAAGTTGTTTTAGAATGAAATCAACTTTTTATTGTCTGCTATTCACCACAGTTTATATAAAGACTAAATTAACCTAGCAGGATGTATAAATGTATATATACTTTGGGTGTGTTTAGTAACAGACCAAGTATATCTTAAGTCTTTGAGCTGCTATCCACATAAGGCTGGAGAAAATTATTTTATTATTTCAAGTATTACCTAGAATAATTAATGTAGCTATCAAATACTTATATTGTAGATTATCTAGTCTTGTTTCTCCTGTTGAGTTTACATTTTGACTGCCTCTTTGTACCCATGCTATAATTGGTATAGGGACATGAGGAGGAAGTTTAAGTCATGTATCTCATGTGATTATTTTTGTCCTCAAATGACCTAATTATTGGTTTTTATACCTAACCCCCAGAGTCTTTTTAGTGAATAATTATACTTAACTTTGCAGATGATACGAAATTTATAAACAAGATTTAAATTTCTTAAGCTCCTATGTAACTTCTGCTGTGTTCCATTTTACACAGTGCCTTGGTGACCTCGCCAAGGATTTTATGCCTCCTGGTAGTTCTTGTTGGATCAGGAGCTGGAAGAATGAGGTCTACTTTTGACCAAACATAGGTCAGAAAGAATTGGTTTCAGCCATTTGATAGGAAATTGGGGGTGGGTGGGGGGGGTGGCCTTGGACTCTCTCTGCAATCAATGTGGAGCTTCAGAGTTTCTTCAGGTAACAAAAGGCTATACATAGATTCTGTTTTAGTGAGAAAAATCAAACCAGTTATTCAGATAGGAAATTTAATGGGACATACTACATCTATGAAAATTAGTATATGCTTTTTGATTATACATGTTCTTTCTTATCTAGCAATGTCATTTATAGAATTAAGTTTAATAAATTTGTTTTTAACAAAAGGTGCTCATTGGAATTTGATTTCTAAGAAAATATCAGGGCATGAAAATGGAAGAAAAAATGATCTTTGTTTTTTATTTGTTACTTTTTATAGTATATTCAAGGCTATAGTATATTTAGGATTGATCATTTGCTTTTGGTCTGCTTAATAGTAAAAGAAAAGGAAAGATGAGTACTAGTGTTTTCTGGAAGATTTTTGCCATTACTTTTTTAAAAACTGTAGTGGGTAAAGCTAAATATAAGCTTTCAGAGCTATATTATATGTTGAAGCAGAGTTTAAACTGATTAATACTGAAATCATTTATCATCATCTTTAAAACTTTCTGTGTATACTGATACCCACATATTCTTCTTATATCTCCTAAATTTCTTTATTCTACTTTCTGATGTTTTTCTATTATTCTTGAATTTGTGTTTTCTTTCACAGATTCTTTTTAGCATTTATTTCAAAATACCTGACTTGTTTATAATTCTATAATATTGCTATAATTCAAAGGTACTGCAGTGAAACTTGAGCTTTCTAGTAGTTAGCATTCTAGAATAGCTTGGCTTTTCTAACATCCCAATTAGGAAAGGAACCAGAAAAAGATACTAAGGCCTTCCTGGCAGTGAAGAAGTAGTAGCTCCTAAGCATTGAATAAAAAAGAATATAGTCAGAAGAGCCAAAGACTTGGAGGTTAATCCAACACACTATTCTCTACTGGTTTGTCACATGGAAGGGAAGGATTACTCAGAATGGCTAGTGATGTCTCTTCTCATAGGCCCTTCTTTTTATGTGAAAGCTTGAAAGTGTGGCAGAAGTTATAAGAAAGGAGAAAAGGGACTACAGCAACCTTGATTTTTTTGGTGCGGTATGGTTATTAGAAATAGCAATGAGATTCTTAAGTAGCTCATATTCTGACAGGGCAAATAGTACCAATGATCAAAAAATCAACTGTATTCTCTCGTTAGCCAGAAATTAATTTGATACCGTTCAAGGCTTCGAGTATCTCTAATGGGTGAAGGTAAATGGTATTGCCCACAGCAGGAAATTAGGGATAAGACAAATTGCCAATATACTAGAGTTTGGGGAATCTTACATGGGAGATCAATGGACATGGAAGGAGGTAGAATGTGGGAGATGGGTACAAATGGGTACTTCTCAGTTGCTCCTTGGGAAAGCATTCTGATTATATATCAATATATGTCGTATTTTAGAAGGGCATTAAAAGTATAGTACAGTGAAAGCAGTGCCTTGTACTTCACAAAATCTGTAAGATTTATATATCAGCTATCATGTAATTGCTTACTAGTGAGAATTATAACATTAAGGAAAATTTTCAGTTGTGTTTTCTAATACATTGCCTTGTTAAGATGGTTGAACCTATCTGTTTATTTTAATTTTTTTTCCTCTTAAAATGTTTTCTTCAATTTTATAATTGAGTGGAAACATTCTTTGAAAAATTATACTCTAAGATGTTGAGAAAGTATATAGCACACCGTAGATTGCATTAAAAGTTAAAAAAAAGTGTCAAATGTTGAAATGACCCATCTTCAGATACCTGGAAACCCTACTATATAAAATTTATCAGAATGATTATTCTGATAATTTTTGCCTTTTCTGGGTAGAGTTTGTAGTCTCCCACCAGGCTGCGTGTGTTACTTTTCAGCATAGAGATTTACCGGAGTGGGTAGAATTGGCAACAGAGGAAGATCTGTAACTAAGAAGGATATATTTTGTTTGTTTCTTTTTTTAATTTCTTTTTTTTAAATTTATTTAATTTTATTTTTGTTACAGATGTTTCTCCTTTTTTACCCTATTGATAACCCTCCTCCCCACCCACCCCCTCGCCCCATCCCCAGCTTTGTTGTCCATGTCCATTGGTTATGCATACATGCATATAAGTTCTGTGGTTTATCTCCTCCCTCCCCTTCTACCCCTTCTTCTGGGGATTGTCAGTCTGCACCCTACTTCCATGTTTCTGGGTCTACCCTGTTCCCCAGACCGTTATGTTCATTATATTCCACAAATAAGTGAGATCATGTGGTATTTGTCTCTTTCTGCTTGGCTTGTTTCACTTAGGGATAATACTTTCCAGGTTCCTCCATGTAGTCTCAAAGGATAAGAGATCTTTCTTACAAGCTGCATAGTACTCCATTGTGAATATATACCACAGCTTTTTTATCCATTCGTCTACCGATGGACACTTGGGCTGTTTCCAGATCTTAGCTATTGTAAATAGTGCAGCTATGAACATGGGGGTACATATATTCTTTCTGATTGGTGTTCCAAGCTTCTTAGGGTATATTCCTAGAAGTGGGATCACTGGGTCAAATGGAAGTTCAATCTTTAATTTTTTGAGGTAACACCATATTGTCTTCCACAGTGGCTGCACCAGTCTGCATTCCCACCAGCAGTGCACTAGAGTCCCCTTTCCTCATACCCTCCCCAGTTTCCGCAGCCTAGGCCAGATTTCCTGTCTTAAGCATTTTCTTGTGGGCTGGAGTGTTGTACACTGGATAGATATTAGTCATCAATTTAACATTATGGACTTTTTGCTCCCTGTTAGAACATTGGTGATTGTTTTTGTAGGAAAAAATTCATTTAATTACTGTCGATACTGTTATGTTAATTGAAGACACAGAGGCTCATTGTGACTATCATAAACTGTGAGTTGAAACTGGTCAACAAGGTATTATGGTCCTCTGAAGGATCTGTGAACTGCAATTAGGACCCTTTTTATAAAGTATTTTTTTGAGTGTTGATGCTTATTATGATTTATAGTAGGGGAAATAAGCCAGATTATCTAGTTCCTCTTGAGGAAAAATAAGAAGTTAAGAGCATGAATAATCAATATGCAGCCAAGTAGTAAATTTATATACATTATATATATATTGTTATTAGTAAATTATTCAATTTCCCACAAAATTATACAGATATGTACTTGAGTTTTATAAGAATATGCTTAAAGATTTATTGTCTACTATACTTCATAAGCACTGAGCTATAATTTGCATGATATTGACCTGAATCCATCAATGCCTATCCAAGTAACTTTCATAGCTCCCAAAGCCTTTTTCTTTTGTTTACAATTTAAATTTATTGTAATGTTTAAAAAAAAACTTCAAAAATGAATATGCAACCTAAAAACTAATCAGGGTGAGTTTGATGTTATGGCACTTACAGTGTAAGGGGCTAAATTAAATTTTTATAGGTAATAATTAGCATTTCTGGTTTCCTGCTGTCTCATTATTTAATATGCTCAGAAACTCCTGGAACTTTGACCAGAGGTTGATGATGGTAAACCTGATTGTTTTCATATTTTCCCACATAGAATTTACACTTGTTTTTCTTTTATGCAGTTGTTGGTATATTTCTTTTAATTGAAAATTAGTTGAAAATTACAAAACAAAATAAGTTTGCTAAATCACATCAGTGGACTTAATACAGCTATACTGTATGTGAAGAATTCTTATAAAAAATATGCTCTTTAATTTTCCTCAGCTCATTTCCCTCTTTTGTTTTCAAAGAGAAACTGGTAGTCTGGGTAGATTCAAGTCATCTTTAAGAGAAAATGTCTTGGGGAGTCCCAGAGAACTGATGAAGTTAAGTGTGCCATCATTAGTGTATGCTGTTCAGAACAACATGGCTTTCCTGGCTCTCAGCAATCTGGATGCAGCAGTGTACCAGGTAAGTGGAACAAATGTTAGTGAAGAGCAGAATCTTAAAAAGTGTTTTTATGGTGAAATTATCTTTATTAACCCTTTATCACATTATCAGATGTTTTTCTGGATAATTCTATTAATGATACCAGAAATAGTTGTGTCAGAGACTAATGTTAACTAAATTCATGAATTACTTTGTTTCTAGGTGACCTACCAATTAAAGATTCCCTGTACTGCATTATGTACTGTTTTAATGTTAAACCGGACACTCAGCAGATTACAGTGGATTTCAGTTTTTATGCTATGTGGTGGAGTCACACTTGTACAGTGGAAACCAGCCCAAGCTACAAAAGTCATGGTAAGAAACAATGTGCTTATCATAACTAAAATAGGAAACTTCCTGTCTTACACACTTCGGTCACATTTATGAATTGGAGCGTGATTATATTTCTTTGACTGAAAATAATCTTTGCCCTATGGGAAGGAGGGGAGAAAGGGGGACATCTGTAATACTTTCAACGATTTAAAAAAAGGCACACAGTAGTAGGAAAAAAAGAAAATAATCTTTGCTCTATAGACTTTTTTAATCCCCTTAGGATATATTATTGTTTTTAAGGATAATGTAACTTATTGGCTTCCTTTCTTTTTTAGAGGGAAATACACATTAAATGTTAGAGATGGAAGGTACCTTAAACTTAATGTTATCTACCCCCTTAATTTTATGCATGACAAAATTGAAGTCTAAAGAGGTGAAGTTAACTTGTTCAAAGTTACAGTTAATACTTAACCTGTGACTAAAATTGTGACAACTTCTACATAAATTGTGTATATTCAGAAGTTCTAGGCTTCTTTTAGACATTTTCTCAGAAACATTGGGCAAGGTTTTGTCCATCTAATTTTCTTTTTAATTTTTTTTTCTTTATTGATTTTTAAAGAGCGACAAATATTGATGAGAGAAACATCGATTGGTCACCTCCTGCATGCCCCCCACTGGGGATTTGGCCCACAACCTGGGCTTGTGCTGTGACCAGGAATCGAACCAGCGACTTCTTGGTGCATGGGTTGACTCTCAACCATGGAGCCACACCGGCTCGGCTGTCCATCTAATTTTCATCTCTCCTCACCCCCCACTTCATAGTTTTTTTTATCCTTTTTAAAAAAAATTCTCACTGGAGGATGTTTGCTGATTTTAGAGAGAGAGGAAGGGTGAGAGAGAAACACTGATTGGTTGCCTCTCGTATGCACCCCTGCCAGGGATTGAACCTAGGTATGTACCCTGATAGGAAATTGAACTCACAACCTTTTTGGTGTACAGGACGATGCTTCAACCAACTGAGCCACAGTTTTTTATCCTTTTACTCATACCCCACTGTCAGTGATAGAGATTACAGGGGAATATTGTTTTTACTGATAACTAAAATAGGGTAAAAAGTGTACTTTACTTACATAACTTTTAGTTTTTTTAAGGGACATACCTGAATTCTTAAAATGTTATATGCTTTAATCAGTTATTTTCCTAAAGAGCAGTAGAAAGTAGAACTCCAGTGAATAACTTCCTGAAAGTCATTAGTTTCCTTCTATACCTTCTACAACTGAAGACTCTTCAGCTTTTAGTAAATCAAAGTTCTCTTAGGAGTATAGGGCAACTGGGGATATAAGGAGAGCTTGTGAAAACAGGAAGTCAATTCCTTTTTAGGTAGTTACTTTCTAGCCTGGTGGATTTTTTTCCCCCCAGGAAAATGAATTTTAGATGAATGTTTATTATCTTCACATGTTTAGACATGCTCATATTCTTGGTGACATTTCAAAACACTGATTAACCACGCACTGCACATTTAACTCAGTTGTAGATCTGCAGAGAAATAATTTGTTGGGAAGTAAAGCAACTATAATTAAAAGGTAAATGTGAACTTTAAGTAACACCTCATACCATTAGAAAAGATTTTAAGTCCACCTCACACAGGTAATTTTAGTAAATTAAAGCAGAGCACTGTATAGGGCAGCTTATCCTACTTTTGGATCCCTCTAGAGCAGCACTTTTCAACTTGTGTGCCACAAGAACTTTTAAAACATGCAATACGTGTTTAGTCAGGGGCAGTGACCTCTTTTCCCTTAGATTGTCAAATAAAAAGATGACAAGACCCAATACAACAATAGCTGTCTGGTATCAATGAATCAAAATATTTTTTTATCAGATAGGCAGAAGATATATTTCTTTGGTGTGCCATGGAATTTTAATAAGTAGTTTGTGCGCCACGAGATAAAAAAAGTTGAAAAATCACTACTCTAGAAAGGTCTTGCATACTTTAAACAGAGTTCAGCTTCCTATAACTGCCTCTCATTGTTCTTGTCAGAATAACTCAAATTCTTACTAACTCCCATAAATCCTCTGAATGTTCGAGGACAGTGTCACATTCTAAGTCTTTTTTTTCTCATTGAAGCAACTTGTGGTTTCTTTCTATAATACGATTTCTAGAGACTTCCTGATCCCTTTCTCTTGCCTCAATACTTCCTGTATTCCTTTTCTAGATGAATTCATCTGTTATAGTTCCTCGGTATGTCTTAAAACTTCACACTCTCTAGATTTTGACTGAGCAGTGTGAGGTATAACTTGCTGCCAACTTTGTTCAAAATACTAGCATAAGATTCTATTTGTTTTTGGGAGAATATCCATTCTGTAACTGATTATACACAACCACATGTAGCTGTTTCACACAATTACAGTTTATTTCAAATGTTTCTTGTGCAGTGGGCTTCTTTCAAACCAAAATGTACGATGTGTTTGTATTTAAGCTTCTCTTTGCTTTGGATCATTGTTCAGGCCTTTGAGGTCTTTCTAGTCCTTATCCAGTATTAGCTTTTCCTTTGAGTATTATGCTTTCTACACATTCTACAAATATGTCTTCTGGGTTGTCACTGAGAATTCTAGACAGGACAGGACCAGAATTCTGTAGCTATACCATTAGACCTCCTTTTAGCTTGACTTTTTTTTCTTGTTTAAGAAACATTTATTCTCTCTTAGTTTTATGGGTCAAGAATTTGAGGGTGCCTTAGCTAGGTAGTTCTGGCTTGAGATCTCTTTTAAAAAAAAATCCTCACTAGAGGATATGTTTATCTATTTTAGAGAGAGGAATGAAAGAATGAAGGAGAGAGGGCGAAAGAAAAGAAAAAGAGAAAGAAAGGAAAGGAAAGGGAGGGGAAGGGAATGGGAAAAGGAAAGGAAAGGAAAGAGAGAAAAGGAAAGAAGAGAGAGAAAAAGAAAAGAAAAGAAAGAAATATCAATCAGTTGCCTCCCTTAGCACCCTGACCAAGGATGGAACTTGCAACCTTTCTGGTGTATGGGATGATGCTCCAGCAGAACCACCCAGCCCGGCCAGCTTGAGATCTCTTAAAGGTAGCTGTCAAGATATTGGGTAGGGCTGCAGTCAACTAAATGCTTGAATGGGCCTAGAGGAAGTTTCCAAGGTGGCTCATTCATATGGTACTGGTTGTTGGTCTAGTTTGATTTTTCTGTATGAGCATTCACTCAGCTATGAATAGAATTGTACTGTTATCCTGACTTTCCATCTCATTCACAAACATATTATGCAAATCTGTCATATTTCTTGCTAAGCATTATCTTTATGGAATTCCTCTCATCACTTATACTAGGAATTCCTTTTAGTAAGGAAATTTGATAGGTCTCACTCTTAGGGAAGCTATACTGTTTTCTAGTGATGACCATTAAACTTTTTGTTCTTTAAGTCATCTGTTGTAGCATTTTGCTAGTAGTCAGTAACAACAGTAACAGCTGCAATCAGTTATACTGCACTAAATACCAGTAGTGCTCTAAGTGTTTTATGTATGTTAACTCGTGCCTACAACCATATGAAGCTGGTATTGTTTTTATTTCCACTTCAGATGAGGAAACTGATAGGCACAGGTGGTAGGCCTGTGTCTAGTCATGTTGCTTGCCTCCAGGCAGCATGGCTCCAGCTGTGCTCTTGGTAACTGTGCTGGGCTGCCTTACAGGTCTCAAGCAGCTGTCTGTAATTTCTATAGCTTTTCTTTTCTGATGCCTTTGGAAAAAGAGACAGTATTTGCCTAATTCAGATTTTCTGGTTTAGCTTCCATTCTCCATTATTCCTTAAAGACATAGTTATTTGTATCGATTTGCTACTTTTAAATTTATTTTATTTAGTTAGGTATTTTCCCAATAGCAGATCAAATGTCTTGGACTTCAGTTTTCTTTTAAATATGTTATTACTGCCCTGGCCAGTTTTGCTCAGCGGTTAGAGCGTCGGCCTGTGGTCCGGAGAGACCCGGGTTCGGTTCCCGCTAAGGGCATGTACTTCGGTTGCACTTGGTCCCTGGCCCTGGTTGGTCGTGCGGGTGGCAGCCACTCGATGTGTCCCTTCACGTCGATGTTTCTCTCTCTCTCTCCCTCCCACTCTATCTGTACAAAAAATGGAAAAAAAAAAATATCCTCGGGTGAGGATAAAAACTAAATATGTTATTACTTATTATTTAAATTTATTATTCACAGAGAAAATGGAAAACAGATTTGGGTAGCTGTTTTCTTGCCTCCTAACAGTGTACCATCTTGCCCAAGAATCGTACTTTTTTTTTTTCTCCTTGAACTAAATATATGTTTAAAAGCTTTCTTTAATGTTTTAAAGTATTTTTGCAAGTCTCTGCTTATTCTGAGTTTTCAGTTTCTTGATACTGCAGTTCTTTTGTATGTTCCTATAAAATCAGAATTCATTGAAGATGCTCTTAATTAGTAACATTGATTTCTTTTCTTTTTCCCTTCATCAGAATCTCATTCTTTGGAACCTCTTACCCCTCTTAAATCATCTTCCTTTTAACTATGGAATGCTAATTTTCCATTTGCATTGAAAATTTTATACTTTTTGAAGTTTAAGATGGGAGCTTATGTCTCTTAACTGTGCTGTGTTTGGCTATCACTCATGCAAAAATGACATAGTGGCTGTTCTCCAAAGTTTCCATCACTTTCACTTCATCCCCTAGGAGTTTCTTATTAGTCAGAATTAAATCCAGAGGAGCATGTCTGTCACCGTTTTTCCTCACTGTAGAGAGTGAACTAGCAGAAAAGCAAGCCAAGAATGTATCACATACTATTTTTAGTAGCTTGACCTTCCTAGCAGTTGTTGGGATAGGTAAAATCTCACACCATTATTTTTATCATATCTATGCCAGTCTTGTAGTTTGTATTAGATATTCATGTTTATCAGTTGTAGCCTATAGCAATAGTCTCAAACTTTAGTGCACATCAGAATCAACTGGAAGGTTAAACAGATTGTGGGTCCCACCCCCCATAGTTTGATTCAGTAGGTCTGGGGTGGAGCCTGTCAGTGTTAATTTCTAACAAGATCCCAGGTGATGATGTTGCTGTCGGTCCAGAGACCATACTTTGAGAACCACTAGTCCATAATATCTTCTATTTCTCCTTTTATTTTCATGCAAACATTTTAGACAAAGCTTTTCTTATTTAGGTACTTAACATGAAGTAATACTCTCCTTATATCAGGCTTTTTATTTTGAACAAGGTGTATGCTTGTCATACATATTATAGTCATGGATCTCAACACTTTAGTTTCATTGTTAGTACAGAAAGTGTATTTATCTCTGAGGAAAGACTGATGAAAGCTCTTGAGGGAAGAAAAAGGAAATAAATTTCAAACAATAGATTGGAGCCCATGTTAGCACAGTACTATGATTATATATACCTGAATCTCTCCTATCCATGAACTATTTAGGAAACACAGCTGTGTATCTTCATTCATTTAGTATATAACATAGTATATCTGATACAGAGGAAGTATGCTCTTACTATTTGATAAAAATTCAGTAAAGTAGGAAATGTTAAAACTGTTACTGTTTCTGTCATTGGTGCTATAAGGGCTTGAGTTGGGGTGGTGGCAGAAGTTAAAATTAAGAGGCAGGCTGACTATGCAAAAATCTATGCTAGGGTGCCCATCGTTATTAGGAAGCGGGCACACAAGTTATTTTAAGCATTTATTATGGCTGCAATTTGAGGGTCACATTTTTAACTTACCAGCTTTGGTTAATCTCTGGTTGGCCTTTTGTTTGGTCCTTAGTCTGTAGAATACCTGTGTCTGATATGGCAAATGCTTACAGTAGAACAGTAACACAAATTTTGGTATTCACTTATTTGGTCTCCTAGATGAATTCTATTTATTAGTTGCTAAAAATAACTTAAAACATTACTATTGCAGGTGGAACAGAATCCACTGTTAGGGTTTGGCGCTATAGCTATCGCTGTATTGTGCTCAGGATTTGCAGGTAAATCATAAAAGTGTCATTTTATTCTGTTGGCCAATTTTTAAAATATTAAACTTTAAATAGGGATCTAGTTGATCTTGTTTTATTATAACTAACAATTTTATTTCCATTAAAGCTTACCTTCTTACTTATAGTTTAGTTTTATGTCAGCTATTTTTTCAGTAAATGCATGGTAGTGTTTAACTCAGTTCAGACCTCAGTCATTCATACTTGCAGTTATCTGAGAATATACTTGTCCTTGACCATCCTTAGTCCAGCCAAGAACCCAAAAGTAAATGAAAAGACTTTTGAAAATGGAAGAAGTTAGCCATCAGAAACTCCTAGTACCTCTTTTCATTCTCTTGGAACTGTCACTATCCTCAGACTAGATTCTGCTGCTTTAGGGTGTTAGGTACTTGCTGAGTATGTTTTTCCCTGGTAACTTCAAGTTCTTCCTCTGCTTCAACAGGGAGAAAAAAGGGGTGGGTAGACAGTACCACAGAAAACTTAATACATAAAAGTAAGCCAAAAACAGAGGGACAAGAACCAAAATCACTAATATCAAACAAACGAGGAAGTCTGGAATTGTGTCTGGACAAGCAGTCCTCAATCAAGAGACAGTATATGAATGTGTAACATAAGAAATTAAATGTGTTTTAAATAGTTCCAACAGTGAAGAAACTGGAAGTTTTTTTTTAGTAAAGAGTATATTAGTTATAGCTGTATGTCTTTATTATTTATCTTTATTTGTATTATTTCAAGAGTTAGGACTCGGCTTTTATTTTTGACTAGGAAAGTAAGCTGGATATGAAAGTGAAATATTGCTTGTAAAAAAGATGTTTGATAAGGGGGAAATCTAAATTTGGGAATATACATGATAGTATCATGCTAAACTTTTATTCTAAATAACTGGCAAATTAGAAACAAAATTGAATCACCCCCAAAATAATATACTATGTGATTTTTGGCATTGTTTTGAACAATTAAATGTTTGTGTCCACATTCTATTTAGTTCAACTTCTTAATACATAATTGAGGAAATGGTGGATGGGTTACTATTCTTCCATGCTGGAATAACTGAGCACACAGTAGTTCAGTGGTTTTCTCAGATAGGAAATTCAAAGATGGAAATAGGAATAGCCATTATGTTTGTTCCCATTCTCTTGCTCTTCCCAACATATATGTTCATCAAAAACAATCTTGTAAAAAGGAGAAACATCTGTAACAAAAATACATACATTAATTAATTTAAAAAACATCTTGTTTTTCATTAGAATTTTTAGTGGATTAGTACTTTAGTGGCAATTTCAAAATCTCCAACTAACATGGTATTAAAATCTTTACTGTCTTTGTTAAATGTGTTCATTTTAGGTGGAAAACTTATAGCAGTGTTATGTGATTTGGCTGGGATGGCGGTTTGTGTCATGTGCTATTTTGGAGTATCTGAAAAAAGTTGTGGACCCCTAACCACAGAAAAATGCACATACACACAGAATGTATTATCTACTTACGGAGTTCTTGCTCCTTTGACATTGTGTATGAACTTGGCTTGGGGAGTCTTGCTTTAAAGGAAAATGGCTCCATTCAACAAATTCTATTTAATTTGGTTGTGTTACTTACTATGAAAAAATCCCAAGTGGTGATTATATAGGTCACTTTACAAAGTTGGGAGTACTCATTACTAGGCAGATATTATAGGGGTGTAATTAGGATAATTGACTCTAATGTATAGTTTTCCAGCTGACCAAGGCAAGTCTTTTATTGGCATTAACGGAGTTTTTGTGATCTGCCTTACTGCTATAATAATGGCAGAAACTGTTCTTAACAGTAAGAGTCCTGATAAATGTGAGTTAAAAAGTTCCCTCTTAATTATTAATTCTCTGTGCTCTCTAAAAATACAAATTGAGCCCTGGCCGGTTTGGCTCAGCGGTTGGAGCATCGGCCTGCGGACTAGAGAGTCCTGGGTTCGGTGTCCGCTAGGGGCATGTACCAAAAAAAAACCACAAAAAATTGGTAATGTTCAGTATGCCATGTGTCACACCAATATAATGTGCATTTAATGTAAAATGTTTGTTCCCCAAATCATATATATACTTTATATTATCTCCAGGTTATTGTTCTAAGTAAAAGACATTTAAAGTTAATTTCTAGTAATATCTTTATTTCATATTTGCATGTCTAATTTTCTTTCAGGAGTGTACTTTGAAAAAGTTTTAAAGAGTTCAGACACTTCCCTTTGGGTGAGAAACATTCAAATGTATCTATCAGGGATTGTTGTGACATTAGTTGGCGTCTACTTGTCAGATGGAGCTGAAATAAAAGAAAAAGGATTTTTCTATGGTTACACATATTATGTCTGGTTTGTCATCTGTAAGTATCCAGGAATTAAAGGTTCTGGGGTAGACTATTTAAAGATAAAAGATGTCCATTTGAAGCTTTTATAGCATTTTGAATTTGTTCCTTTGTACTGCGAACACCAGTTTGAAAACATAATTTTGGTTTTACTGACTGAATTTTGGTTTTGCCTTCACAATCAAAGTATCTAATGTGTTAGCAGTAAATGTGTACAGTTTAGTAGTTGACCATAGAGCCCTTTGGGTATCTGAAAAACATTGTTTTATAGGAACTACTACTGAATTTTAGTATAAATTCTCTCAGATGGCTGCTTCTAAGGAAAATAGTATTTTCCTAGGTAAATTAGTATGGCATCTCTGGGGATAAAAATTGCCTCACCATCATAGAATGTTTCATTTACTTGAGCATTAAGATTTTCTTTCTTTCTATATACAAGTTCTTGCAAGTGTTGGAGGCCTCTACACTTCTGTTGTGGTCAAGTATACAGACAACATCATGAAAGGTTTTTCTGCAGCAGCAGCCATTGTCCTTTCTACCATTGCTTCAGTGCTACTGTTTGGATTACAGATAAGTATGTCTTAATTTGTATTTTAAGTTTTTAACTTGGAAAAACCTCTCACTTCCTTGATTTGTCTTTTATAAATTTTTTTTTTATTCTCACCCAAGGACATTTTTGCATTTATCTTCAGATAGAGCAGGAGGGAGGGAGGGAGAGAGGAAGAGAGAAAGAGAAGTATCGATGTGGGAGAGACATGAGTGGTTGCCACCCACACGACCCCAATTGGGGCTGGGGACAAACTGCAACTGAGGTGTGTGCCCTTACCGAATCTGGGACTCTTGGGTCCACGGGCCGATGCTCTGACCACTGAGCCAAACTGGCAGGGCCTTGATTTATCTTTTAAATGTGGCATTGGCCATGGTGTTTTATAGAAATTCCTAGTTTTGTTATTCTGTAAGTGCAGCAGTTCAAAGTTGTGTGGAGTGTGGGTCAGCAATACTTAGGTTTTTAAAAGATAGTCATAGAGCCTAAGCTGAGGGGTGCTGATTCTATGTGAAAGTGAGGGGGCTACTCAGTTACTAGAAAGAGATTTTTTTTTTTTTTTTTGCAGTCGAGGCCTCCCGATTCCCAGGTATCAGATATAAGACAACTTAAGTGCTGCATGGTGAATATATTATGATGAGGTACATGAGGAAATAAATACAAGGACTTTAAGAAATGATTACTTTCAGCAGCAGAATCAGAATAAACAAGGCTTTCTGAGGGAAGAATAGACCAATTCTTTCATTTTCCTCTTAGTTTGCACCTTCCTGTTTTGGACTTGGATGCAAACTGTTTTTGAAATTAAATTTAAATTTTCTTTTTTATAAAGATATCTTTGTTTTATTTAATATGTAATTGATACAAAATCTGTTACTATAGCTGGCATTCTGGCACCACCACTATGCTAGTCCTTCTAATATAATTGTCCCTAGCCCACATCCAACATTTAATGGGCTTCTAATTTAAGTAGTGGTGTTGACTTAACATTTAAGGGTGCTTTTATACTGTAATACTTATTTTATTTACTAATATATGAGGAAAATCTGTCAAATATTGACATTGAAAAGAAACAGACCCGGTCTTTGTCTATATTGACTCACTATAAATGCAAATAGAAGAATACCAACCTTGTAGAAATCTTAGAAAACCATTTTATAGTATGGTTCAGATTTTGCCTATGCCATTTATTAGCCGTGCAACCTCAGGGAAGGTACTAACCCATACTTCAGTTTCTTCATCTATAAAATGGGAATGGTAATTGCACCTACCTCCTAGGGTTGTCTCAGGGAAAGTGCTTGGTTGCCTGTCACATGTTAAGTATTCTGTGTAAGGCCAAACACTTACTATTTAACTATCAAGTATTTATAGGCTCTCCTTTAGATATTTTTCTTAACTGATTTGGTTGAACTTTTAATTGAAGTTCTGATCCATCCTTATGACTTTGATCCTAAGGAATATTTGGGAACAGTATAAAAGACTTTTGGTCAATGTTCTGTCTTAATGATGGTCAAGGAAATGAATTAGACTGTCTTAGCAAACTTCCACTTTCTTAGATTTAATTTACCCTTCCCCTTTTTTGAAGGTAAAGCTAGTCTTTTCTAGTTAGGGTTGAACTAAAATCCTAGCTTGATGGCATTTCTTTACATGCCATTTTAAAGCTATTAAGACTGGGCCATTATACTCCATATACAATATGCTTTTTTGAGTGGAATATACAGTTTTGTCAAAGCATTTATTTATAAAGTGACTACTGGTCACGTTTGGACAAGTAACTCAGTGGTGTCCTGGTTTTCAGGATTAAGATGATTAAAAAACAACAAAAACAAGGCTAGCAGAGCCTGGCCGGTGTGGCTCACTGGTTGAGCACTGACCCGTGCACCAAGAGGTCGCCGGTTTAATTCCTAGTTAGGGCACATGCCCACGCTGTGGGCCTGAACCTCAGTGGGGAGGCATGCAGGAGGCAGCCAATTGATGTTCTTTCTTGTTGATGTTTCTCTCTCTCTCTAAAATCAATAAAAAATAGTAAAAAAAAAAAAAAAAGTTAGCAGAAAACGGTATTTTACTTAGTAAACCTCCTCCTATTTAGAAATCTTCAGTGGTTTCAATAATTGGTCACCTAACTCTGAATTTTGCTCAACTACCTTTTGCTCTAAATTTTCATAGGTTTCTAGTGTCATGGAAAAGCCAGACTCCACTGCTCTTTCTTTTAATAAGCATATAGAGAAATTAGTATGTTCCCTGTCATAAAAATAGATTTACTTATTTTCCATATTTACATTTCATTTTAAAATTGACTCGTAATAAGTGCAAACAGGGGAATGGTTTAAACCCATAATTGAAAAGTTTTCAAAATTTTAAATTACACAAATACAGATTAAGCTTATTTTGTTTTCTTTTCAGCACTCACGTTTGCTTTGGGTACTCTTCTTGTATGTGTTTCTATATATTTCTATGGATTACCCAGACAAGACACTACATCCATCCAGCAAGGAGAAACAGCTTCAAAAGACAGAGTCAGTGGTGTGTGATTTCAGCCTCAAAAGAGATTCCTACTAAGATTAAACTAGAGCCTTAAGTCAATCCCAGAAGGTAGCTTAAACAAGAATAAAAAATTAACTCTGTGGCATAAGAATTAAGAAGAAAGCTATCTTGAGTGAACTGCTACAAAGATTTAATGTGACCTGTTTGGGGTCAACCCATTATGTTTTAGAATGAAGGAGATTTTTTACTGTATATATAATGTATATAAAAAGTATGGAGATGATATGATATGATATTAAAAAAATCATGGGAGGCTATAATATTCAAGGAACAAGGTTTGGGACAATGTTAAAGGTTAAAGTGCCAAAGCCATTTCTGTACTAACTGTTCTCTTGTTCAGGTACCAGGGGAGAAGGACGACCCCTGCTTGTTCCCCAATTCATGTACAGTATTTTGTCCCAACAGCAGTAAAAACCTAGCTTTTTAATTACAAGAGAGGCAAAAACAAGACAGGTTAGTCAGAAACAAATTGAATGTGCAATTTCTCAAACTGAGTATTTCATAACTCAGAGAGTGATTTCTGGGTGGTGACTGAGTACTCATTTAAGTGTTCATTGTGCCATTCATGGTCTGGATTCATATTTCTTTGCTTAGATGATATACTTTTCTAATGTCACTTTTGTACTTTTTTAATAAAGTATGTTTAGCTCTGTGGGGTTCTCAATAATTTATGAAATTCTGTGTTTTAAAAGAAATTTTCTATAATGTAAATCGGGAAATTCAGCAATAAACTTTATATGAAATCTGTTTGATCACCTTTTGTATTATAGATATGACCGTTAAGGTAATACAAAAACTAACTTTTAACCCCAGACATTATACTTAAAATTTTCTCTATGTTGAAATTATATTAGGGCTCTTTGGTTGCAAATAATAACTCTAAAACCAACTCTGACTAGAGAAGGTACACAATATTTGCTAAAACTATATTCATTCAACTAAAGAAGCTTGGATCATGCTAATTTCCTTCTCTATTTGTAAAAGTACACTGTCGCTGGTATTTAGAGGACTTCTATTGTAGCAACATTTAAAATAAGTTATAGTAGACCCGAATGGAAGTACTGACAGGTGAGGACAGCTGTACTGACCAAACGGATCACATCCTACTATGTTAAACTAAATAAGCCACACACAACATACTTTACCAGTATGCAGATAGATACATGAAGGAAAATGGTTTAGGAAACTCCATTTCAAATTATGGTTTAACTAATTTTTACAAAAAGATCCTAATACATACAATACCTGTACAAATAATTTCTTGTTAAACATTAGTCTGTTATAAGAATAGTTTCTGGAGGAATGACACTGTAAGAAACCTCAAAGTAGAGTTTAAACGCTAATCCTTTATTCCCATGAGACCACAATTGCATTTAAAAGATTTAACTGAATTTTATAAAAACCTATTTAGCACTTAATGACCATGAGGGAACTCAGACAATCTCTTTTTAAGGATTAAGAGTAATAAGTTGATATGTTACTTATAGACTTGAAATTAGATTCTGACACAGAATAATAGCTTAAAATCTATTGTAAACATCAAGGCATATAAGGATAGATAATTAGAATTTAGTATTTAAAAAGCCATTTTAATTAGAAATTACATCCTACATACAGGTGTTATTCCAAGAAGCTTCATTCCGTTGGCTAGGACAGAACGGACAGCTCTGAAAAGATGAAGTCTGGCCTACAAAATAAATCAAAGAATTATTAAATGTTCAATTCAGTAATAGGCTAACTATAAAGTGAATAAAGAAGAATGTTTTTGAGAGTAAATCTCACTTTCTTCTAATTTTGTTAGTCCTCACCCAAGGATGTATTTTTTTTCCCACTGATTTTTGGAGTGGAAGGGAGGGAGGAGGAAAGAAAGAGAGCCAGAGAGAGTCACTGATTGGTTGCCTCCCACATGACCCCGATTGGGGCCTAGGATGGCATACATGCCCTTGACTGGGAATCAAACCTGCAGACCTTTGGTGCATAGGCCAATGCTCTAACCACTATGCAACACTGGCAAGGGCAACTTTCTTCTAATTTAAAGTAGAAATATCTCAAGTGTCCTACGGTTTGCTGTAGGCAAGGGAATACAACTTCCTAGAGTTCCTAACAGTAACACTGGTACCCAAGGGTTGGGGTGTGAGTAACAGTATCATCTTACAGCACAGCTTTAGAGAAGGGGAACTCATTATAGTAACTTTCATGTAGGAAAATGTACTTTCATAGTTTAGAATGTTGGAAAGTATATAAACATTAATTGTCACAACCCAATTCTAATTACCTTAGACTGTAAGTACATTGCTGTAGTTGAACAATAGGATTCTATTTTAGAAACATTTGCAAGACTGACTCAGTAATATTAGTCTGGAGATTATACACAAAACACTGAGTATAACATACCCCGGCGACTTCAGGAGGACTCTCTTTTATGGGCAGTGTTCTGTGTGCCACAGCTGCAAGATGACTGAAAAGGGAAAAGAGAAACTGTAATTCGGACCAGCAATAATTTCCTGTTGTAGCATATTAGACTGATATAAAATCTTACTCCCTCAATTTAAAGATTAAAAAAAAAAATCAAAGCCTATACAGAGCCATTAAAATGTATCAAAAGTGCCAAGGTTATGGGTTCAGTCTCCAGTCAGGGCACATACAAGAAGCAAAACATGAATGCATAAATAAGTGGAACAACAAATCGATGTTTCTCTCAAATAAAAATAAAAAAAGATTATGATTCCATTATTAGTTTTACAAGTATAGGAGATTTCTTTCTA
Organism: Molossus molossus; assembly: GCF_014108415.1. NCBI lineage: Eukaryota > Metazoa > Chordata > Mammalia > Chiroptera > Molossidae > Molossus > Molossus molossus. Next base: position 64,918,750 of record NW_023425402.1, on the reverse strand, counting down.
ATAATGAGTTTTTCCTCATTTAGACTCCTATTAAGACGTCCTGGCCTTTCCCCCTCAGTATGGTGAAGAGGTGAGAAAGAGACTATCGGTCCACTGTGCACCGATACCAGCCACTCATCTTTAGAGTATTTAGGTATGGCAGCAAGTACAACAGTGTGCCAGATAAATGATGCTTATGACATTTGTTTCAACGATTAAGTGACATTTAATAAGACTTTTTGGCTCCTTCATCTCTATATGTCTAAGTGGAATTTAAAAGAAAAAATTATTTAAATCTGGGGGACACAGGTAAAAAGCATAATTAAGAGAACAGTCCCAAAATATCTTTGATTTCAGTAAATCGTAAGTAAAAGCAAATATTTCTTCTCAAATAGCTTTATGGGGAGATATAGCTGTCACTACAAAAGATAGTATCAACTTCTAATCAAAGTTTCTAAAATAGCTACCATGAAATTTCTATCAAAGTGTCACTGACTCGACTCTCTATTCATTCTTACCCTAACATTGACATATTTCTGTGCCTCTGCTTAAAACCTTTTTGTGGACCCTGCTGCCCTGAAAATAAGATAAAATACCTTTGTACATGGCAAAACAGCATGTAAAAGCATTTCTGATTCCTCTCAGGACTATGCTTATAGTTCCTTTAATGTATCATGTTCTTGCTTAACTCAGGGCTTTTTCCTTCTCGTCTGCCACCTTGCTTCTCCTGATAAATATCTACTCCTTTCCTCTGAAAAGCCCTCTCTGATCCCTGGAGCCTGGGATGAGTGCCCTAACATTTTCTCTCATATCCACTCTGTCCTCACACACATGCACTGTTCTGTAACCACCTACGAGGCTGCTATTTCCTGTTCACTTGACTGTAGTGATTGTACCTTATGTCACTGAGTGAATACACGAATGAATATTAATTGCTAATTTGCAAAGATGAAGCAAGAAGTCTTACAACTTAAAGCACACAATTTTTTTAGGCCAAGGGGTTTGTTTATAGGAAAACTGTAGATGAAAGGAAGGTTCTTTGTCAGGTCAGGTCTCAGATGTCTGTTTACACCTGAAAATAGCAAGGTTATAAAAGTACCTTAGAGTTAGAAGGTAACTGACAATGTGCCTGGGTTGAATGTCCTCAGATGACCTATAAAGCACTTCGTCGAACCTAAAAGAAAGAAGACAGGAACAGCTGTCAGGGGAAGACTATGCACATGTTACACTAAGCTAAGATGTTAAGACAAAGATCTAGGATGCAAGGTTGACTTACTGTCACTAAGGGTAGAAAGTATATGAAAAAAGACCTTGTGTACAGTTGAAGGTAAAGGCACATTTCTCTCTTACAAATTCCTTGATGGCAGGTACTTTCTAAATCATCTTTTTATCCCTTAGGCCTAGTTCAGCACAAGGACTAAAATCGTGGCTGTTAAAAGGAATGTAAAAGCAGCTTAGTGATGTTTAGGAGCATAATCTAGAAACTAGAAAATAGCCTACCCTCAATGCCAAGAAAACCAAATTGGCTTATTTTTCCTCACAAAATTAGCCAAATGTGAGTAAACTAACTCCTGATCCCAGGAAAGAACCACTGACTACTGTGGCAATCAGATAAAACTGCCTTGTTAACTGCCCACATCCCTTCCAAAGACTGATCTCTCCTCACAAGTCTGGCTTCACTAGTATTGCTCAAAGGTGTGGTCTCTTGCCCAGTATGAGGGCATCAGACAGAAGCATATTTGAAACTGTAAATTGAAACCAAGAGCTAAATGAAAGACTTAGGGTCTCAAGGAAGCTGTGCAAAGGCAGGGATTTTCCTTCACTTATCACAGAGGGTGAGAAGATGATCTTTTAAAAGACTAAACAGTTATGTTTTTATCAGGGTTCACTTTTTCATACTATTACCTAAGGATAGTAGGCACCTAGGCTAATTCAGTGGTGGTATTATTTTTAAGACCTAACTACTGACCATTAGCATGCCCTCTTGTGTGCCTTCAAAGGGCAGACAATCATTTTTTGGTCTGCCTTGAGGAAAATGTTTAGAGGCAGGAGACAGGAGCTAGCTATTGGCCTGTTCATTCCAGTGGTCAGCAAACTACCAATAGTCATTCTGCAACTGTACCCTCTCTCATCTCTGCAAGTTAGATCTCTGTTTTTCTCCTAACAGCTATATTAACCCATCCATTCCCTTGTAGCCATAGGTTGCTTAATGTTTAAACTGTGGGGTTTAGCAAGATTGTGACCAGTACCTGGGTTAATAATTTGTGACCTACTGGTCAAACAACAGTTTCAGGAAACCATAGATAACATCTCAATTCAATGTTTCTGCTTCAGAGAAAGGAATGGTTACAGGACAGTAATTACAAGCTGATTTTGCAGAAACCAGTGGAGATAATGGTGGAGACTCAATACCACCCCTGGCACATGTGACTCTCTGACAGCATCTCAGAATCTACTTCTTGAGACCTTATCAAGAGATCAAAGACCACAGGAATTTACCCTAACTCCCCGTCCCATTCCCCTTTTTCAGCTTAAAAATCTTTAACCTAGTCTAGTAGTAAGATGTATCTGAGGCACTATTAGGTCTCCTATTTTGGTGTCTCCTAGATCAATAAATTCCAAACTTTGATGTTCTGAGTTGGCTTTTCAAAGCATTGGGCACAGGAACCTGAATTCAGCATCAATTTCACTAAGCAGAAGGTGACTCAATTAATACTAAAAAGTCATACCTGAGAAGATGCTGGAGAATTGAAACAGACTGTGGCTCTTGTAAACAAGCAGTGTTGAAGTCATTTAGATAACCGCATCCAAAAGTCGTTTCCAAACTGTTATCAAAAGTTTTAAAACAACAAAGGATTAAGCAAATCATCCAAGGACACTTCATTGGAAGTGATGAACACCATCTCATAACACAGTCTCGCTCTCCTTAATGTATAGTCATGTCACATAATGCTGGTCTAACCATGGACCACATATAAAATGGTGCTCCCATAAGATTATAATGGAGCTGAAAAATTCCTATCGCCTAGTGATGCAGCCATCATAATGCATTACACAAATACTTATCACTGTGTTACAACTGCATATAGTATTCAGTATAGTAGCATGCTGTATAGGTTTGTCGCCTAGGAGTTGTAGGAAAACAGAAGCTGTCACCCCAAAATATGTCTATTTGGTTTAAGGTTTATTACACTGATTAATTTTAAGAGACAGTAGATATGGGAGAAACTCTGAAAATCAAGTAGAAGTTATTCTTTGTAAAAGACATTTACATTTGTAAGAGAAATCTCCATTTGTAAGGGTGTCTTCCTGCTGTACCCTGAAGATAAGGATGACCTTATTTCTAGAAACTTTTCAGTGCAGAAGACCAGGACTTAAACCTGCATAACAACTTCACCCTTTTTTTTTTTTTATTCTCACCCGAGGACATTTTTCCATTCTTTGTTCAGGTAGAGTGGGAGGGAGAGAGAGGAACAGAGAGAGAGAGAGAGACATCGATGTGAAAGGAACACATTAAGTGGCTGCCACTCGCACAACCCACCAGGGCCGGGGACAAACTGCAACCGAGGTACGCGCCCTTAGCGGCAACGGAACCCGGGTCTCTCAGGACCGCAGGCCGACGCTCTAACTGCTGAGCCAAACCAGCCAGGGCAACAACTTCACCCTTTTTTACTGTGCCTTTTCTGGTAACCACCTTCCATAACTGACCACCTTCACCCACAACATCTTTTGTCTTCACCTGAAGAAGGATTTTAAGGTAGTGGCTTCAGGCATTTCTGGCGAGTAACTCAATTTTCCTGGGTCTTTTCCATGTATACAGGAGGTATATAGGTTATTAAACTAGTTTTTCTTCTACTAATTTGTCTTTTGTTATAGGAATATCTCAATCAGGAACTCAGAGGGAAGGGAACAGGGAAATTACTTCTGCTCCCCTACAGAGCAGCAGGCTATATACCATACAGCCTAGATGTGTGTAGTAGGCTGTACCATCTGGGTTTGGGTAAGTGCACACTATATAGTGTTTGCACAACCATGAAATCACCTAAGAATGTATTTCTCAGAATGTATCCCTATCACTAGGTGAAGCATGACTGTGGTGCTGGTCTTTAAAGCTAACACTGTTCAATCTGATGCCTCAATTTTTCTTTTTTTGTAAAAAAACTTTTTTTTTCTTTTTTTTTTTCTTTCTTTCTTTTTTTTTTTTTATCCTCACCCGAGGACATTTTTCCATTTTTTGTTCAGGTAGAGTGGGAGGGAGAGAGAGGAACAGAGAGAGAGAGAGAGAAACATTGACGTGAAAGGAACACATCGAGTGGCTGCCACCCGCACAACCGACCAGGGCCGGGGACAAACTGCAACCGAGGTACGCGCCCTTAGCGGGAACCGAACCTGGGTCTCTCAGGACCGCAGGTCGACGCTCTAACCGCTGAGCCAAACCGGCCAGGGCATTTTTTTTAAGAGAGAGGAAGGAATAGAGAATGACAGAGAGAGAAACACTGATGTGAAAGAGAAACATTGATCGGTTGCCTCCTGCACTGGCAACTATCAGGGATCAAAGGTACAACATGGGTATGTGCCCTGACCGGGAATCGAATCCACCACCTTTTGGTGTATGGGATGAAAGCCATACCAACCAGTGCCCGCTCCCTCAATTTTTTCCTATATCTGTTTTTTTAAATCTGAAAACGGAGTATAATCTTTGGTAGGATTATTGTGAGTACTAAATAGAGTAATATGCATAAAAGCATTTCCTACATAGGTGCTCAATAAATATTTTTAAAACTCCACACAAACGCAACATAACTGGTAGTCAGTCCACTGTATTTTAACTAGTTCTGAATATGAGATATCAGAGAAGGCCAGAAAACAGGGCCTTTGGTCTTAGGATTGCAGCGGCCAAGCCCCACTCTGGGGAGGGCAGAGTGGCCCAGTGTTTCCCTGTAGCCTCTTCTCACCTGTGAAGGCGGGCGTGCGTGTACTGTAGGAAGACCCCTGTATCCCCACGACTCTGGAAAACACGATCCCAGCTGAATTGATAGTCAGATAAGAGTAAACCTCTGAAGTCCTAAAATGACAAGAGTAAATCTTCAGTGCTGGGACCTGTTCTACTACCACACAAAAGGGTCTCCTAGGAAGCAGTCTAACAGACCTGAATAATGAGTGCTGCAAGCCCGACCCTCTCCGCAGTCTCTTGTGGGTTCTCTAGTTCTTTGGTAGCTGAAACAGACAAAGGTGGCTATCGTTAACCTGCATGAAATTACACAGAGTCAGGGACTGAGGTGGAGAGAAGATCTGCCATAAATGGATGCTGGCAGTATCAAAAACAAACAGGTTCATAGTGGGCAATTAACTTTCCCAATTTGGGCTAATTTACCTTTTCATAATAACAATTCCCCTGCCTTCATTAACAGGAAAAATACATGAGTTTATTTTTCTTATAAATATCTCTTATAAGATAGTAGACATAGTTGGCACTTATTTTTCCAAGGGTGAAAGTAAAGCCATAAGGACTTGTGACTTGTTTCCAATTATGTAACGGGACTTCATAGAACTACACTCAACAATAGAATGATAATCTGAAGCTATCTACAGAAAGAGGCAAGGGGTAATATCAATTCAGATTACTGAATTGAACAATACTCGAGCAGCAAGTCTAAAAATTCTGGCACCTCTAATTAGTGCAAGCTCTTTTTTGGCAAGGTAAGTGAAAATTCAATGGAGGAATGGCCGTAATAAATCACACTGCACAAAAATCCAGCAAAATATAAAAGTGGCACATAAGTAATGACTATAACAACAAAAAAGTGAACTCACTCTTTTTCTTTCTTTCTTTTTTTTTTTTATCCTCACCCGAGGACATTTTTCCATTCCTTGTTCAGATAGAGAGGGAGGGAGAGAGAGGAAGAGAGTGAACTCACTCTTAATGGAAGCCATATTCTGTAGCATCCTTAATCGTATCTCATTTAAGACATCTTCCAGGAAAGTAACATCTCCTCTTCGAGTCTTCATTCCCTTTACTACTCCAAAGGGCACATGCTGGCACCTGAAATGGAATAGGCATTTAGTTAACTAAAAACAAAAAGAGCTAGTGATCAAAGTATAGAATAATACTATTTAGAGAGTAGTCCAAAATTCAACTTTCTTAATAGGTTTTTAAAAAAATTAATAGATTGAAACATGATGTGATTTGTTGTATGCCATAAAAGATGTTAAACACACAGCATTGCTTTAGATAATCACTAGCATGTAATTAAATTCCTTGTTGCCGCCCTGGCCAGTTTGGCTCAGCGGTTAGAGCGTCGGCCTATGGTCCGGAGAGACCTGGGTTCGGTTCCCGCTAAGGGCACGTACTTCGGTTGCAGTTTGTCGCTGGCCCTGATTGGTCGTGCGGGTGGCAGCCACTCGATGTGTCCCTTTCACGTCGATGTTTCTCTCTCTCTCTTTCTTCCTCTCTCTCCCTCCCACTCTATCTGTACAAAAAGATGGAAAAATGTCCTCGGGTGAGGATTGAAAAATAAATAAATAAAAAAAATAAAAATAAATTCCTTGTTGCCTTTATGAAGAACAGGAGATGGGGGTTAAGAATTTTGAAAATCAAGCCACCTCTAAGAGTAGACATCTAATAAAAACATATTTATTAAATGTTTATAAGCTAGGTACTAATACAGCCAAGGCATAAATTAACACATGAATGCAAAAAACCTAACTACTTTTCCACAGTAACATTTTGAAACAAGTGAAGTTTTAATGAAAATCTTTAACAACTTGGCACATTTTTGGATTGGCTGACCTAACAATGACCCTAAGGCAGGTAATTAGAACCAAGTACATATTACCTTTTTGCCCAGTCATATCCCATGATCTGCAGTATTTGGAACACTTGCTGAAAATGCCTTTTTTGCCCTTTATCTGTCTTTGGGGAAAACAAGTATTTAAAATAAAAGAACAGTGATAGGTTAATCTACAAAAATATGTTGGACATGAATCAAATTAAAATGTTTGCGGTCTGACAGACTACAGGCATTGCCAATTGATGTTTTAAACACAAAGAGGATACCACCAAAAGAATGTTTAAGCTGAGTGCACTAGACAAGAAGTAGAACTGCTGCACTCCACTGAATAAAGAGGAAATTCGAACTTTAATATTCTGAGTATTCTATTTAAATTCCTTCTCTCCCAGCTGTTATGACTTCATCTCAAAGAAGAACAAAGCTAAACCCTAAAAAGGTATTTAATGGCAACATTTTTTCTTAAGGAATAGGGAGGTTGCACATGGAAGGAAAGGGAAGAGGAGACTAAAATACTATTCAGCAACAAATGGAACGTACTATTGGTACATGCAACAGATTAGGCGGATCTTAAGTGCATTCATGATGAGTGAAAAAAGCGAATTTCAAAAGGTCACGTACTGTGAGTTCATTTATATAACATACACAGTGACAAAACTGTAGTGATGAAGAACAGAGCAGTAGTTGCCAAGGGCTAGTGTTGGGAAGAAGGTGTGATTATTAAGTAGTTGCCATGATGGAGTTTGTTTTGTGATGGGACAGTTCTGTATTCTGAACATGGTGATGGTTATGTGAATCTACAAGTTATAAAATTTCACAAAAACACCACAAATACACACATTCAGGCCCATACATTAGTCATGTAAAAACTGGCAAAATTTAACTAAGGTCTCTTGCAATGTCAATTTCCTGGTATGGACCAAGTATTATGATTATGTAAGATTATCTTAGGGGAAGGCTAAGTACAGGGCATATGAAAACTGCCCTATTTTAAAACTTCTTGTCTTAAAATATTTAAAATAGAAAGTTATTTTTCTAAGTACATTACAGTGACCTATACGTATTCATTTCACATAACCACTTTCCTGATTTGGGCAATTTGGTTTTTATTATGAAGCAATGTGAACTTTTTCATTTTTATGTTGTTTTTTAAACATGGTTGCCACCTTAAACACACTTAATTTTTAACTCTTTCTGTGGTTTGACAAAATTATTTTTCCATAGTTTCTCAACATGGCATCCAATTTCTATCTTTTCAGTTTCCATGAGGTAGGGATCATAACATTTTGTCATTTACTGTGATTACTTACCACATAAATCATTGTATCAAAATTGTATTTGTCCATTCGATCTATAGCAGCTGCAAGATCTCTGAAAAACAAAAAAATAGGCCATAAATTGAAGAGTTACTAAGCAGATCTGGGTAATAATTTGTTTTACCTATTAATACAAATGAGGCTTTTCTAATTAAGAACTCCTATTACACCACAGCCTGGGATATACTACTCATGCCTGTATAATCCCAATATCATACCTTAATACCAAGTAAAAATAACAAAAACAGCTTTGGGAAAAGCAATAACAGTAAAAGTACTATGAAAATATTAAAAAAAAACCATAAATGAATAAGAGCTCTGGGACAAGTAGTAATAAAAACTAAAATAGCTGTAAGCAAAGTATCTGTAGGTAAATGTTTTAGGATTTGTTAATTATAAAAATAAATAATTTATTGCAAAGAATCACCTAATTGTCACTTATCTGCAATATACTCTCTTAAAGAACGTTTTTAAAACACAGATGATATAGTAGCTAAAGAGCATCTTCTAGCTACTCTTCTATGAGTATAATCAATGAGTTTCAAAGTCTTGGATCAGTCGTAATACCTTCTAAAGCATTTTAAAAGATCATAAAGTACTTTGACAAAAATTCCATTTATCTCTGATTAAGTTCAAAAGACACAATTTACATGTAATATAAAATAATAAAAAATAAACCATAAACTATGAAATTTCAAGTCAAGATTATGAAAATACTGAAATGTAAATAAAGCTATTTTTGACAATATACAACACTGGGAGGACTTAAAAAGTTCCTAGATCTTTTGAAATGTTGGGATCATCATTAGTACCCACCTCATAATCTTGATATAACACAAAACATGCATTCTCAATGGAGGCAAAAACTAGCTCTTAGGGGACAAAAAAAAAAAATCCTACTCTTTGTATGTATAAAGTACATATTTGCATACAATACATCTAGATATATATCTGCGATATTAAAATTCATGAGCATGATAAGTAGAAAAAAGGTTCCTGAGAGTGGTTATAAAAAAAAAAGATGTGAAACTGGTATAGATTATTCCAAAAATGAAGTCATATACATATACCTCCATTATACTTTTTGGTTTGAGTGAAGGACAAAACAGAGAAACCTTTTGATCCAATGAAAGAATAAAAGAGTAGAGCATAAGAAAGAGATGTGGGTTGAGTTTATAGAACTTGAATTTGAAAGCCAGAAGATATGCCAGGCCACTTAGTTCAGGTCTCTCATTTCACAAAGTGTGGAACCATGGCCCAGAGAGGTAAAGTGATGGGCATGGTCTCAGAACAAAAGTTCAGGTATCCAGCCTCACCCTATGCTCTTGTCAGTATTTTATACTTTTCTTTGTTATAACAACTTCTTTAATTCACATCTGCACACATAGATATATTCTATAAGGAACCCATTGAAAGGACAGAAACTAAAGATAGAGTAAGGTGAAAATTAAACATTTCAACAAGTGGAAAAAATTATTCTCCCAAAGGAAAAAGAGAAAGTATAGGTGTTAAATACAATTGGTCCTCTGTATCCATGAGTATTACACCCACAGATTCAACTATGGTTACATTGTGGATATGTACTATGCAGTTAAGACTACTCTATAATGGCTGCATCTGTACTAAACATGTACAGACTTTTTTCTTGTCATTATTCCCTAAACAATACAGTATAACAACTATTTACTAGGTATTCTAAGTACTCTAGAGATGATTTAAAGTATACTGGAAAATGTGCGTAGTTTATATGCAAATACTACACCATTTTATATTATGCACTTGAGCATCTGTGGATTTTGGGATTTGTGGAGCATCCTGAAACTAATCCCCATGGATACTAAGGGATGACTGTACACAGAAAAATCTAGACCTAATAGCCACAAAAAGATACCAGATCAGGACAGTTACAGGGTCTTCATGTCATGGAGCTTTCATTCTGAGTGGACACGTTTCTTTTCTTTTTTAATCCTCACCCGAGGACATTTTTGCATTTATCTTCAGATAGAGTGGGAAGGAGAGAGGGAGGAAGAGGAAGAGAGAGAGAGAGACATCGATGTGAGAGACATTGAGTGGTTGCCACCCACACGACCCCAACCCGGGCTGGGGACAAACTGCAACCGAGGTACGTGCCCCTAGCGGGAACTGAATCCGGGACTCTCGGGTCTGCGGGCCGATGCTCTAACCACTGAGCCAAACTGGCCAGGGTGTGAGTGGACACATTTCTTATAACCACTGCTCATGTGTTTCTTTTGTAATCTGTCCAGCGAAAATTAGCTGGCACAAAAAATTGTTCTACTATATATTTTTGTATCTAGAAAAAGAAAGGTACCTTTTAGATACATAGGTTATTGGGGGTTATTTCTCACCCCCAATTGTATAGAATTGATAAAGGGGAATGTCAAAAAGTAATAGAAAGTAGATGCATTTTCTAAGGGAGAGTAAGAAAGAAGGATGGTTGTTTAAAGTTGTTTTGAACAAATGATAGTAGTTAACAACAGTAAAATGTCATTACTTTATGCTATAAAAGAGGTTTGTGATGTAATATAAAACTAGCCTGGGAGACACTAGAGCCTTTTGCCACATTGCTTGAGTATGACCATGTTTGCTTGTGTGGCTTTTTTATTGTCCTGTATTTTCCTTTCTATTAGCTTTGTCTCAGAAATAAGTGTGCTTGGACAAACCTAATTCTTACTGAGTAACAGAGATTGCTCGTTTCTCCAGGAGTTAGTCATGGAGAAGAAAAAAATGTGACATGGCCAACTTTCTCTTGGCCTATTTTACCACAATCAGAATGAGGACTGGTACATATGTGCATGTAAAATGGATGGTCTTTAAAGAGTGAGAAAACCACTGAGATCACATGGCCACCTTCCCTGCCAACATGCAATTTAAAAATATTTATAGTTGATTATGAGGTATCTGAGTTTTAGAGTTTGTAGAATAACGTATTCAGCTGTGGAATCCTGTGATGTTTAACTAATTGTAAATCGTTTTTAGCCACTCTTCTTATAACTTTTAACCTTTCCAGGAACTATAACTGGCAACAAACAGAAACTCAATATATTTTGAGTGATGAGAACAAGAGATTTAGAAACTAGCATTTACTACCAGTTTTGAGGATAAAATGTCTTAGCATTAATTCTAGAACAAATAACATAAACAAATAACACATTCTTATGTTGACCTTCATGTAAGATACAAACCTGGTTGCATAGAGAGAAGTCCCATCACTTCGCATTACAGTACAAATTGAGGAGGGGTCACTATTCCCAGAAAGATCCACTACAGCTGTTCCTTTTCTAGAAATGCAAAAAAGGTGACTCTGAAGTAACATAATAAAGTAAGACCCTTAAAAGTATAATATCTACAACATAATCTTTGGCAAACCAGAAGCTATTACTTAAGTACCAATAAGTAGTATAACAATAAAGAAAAAACAAGGTGGAATCTGACCATCAATCTATAAAGAGTGGATATGATGTAATAAATAAATATATATATTTTATCCTCACCCAAGGACATTTTTCCACTTTTGTTCAGATAGAGTGGGGAGTGAGAGGAAGAGAGAGAGAGAGAGAGAGAGCGAGAGAGAGAGAGAGGGAGAGAGAGAAACATTGATGTGAAAGGGACACATCGAGTGGCTGCCTCCCGCACAAGCCCAACCAGGGCCTGGGATGAATCACAACAGAGGTACATGCCCTTGACCAGAATTGAACCCACGACTCATTGGTCTGTGGGCCAACACTCTAACTGCTGAGCCAAACCTGCCAGGGCATAATTAATATTTTTAAAAGATAAGTTTATCTTTTAAAAAATCTGTAACTCTGGATAAGTTACTTAATGTCTTTAATATACCTAGTTGAAAAATGAGATTACAACTGCAGTTTAATCAAAAAACATCACATTTTCCCTCTAATTCCAGGTATTATAAATTGGCCTATTTTATGAAATATTGGGCTAGCTTGGACATGTCATAAAGTACCTGTAATAAATCCATGACATTTTTTAATTGTCTTTCCTGCTTGATCAAAAATTAGAATTTGTGTATGGCAATCTAAAAATTTTCATTAAGGACATTGCTGAGGATATTATGAAACAGTTTCCATGTCTTCCTTATAAAAATAGCAAAAGAAATTTCTCTTTGGCATGTCTAAGCAACTGTTTTGTTTCTATATTACAGATGCCTGAGCTCCTATGACTGGTACTAATCCCAGTGTGTATTATATAATTTACTAATATCACCTTGACTTCATATTATTTTCTGCCCCTGCTTCCTGATTTTCTCCTTTTTATCTTTCAAAAGCTTGTTGTATATCTATTTTCATAAGCTGCCTTAAATCTTTTTTGAAAAGGATGGAATTTTTTTTTTAAAGGCAGGGTTAAGTAAGAAGATGTGAATTCTATTTCCTTTTTATAGTTATACCATTATTAACGTGTGTGACCTTAGGCAGGTCACGTGTAACTGCTGTTCTTATTCTGCTCACGTGTAATGGGCAGATAACATAATTTTCCAAACCTTACCAGAATTTTGTTACTGCAGCAAAAAACAGCATGTGTGAAAGTACTTTGACAGCAAAAAGCACTATTAAAAAAATGCCTGAAGGCACAGCACATACGGTTGTCCTTACTGAGTGAATATATCAATACCAATTTCAAAAAAGAACAAATAACTTTACCAAAGAACAGTAACCTGATCATACATTGTTTTCTGCAGGAGTCCTTTACTGTCCAGCAACTTTAAGACTTCTTGAGATTTTTCACGATAAAATGATTCTCCTGAGTATTCATCAAAGTGTACTCCTAAACGCTAAAAGGGTTCAGAAACAAAAGTTACTTTAATGTCCAATTATCTTACCCTAAGACAAACTAGGATGCTGTACAGTGTGTCACACAGATCTAGCCACTCCTGTGTTCTAACCTTCCAAAGACTCCTCCTATACCAGTCATGTCCTCAAAACAGTACTGTGCTGTCCAATATGGTAGTTGTAGGCACACAAGGCTATTCAAATTCAAAGGAAATAAAATTAAACGTTTAGTTTCTCAGTCACATTGCTCACACTTCAAGTGCTCTGTGGCCACACAAAGCTAGTGGCTACCATACCGGACAGAACAGATACAGAACATTCCCATTATTGCATCACACCACACGAAACTAGATTGGAGAGCCCTGGAAAACATCCTACATTATGTCCCACCCTAGAACCTCTTCGACCTCCTCTCCGACTATCCTCATCTTGCTTACCTACTCCAGCCACATGGGCTTCTTTATGGAAACTCCCCTCAATCCACCCAAAGCATGCCTGACCTCTTCTTCTTCCTTAATTTTTCTCGATAGCATCATTATCATCTAACAGACTATACATTGTTGTTTAATTTACAATGTCTTTATTTAACTCTCTCCATCTCCATGCTAGAATGTAAAGTCCATGAGAAAACTTACCTCTTTTATTCACTGTTATATTTTCCCATGCCCTAAAATGTTTATTAAATGAACAAGTTTGTATCACATATAGGCCTAAGGAAGCAAATGAAGAAAAAATGATGAAGAAAAAGTAAAGGAATGATAGGAGAGAGAAAAGAAAAGCCACACTGAAAAGAAGTATCAGAATGTCACCTGATATTCAAAGTTCACAGGCTTCAAGATTATTTCATAGCTCTAACTTTCAGCCCAAAGAACAATATTTGAGTTCTAATTTCCAACTCAATGACAAATCTATTCTTAAACCATGAATTTAAGAAGAAACCTGGCTACCTGGTGTACCAGTCAAGAACTCACCACATCACAGGACAGCAGGAGTGGACAGGTACCTTGTAAATCCGAATGTACTCTTCTACGCTCAAGTCCCGAAATTTCTGCCATAGTGCAAGTGCCTGCATGTCACCGAGTTCTAATCGCTGGAAGAATTCATGTGCTGATTTTGCTACACTCTTATCTTCTGTTGCTTCTTTATTAACTTGTACATAAACCTAAAAGTACAACAGTACATTACACAAAATATATACTAGTCAACAGTTATCTTCAATAAGGAAAAAAAGAAAATAAAAACCATCCTGAAAAATTCTCATTTAAAGGTTATCCAACTACCCTCATCATAGAGTGTAACATTTTCTTTTTTTTGCCATGAGCCTTTAAGTGAGCCCTAGACCCCTTCTCAAAATGCTTCTAAATACATAAAAATACAAATATCTACAAAGGAAGTAATTACACTAAAATACAGTTATCTGCCCTGGCCAGTATGGTTCAGCGGTTAGAGCGTCAGCTTGCGGACCAAAGAGTCCTGGGTTTGGTTCCCGCTAAGGGCATGTACCTTGGCTGCAGTTTGTTCCCGGCCCCTGTTAGGGTCATGTGGGTGGAAACCAGTAGATGTGTCTCACATCAATGTTTCTCTCTCCCTCACTTCCTTCCTCTCTCCCTCCTGCTCTATCTGAAGATAAATGCAAAAAAAATGTCCTCGGGTGAGGATAAAAAAATATATATATATAGTTATCCAAATATTTTTTTTAAAAATTTTAAGATACAGTAATGAAGGAAAATGCTAACTTTCTGATAGCGGTTAGTGAAAATAATATGTAATTTTTTCTTCCCACCCAAGTTCACAGACCCTTATATTAAGAAAGCCTGGCTTAGACTAGACTAGCATGTCGTCTTCTTTTTTAAAGTCAAATTGTTATTGCTGCAACTTCTCTGAGAAAAGGTTGAAGACAGTAGGATGGCTTAATCTGGCAAAGAAAAGGCCAAAGGATGATTTAGCAGTTGTTTTAATGAAAGGTTTTTTTAAACTATCCTCTAAATCCACAAAAGACCAGTAAAATAGGTGATCTAGGAAGACTTTTTGAATATTAGCTTAATTTTATTCCTCAGACCTGTGCAGAGCAGTCACTGCTGGAGTGTTTTTATACCATCTGCCTTGGCTGGTTTAGCTCTGCACCCACCCAATGACAGGAGTGGAGCTGGAGAGCTTAGTAAGAATCTTGCGGTTCTAGCCTGTGTTCACAACACAGTTGTTAATCATTTTCTAGTCTCTGAAATGCAAGGTTAAATATCAACATTATAGTTCAACTAGTTTTGAAGTTATGCATATGAACTAGTTGTGCATTATTTACTAGTTGTAACTCACTTCCAGAGAGAAACATGAATAATTTTACTACCCTCATATTTTTTCCAGAAAACTATTAAAGTAGCATGAAAGTAATAAAAATTGACAAATAAATTAGAGAGAGAAAGACCTCTAAACTCTTACAGTAATATCAAAATATTGTGGCAGGAGCATTTAAATAGAAAATGCTTTGATTGTTGGAGAATACACTAGGTTGAACAGAATGTGGCTTATACCCATGAGATACTACCAACATAAGGGACAGGGCATTAAACATCTGTCTCAAGGTAAAAATGTCTCATCTTTCATAGATGGCTTGTGTTAATTACTGGAATGGCAGAACTGAATGAATACATACCTAAGGGTAAAAACAACTTTAATATTTTTTTTCCTCTTTGAAGTATAATGTGTAGAAAAGAGTTAATATGACAGGCCTGAGACTGATATCTTTAATTTTTTTAATCCTCACCTGGGGACATTTTTACATTAATCTTCAGATAGAGCTGGAGAGAGAAAGGGAGGAAGAAAGAGAGGGAAACATCGATGTGAGAGAGACACATTGATTGGTTGCCACCCACACAACCCCAGCAGGGGCCAGGACGAACCACAACTGAGGTATGTGCCCTTGGTCCACAGGTGACGCTCTTACCGCTGAGCCATACTGGCCAGGGCCTGAGACTGGTGTCTTTAAAATGTGCTGTTTGTGCCCTGGCCGGTTTGGCTCAGCGGTTAGAGCATCAGCCCGTGGACCAATGAGACCCAGGTTCAATTCTGGCCAAGGGCACGTACCTCAGTTGTGGTTCGTCCCAGGCCCAGGGTCACGCAGGAGGCAATCGGTCAACATGTCTCTCTTGTATAGATGTCTCTCTCTCTCTCTGTGTCTTTCTCTCTCCCTCCCTCCTACTCTGTCTAAAGATAAGTGGAAAAATATCCTCAGGTGAGGATTAAAAAATAATAATAATAAATAATAAAATAAAATATTCTGTTTGCAAGGTTAGCCCAACTAGCATCTGGGAACTTGGATTTTGGGAATGTTTCCACCAACCTGTTAAGAGTGTCTCACTGTGCCTAAACTGTGCAAACAATATGGTTTATGCTAAACATCTGCTTTCCTTCTGGGAATTTGAATTTTAGTACAGGCTACATAGAAGGTACCTACATGATCCTCCAATAGAAACCTTGGGCATAGAGCATCTAAATCAGCTTCCCTGGTAGACAACATTTCATATGCACTGTCACAATTTGTTGCAGGAGAAATTAAGTGCATCCTATGTGACCCTACTAAGAAAGAACTCTTGGAAGTTTGGGCCTCGTTTCCTCTAGATTTATCCCTATGTGCCTTTTCCCTTTGTACATTTTGCTTTGCATCCTTTTGCTGTAATAAATAATAGCTATGAGTACAATGATATGCTCAGTCCTGTGAGTCCTCCTAGTGAATCATGGAACCTGGGAGTGGTCTTGGGAGACCTGACAACACACCATAAAAATTAATTTCCATACGGTCCTATGAATAAGTCCAAAATAAGTCAGTTAGAAAACAGAAAAAGATGACTTTGGTAAGATGCAGGAAAACTGGGAGAGTCAATATAGAACACTAAATTGCAAAGTCCCTGATTTCAGAATGACCTATCCATTAACAACTGTTTAATACAGGCATACAGACATACTTCAAGACATTGTGGATTCACTTCCAGACCACTTCCATAAAGAGAGTTGAAATCTTTTTGATGGAGAGTCTTACCTTAAATTTGTAAAAAAAAAAAAAAGAAAAAGGAAAATTACCTACAACTATGAAGAGCAATAAAGCGAAGTGCAATATAATGAGGTGTGCTTGTAGTCCAGCCTACAAGAGTAAAGACATATATATATGGCATGTGATTCAAAATCAATCTCTCTCTTTCATACACACACACACACACACACACCTTATATGCAAACATACACAAAATATTCTTATTTTCAGAAGAGGAAAAATTTTAGTTTTTTAAAATCTAGGACTCTAAACTCAAATAGCCAAACATTTAAAACTCTAACAAGCATTCAAACTACTGATAATATTTTTAGAAAAAACTTAACCAAAATCTCTTTCCTTTTTTAAAGTTTAAAATAGAAATAATTAAAACAAAACATAAAAATCCCTTCTAATACTTTAAGAATCTTGCATTTCAGCAACCTGTAGTTATAAACTAAGTATTACTGAAAATCAACTGACAGTGTCAAACAACAAAAAGCCTTAATTAGCACTATATCTGCTTGTAAAGGCACAATATAAAACTGTAATTAACATTCATCACTGTTCTAGAAAAGAAATGCCTTTTCCTTCATAAATAAATTTAATACTAGCACTTCTGAAATTATTTTTTTCAATTTACAACTACGACAAACCTTTTACTCTTAGAAAGTAAGTATTTTGAAGATAGCTTTCCTTTTGAGACTAGAGCTAGACAAGACGAAGGGAATAAAAAGGAAATTTTAAATTTGGATTTGATAATAAGAGAATATGATTTAAGCAAAGTGTTTCTGAAGATGGGAACACATTTTTCTTTGTTACTAGAATGCAAAAGCCAGTTATTTTCCCATCAGGGAATAAACTAAATATCTGAGACCTCCTTAAAGAAATATTAACCTCTTCCTTTTATTATTTCTAGATGTTGGATGGCGAAAAGCCTATGACATTTATTTCTAATTTAATCAATTAAGACAATTACAGTCAACTCTTGGGATGACCTGCACAAATGTAAAGAAATAAGCATAAAAAATAAAAGTAGTAGATAAAGTCCTGTTACTCCATAATCCCTTAAATTTGATTCTAAAATACCATTAGCCACATAGGCACAGTCTATTTCCTTGGGGCAGGACTATAACCCTGTCCCTAGTTATTTTTTTCTTAAAACTCAGAGTAACTGTTAGGATGGTTAGCATAACTTGGACACTAAAGACCCTTTTGTCTTCATATATCTGTCCTCTCAAAATGTATTTAATTTTTAACTCATTCTTTAGAAAAGCATGTATAACTAATTCATGATTATAATTCAAACAAGCTCACTGTTAGTTTAATTTTGCTTCATGTCTTGGTTGAGACAGATTCCTATGTTAAATGAAATATTTAAAAAATTCAAACAAATTAATATAATTCTAATTTAATATATGAATACATCAAACAGTTAAAGTCAAAGTTTGCTAGGTGAAAAATATAACTCACTTGAAGTAATCCATTAATTGTGAAATTTCTCATTAGTATGTAATAGCAGCATAGAAACAGCATTTTACCATTCATTCATTTTCTTCATTTAAAATCTATTTGTATTATCTGTATATACATATAATAATCTCTATGATATATTGCCCCTTCAACCAAGAGTGATAATTATTAACTTCTTGAGATCATCATGCATTAGTGCTTAATAGATATACTTCTCAAACTGAAAAACATGTTTTTGTACATTTCAATGGGGTGGGATAATTACTGAACTATTAACATGTATCCTGATCTTGCTAGGTATTTCCATCCTCGTTCTAAAAACACTTAGAGGACAATGAGACACTGTAGTGCTGTCCCAGAGGAGCATGGGTTAGAGAAAAAATCAACTTTGGGGAGGATTGTGAAGAGCAATGGTGAAGCAAAGAAGCTTCCCGGAGAGAGGGAAGAACTGTCTAGATTGAAGATGGGTATGGGAACACTTCCAGGAACAAGCAGAAGCTGAGCAGCCCCTGAGGTGGCAACAGGCCCTCAGAGAAAAATGATTTACAGTGTCCCTAAGAGGGAGGCTGGTCTATAGGCCTGTGGAACTAGGCCACAGCAAGGACCTCCCAGGGGAAGCTCATCACACAAGCATGTGTGCCTGCAAGGCGTTATGTAGGCTTGGATCTAGGTATATCATTCAAGACCAGTGTGGACCGAGGCCAAGAAGAAGCCTCCATGCCCTTCCTGGGATGCACGCAAGAGCCTAGTGAACTCTGTGTGATTTGGGAGATGGGGAATCCCGAGCAATGACTTAATTGACTCCCACCACTCTCAAAAGTAATGGTGAGTTCAAATTTCATTAGACTTACAATATAAGAACTATTCTTGCTTATAAAGTGGTACAAGTAAAATTCACATCAACCATAACAACCACTTACCCTAAAAAAGAAACGTGACCTAACCAATAAAAAACTTTTGAATTGCCCTGGCCAGTTTTGCTCAGTGGTTAGAGCGTCGGCCAACAGAAAGGAGAGTCCCGGGTTCGGTTCCCACTAAGGGCGCATACTTTGGTTGTAGTTTGTCCCCGGCCCTGGTTGGGGTCGTGTGGGTGGCAGCCACTCAATGTGTCTCTCTCACATTGATGTTTCTTTCTCTGTCTTCCCCCCCTCTTCCTCCCACTCTATCTGAAGATAAAAGGCAAAAAAGTCCTTGGGTGAGGATAAAAAAACAAAACAACAACAAAAAAACCTTTTGAATTAACTTATTTATACAATACAAATTTCTAACTGCATAAATAATCCTGTATATGTCTAGAATCGATTTAATCTTGAATTATTTTCTTAAGTTTGAGAAATTGTTCTGAGACTCTACCACTAGGAAAAATATGCTCTTGAGAAATTGATACTTCATCCACATTTTAGAAAATGAGAGCAAGTAAACATTACCACTCATCAAATTGGTTTTGATATTACCCTGTATTTTTACTTACTACCTTTTTTATGCTACTCATATACGGAAACACAGGGTCAAATCTCTTATATACTATTACCTAATAATACATTATCCTCTGACTTTCTGTGTGTGTGTGCGTGTGTGTTTTAAATACCCATCACTGTAATTACCTCAAATCCTTTCAGAATGGGGCAAAGTAAAAATAATGAAATACTAAGGCGATCATTTTGAACTTACAAAAAAATTTATACTATCTGTATTAACGTATTTTGTTACCTTTATAAATGCCAGAAATAGGGTACAGGGCTAATGCATACTTTATGTCTTGTGAGAGGCTATCCATATTTCAGAGAAATTTTTTTTGTTGTTAATCCTCACCTGAGGATATTTTTCCACTGATTTTTAGATTGAGAAATAGGAAGGGAGGGAGGGAGAGAGAGAAACATCAATGTGAGAGGGACACATTGATTGGTTGCCTCCTGCATGACCCTTACTGGGGTCAGAGATTGAACCTGCAACCCAGGTACCTGGTCCTGACCAGAATCAAACCTGTGACGCCTCAGTCCGAGGGCCAATGCTCTAACCACTGAGCAAAACCACTCAGGGCTCAGAGGAATCTCTATGGTTACCAAAATCCATATTAATAAGCAACATGCAATGCATCAAATTCTAAAACCTTCTGTAGCAAAAAGAAAAAGGAAAAAGGTTGGGTTATATATTCCTAAAGGTACAGTGTTAGATGTTATTAAGGTCCATTCAAGCAGTTTAAATCTAGGAAAAACTCTGAGAAATTTCTTCTAGATATTATTTTTTTATTTTTATTTTTTTTATCCTCACCCGAGGACATTTTTCGATATTTTGTTCAGATAGAGTGAGTGGGAGAGAGAGAGAGAGAAACATCGATGTGAAAGCGACACATCGAGTGGTTGCCACCCACACGACCCAACCAGGGCTGGGGACAAACTGCAACCAAGGTATGTGCCCTTAGCGGGAACCGAACCCGGGTCTCTCCGGACCACAGGCCGACGCTCTAACCGCTGAGCCAAACCGGCCAGGGCTCTTCTAGATATTATTATGAAAACAAAAGTAAATGATGACATCCATAGAACCATGATTTAGATTTAACACCTGTTACCTTTTTATAAGAAATTACTTTTCCATATAAACAGAAAGGCTTTCTGTAAGTGATTCAAATATAATTACAATTGTTTTCATGGTAACAACAGTATAAATTCCAAACAGCAAATATATTAGTTGTTTAACACATCAGCAAATTCATCAGGGAAGAACTACTATGTAACCACTTCCCTATTTTGTGACAAAAAATTAGAACTAAAGAAAAGTTTTAAATGTTGGCCTACAAAAGACCTAAATTTATGTATAAAACAGCCAGATGTATTGGCAGAGAATGACTATAGGTACAGAGAAAAACTAGTAATAAAGAAAAGCACAAAAATGAAAATGCAGTAAAGAAATGACTGGAGGTGTTAAATAATTTAATCACAAAAAAGAAATGCTAAAACTATCATAAAATATCATTTCTAATCTGGCCAAGACACTAAAAAGGGGATACTGATGCCCTGGCCGGTTTGGCTCAGCAGTTGGAGCGTCAACCTGCAGTCCGGAGAGACCCGGGTTCGGTTCCCACTAAGGGCACGTACCTCGGTTGCAGTTTGTCCCCGGCCCTGGTTGGGTCGTGCGGGTGACCTTTCATGTCGACCTTTCTTTCTTTCTCTCTTTCTCTCTCCCTCCCACTCTATCTGAACAAAAAATGGAAAAATGTCCTCGGGTGAGGCTAAAAAAATAAAATAAAATAAAAAAATAAAATAAATAAAAAGGGTACACTGAAGATGGTGTAATTTAAAGGGAGGTGTGGCTCAGTGGACTGAGAGTCAGTCCCATGGACTGACAGGTCCCAGTTCAATTCCCGGTCAGGGCACATACCCAGGTTGTGGGCTTGATCCCCAGTAAGGCATGCGGGAGGCAGCTGATAGATGTTTTTCTATCTTTCTCTCTCCCTTCCCCTCTTTAAACAATCAATAAAAACATATTTTTAAAAAATAAAGAGAGGTAGGCCACACAAATCTGCTACTGGATGACTTACGCCAAATTCAAAACAAATACGCCAGAGATTGAAACTCCCATAACTAAATTACTAATTGCATCCCTGGTACAGCAATTTGAGGATGAAAGAGAGAAAATACTATGTGAGTAATTACAACCAATGGAAATAAATGGCTCAAAAAGGCACTCTGTAGTGCCAGTGGGGAGTAGAGCAGTGTAGTACACAGAGCACTTGGGAGCCAAACTGCCTGTGCTGGAATCCTGGGTCTCCTTGGGTTCTTCATTAGTAAACCGCATAATAAAGTAAGTTAGAATCTGACAAATAGTAACTAGTGTGTCTTATCTTAGTTAGCCCTTCTCTGGAGCAATACAATAGGTTTTATACTGTATAACTTAAATGAAAGAGAGAGAAAGGGACAAGACCAAATTCATTCAAACATTTCCTGTAAGGCACAATGTTTGGGGTTGGAGATAAAATATCAGAAAGATACGGTCCTTCCTCTCAAAGAGCTCACAACTATAATCTGGCAAAGAAAAAAACCAGGGTTTTGATCATGGTTCCGTGTTTGTTTTTTTAAGGAACAGAATAAAATAATTTATTAATATTTGCTTAAAGCTTTAAAAAGGGAAAAATATTTTATGCTAAAAGTTGTGGAAAGTAATCTACAGTAACAACTGTAATTTGAAAATAAAAACTAGGGCCTAGCTGGTGTGGCTCAGTGGTTGAGCAACGACCCATGCACGAAGAGGTTGCCAGTTTGATTCCTGGTCAGGGCACCTGCTCAGATTATGGGCTCAATCCCCAGTGGGGGGGCATGCAGGAGGCGGCCAATAGCTGTTCTCTTTCCTCGATGTTTCTATTTCTCTCTCCCTCTCTCTCTAAAATAAACAAACAAACAAACAAACAAAAACTATAAACACATATAAAATAAAATAAAGTAAAAACTAAGTCTGCAAGAATTAGCACAAAGCTAAAATAACCTGGAGATTGTCACTTTAGGCTCTACATTTTTTTCTGTCCTGCAAAGGAAGGAGAAAGAAAGCAGGTGGTGCTCTAATGGATTTCCATCTTCTATTCCAAACAGCAAGGTAAGGTATATTTGACTTGCACTCTTTTGTCCATAAATGCTACTCCCCTATGAAGTTATTAGGTAAAAGAACACTTAATGAAAGTAAAGGTCACTGTTCCATGAGTTTTTAGTTATTAATAGACAGCCACCTGTTTTTTCAGGTTGTTCTTTTCTGTACCATGGGTTGTGTCTGTGGGCCTGGATCTGCCAAAAGGTTCGCTAAGTTTGTGGTAAAAAAAATACTCACCATTATTCAAAGTATAACAAAGTAATACAATAAAGCCCTGGCCGGTTTGGCTCAGTAGTTAGAGCGTCCGCCTGTGGTCCCAAGAGACATGGGTTCGGTTTCCGCTAAGGGCATGTACCTCGGTTGCGGTTTGTCCCTGGCCCTGGTTGGGTCGTGCAGGTGGTGGCCACTCGATGTGTCCTTTTCACGTTGATGTTTCTCTCTCTCTCTCTGCCTTTCTCTCCCTCCCGCTCTATCTGAACAAAAAAATGGAAAAATGTCCTTGGGTGAGGATAAAAAAAAAAAAAAGTAACACAGTAAAAATTCCAGGTGCTAAGGTGGCATGCTTTACTTACAGACGACCATAAAGAATTATTAATTTTTAAACTCTTGCCTATCAATAACGCTCTTTATGGGAAAGAAAAAATATTTTGGTTAATATTATATATCAAAATGTAGGCATTTAAAGTGCAGTGTAGGCATGGACTCAGTAGGAAATTACAAACCTGTAAAGATGTTCAAGAATAAGAATGTATTTTTGTGAAATTTAACTACAAAGCCAGCTGTAGAAGAAAAACCATTTAACAAAAGAAAAACAACAAAACGGCTCTCTGTGGCTTTGGCTAGAGAAATAAAGCATTATTTTGGCCCTCGCTCTTCCTCATACACAGGTATAACATCTTTAGTTTGACCCCATGGTCTGTCACCAACATGGTGATAGTGTATCTGTATTTCTTCTTGTGAGGTCCAGAAATAGCTGATAAAATGAAGACAATGAAAAGGAAACACATCCCTGGAGATTAATTGGACAGGAAGAGTTTTATTAATGAACTCCAAGAAGGACTGATGATAGAGAAATGAAGGGACTACTAGCTCTGGCCGGTTTGGCTCAGCGGTTGGAGCGTCAGCCTGAGGACCAGAGAAATGAAGGGACTAAAAATGAAATAGAATAGAAAGGAGTTCACATTGAATAAAAGCCAGGAAAAGGAACTGAAAGATAAAAATGAAAAAAGTATATACAAATTCAGAAAGAAACACACCTACTTTCCTCCACAGCAGAACAAGAGCCAAAAAACGTATATTCTCATGTTCTTCAAGTCTAAATGAATTATAGTTACTACCAAGAAGGAAGCTGCAGTATATAACTGACAAAAACTGAGAAATTTCCCTCTGTGTTAAACTGTTCTCTGATGTGTTTATTCTAAGAAGATTCTATACCTGGAGAACTACTGTCACAAATCAATTAAAATAGTAATAAAAGAACACTTGGATTTGAAAATTAAAAGAACTCCCTAGTAAAGTAAAAGCAACATTTTCAATTTATTGGTTTCTTGTTTTAAGGAATATTTGTTAAAACCTCTGGCATTAAAAATGTGCTACCAAGCTGCCCAGAGCTCTGAGGGGGAAAAAAGTTGAAGCATTTTCTAATATTGTTTGTTGACAACTTACTTCAAACAGATGCTGCAAAGGATTGGACTGGAGTTTTTCTTCATAGCCAAAGAGTTGGTAGCCAGTTCCCAGAAGACCTACCACAATAATCCGTAAATGGAAACATAAAATGGAACAGTAGTGAACAATCATGGCAGGGAATAGATATAGCTCTATAAAAAGATCAATCTCCCATAATTATGTATCTTGAGAACACTGCGAAACACCTTATGCTACCCCATAAACTGACACAAGTCAAATTCAATATATTGAATCAAAAATTCAATATATTGAAATGGATCAATTACTGAAATTAACTTCACAGAAACCAACAGACTATGAGCTCATCAAAGGTAGGGGTAAACCTAATTTATCTTTGTACTAACAGTGCTCAACACCTCCCTAACAGACATGATAAGCATTTGTTGAGCAAGTAACTCTGGGGAAAACATCATGATGCTGGGCATTTGGTACTCAAATTCTGTGAAAACTGATGGCAAGTGATTTCAAAACTTTCTTTTTAAACTTGCAGATGTTAAAATAAAACAAAGGTACGGATTATCTGGGTATTATAATATTAGTTCTTAAAAAAATGACTGCACTGCCTGGCCAGTGTGGCTCAGTGGTTGAGTGTCAACCCGTGCACCAAGAGGTCACTGGTTCGATTTCCGGTCAGGGCACATGCCCAGGTTGTGAGCCCTATCCCCAGTGGGGGACATGCAGGAGGAGGCCGATCAATGTTCTTTCTCATTGATGTTTCTATCTTTCTCTCCCTCTCTAAAATCAATAAAGAAGCCCTGGCCAGTTTGGCTCAGCGGTTAGAGTGTCCGCCTGCGGTCCGGAGAGACCCGGGTTCGGTTCCCGCTAAGGGCATGTACCTTGGTTGCAGTTTGTCCCCAGCCCTGGTTGGTCATGCGGGTGGCAGCCACTCGATGTGTCCCTTTCACATCGATGTTTCCCTCTCTCTCTCTTCCTCTCTCTCCCTCCCACTCTGTCTGTACAAAAGATGGAAAAATGTCCTCGGGTGAGGATAAAAAAATAAATAAATAAATAAAATCAATAAAGAAAAATATTTTTTTTAATAACTGGATTAGCCCTGGCCGGTTTGGCTAAGTGGTTAGAGCGTCGGCGCGTACCTCAGTTGCAGTTTGTCCCAGGCCCTGGTTGGTTGTGTGGGTGGCAGCCACTCGATGTGTCCCTTTCACATCGATATTTCTCTCTCTCTCTTCCTCTCTCTCCCTCCCAGTCTACCTGAACAAAAAATGGAAAAATGTCCTCGGGTGAGGATTAAAAAAAAATAATAACTGGATTAAAACAATAATAGATTACTTCTCCCAGTAAAGGTGACCAAACAACAAAATTCTTAAATCTGGCCATATTTTTGTCTTTTGACAATGACTTTTTTTAATGGTAAGTTCAGCATTCAGAGATAGTGTTAATCTGAACATTTTAAAAAAATAGAAATTGAAGTTTATAAACCAGCAATGAAGATGCCTAGTATGGACTGTGATATTTATACTCTCAAGATATTTTGCTAAAAGATGACCACAATTTCAGTTTGAAAGGATATCTGCAGCCTGGGGCCAACAGCGATAAAAGGTAGTTTAATTATTTAAAAAACCATTGGTTTCTACAACTGTATCAATTACCAAGCTTCAATTCTAAAGGAGCTATTGCCTCTGGGCTCTAATGATTGGCATATATTTTCCTATCCAGGCTCAGCAGCAAGGAGGATGCTTACTGAACACATAGATATACAATACTTTGGAGCTTAGACAGGAACTAGAAGGATGACTAAAATATATACCAACTCTATTCACTTTCAAGCAAAAGCAAATATAATTGTGAGTCCAGGTCTTAGGAGCAAGCAGGGTGTGAAAAGATGCCCAGAATGCTCTAAAAAACAGAAACAGGAAAAGAAAAGGCCAATTCCATTTAAGATTTCACCTAATATATTTCAAATACTAATTCTGTGCCTAGGAATGTATGCCAACTTTCAATAGGGGATAGTTAAAACAGCCAAAATTAAAACTCTTCAACAACAGTTATAATGGAAATGGTGACAGATCATTAACCACTGTAGTCCTTAACAGAAAAACAGCTATAATAAAATCCTGCAGCTAAAATTTCATGAATACCATAATCACATATTTGCTAATGCCTGTGTAATGCTAAAATCGGTCAAACTAATATAAAGCAGACACCATCTATTAAATCTGATTGTTGAGCTTAGAGCCTAACACTCTGACTACCAGCTGTTGTGAACTGCAGGTAGATTTTTAAAATGCAGGGCATGTTTTCTGATTCCTCCACAGTGAATATAAGGGCACTATTAACAGGTTCAAGTTGTACCCTTCTTACGGTCTAAAAATATTTTTATAATGGAAAGTATAATCTTCATAAAAGAAGGTCATGATAAGTCTGTCTTTTGAAAGCTTTGATTTCATTTCAGTAGATATGGAACATAATACTATCAGTTAGCTTTAGAACTAGCAGTGTACACTGCACTTTATAGAGGCTTTAAAATATTACCTGGCCTTTCTTTTGGATTAGGATTGTAAAAGATTTCCCAGGACAAAGTCATTCATCATTCTAAGTGCCTTTTATGTGCCAAGCACTATGGAAAAAAAAATAAAGACACACTCCATGCGCTCAAAAAACACATCGTCTAGCAGGGAGAGAAGCCCACAAATAAGAGAGTAAGACAGAAGCCTATTTGAATAGAGCTGGGTATTAGGAACTTGGTGATGTGAGAAGGTGGGCAAGTGTGTGTCTGTGTGTCAGAATGCTTTACAGAGGTGATACTGTAAGGACTGGATCTTAAAACACACATAGTAGTTGCAAGAGATTTTCAAAAGTTTGCATTTCACATGCTATCAGTCCTTTACCACCTTAGCTACTACATTTATCTTGCCCTTCTATACCTTGATTATTGGTATATATGAGCTAGGAATGATTCTGACTAAACTCTTGATGCTAGAGATAATCTGTGACAGTCATCTGTCTGGGTCTCACTCCTCTCTTCCTCTCTTTTTCTTCTTGGCCACAGGCCCAGGATATAAAAACAGATCATCCTTCACATAGGATGGCCTAGAGAGGCTGGACTTCCCTTGTTTAAAAAATGGTGTGGCTGGGGTTAAGAAGGGTGCATATAGCTAGACTTAACGTTTTCCCTGTATACTCACTTCTACATTTAACTCACAAATATAAGCTACTTTTCTTTAATAAAACCACAAAAGGCTGTATTTGTCAGATGTTTCTCTGCATGTGTGACGTTTCCTCATCCAAACTTACTTGTGCAATGAGAATTAATCTAATAAATAGAATACAAAATTTATGAAGAAAAAAAAAAAATAGGTAGGAGACACTACTTTATCTAATGGAATTCTACCTATATTTTGTCCAGATGACCAAGTGACATGATATTAAAACATACTAAATTTAACAGTGAAATAAAAAATAAAATCTCAAACTTACTTACCAAACTGCATACCCCAATCTCCAAGGTAATTTATTCTGGTTACTTGATGTCCTAAAGCTTCTTTGAGATTTGCTATGAAATTTCCTAGTAATGAATAAAATATACAGTTTCTCATTGTTGTTATCCATTTTGGGGTAAGAGCCATGTGCCTCTCTATTATCAAAATATAACATAGAAAATTCTATTGGCAAAATTTACCAACTCAATTTTTTTAAACAAAAACATTCATTATTGTGTTTTCATCTATGTTACAGAAAATAAGAAATTATTGAGGGGGTTAGTTATTACAAGGAATCTCCTAACTTTCACTAGAACAGAATTTTCATTAACATTAATGGGAACTGGGAACACGTTAGAGTAATTGCTATTCAAGTTAATCCTAAGGACAGAAAATATCACCGTAATTAACAAGACATAATTTGGCTTTGCCCTAAAGAACATGAGCCATACTGGTTTTATTTCCAAATAGCTTACTTTACCTTCTTTCAATCACTGTAGTCCATCTTCTCATGCCTGTTCCCTAACAGCACAGCAGTCCAAGGCCTTCTGGACCTGCCAATACTGGTTTGATATTCAATATCTATTCCTTTCTCCTTCCAGTGTGCCCTCAATGTACTGCAGGGACTGGAAACCTAAAAATTACCTTTCCCAGAATCTCTTGCAGTTAGGGTTCCAGAAGTAATTTAGGTTTAAGCAATCAGATATATTTTGCCTGAGATTTTGAAGGTGGAAATGAAGTGGAAGGGGAGCTACTTCTATTCTTTCTGATAAACATAGTTGTGGAGGCATTGTGTGTGTGAGTGTGTGCTCACTAATAGAGGGCCTAGTATCCTGTTATGTGACCTCAAGGTAATTGAAAGACTAGGAACGATTGGGGCTGCTCTTTTGCTAGAATGAATTCTAGAAGGCAAGGCAGGACTAGTGGGAGTTTCCTGACTATGGCAGTGGCAGCACAGTTCTAGAGCAATGGAAGTGATGGCAGAAAAGGCAGATGCTCCTTTATGACCAAGTTCTATGGTATAGTTTTAGGAGTCATTTTTGTCAGCTTACCCCAAAGCTTCTTTAGCACTCCAACAACTTTGTAAATTAGTCAATATCCTGTAGTAAATCCCTTCTGGCTTTTACTAGATTAGATCCAGTTTTCTGCAAATAATTCCTCACCAATATGTATATATGACTGCTACTTCTCTTCCAGCTTCCCTACTTTGAGACTTTCTCAACCTATATAGTCCCAGCAGAAGGAACCACCTTCTTCAGATGGTACTGAGACTGTATTCCTGTTTTTCCTTAGCATCTTATTACCTTACAAGTCCAACTAAAAGACTGAACCTAGGCTTTTGAAATTGATTGTTTAATTTCCAATCCTGGCTTATGATACTTAACTAGCTATAAGATTACGGAAAAGTTACTTTTGGTATCTGAGTTTCCTCATCCACAGACTAGAATTAACAGGCTTACCAAACAGGGCTGTTGTGAAACTAACTGAGCTAATACATGAAAAAACTTAACATGATAAGTAAATTCTCAATACATATTCTCTCTTCCTGGTCCAAAGTTAGTTCCCTTAACAAGTATTAAACAACTTTATCATGCTCTACCCATCACTTACTCCTCTATTTTTGACTTACTCATGTAGCTTTTCTTATATTGTATATTTCTTATATTCTTTTTTTCATCAAGTCCTGTAATTTCTCTTAAAATGCAGTTTGAGAACTTTGTAACAATGAGAGATGACTCCAGTTTAATAATAATCTATGCTACAAAGTGCTGATTTCTCCAATTCTTGGACGTATTCAAGTAGGGTTTAAATAATTTTCTCTTAAGCATGCAGTAGACAGATTTCTATACAGGAAGACAGATTAGATGAGATAAATTTCAAAGCCCCTTCCAATTCTAATATTATACAATTCTAACTGTAGTTTTTAAGTTGGGCTGTTGCATTATATCATGTTTTAAATATATGAAAATCACAAATCCATACACTAAAGCAGTGATTTGCAACCAGTGTGCTGTAAGACTTTTTAAAACATATAATACCTGACTATTTAATTAGGGGCACTGACCTCTTTTCCCTTATTGTTAAATAACAAAATGACAACAGTCAACACAATAGCTGTCCAATGTGAATGAATCAAAATCATACCTATTTTTTTTGCCAGACTGGCAAAAAATATATTTTTGGTGTGTCACAGAATTTAGTAATTACTTTATGTGTGCCAGGAGATGAGAAAGGTTGAAAATCGCTGCTCTAAAGCATTCTGGCTATGAAGCATGATAACAGTCTCTATTAGAATAGCCTTGTTTCAATTTCCAGTCTTGAACACTCCAGTTAGTACTCACATGACGAAGATTGAGTCTCTTTTTTTAAAAAGATAAAATTGACATACAACAGTTTCTTTTTAAAAACTAAATGCATGAACAAAAAAATTGAGATTACTATCATCTTCACATAACTATTTTTATTTTTACATCTTTCATATTTTCTCCATATGCATACATATTTTCAAAAAGTTAAAATCATAACAAACATACCAGTTAAAACTGGTTCCTAAATTAATGTTTTGGATTTGAAACAAACAAATTTCTTTTCTCCATTCCTAATTTTCCCCATTTCATGTAATATTTAATTAGCATTGAGCTCAGATAAATTTGAACTTTTTTATGCTATTGTTATTTAAGCATTAAACCATTAGACTGCATGACCAAATACCACCCCAAATACATATTCAGTATTTTCTGTGAAACGACACTTACCTATGATGGTAGAACGCAAATGTCCAACGTGAAATTTTTTGGCAATATTAGGTGAACTGCAAATAATTGCAAAAGTTATATTTCTGTTCTAAGAACAAGAGTTCTAAAATGAACTAGTTCATGCTTCCACAGTTTAACACAACAGGAGACTAAGGCCTTTGGTAATTTAGGGCAAAGATAAGTTAAAAATTAGAAATTTAGAGCAAAGATAAATTAGAACTCAAAGAATCATCCTTAGTGAAACTGACCCTGTGACTCTAAGTGTGCCATACACAGAAGGCACACTTGGAAAAAAGCAGATACATTTAAGAATTGATAAAAAGATGAAAAAATTCAGAGAGATTGTTTTGATACAAATAATGTTGACTATAGGGAATTAAATTTAGGACACTAGTTCACAAACTCTTTGTCTTTTTAAAAATTATTGAAGACTCTAAAGAAATTTTGTTTGTATGGGTAATATCTATCAATATTTACTGTATCTGAAATTAAAATAGAAAAACATAAAAATATTTATTCATTAAGCTTCCCAGAATAATCAGAAATCTGATTCACAACTCCAGATTCTCAATCAACACTTTTATCATTCCTCTGGTGTGCTTGAGAAGTTGTAATCAATAATTTAACATTATAACCCTGGCTGGTTTGGCTCAGTGGTTAGAGTATTGGCCCATGGACTGAAGGGTCACAGGTTCAATTCCTGGTTAAGGGCATGTACTGGGTTGCAGGTTAGATCTTGACCCCGGTCAGGGTGGTGTGGGAGGCAACCAGTCAGTGTGTCTCTCTGACATCAATGTTTCTTTCTTTCTCTCTCTCTCTCTCTCTCCCTCCCTCCCTTCCACTCTATCTAAAAATCAATGGGAAAATA